>NC_138341.1:28615000-29815000 GCF_046562875.1 Panthera onca | reverse complement strand
ACGCCACACCAACACTGCGCGACCCGGCCAGGGCACGCGGCACTAAGAGCCTGTTGCGCCCGTCAGGCCGTGCCGCCATGAACACTTAGAGCACGCAGATGAGAAGAACCGGAGCGAGTCTAGCATGGGACCCAAATCAGGCCCTCACCCTGATGGCAGTCTCTCCGGCCTCCCCCCATCCCCAGCCCCATCTTTGCGGTGTTAGACCTGGGCCGGGCCCACGGCCTGCCCGGGCCCCGTGCACCAGCGGCCCGTTTCCCCCGCAATCACTGTGACGGCTCGGGAACCCTGGCTCAGATACCTGGACACATCGGGCAGCAACTTCCTTCCACGTTGATGGGCTCCACGCAGGGCAGCGGGGGGCAGCTGACGGTGGAGCAGAGGGTCTGGCCCTGCAGGCAGTAGCAGTGTGTGCAGCTGTCGATGTCCCAGCGCTCCTCGTCGGCGTAGGCCTTCCCGCTGAAGTGGCACACCGCCTTCTTCGGAATAGCGTCCTCTAGCGAAAAGAACAGCACAGGGTGGAGTCGCCGGATGTGACAAGGCACCGCATCTTAAGACACCGGACACGTAAAAGGGCAACAGCCCTGTACGGTCACCACGTCCTTCCCACGGTGACTTTCCAGCAGGTGGCGAAGCTTCCGCCTCCCCGGTTCCCTGCTGCCATTTTCCTTGGCACAGGAGAAGCTTCAGAGCGCTTGTCTTGCGGCCTGAACCTGACCAAGGGCCACGGAGGCCAACACAGGGCAGTAACTGCTACGGCCAGGTAGGAATGACACCCGCTGGGTAAGTGTCCCTGGATCGTCACTGAAGAAAATACAGATTTAAGCACATTGGGTGGCTACTGAACGTACTACATGAAGAAAAAAAACCAAATTCAGACACAAATAGGTAGGGATACATTCAGAGGTTTTATGTGGGAAGAGATAAAGTCCAGCTGAATACATTTATACAGCCATTCACGAAACTCCTAATTTCACTTCATCCTGCTGTAAGTGACGCAGGGGAGGGGTCAGGAAGGATGGCAGTGCGTCCCGGGGAACCCACGGCTCTCCTGGGCAGGCATCCGTGCTGACAGAACCACTTCCCTCATTCTTCGGCGATGCTGGGGGGGGGGGGGGGGGGCTTCCCTGTCATCAACAAAGGCATTCCTGCTTTCAAACCCACCTCATTTCATTTCAATCCATTTTTTTCCAGCAAACTATGGTTTTTGATAATCATGTATTTTTAGGAGTTATTTTACGTGTAAGAATTTACAGCTGTTCTTCTCTTTCCTCCAGTCTCCCCTGCCATCCTCATTTCCTTCCTCCCCCGACTTTTTCCTAGAAAGTCCCTTTCTCTTGGGACTCATCGCCTCCTCCTGGTTCACCTGAACTCATTTACAAGTGGGCACATTTCAAAGCCAGTCTGTCCCCTGAGAGCTCAAGAACGGTGGCTCAGAGTGAGGTCCCAGTGACCAGCAGAGACAGGGCAGGTCAATGGGGACACGGGGGGGGAGGGGGGGCAGCACTTCCTTGTCACTGGACAGGCCAATAACTGGGTGACTCCTACTAAGCTGGGGAGATTTTATGCTCAGATTCTAAAGGTGCCTCCACTTACCACTGGTCACTGATAACTGAAAAACTATAAAGGAATCTGGTAGGAAAGCAGTGATGTCAGGGGCTCGGGGTCCTTCCTGGAAGACATCTGGGAAGCTCCAACAGAGGCCCCGACACAGAGGATGGAACCCAGAATGCCCGAGGGAGCGATGAGAAATGTGTAGGCAACAGCAGCCATATTCCTTGAGCAACTCCCAAGGCAGCTTCTAGCTGCTCTCTGTGTAGACCCAGCACAAGGCTTCCTGTCGGGCTTCTCCGGAGGAGGCTCACACAATCGGTGTCCACATTCTCTTCTTGCCCGGACTAGGACGTGTTGTATGTCCATAGCTAGATCTCAGGCCATGGCAGAGGTTTATAAGAAAGCACAGGAAGGAGTCTGTGTCAGGTGCCAGAATGCACAATCTCCGTTTCTCAACATGTGTTCACAGCTTCTCTATTTCTGCCTAAGGCTCAACAAGGGACACGGAGGAATCATGGAAGCTTAGTTGTAAACAGAAATGTTTTCTCACTGTCTAATAAAATGTATTTCATTGTATTTGTGAACGTTCCATAGAAAGTTTCCTGGTGTGCTGACTGTTAAGCTTAAAACCTTGTCTGGAGGCTTTCAAACCAAACCCACGACAGAAGTTTTTGCTAGTCTGGAATCCTTAGGGGAGGCGACTTTATTAAGACATCTCAAATGCACATGTCAAATGGCTGAGTGGAATCATTTAATGAATCTGATTCGAGTTATATTCTGACCTCCAGCCAACTTTTCATTGAGGACATTAGATTTGCCATCAAATCTAGAGTCTATTATGCAGAGAACTCTTTATGAAAGGAAGCATCTCTTCATGAAGCAATACTGCTGATTCTATTTTACACAGACCTTGTAACAGCTCATCGGATGGACTAGTAGCACTGCATAAAATGTGAATAATGCATTATTGTGCTAGGAGCTTCGGAAAGAGAAGGTCAAGCTCCTTGCCCACCTCATCTAGCACATTCTCTGTGCTTTACCTCCTAAAGGCATCTTTGCCAGTTCCTCTCAGAGAAAAGGAGGGAATGAACTCAGGAAGGACTCTAAAAAAGAGATTCGAGTCAAAGCCAAGCACAGGTTTGTTATTTTCTCAAGATCTAAGCAAAGGCACTTTTTAAGATATTTAATTAATTAATGCTACAAAGCTAAAACGGTCTGTTAAAAAATTACATTGAGGACGCCTGGGTGGCTTAGTTGGTTAAGCAGCTGACTTTGGCTCAGGTCATGATCTCGTGGTTCGTGAGTTTGATCCCTGCATTGGGCTCTGTGCTGACAGCTCGGAGGGCACTTTCTGTCCCCCTTTCTTTCTGCCCTCCCTGGCTCATGCTATCTCTCTTTCTCTCTCTCAAAAAATAAACATTTAAAAAATAACAAAATAAAAATTACATTGACGTTAAAAAACATTACATAGTAAACATTATAAAGACATTCACTCACTGATTCTACACACTTTTCTCATGTGTGGGAAAGAAGGCATGACCACAATGACCCTGACCCGGAGGACGGTAGAGAAGTTTGTATCTTTTGATACAAACAGCTTGGAGCTGTGAGCCTGCTTCGGATTCTGTGTCTCCCTCTCTCTCTGCCCCTCCCCTGCTCATGCTCTCTCTCTCTCTCTCAAAAATAAATAAACGTTAAAATAATTTTTTTTAAAAGTAAGCTATCTTGGTAGGTCTAAAAAACTGGGGGTGCCATGTTCATGGCAGCATTATTTACAATAGCTAAGACATGGAAACAACCCATTCATCGATGGATGAATGGACAAAGAAGTTGTGTTTTATACACACACACACACACACACACACACACACACACAGGAATATTATGCAGCCATAAAAAGTGAAAAAAAATCCTGCCACTTGTGACAACATGGATGGACCCTGAAGGTCTTATGCTAAGTGAAATAGACAAACACTACATGAACTCACTGAACTGTGGAATCTAAACAAACAAATTAAACACCAAATTTACAGAAAAAGAGATTAGATTTGTGGTTACCAGAGGTGGGGGGGTGGGGGCAGGGAGAAGTGGAGAAAGTGGTCAAAAGATACAAACTTCCTGTTACAAGATGACTATGTGCCAGGGTTGTGACGGACGACACGATGACTACAGCTAACTAGACTGCTGTGTGGGAGACGGCAAAGTTGTTAAGAAATAAATTCTAAGAGTTCTCATCATGAGGAGAAAAAAATTTTTTTAACTGCATCCATGAGATGTTAACTAAATCTGTAGTGGTAATCATTTCGCAATATACGTAACTCAAGCCATCATGCTGTATGCCTTAAACTTACACAGTGATCTACGTCAATTATTTCTCAATAAAACTGGGAAAAAACCTGGGGGGGGGGTGGTGGGTAGGACGGAGAGATAGATGCCAGTCGACTGGTAGCTGGTAGCCCTGCCTCAAAGAAGGGAGTCTCTCCTTGGGGGTGGCAGGGAGTTAAAAGGGGCCCAGTGCCTCAAAAAAGACCCTGAAAGGGACTTGGCCGCAGACTGAGGGACCTCAAAGTCTGCGCAGAAGTCCAAACGCTCAGTGAGGCCACAAGATCTAAGAACCGAGCGACCAGCACTCTCAGAGCTGACCTTCTTAACGACTGAAGGTCAGAAGAGGCAGATGGCAGAGATAAGAGAAACACCAGATGGTTTTGAAAGAAGGATCCAGAAGCCAAATACTGAAGGACCCAAGAGCACCTGCCGAGCATCCATGGTGCTGAAGGGCTTCACGCCATCTGGGCTCGCGGAAACCCCGAGAGGTAGGGCAGTCTAGTCCACTCTTGGGGAAACGCAGATTCAGAGGGCGGAAGGAACCTGATGTAACCAAACCAGTAAGTGGTGGAGCCCACATACACCCTGACTCCATCTGACTGCAAGGCTCGAGTTCTTTACAACGAGGTCTACTTAATGGCTGGATCCTTTCCTTCTATTCCAGGAACACACAGAACCTTCTTCATGTGGTCTCCAATGTGCCTGGTCCTCTCTGGAAAGAAGACAATGCCTTCAGGGAAAGGCCATGCTGGTTCCAACGTGCTGCCTCGGGGTAAGCCACGGTTAGCTGTGCGTGCATCTTGCCAGGAGTGGCAAGCTTGAGGACAGGCACTTCAAGCCACGATTAGAGACCCATTTCAGAGACAGGAACGGGGAGACACTTGCCCTCCACCGCTTGCAAGGAGTGGTTTTCTACGGTATCTCCACATCTGACCAGTTTGAACCACAAAATCGATACATTTCGTAAGTCTGTTTCTTCAAACACATTCTAAAATGAAGTCACCTTTAAGACTCTACTGAATTTTCGGGTGAAATAAATGAAGGATTCTTGGTTTAGGAGAGCCCTGATTAATCGTTTCCAGGGTGGCTGCTACGTGGCCCAGATTAATCAGCTAGAGTTTGGTTAATGAGGCTTTATGCAAATATTTCTGCTTTTGACTACATGTCACCTGAAAGGCAAAGATCTAAACAGAGGCCTGAGAGTATGGAGTCATTTGTGCTGGCTGACGGATTCTGGAGCCTCCTGCTTCTTACAGGCCCTTTCTTTTCCGGGTTACTGGTTGTAACACCTCCTTCCACGGCACATTTGGGTGAACCTGAGAACGGTCAGAGAGTTTTAGAAACGAGTCGGTTTACAGGAAGACGTGGTGGCCGTTCTATGTAATTTGAGGTTCTAACTCATAAGGTCGCCATAGTCTTTTAGGGGAAAGAGCACAGTCTAGTTGGAAGTACATACAAAAGCATTTTAAGCACTTTGGCTGAAGAAGGATGTAGAAATGGAGACACGGGAACGTTCAACTAAAAGTGCTCTACACAGTTTGTATTTGGCTATTGAGTGGGCCATGCCATTTGACTGCTCTATTTATCACTCCCACTGGTTTGTTTACACGGACAATGACGTGATTTTTATTCTTGGATATCCAATAATAGTAATCCATTTGCTGAATGCCCACTATGTATGGGCCACTGTGCTGATTTATATGAGTCAGTTCCATTTTGATCTCCACAGCCCAAGAGGACAGGATATTACCCCCATTTCTCAGAGAAGTGAGGCAAGGGGAAGTTACATGACTTGCCCAAGACACATGGCAAGGAGGTGGCAAGGCCAGGACGGGAACATTGTAGGTGCAGCTGCATAGTCCCCACATCTTCTGCCCACCATGTACCCAGAAGGATAACCTCAGGGAGGGCTACCTCCTTGTGTCAGACACATGAACGTGGTTATCACTTACTACCTAGCAAATGGGCACTTTTCCTACCCCTTACGTTTGTTGGGGCTTAAGGTTTTTGTCTTCAAAGGTAATTTACCTTTTAACTGACTGCCTCACGTATCTGGCACAGCCCTACGGAGGAACAGAGATAACGAAGTGGTTACTGAGGACCCATGGCCTTTCTCAGGCGCATCTCTATTTAACATCTCTCTCGGAAGAAGAGGATTAGAGGAGAACGTTCCAAGAAAAACATGAGATATGACACTAATATAATCAGGTTATTTTTAGGACAAACACATCAGGAGTTATATATCCAAACAAATGTGCTCCTCTTCTAAGCAGTCACTGCAGAGGGCTATGAACGTATCCCAGCAATACTGCCCTTGCCTCACACAGCTCTGGAATTTTCCTTTGGCAGAGACGTCCACAGCCAAGTTTTGACCCATGCAATGAAGACAGTTACTATTTTATGGCCACTCCTTGGTTTAGAGCAGCTCTGGTATTTTGTTTCCTCGGCTCTGGCCTCTCTCATCTGCGAGACCAGGCTTGGAAGGACTTTGGGCCTCCTTCAGAAACAAAGTCTCTACTGTAGGAAGGAGACCTGGTGCTGGAGTCCTCACCAACGCTGCGTCAGGCACCCGGAGAACTCGTGCACGGCGGCTCCTTCTGTGGGGTCGTGTGACTCAGCGCACAGACACGGGTCTTGTCTCTTTTGGACTCAAGTGTAAGCAACATTATATTGCATCACGGACGACTACGATAAAAGTATGCCATGTCTTTCCGTGGGGGCAGTTTGGAGAACTCTGCATTTTTGTTTTTCTTTCCAGTTTCCCTGATTCTGGTTCCTACAAAAGGGGAGGAAGAAGCAGCAAAGGCCTTGAAATGTTAACTCCTTTCAAGCTGACTTCTCCCACTGTTTAAACTTCGCCATCTCACTTCTTTTAAAGATAAGAAGTCTTAACAGGCTGTTAAAGTTGGGACTTGCTCTTGCTCTCGAGCTATCTTCCCATTACACCATAAAGCTAATTAAGAGGTGGGGAAACCCCAGAATGCACAGCTGTGTTGTTTGCTTCCCCTATAAAGGTCCATTCAGTGTTTCAGAAGCCCCCGATATGGGAGCTCAGGCCTTGCTCTGACTCTGACCCTGACCATGATGAGGGATATACATTGGCCTCTGAGAAGGAAGCATCTCCTGGTTGTTTCCCCCACTTGCCTCTGTGGACGGACCTGAAAAGTAAGATGCCCTTGAAACTACGCTCTACTCGACTCTTCAACTGCTGCCAGGAGACAACTTTCCTGTGTAGACACTCGAGGTTCTAAATGCGGGTGTGGCAGTCCTAAAGGCAGAGTGTCAGTGTGGGAGTCACTTCCTGGGAGGAAAGCAGGTGGCTTTACCAAAGGCATCAGCTCTCTCCAATCTCCAGGGTACTGTTTAGAGTCCTGAAAAGTAATTTGCTCTGGGATCCCAGGCCAAGAAACTAAATGCAGTTCTGACTCTCGGATTAAGTCCTACTGCAAAGTAATCCCCGGCAGTAGTGGAGAGGGGTGCTTTGTCCTTTTGCCACACTGCGGTGCACAGCACGGTGCTGCACGCTGGCACGCTGGAGACGCAGCAGTGCACAAGGCAGATGAGGTCTCCACCCTTGATGAGAGGCTCCTGGATCTGGCGGATCTCATCAGCTTCCCAGGTTCCCAGGTCCAGACCCACAGGCCAACTGCAGGCCATGCTAACAATGTTATACTGCTATCTGGTATCCTAAGTTTGCCGCCCAGGGACTTACAGAGAGCGTTAGTGTGATCATTTCGGCAGGTGTGAGAAGCCACGGGGCACCCTACGGGGAACAGGGGATTCAGACAAGGGAGTGGAAGAGGCAGTCAAGAACCACCAGGGACGCAGCTGACCTGAGGAAGTGCCCGGGAAGTACTTTCAAATATTTTAGCTTATAAATTTAACGTGGCACTGCAGCAACCTTTCTCTAACTGCCGCAGAGGAATAGAACGCTACTATTATATTTTATCTTCTTTTAGCTGGTAAAATACCCAAATCCCCGGCTTGTGATATCCCCTTCATTTCCGTATCCCAAAGGTGGGCACATGCTGGGCATGAACTCTCCCTTTGGAGAAGAGATCGATTGTGTGTGTCTCCTGTTTGAGAAACCAGCTTTACTTTTGTTTACGTAAAGAGGAAACAAACCACAACGCTGAAGGAATCTGAGCAAATAATTCACAGGTCACTAAGCGACGCACGGAGGCTGGTGGGCACAGATGAGGGCGGAGTTTGAACGTGCTGGCCCACTGGGCCTTACTTGACTGGAAAAAGAATGGAAAAGCAGAATGCAACTGACGTCTTGCTAAAATGCAGGTGGTCTAGATAATTTCAGAGAGGCAGAGATCTAATACATTGTAATCCTATCAGCACATGATTAAATGTTTTTGGCTAAAAAACGCAAAAAATATTTATTGATTTAACTCAAAACCTGAGTACCTTATAACATTTGGCTTCTAGTAAATAAAACATCTGCTCTTAACTCATTTTTGTAAAAAAAAAAACAAAGACCAAAAAAACAAAACAAAAACCAAAACCCGAGACAAATGTTGGCATGTAGGCGAACACCTACCTCTCTGTATGTCTTAAAATACTTTGAAAGCAGACCTGACAACCATTTTAAGACCCTTCTTGGAAGTCCATTTGTGTTTTATTTTATTCTGTTTCTTGGGGTGGGAGTCTAGGTGCATTTATAAAAGCCAAAGGGGCCTTTCAGGTTTCTTCAACATACTAGAGAAAATAGGAAATAAAGTTACTGGAAAAATTATAAACTTTCCTGAGTTCCACGAACAGAAACCTCCCCAAACTGGTAAACATGAGGACTTGTGGCTGATTCCCACAGCATGCAGAGGACAGAATTTTTCAGTAATGGGACTTAATCCATGCATTAAGTGTCTGCTATGGGTCGATTAAGCACTTCATGGATGGAAGTTCAAGGAAATATTCCATTTTCAACTTGAACTGAGGTCCCATCTCTTACAAGGCCTACAATCCTTCATGGAGATTATACACAGAAACCATTTTGAAAACACATAACGTAGTCTAAAAGGCAGAAACAATGAAAGATGAAGATAAGGAAAACATAGCACTTGCTTTATGACCTAAGGGAAGCTTTCCATGTAAAAGAGTACAGAATTCTGTTATGCAAACCTTGAGGAGGAAGCCACTGGACTTCCCAGAGCGGGTCCTGCCGTCACAGCCCAATGTCCAAACACCCCGCCAGCAGCCTCCAGAGGGTCTGCTGAGTGACTTCAGGTCTGAATACATTTCCTTATCAGAAATAACCTTCCATATCGGGGGAAGGGGGGCGGGTCTTTCCCCCAACCACTCGAGAGTCCAAAATCAGGGTTGGTCTCCTGGACAGAAACAAGAGGCGAAGACACCAGTGCCAGGCTCCCTTCTGTGCAACAGACCTCTTGAAAATAAGACTGTGCTGGTGCCCAGATAAGGACAATGCCACTCGGAGGTTGGAACCACTGGAATTTCTGTTTACACAGCTAAGGCCTAGGACACTGAGGTGCAAAGAGAAAGCTGCATATGGCATGAGCAGGATGAGGTGCTTCCCAGGGTGCAGGGTAGACCAACTGAAACCAGTCACTCTTTATTTCTGCTGCGGCAACTTGAGACCCATTCCAAAGTCAGTACAGCACGTGACAACCAGAACATCTGCAGCCGTTCACCCTCTAAACAGCACGCAGAAAAGCATCCGGCTCCCCTTCCCTTCTGTTTAATCACATCGGCACCTTCTGGGACCACCTGGGTTGCTGTGTTGGGACCTCAGGAGCCCAGAGCTCTGAAGGATGTGCGGGAAGCAGACGGGGCTCTTCCTGACGGTGGTGTGCCCTGATGACAAATGCCATGGGCTCTGTTTCTGGACTCGCGGTGGATCGTGCACCGCAAGTTCACGGACTCCTCAAATGGGCCTGGCCTCTCAAAGTAAACAAAAACCAAAAGAGCTGCATTTTCTCTCCCCTGGTGCCATCCGGAAGCATGAAAGGGACTGGGAAGCTCTGAGGTGTGTGGGTGGCACACTGCCCCAAGCAGCTGTGCTACGGGGCCTTAGAAAGCATGCTGTCTCCACACCGACCACAATATGGTGATGAGGCAGTGGTGGGCGATTAAGGTAAGAGTGCAGGACGAGGTACACCACCTCTTGCAGAAAGGCAGGTGCCATCTTTCAAGGGAGCGATCAGAATCGATTTGGCATGTGGCCCAGATCAGCTGCACTCTGTTAGAAGAGCTGTAACTGTACTGACCCAAGTGAGCACTCACACTGTGTCGACTTAAGTACCCTCACTGGGGTGTGTGTGTGTGTGTGTGTGTGTGTGTGTGTGACTTAACTGTATGTCTTAGAGATGAGGAATTAAGTATTTGCTATGTTTGATTCCTGGGCGGAGTTAAATACACAACGATCAACAGATGTTCCAAAGAGATACTGTTGATATTTGTAATCTCTAAGGAGAGATAGCTAAACAAGTTAACATTATCATAAACAGAAAACTAAACAAAAATGAATGCTGTATAATAGACTGACTTGATAGAAACTATAGATACCGCCGCTATTAAGGAGAAATATTATTCATCATCTTCTAATTGAAGATCACAATAGAGAGGAAATAGAATGACAACCATCGCAACCAGTGGAGTGTGCCAAGCCGCCTTGATTCCACATAAAAGCTCTACCTCAAATATTTATATATAATAAATATAAAAAATAGCCAATCTCTAATCAGTCTGCAGGAAAATCATTTTCACAGACTCTGAAAGATATGGGATACTTAGCGACACTTAAAAGATACTAGACTTAAAGATATATAATCGGGGTATCTTAACTTTGTTCACATCACACGTACACATTTTATAACTTGTATGTACACTTTCATAACCTACAAATACACAATTTCGTACCTCTCATATATAAACACACACACAAATACACGCAAGCGACTAACCTTTGACAAAAACTTCTCAAGTGAAAAAGATGCACGGACTCACAGATTTCCAGCCAGCAAACAGGACTTTAAATATCTGACCTCAAATATTTTCTAAAGTAACACATGGTTACAAAGAAATAAATACATAGCTGCCAAACCCTAAGTTTCGAAACGATATTGTATGCACTAAGTAATAACAGGACTGGGCCAACACAGGGGCTGCCTACCCGAGAATGGTCCCGTTCAGACTGGCTCGATCGAGGGGCACACCTGTGCATCTGAATGTCCAAAGTCAAGAGCAGGCGTGATGCTGCAACAATATAGGCTTGGAGACCCCACAAGCTGAATTCAGAAAAATCTTCATGACGAAGGTAGCGCTCTTTATAGTATTTGCCCGGGAATGACTAAACCCCTGCACGTGGTTGAGGGTCCACGGGAATGCTGACGGTGCCCCGCACAGAAGCCATCTGGCCCTCGGCAGAAGCATCACCGACACGAACATCAGAGCAGAGCGAGGGGGATGCGGTCAGGGCATCACCCTCAGGGCAGGCATCCCCACAGGCACTGACTGTGTGAGGGCTGGATTGTTAACTGTCCTGGAGGAGGGATGGACTAAAGACCTCACTGGAATTCTTTTTGCTCTACGAAGGGTCCGGAATGGCATGTGGGATACGGTCAGTGATCAGGCCACGTGTGCGTGGTGAAGTGTGTCACAGTGAGGGCATCTGCTGTTTATGAGAAACCACGTATCAAACCTGCCATCACACATTACGATTCCCACCGCACCTTGTACCTTCACCTGATTTATGCGCTCAGCTCATCTTTTGATTCTTGCTCCCCATCCTGCAAGCCATCGTAACAGTCAAAAAGCCTCTGAAAATAAAATCTAAATTCGTGTGTATTTGCGTAGGAAACTGGAATATAAAAAAATGAGGGAATCAGAAAATGTTTCACTAAAATGACTGGGTAATTACTACTTAGTTTCTTTCTAGTACGAGGATGAATTCCCAAATGATGGGTATTATTGGTAATGAGACAAAGCTGTTCACTTCTCAAAATTAATCATCAATCCTATTAATTATGTCTGTATTACACATTCTATTAAATTAGCACACATAATATGAGGCCTTCACACATCAAAAGAGAAGCATTATCATTGCACATTAGTGACTTGATAATTTAGCTGAAAAGAACACAAATATTCGTAATTATACTACTTTCCGTAGGATCACCACTTTTCAATTCTCTTACGGTAAGAGAAAAGGATACTTTGCAAGGTGAAGGAAGCATGCTTTTGGTTAGGGGTTTTATCAGTACAAAAAAAGGTCAGATTAAAAGCAGGTTTGAGGTTTTTGGAAATCTGTATTTGAGAGATCTAATTAGTTCACTCAGGGACCCATGGCCATGGTGAGGTCAGCACTGCAGGCTGGGTGGGGTGAGGCACACGTGGCTCCGGGAACAGATGATCTACGTTAAGAAGAGCTGGTTTCAGGGGCGCCTGGGTGGCGCAGTCGGTTAAGCGTCCGACTTCAGCCAGGTCACGATCTCGCGGTCTGTGAGTTCGAGCCCCGCGTCAGGCTCTGGGCTGATGGCTCGGAGCCTGGAGCCTGTTTCCGATTCTGTGTCTCCCTCTCTCTCTGCCCCTCCCCCGTTCATGCTCTGTCTCTCTCTGTCCCAAAAATAAATAAAAAACGTTGAAAAAAAAAAAAATTTAAAAAAAAAAGAAGAGCTGGTTTCAAACCGAGAAAGCCCAAAGCAGGAGACCGTGCAAGCACTGGTCCTCTGCGCCTCCTGGACAAATAATCTGGTGCTTTAGGACATGCAAAATGATGGCCTGTCTTTTTCTTTGCTAGTGATCTCTGGATGGTGATGCCAGCTTTGCCACTGAGGCACAGCCGGTAACTGCCTGCAGGGTGCTAGTGCTGCCGGGCTTGGAGCCCTTACAAGGGACCAGGCTGAAGAGAAGCTGATAAGAGAACAAGCCTGAAGAGGCCAAGGGAGCTAACTGGAGAGGCAGATAGGGAATCTCCATATCACAGGGACTGAACTTGACTTTGTATGCTTGGACATAAGGGGGAGAAAGGATGAAGACTAATCCAATAAGGCTACTTGCAAAATATGTATGATGTATACAGAAGGGGCTCAGTGACTATTTTAATAATAGAACAACATGTATGAAGCATTAAGATGAATGAATAAAAGTATACAGTATTACTCATCAAATCTTCAGCCTCCCCAATATGTTCTCCTGAAGATAAGCCTTAGATTTATATATAATACAATTACACCTGCCACTGAAACACAATTTCACTTTATTATTATGAGCTTGTACGAACAAAAATGTAGTGAAAGTGCTTGCAAACTAACTTAAAATCAAAGTAAAAAATGTGGACCAGAGTGGCATTTAACTGTCCACACTAAAGAAGAATGTACAGTTTAAATCATGCAAGAATTGGAAGAGGAAATATGAAGGCCAAAGACACAACCAAACAAATCAAAAACAAAAGCAAACCCCAAAGCCTCGCAAATAACAAAAAAACAAAAAGCAAAAAACAAAACCGAGAAAGACATAGACTACTCTTGCTTCTAGGTTTCTTTCCATGAGTTTAAATTTGTCACATTGGCTTTGAAAAAGAAGTGATTTACTATTTATTACATGCAAACAAATGTACTAGTTCAGTAATTTACTAACTACAAATTTACCGGTTAAGCAGCAAAACACAAGAACTTTTTCTATCTAAACAAAATAATCTGAGAAGTTTCAACACACAAGAGACTCACTGTCAGATCTTTCCTCTGAAGGTAACATGGAATTCTCAGCCTCCTGGGCCCTGGTTTCTTTTCTAAGTATGATCCAAGTGCCCCTGGTGGATTCATAAAACCCCTGTACTGGAGTTTTGATATTTAAATATGGTAGTGGCAGTTGTAGTGGTTGTACATTTCTCCTTTCTGCTAATCCCCTAGCCTGAAATGGTGGCCTAGTTACACCTTTTATTTATATCTCACCAAAGGCAGTGCCATTTTTTTTGTCTAAATTCCGGTCAGCTCTTTGAAAAAATAAGCAGCACTAAGTTGGATGTATGACTTGACACATTGTTTTTGGCTCCACCTGGGAGCTAGGAAGCTTATGGGTATTACAGAAAAACCCAATGTGTTGGTCACTAAAAGGTAGGGCAATCGTAGGTCCTGATTTGCTTCAGATACTCCTGGTCTAGAGCTGTTGTCCCATCATAATTAACAGCCCCTGTTTCTCTCTCAAAAGCATCATGATTTGAAGAATAAATTACATAAGTGGTCACTCTATTAAAAAAAGGGAATCCAGCTTTCAAACATACATTTTAATACTCTATGGCCATTATACTGAGAAATATCTAGCTGTAAAATTCCTGAGGGAAGAAATTGTGTTTTTAGAATCTCTGCATCGCTTATATACCAACACACAAAATAAGACTCAGAGGAAGTGGCCTCCTGTCGTGGCCAGAGGTCACACAGTCAAGGAGAGGGAGCTGTCCTGATAAGCTTGAGTTGTGGCCAACAGGTACCTGAGTGCCATTCATCGGTTCTCCTTTGGAAACTGGTACAAAGCGCTGTGGCCAGATCATCTCCTATTCCTCAAGTATCATCCCAAATATACAGAATTACTTGTATCTAGAAAGCATGCAAGAATCTCCAACAGTAAATGCACAATACATGCAATTAATACGGCTTGCCTAATTTTTCACCTGCTACTCTGATTACACGTTCATTACTGGCTTGAGAGGCGTACATTGTCTTTCACTTGACTTCATGAGCTCTACTCAATACGAAAGCAATGAAAGAGAGTGAGAGCCTTGGGAGTGGGGTCTGTGCTTTTATTAGAGTTGCCAGCTGTCTGAGCCTTGCCTTCTGGACTCCAGAACAGCATCTGGCTTATATCCATAGGACCGATTTCAGTATAGACGTCAGGGGCAAACATACATATGTCTCCTGCTGAAAAGCTGTATCCCCATGGGTCATAAGGAGAGGATTCTGTCAGTTTCTCAGGCCTCACTTTGTGTCCCGAAGGCCCTCAACATGGACAACTGCTTGGTTTAAATGGAATCAACTAAGTGTCAGCAGACAGAGGAATACCGGGGACACTAAATCAGTATTTGGTATTCAGTTGATCTCAAGGCAGCAGCGAGCTCTATGTGCTAAGTGTACCTTAATATGGGACATGGTGTTTCTCTGTGAACAGAAAGACCGCTGTAAATAACAGGGTGGAGAAAGGGAGCTGAATATTGAACATCCTGGAACAGCAAAGGAGCCCAATAGAACATGACAGTGCTATAACATCACGGCATTCTGAGACAGCATTTCTTTATTCTTAATATGTTTTACCTTGCGAACACGTCTTCCCCATCACCCTCCTGAAACTAGCGCTTTGGCTCTGTGTCACATGTCAGAAACATTAACTGATCTAGGCAAATGGCTGTCAATGTAGATTTAGTGGCCAATGGTAGAAACCCAAGATTTTTTTTCATGGTCTTACCTATGCAGTAGGGACAACACTGGCCTTTCCTCAAAACAGGTCTTTCACAGGATACTGAAGGGCAAGACTCAGAGTAACAGCTAATTACGCTATCCATGCATACACAGCTGGTACAAACGTCAGGCTTCCAGGACTCAGCTGCCAGGAATATATCCCCTTCATCATTTTTGCAGTAACTAGGCACGCTCTCATTATGGGATGAGGAAGGCTGAAGAGGTTCATCTGGAAAAACGAACATAAGGTCAGCAGAGAAAAGGAGATGCTATAGGCCACCTGTGCAACATAGCGAATTTCACCGTGTCTCGTAAAAAGCACACTCAGTCACTGTGGTTCGGTGTGCCTCCTATAAAAGTGACTCAGGAATGAAATGGCAAGTCTGACTTGGGCAGCGTCTTGAATTTTGAACGCAAGACAATAAGGACCACAAAAGACCTGTTACCGAGAATCTGTTAGTTGTCTGTACAACATCCTCTCTACTCTTCCTCTGTAGCTTACCCAAATCCTGGTTTTGGGGGGGTGGGGTGGGTGGTGGAGGGTTTGGATCACAACAGGTGTAAGTCAAACAAGACGATCCTGCTCCCTGCTTTTCCAGTCTCCCCGGCAACTAAGGGTGGCCCTGTCACCTGGTTGTGGCTAATGGGACTTAATGGCTAATGAAAGGATTTCTGGGAAAGCTTCCGCTTTCCTAATAGAAGCGCAGATGTGGTGCAACTCTCACATTCCTCCCGCCTGGAATGTGAGTGTGTTGTCTGTAGCTGTAATATCCTTATCGTACCTGTAGGAGATGGACCTCTACATATCTAAGACAATGATCAATGCCGATAAACACCTGCCTCTGCACTTCTTGTAATGTATGTGAAAGAAACTTCTATCTGTCTAAAAAATGTAGCTGGGTTTCTCCTCTTATGTGCAGCTATGTGCAGTCTTAACCAATCGATATCCAAACAGACTTTCACTGCACCTTCAAAACACCCATTTATAACATCCCAATGTTCAGGCATTCACGTTAATGGCTAAGAGATAATGGGAAATCTAAATTACTCAATAAGGAGGCACCCACATCATCTGCAAGTCGTCTGTGTCTTTGTTAAAGACTTTGACCAGAGGGTTCTCAGGTCAAACTTGAAACAGAAAAGAAGGTTACCAGAAAACCCAGTTATCTCTTTGGGTCTTGGCATCCATTGAAATCACAAGAAAAGCTGTAACCTCAAGCAGAAACCTGACTGGGGTAGAACAAAGAAAAACAGGATAGTGAGGTTCCTAGTTCAGAAATGTGACAATGCTGCTAAGAGAAAGCACTTGCAACCACCTTCACCAGTCAAGAGCTTGGAAAAAGCCATGATGTCCTACCCGGCAAACCTCTACATTTTCTCAGTGGCCACATGGTCAAAAGAATGATCATATCCTCCTCTTGGAATCAGTCTCACGAAGTCTGCTATTTGCAGTCACAAAACAGAACTAACTAAGATAGGCAGTTATTACAGTGATGTAGAAGCTCTAAATGTCACATTCTCCTTCCATCCATCTCAAGAATACGTCCTATAGCCAACACATTCTCCTTCCATCCACCTCACGAATACGTCCTACAGTCAACAAGTTTGATTTGACAAGAGCCTCTCTGAGGAGCAAGGCAGTTGCTTTGTTTTGGGAAAACAAAACAAAACAAAACAAAAAATGGAATGGGTTCCATGCCCTCTCCTGGAAGTGATGGAACCGTATCTCCTACTGCCAGTCCCCAAGGTATTCCCAAGTGAAAAAGAGACATTGGTTCCACTGCTCCAAATGTGCTCTCGGTCCAACTTTAGGGATGGTTCCATAGATGAATTCCATATGGGTTAAAAATGGGGGGTTTGGGATTCCCTTCTCAGTGACCTTTTCAGGGTCATCCATTTCCAGGGATAATTTTGCCCTGAGGGTCCTCTGGGTTATGACAGCTTAGCTCTTGCAAGCAGTATCCACCCTCATGTCTAAAAATTTAGAAGAGAACAGGGACAGCAGTGATGGAGCTAAGAAGTACCAAGTGAAATGAATACTCTAGAGTCTGGAGGCCTCTTGTTGAGGCCTAGAGAAGACCCTGGGGGACACTGGTAGCTGCTGTCAGTGCTGGAACAGGAGCCAGGGCGGAGATGCAGATTCTGGGGGCTCCTTCCCCCGGGCAGGAGACCCCTAACCAAACCCTAGCTGACCAGGTCATCTGGGAATCTTGCCCATGGTATCTTCCTTCTTTGGGCCTCTCTTCCTATTTTCCTCCCGCTCCAGAGACCCCGTCTTTATACTTCTGATTCCAAACACTGACTCCTAAACTTTGTTTTTACCAATTCCTTGGTTGGCGCTCATCCATTCCTTTTATTTCTATTCTACCTCCCTCTCTCTTCTGTGCTATGCTTCTTTCAAACTCTAAACAGTAAAGGATGAAAGAGAATTTAATAAACCTTTAAAAAGAAAGAAGTGTTATTCCATTCTCTTTCTTACTTTGGCGAAGAATCGCCACCTGCAAGGATGCTCGATCTTGGTGAACCTATTTCTGTTTCCAGACCTTGCTCTAAACCCAGGCTAGAGGAGGGGGAAAGTGGAAGGACAGAGGGCATAACAGGGCACCCTAGGGGAAACAATCATCAGGAGGGACACAACTCTTCTAATTGTACATATGTCTCCTTTCTGGACTACGTTAGGAGGCAAACATCCTAAGATTAGAGATGGTCTTTTTCCAGATGTGAAATACACCCTTTATCAACACTACTGTTCAAATTCACTGTGAAGAAAATGTTTTGCATTTTAAGACTCTTTAAAATTGCTGCAACATAACAATGAATGGAAAGTTCAGGAAGATCAATTATGGGTCAGGTGACTTATTTTAAAATAATAGCATTCCAGAAATGCTCTTATTCAAATATAAGAGGAATGTTTGGAATACCGATATATAAAGCAATAAATCCTAATGTTTAAGAGGAAAGCTATGACTGAACTCTCTCTCAGGCTGTATGTTAAGAAAAGACAAGCCACCCAGGTGTAAGTTAATAAACGCAAAGCCAGTGCACAGGGGTGTCCATTCCCCTTAGGAACTGAACCGAAAAACATTATAAGGGTTTGAACGTGAATAAAATAGTGATTAAAAAACAAAAAAGTAATAAGGGGCGCCTGAGTGGCTCAGTCGGGTAAGCGTCCGACTTTGGCTCAAGTCATGATCTCATGGTTTGTGAGTTCGAGTCCCACATCAGCCTCTGTGCTGGCAGCTCGGAGCCTGGAGCCTGCTTCAGATTCTGTGTCTCCCTCTCTCTCTGCCCCTCCCCCGCTTGTGCATGCGTGCTCTCTTTCTAAAATGAATAGACATTAAAAAAAAATGAAAAAAAAAAGTAATGAAACACGTGGGTTTATGTTTTACTGAGTAAAACTACTCTTAAGAATATACATTTAGAAGGCAAATGGTTATTGATTTAAATGGAAGAGACCAAAAGCTAAGCAACAACAAAATAAAAGTAGCTGTGCTGTCCACTTGGCGATGTTATATATACAAATTACCTTCTGGGAAAAAGGAATATACTCCGGTGTTAACTACGAGTGCTACTTTAGTCATAAAACCAGTAACTTACGTTTAAAATCTTGACAAAATTTCATCACGTTTGTATCTCTGAATCATGACCATGAATTTACAAGCAAAGGCAGGTTACCTGAGCAGTAAAAACACTACTCTCTGTGCACGTGCAGTGCTAGTCAAGTTAATACTTTTGGATCGTAATTTATTTGTCACTGCAGATTTGAGGGGGTGAACATGATGCATATTTTATCAATTCTCTGTTTAACATTCCACAAGTATCTCCACCACCCTTCCGTACAAAGAATTTTATTTACATTATTTATCAATAACTGCTCTTCACATTTGTTAGGGACAAAGATGACTTTCCACATTAGCAAAATCAGCTGGAATAATTTGCTGCAGCAGGGCTGTCTCCCGAGTCTGAGATGTAGGGTTAAGAGACAAGAATGGCAGAAAGAAACAGTCTCTTTTCCCCCTCAAAGTCACCTCAAATGCAAGGCATATTAATTACATAAATATACGTGGCTGATAGAGGGGAATGAATTTAGGAAGCAGGCTGCCAGCTGCTCCGGCCTGGGTGACTGGCTCCCGGGCTTGGCATGCTGCCACGTGGGGCTCAGCCCGGCCTGCTGGCTCTGCAGAGTGACAGAGCCCAAGCCGCAGGCTTCCCCAGCGAGCACGTCCCAAGGCACGGCGCAGTTACCTGTGCACTGTGGGCAGCAGGAGTCCTGGGTGCGCGAGGGGTTCTGGCAGAGCAGCGGTGGGCACACCTCTGTCTCACACAGCACCCGCCCGCTGTGGCAGGTGCACTGCGTACAGGAGTCGATGTTCCAGGTTTCTCCTTCCACAAAGTACTCTCCTCCGGGGGCGTGGCAAATGGAGGGGGTGCTGAGCTCTGGCTTTTGCACCACAAAGTCATCTGGGAAATGACAAAGAGAAATCAAGACACAAGAATTTACTCAACTGCGGTCTTGCCAACCCTTGGAGAAGCTGGTGTCATCTGCTCGAAGGGACAGAGAAATGGAGGTAGAGTATCTCACTCTGTTCTCAGCAAGACGACGGTGAAGAAATATTCCATGCACAGGAATAGAAGGGGATGGTGAAAGAGCTGGTTTCCAGAAGAGAGGTTCAAGCGGTCCCAGTGTGTCAACAGTAATGACAGAATTCAGTAAGGGAATTAAATTACCTCAAGAGGGACTCTTCCTGTCAAGAAGAGAACAGGGCCTCTTAAGGGATCTCTGAATGTATAGGAAGTGTCTAGAATAACAATCTCTCATTTACTGAAAGCTTACTGTGGCCCAATTTCCATGCTGTTCTATGTGTGTTGGTTCATTTATTCCTCCCACCAACTTGTGAAGTAGGTACTGGGATCCTATGTTACACATGAGGAGCAGAGGACTCAAGGTATTCAGGGCAGACAGGGAATCTGCACCCCAACTATGTTTGTTTGGATCATGGATATGCCTCCAGATTAAACACAACTTCCAACCCGGTCTGTGCCCCATCCACTTCATTATCTCTATGATCCTGCGTACGTTTATGCTTGGAAATACATCCTGCTGTCGAGCAGGCCACACCCCAAGACTAGCTGGCAGCAAACGGAGCAGGAATGCTCTTTCAGAATCAACAGTCTGGAAACCCTCACCTGAGACTAAACATTTGCTTGGCAATGTCATCATCAAGAGAGGTAAATGCCCAGAAACTGATGATAACTATGATTTCTTGCCCCAGAAGAGAGGCGATTTGGTGTCTTGGTGAGATGATAATGACAGAGAGGGAGCTCAATGTTCAAAAGGTCTGCAGCAGTACTGGGAGTTGCCCTGAAGTTGTGCTGAGGGAGACGAGAAGTATGAGGACATTAACCAAACTTGTGTCATCCAAATACAACAAGCGTTTCAAGAAGGTGTTGACAGTGGTGAGCCCTGCCGAGAAGCAGTCTGGAGACACCACGGCTAGCTCATGCTTGGAGCTCAGTGGAAACTGGGCCCCAGGACAGCTCCCCTGTCTGTGCGGAGATGCTCAGAGCTGGAATCTCTGAAGAGCTCCCATGCTGTTACTTTCAAAGCGATGGTCAACGTGAGAGTCCACAACTCTGATGAGATACAGTGCTGTGGGCGGATTCCCAGCTAAGATGGTAACTACGAACACAGCTTTGTCTCAGGGGCACTAGGAAAGACTGGAGCTTTGCCCGAGTGGACCGATTAGGGAGAAATGACACACTAGCCAATGCTTACATTCATAAGCCACCAGACCAAACTCTCCAGTGATGAGACAAGTGGAGAGGATAGTAACTAGAACGCAAGTGAGGGGGGACGAGATGGTTTCCAGAGAAGACAAAAACTTTTCCAAAGAGTGGCAATAAGCTAATGCTGGAAAAGCATGACTGCCTTTCCCTTACTGCCTTTTCCTTTCCAGAATGACTTAGAGAGGCTTGCCAATCACTGCCCTTCTCAACGCTGATGCAGAAGGAAGTGGTGGGAAGAAAGCAAGGCACGTTTGCAGATGTCTTGCCAGCTTCTCTGCCATACTCCGTGCCTCAAGGAGACCATGTGAGTGGCGGCAGAGATGGGGACAAGAGACAAACGGAGAGGCAGAGGGAGAGAAGGAGAAAAAACCCTGAGAAACAGTATCGTCTGGTGAATCTTCTAGCAGGACAGTTTAGGAGCTACCCCAGAAAGGAAAACAGCTGATCCTTGAATGGAAGAGGGGAGAAAATATTTAAAATAGGGGTCCCCAAATGCAATACTTCTGGGGTCTCTCATCAGGAGAGTCCAGAAGTGGTAGCCCACTTAAGATGTTTGGAAAAAAATATACCTACATACCCACATACACGCATGTTTTTATGCATGTATATGTAGACATTTGCAACCCACAATGATACGTCAATTACTCTGTGTGTTTATAGAAGAGTTTTCGCTATTTCTGTAACAGAGAAAACTCATTTTAGTCCCACTGACTTTCAGTTCTTAAATCAATTGTCTATTCTTACTAATGTCTTCGCATTTGAAGCCCTCTGGCTCACTTCTTCACGGAGTACAAGTGGGGCAAAGACGCAGGTGTGTGGTCCATATTCCATACACTGATGCCTAAAATTAAGGCACGGCGGGGGTGGGGGGGATGTGGGGAGCCTGGGTGGCTCAGTCTGTTAAGCGTCCGACTTTGGCTCCAGTCTGATCTCACTGTTAGTGAGTTCGAGCCCCGTATCGGGCTCTGTGCTGACAGCTCAGAGCCTGGAGCCCGCTTCAGATTCTGTGTGTGTGTCTCTCTCTGACCCTCTCCCACCCACACTCTGTGTATGTCTCTCTCAAAAATAAATAAACATTAAAAAAATAAATAAATAAAATTAAGGCACTGGGTCTTCATTGGAACAAACGATTTTTTTCTTCCCCAAAGGGTCAACAGAGTTGTCTCATTACACTGCACATTGAGCTTCTGTTTGAGTGGATACCGGTGGTTTTTCATATTTAACTAGCAAAACACATGAAAAAGGAAACTTTCGATATAGAACACCTAAGACTCATATGAGGACAAGGCAATCTGGTTCTCTACAGGGGTGTGGAGCTGCCTGTCACTCTGATAACTTAGTTACTGAGGGGCCTAGAAGCTCAGAGCTAATAGGGACTCCCCTGCCATGGCAGGCGAAGCCGCCACCCCTCCCCCTGCCCCCGCCCCCCACCTCAGGCTGTGCCTGTCCTGCTGGAGAAAGACAGGTCTCCGGTTCCTGACTCCTGACTGCATCCACGGCATAGGTGGGTCCCATCCACAGGGAGGGATGGGATGGACCGGACGAGAAGGTATCCTGACTCTGAAATCTGACAGGACACACATTCCAACATTAAATGAAATCAGATGCAAGAATCGGGAGACTTCATTTCTCTGTGGCCTTCTGACACTCTATTTTACTTCGGGTAAGAGAGTTAGTATTTCTGCGTCTATTTTTCAAATGAAAAACTGCCTGAGTGCATTTTCCCCTAACTCAAAGTGGCCTGTACTGAGAAAGAAATAATAAATATAAAACTACATTGAGCTCTTTGGATGAAAGGCACTAGATGCGCTATTATGGTAATAATTACCGTTATTGACAGCCATAATTCAGACGCCCATGAGTTATATAATCTGGTCTGTTCTTCTAGCAACTTCTCTTGATTACCAGCATTATGATTTTAAATGTTTTGGATGTGTGGTCACTCTAAATATCTCCATTTGGCAAGAATACCACATAGCCATTAATTTAGAAAAGGGCAATAGCCACAGACTTCGCTAATCCTCTCCCTCTCAAATAGTCCTTTATAAATAATACGCTTTAATGGAATGAAGTTAACATCAATCCCCTCCAATTAACTAAAGCACTCAGCCTCAATACACTATCCATAAAATGGAGAGCTGGACTTTAAAGGACATCAGGTCTGCAAACCTTTAAAAAAAAAATACAGTTCAAAGACCAATGTAATTGAGTAAACCATTAAAAAAGGAGGACAGTAGTTTTAGGGCTTTTGCTTTTTCTCTGGTCTCTGGCTAATCATTGCTAACACCTGGCTGATTTTGTGGCTGTTGTTGACAAAAGCCACAGAGAGCTGAAAAGTGCTCTGGGGGGTCATCCCCGGCAAGACCCCCACACTCAAAGATGCGATGAGGCCCTGTAAGGCAGAAGTCATTTTGCTGAGGGAGCGCACAAGATGGCAGCCAGCGTTTACCTGAACATGACGGGCAGCACTGTCCCGGATGAATGGTGGGGTTGCCACAGGCAGGCACCGGGCAGGTGATCAGAGCACACATTTCCCGTCCATTGTGACAGTAGCATTCCCGGCACCCATCATGCCAGCTTTCCTCATTTTTATGATGATGGCCATCCATGGACAGACATGTGCCTGACAGGACAGGTGGCCCGGCTGAAGCAGGGACCTCTGGACAGACAGAAGGCAGCCTGGTCAAGCAGCAGCTACGGCACAGGAGAAACAGCCTGCAGTGTCCTCCCAGGTAATGCTACCCAGCCACCAAAAGTCACGTGTACAAAGGACAGCTCACGACACGGGAAAGGCTCACGAAAAGAATGTAAATCAATATGCTCTCAATTTGGAAAAAAAAGAAAAATAGGAAAAAAACTGGCAAATATGTTTCTCTGTTGGCAGGATTACAATTATTTTTACTCCTTTCATTCCTACTTGCTCATGTTTTATGCAGTAAACGAGCACTGATTTCACAGAAAATGGTATATTATGTTCCATACATGCCGAATAGCCTCTCTAGAAGTCACCCAATGGGGAAATCCTGGGCCTCTTGAAACTAACAGATTTTTGTTCAATGGAACAACTGAAGCAGTGACTAGATTTCTGTTTACTCTGATCCCTTAAGAACACTGTTAGGGTGGTAACTAACTTTGAAAAAAAACACACAACAAACTTAGGGATCTTTTACTGCTGAGTATGTGGATCACGCAGACAACTAAAACATACTGGAGTGGGTGCTGGGCTATGGGCAAAGGTGGCGGTCAGCGTGCATGCTCACGTGGCTTCAGGGACATCCCAGGAATGGGAAGTCTCAGGCAAAAGGTATGCCCAGGCTTCATGCCTATCTAGAGGTGTAGGCTGGCATGTGCTTATTCAGCACGAGTTTAAACTGTCATCGCAAACTGTGTTACCAGAAAATACACAAGCAGGCTGCTTAGCCACACCCACCTGCATGGGCTCTTAAAAGGGCTCTTTGCTGCATCAATTCTATCAAGCCACTGCTGGACAGAGGCAGCCTCTACGGAGGTCAAGACAAAGGTGCTTTAGGCTAACGTTCCTAAGATGAGTGAAACTGAAGAGCTGAGAAGTCACTAATTTGGTGCAATATGCTTGGCTATTAGATGTTTATTTTAAATTCTATTCTGAGCTCTTATTCCAATGAGACATGAGGAAAAGGGATGGTCCCATGGGCAAGTGACATTTGTATCTGAGTAGACCATCATCACTGAAACTGTTTCATTTACATCATGTCCTCCTGTTCTTTGTTTCTGAGTCCTGTCTGCTCTGGGGGTGGGGGGGGGGGTGGGGGGGAAGGAGGGTCATGCGATCGCACTTACCTCTGCACTTGCAGATAAGACAGCCATGACTGTCCTGCTGGAAACCCAAGGGGCAGATTTTACTGCATGGGAGCTCTGGGCATTTCTTACAGCGACAGATGTCACAGCCGTGCTTATTCTTCCTGGGTAATTAAAATTTTGTCAGAGGTCAGAAAATCCAAAAGTCTCAAATGATGCCCAAATGCTCCGATCAAGGGTCACTGAAGTGATACTGCTATGAAGCAGAATGACTTGACTTACGCTCTCAAAAACTCATGGAGTGATGTGTAATTGGCTCTCTGTGGCCATGACCGCCACCCACCCATGGCCAAGGTTTAGAAGTGCCCAAGTACTAATGTGCTTCTGGGATGTGACCGTCAGAACCCCAATGACATGACTGTTGTTTTAATTAGGAAAAGGAGTACCATGATATAAAAAAGACGGATGCATAATGCCATGAACAGGATGGTGAAGGATATATATTGTTGGGCACTGCTAGAGGCCAGCACTGGGGCAAGAGTCCTTCGTTTGTCAGAGTAGGCCTTTCTCACGGACCAATCTCTGAGAGATCTCAGACACCAGTAAAAATAGTAATGAGCGCTTCACTGAACTTAGGGAAGTCAGAAGGAGAACGTTAAGGCTCCACAGACCTGTGGATGCTACAGCCAAGAGTGAGAAAGAATCAAAGCTTTGAGAAAGCCTGCCATCAGTGTCCGCTCATTGTTTCACTCATTAGAAAATAATACCGACTCAACAGTGCTCCGTACATGGGGTAGGACAGAAGCATGCAAGGTAAAGGAAAAAGACTGCATCAATGATCTTTTTCCTTTAATAAACTAGAGTGCCTGAATTCTGTGATCAGAAAGATGATGTGAAATAAATAAATATGTGTTTATGAAATACATCACAGCAGTTTAAGTGGAGGTTTTTTGAAAAGAAAAATTCTTAACAACCATTCCTTATTTTCTCTGAAAGGAGAATGTCACTGTCTATTACAGAGGAGCTCACTTTGTGTCCAACCAGCCACAGAAGTGAGTCTTCTCCTAGGCTCCACATCTCCTCTGCAGGCTCTGCCCTACTTGACTTAATGCACCTCAGACAAGGAGGAGTTACTCTGTTTACCCTCAGGTTTCATCCCCATTAGCCCTAAGTGGCAACAGTGGTGTCCAACTAAAAACAGAAAAAAGAGAAAAAAAATTCCTGTCTTCATCTTGGATGAATCAAGGAACTCCAAAAGAAGACAGCTCCATGGGAAAGCCTCGGTATACCACTGCCCACGTGACAATTAAATTACAATCTGCTAAGTGAAATGAGAACCTAACACTAGGATCTTATTTATGCCACCATAACGAGACCAATGAATTCAATGAATTATTCACACTCATGTCAGACAGCATGTCACTTTTTAAGTTCTATTGAGGCTTTATCTGATTTGTTTGTTCACTCCTTTATGTATTATTATCCGTCCATCTACCCACCCAATCCTTCTGTAAGCCCTGGCTGCACACAGAGAGTAACAATCAACTCAGCAGGTATGTATAAGGGGCACTGATGGCCGCCTTCATCCTAACGGTCCCACATGGTGTCTGGCCAAAGTTCCTCCTTCAGAGGGTGTCCTTGAAACACATGTTCTAGCTGAGGCAGTACTCATTTGTCTCTGCTGGTCCACCTGGTCCACACTGAATGCTCTCACTGATAGGAACATGAAGTGGACCCCACAATCCTCTAAGAGATTTCTCTTCAAGGTGAAGGCTGGACTTGAATGCAGCCTTGGTTCTGAGCTGTCATAATACTGCAGCAGGTTGGCTGTAGTTACTATTATGATAATAACACTTTATTCTACATTAGCAGTGAAGCTAAGAAATAATTATACTTGTGCTGGTATCACAGTCACATTTTAGGATGAAGAACAATGACGGTTTATTTATCTGGGGACTTCCTAAGAATAGTGAGCACTCCTAATTTAACTCTCTGATTAAAATTAGATTTAAAATTCTCCTAACCCTGCTAAACCAGAATTTCTAAGAGAAAGAATAAAAATGGTAACTAAAATGTCAGGCAAGAGATGATGGATCTAAGTCCCTTATAATTACTAGCAATACACAAATATACCAAATTGGAAAGGCAGAAAGACAGGGAAGGGAACCAAGGGAAAAAAATGATAAAACAAGACTATGACAGGTAAGTTTTTAGGGAACCAACAAAGCTATAAGGGCAGAAAGAGACACTAATACAGACACTAAACAAATGTGAAGTGTCTTTATCTCCTGGGATAATCTAGATTTCCACGGGGTTTGACTCAACAAAGAATACTTGAAAATACAAATCATGGTTCTTATCTCTAAAGAAATTCATAAAACGTACTGGTCCTTAAAGAAAAAGTATGAACTACAGACCAGAACCAAGATAAAATACCGAGGCGTGGCCAATAAGCATGCTCCATATTGCCAACGAGCGGCTGTCCACTGAACTTAAAATGCACATTAAATACATTATCACAAAATAGTCACTGGGGCAGTTATGAAAAGTTGTGGCACGTGTAATACTAGGACCTCATGACAATTCCCCACTGGCAGCGTCCAAAGGCCCTTGCTATGAGGCAGTCTCAGAGAAGAGGCCCAAAGGATAGTGGCCAGAAAGGCTCTGGTCCCTCTGCATAAAAAAGCAAAACTTGAGTGTTTATACCCTCTTTTTACTGTTCTCCGATTCACGTAACAAAGCGAGCACAGATATTCTGGACTCGCAGCATCACTGATCCATCCACACACACACACACACACACACACACACACACGAAACAGCTAACAAAATAAGTGTGGACGTTTCATTAAGTTACAGATACTTAAGACTAGATCCTCTGAATTAAATACTTACAGGTATCCAAATGGACAATACTTGTCACAGATGATGGGTCTGCACTTCTTGGGGCGTGGGCGGCACTGACAGATCTCACAGCTGTGGGCATCAGTCAGGAAGCCGAAGGGGCAGTCCAGAGTACACCCTCGCTTGAGCCCCGAGCACCGCTCTTCCCCTGTGAAGAAGCACAGAGGCCGTGAGGTGTTGCGGGACACACGGACACTTCTATACCTTCCCTAATCTTCCAGTCTCGCTCCACAGATGTAAATGTCTCACGTCTCCCGCAGCATGAGGAAGTGGTTAAAGGTTACAGACCTGCTATTTCATGGTTCTCCCAACAGAACTCCGTGCAATACACAAAATGAAGCCCAACTTTGAACAATGGATTTCTGAAGCGCATTCTGATCTGGTGCTGAAGGGCAGGCTGGTAACTACAGCCTGAGGTGCAGGTGAAATGGAGTGTGATTTTTTTCACGAAATTTGTTCTTATATTATGAATTACCTCAAACTACTGTTTACCGTGTATTGTTAAAAGGTGAGAAGTAGAAACTTACACCCCAAATTTCATTATATATTTTTCTCCTAATAAATGCTCACAATAACACATGTTCTTAAATGTTCATAGAGTGTTTTCTTGACGCATAGAACGTTAAGAAATGTTTTCTCTTATGAGTTTTAGATATTATCCCATGATACTGCATATTACATGTAGCCTAAAGGATTTTGTACCCTTTCTTTAAAAAAAAAGCCAGGGGCGCCTGGGTGGCGCAGTCGGTTAAGCGTCCGACTTCAGCCAGGTCACGATCTCACGGTCCGTGAGCTCGAGCCCCGCGTCAGGCTCTGGGCTGATGGCTCAGAGCCTGGAGCCTGTTTCCGATTCTGTGTCTCCCTCTCTCTCTGTCCCTCCCCCGTTCATGCTCTGTCTCTCTCTGTCCCAAAAATAAATAAACATTGAAAAAAAAAAATAATAAAAAAAAAGCCAGTCTTAACCACATGATATAAAGTGAAACAGTCAGTGTTTCATTTAGATATTTTTTCCCTACCATTGACAAATATCCAGGTATTAGGATAAGCTTAATTGGACACTAAAAAGTGTATGTGGCAAAAATGTCTACATTAATGTTTATCCACTATTTGAAATGTTCAAACTCTCCTCTGTTAGCAGAATTTGGAGTGATGTTTAACTGTCCCCAGTTAATTATAAGATTATTTTGGAATTAAAACAAAGGAGGGTAAGATACTATGGAGATTGGCAAAAGAAGCTAGTGGAGATATTAGCTTTGTAGAAGTCTTCTAAAAAGATTTCAAAAGGTGTGAGATAGGACTTCATATAGGGAATGAAAATGTTCCAGTAAGAAAAGCATGCCTAGGGGAACACTAAGACAACCTGACGCCTCTTTGTATTGAATGCAGTCTGAAAGTCAACCAAATTTAAAGAGGCTGAGACAGTGATGGCAAAAGTACAGCAACTTTGGGGGCGCCTGGGTGGTGCAGTCAGCTGAGCATCCAACTCTTGATTTCAGCTCAGGTCATGATCTCGCGGTACGTGAGTTTGAGCCCCGTGTGGGGCTCTGCACTGACAGTGTGGAGCCTGCTTGGGATTCTCTATCTTTCTCTCTCTCTCTCTCTGTCCCTCCCCCACCCCCCCCCCCCGATAAATAAATAAACATTCAAAAAAAAAAGTACAGCAATGTTTGATTCCTGCTCTGCATGGACTGGCAAGATGGGAAGCAGAAACTATTTTTGTCGGAATAATAAATGAATCTGTATTTTATATGGACACCTTTTAAGCATAAATATTGTAAATAATGCATAGGTTACTAAGAAAAACAGAACATGTGACCCTCTGCAAACAAATCTTGTAATCTAAAATTAAACCTTGAACTACAATTAATAGGTGAGATGGGTTCATGTTTTACATAAATATTTTAAGATAGAATCTTTTGTGAATCTTAGCTGGCAAAACGCGAATATTTAATTTGCTATCTTTTATGGAGAAAAATGTGATTTATGGTATAATTTTCTACTTTGTCCTGATCATAAACCTTTCATTACACATATTTAATATAACTCCGTGGGTCTGTATCATACTGCGAAGCAACTGATTACTAATTTGCATCCTTAAAAGTGAAATTCTAAATGGCTCATTTAAAAATTTGTAATTATAGGATTTGAAAGGTCATCAGTTTTCATCTGTTTCCATCGTTAAGGGATGATGAAGGAGAGAGAAGACTTCAGAGCCACATTTCTTTCTCTGACAATGAAATAGAAGTTGTGAGCCCATTTTTCTATCACATGAAATTTTAAGTCATGACACCAAGCAGATTATGTTGGTATGAAATAGAGGAACTAAAAACGCTCTGAGAACGTCCCAGAGTCAGCATCCCTGGGGATTCAATTCCTTTGAACTTTGGATTCAGTGCACCTTTGTGCCTTAATATTTTTCTGCTCCTATAAAAAAGTCGTTTTTCCATAGACTTCAATCTAGACTGGTTTTCACTCTTTTTTTTTTTTTATTTTTTAAAAATGTTTGTATTTACTTTTGAGAGAGAGACAGAGTGCAAGCAGGGGAGGGGCAGTGAGAGAGGAGAGTGAAACACAGAATCTGAAGCAGATTCCAGGCTCTGAGCTGTCAGCACAGAGCCCAATGCAGGGCTCAAACCCACGAACTATGAGCTCATGACCCGAGCTGAAGTTGGATGCTTAACCAACTGAGGCATCCGGGCACCCTAGACTGGCTTTCACTCTGAAAGAAAGTTGTTCACCAAGCTGAAACTAACTGATAAAAGCTACATCAGTCTGGAACTACCTCTGCTCTGCAATGGAAGAGCATTTCAAACAAAGGCTGCTATGTTTACACAAACACACAGAGAACTCACAGACAGGAGATGGGCTACGCCACCTAGGGCAGGATGCTCTAATGTCGCCCTGGCTTGGAACTGCTCACTGGCCTATTCTAGACCGGACCTGTCTCGCTTCTGTTCCCCTAACAGAAGGAGGCTCTAGGGTGGGGCCCTATTTTCTTACTTCTATAGCCTGGGTGCTACGATGGCGTTTAGAATGGAGTGAATGAACATGAATCGATCGATGTTCTTGCTATTTATCCCTCCACTCTCATCAAGGCTGCCATATTAAGAGAAAAATAAACAGGTCGAAAAAACTTACTCTGCTAGTATTTAAAGTCACCTAAAATACCGGCACCTGGTAACCATCTCAAAATACCATCTTCTATTATTTCTTCTTCTCAGAAAGAAAGAATATTAAAGACGGTAAGGTAGCCCTAGATCCATGTATCAATTATGGACTTTTCTTACTAGAAAGGTACCATCAAAGCAAACCTTTACATAAAGAGCAGAACAAAGTACAAATATCTCATTTATAAATGGGTGCGGGGAGGGTTCAGTTTGCTTGAAAAGCTTTAGTACATCACTTGAGGCAACATGAAAGAAAGAATGGCGGCTTTATGTTCATAATTTTTCAGCAATATGACTTTACTATGATCTAAAAATGCTTTTTAATCCATAGGGGAAGATTCCTGAAGAGAAAGTGATAAATGATGGCCAAGTACAGAACCTGTGCATTATGGCTGGTCGATAACAGCCACGTAGGAAACTCTGTTTACTCTGGAGAAAAAGTGCTGTTTGTTCCCAGGGCCGAAACGTGACACCACTGAATCGGTTATCACGAGTGAAAACCACGTAACTGCATGTAGCGCGCCACATGACCATGACCCTGGGGCTGTGCTGCACTTCTCTGCGGCGGCTCTTCACACTCCTGGATACCGCCAACTCCCACTAACCTACCAATTAAGGGCACCGTGAAGCCCCTGAGCCTATTAAATAAAGAAATGCAACACGACAAACAGTTGTGCCAATCTTGACTTTGGTCTTTAGTTATTACTTTGGTTCTGAGTTACAATGAAAACATGGAGACTGCTTCCCTGTATTTAATGCTACAACCTTTAGATATTTGATTCGGATATATATTTCGTGAAAAATATGAAGCCTTTTTCTTCTTGCTAATATTCTATGCCTGCATCAGTTTCTGAATAAAAGCATTATTAACTCCTAGAATTACAGAATGTTAAAACTGGAAGAGAAATTAAAAATAATCCAGTGAAAACCACTTGATGTAAAGACGTAGAGAATAGGATGCCAAAAGATGGATGGCATTTAATTCATTTGCTACATATAGTTCATATAGTGAGCTGAAGTGTACTGTGTCTATGTGACAGCAACAGACATTTTTGGTTAAAAAATAATGTTATTAACAGCTTATACCAGTAAGTGTTAGGTTACTAATAGCACATCTAAATGATTTCGGTTTTAACTTCTGTTGCAATAGCACTTACATTTTCTACCATATTTCTTGTCCTTATTCTGAATAGGAGAAGATGAGTCGGGGATCATTTAAATTCTCTGTGTGCCTTTGATGCATGACTTTGTTGAGCAGTGTTATAAGAATGTTATCTGTTACAGGTTAACATAGCAAAGCTGTAGTGTGTTCAAACAACACAGTATTTTGTCCTATACCTTCCATGAACTTTTTGGAAGACTCGTTACCGCCGGGTTTTGATTTCAATGGAAAAGTGGTTATGTATATAATATGCTTGGTTATGTTGCACTATCGTTACAGCATATTGGCATATTACTAACATTAGTCGAGGCTAAGGCCCATTTTTATCTTTTCATATCCCTAGTGCTTGGCATATGATGGGCCATCAACAAATGCTAGATGAAAAAAGAATGAATGAACAACAAAGCAATGAACAGGGCAAAATACTGATTTGGCACTGGTCTTATTTTAAGAAATCCTGATGCCAGGGGTCTATATAAACAAGGTCTAATCCCTAACAGAACACTTAGGTATGAATGGTTGGGGCTACTGCATGTGAGACGGGCTTTAGCGGGATGCAAAAATAAATAAATAAAAATAAATAAATAATAATAATGTAAGGGAGAAATGTAAACAAAATCAATACTTATCAAGTAGCTGTAATGAAAAAAAAAAACCACACTTATGCCATCTTTTACTACAAGGAAGATTCCTTTTTCTAAAACCAGGTGAAAGAGAATGAAAATATTCAACTGCTAAAATGAAAAGGTAGAAGAAAAGCTGTTTGTGTGAGTGTCCTCAGAGGGCAGGAAGAACCAGAGCCAGGTCTGTGTTGGAACAAAGGAGGGGAAGCTGGGGGCTTTCCACTTCAGCTGGCTTGGGCTGACTCAGAAATGGATCTGTTATAAAACAGCTACCATTTTCTGTAAACAGAGTAACAATGCCCATATGCCAGCGAGTAAAGCTACCTTTGCATTCACTGATTGATCCGGTCCTCAAAACAACCCATTAGTTAGGTATTATTATCTGCCTTCTACAGATGAGGACACAGAGCCTCAGCGAAGTAAAGCAACTTGACCTGACCAGCTAGATGCAGGTCAACCTGATGCAAGAGCCTGGGAGGACAGCTGGGCATGTACGGTCACAGGAGTCTGACAACTAAGGGTCTGACAGTTTGGTTTACTGTGACTCACATCTAAAAGGTGTGGCTCCCTAAGGTGTCAGGATTGCTAACGGGAGGGGGGTGAGAACAGAATGTTCACTCTAAGACTAGACTTCTGTATGATATAGACAAACTGACAAATTCTACTTGGTGTCTGATTATGGTCTTAGGTATATGGTGGCAGCAAGTGAGATAGCAGAAGAGTGACCTGGGTCAAGAATCTTGGTGTGACAAAAGGGATACGTGGTCAGAACAGCAAGATCTCAGAAAGGGATCTCAAACAAGAATGATGCCCAAAGGCATCCCCAATTCTGATGACTCCTGGCTTGTTCACTCAAACACCCTCTGCTGAGTGTCCAGTGTGGTCCTGGGAGATGGGTCAGTTATTTCCCTCCTCTGGTGTGGGCATGTGCCTGGGCTCTTCTATAGGACCAAAGCTTCCTCCTCATCGGACTTACTTTTTTAAGTTAAAGAATTTGACTTGAAATGGTGATATTTCATTAGTGTATTGGTTATAGGTGGTTTCTTCTTAGGGGTGATCTTGCATTTTACTCATGTTCGTGGCATTAACACCTAGAACTGTACCTAGAACCCAGCAGGTGCTCTATCATATGAGGCAAAGGAAGAAAGGAGGGAGAAGGGAAGGAAGAAAGACCAGAGATCCCTGCAAGCAAACAAAATTTGCAAATAATGAACAGCTGATCAAGATTTCTATGTAAAAAAATTGTTGACACAAAATGGAACACTCTCCTGTACATATTTCTTCCTCCACGTTAATGTGATGGAGGCTCCCAGCACGCAGTATGCACGCATGTCCCTGTTACAAAGCCAGAAGATGACACTAACATGAAGACAGGCAGAAGAGAATTTTCCTAACAGTCTCACTTTGCAAAATGCCAGTGATCCATTTTTAACTTGCTTCAATGACAAATGAAGGAAAATGGTTTCCTTGGGCTTAACTACAAAGGGTTCCTTGTGAAGGGCTGGGGGTCTTATATAAGCATAACCATGTTCCAAACAGCAAAGCCCAGATGAAGGCGGTAGGTGGGGAGATCAGGCACAATGAAATCTGTATTTTTAGACTTCAAAAAGTTCAGAAAAAAATTTAGGTATGCTCCCTTGATCACAAAGGTGTGCAGCTCAAGAGAGCTGAGAAGTATTAAAATATGAACTCTTCACAATACAATACCAATGATCTCGATGTTAGAAAATCTACGTTGGCCAGTGAAGCAAACACATGTGAATGTCAGGGCAGCTCCCTAATGAACTCAGGTTTCCAAAGGGAGGTGATGAAGGCAGGACAGCCCCAATGAGTGGAGGCTTCTAGGACATTTAAAGGTGGTAACAAGCACAATCACAACAACGATTCTGTAAACTGCATTTTAGCACCAATTCCATCAGGCAGGCACAGTGATGGTGACACTGACAACTGAAAAAAACTGAATTACTCAACTGTGATTTTCTGTCTTCCTCATCAGAAGTATTCTTATAGAAGAAGGTGTTGAACAATTAAGGTTAAGAAGACATAAAGCCCAAGATAACTGATAAATCAGAAAGTGAGCATCTATATACGTTAAATAATTCCAAGCCTCTGAGCTCAGGATAATTACACCCAAGGCTCACGGAGAACCTGCTTATTATAGAAGTACGGTCTATGTTTGAGAGATCAGAGAGAATGGAAAGAGATTTCAGAAAACTAAAGGAGGTCACCAAATGTTAATTCCAAAGGGACAGAGGAGGGGTGCCTGGATAGCTCAGTCAGTTGAGCATCCAACCCTTGATTTCGGCTCAGGTCATGATCTCAGTGTCGTGGGATCGAGCCCTAAGTGGGGCTTTGTGCTGAGGGTGGAGCCTGCTTGGGATTCTCTCTCTCTCTCCTTCTGCTCCTCTCCCCTGTTCATGCTCATTCTCTCTCAAATAAAAAAAAAAAAAATAAAAGGGACAAAGGATTCTAAAACTACAGAAACTAAGCTTGACATTCATGACTGAAAATTCTGTGGAAAGAACTGTTAAACATATGATTTGTGATATTTAGAAAAGAAAGCAATGACCACCGGCAGCCAGCATAGGTTCATGAAGAACAAGCCAGGCTCCATGCACTTCATTTTGTGTTTCAAACAGAATTTCCAGCAAAAGGGTGCTGCAAATATAATGCGTTTTGATTTCAGGTAAGATGCAGACAGACTGTTTCACGAGATGATTGGACATGTTGTTAGCTGAGTAACTTCACTGAAAGAGTGAGGATTAGGGTTCAATGCCATTCTGCAGGAAGGTCTTGAGTGCTGTGTGGCTCTGTCCTTGGTTCTGTACAATTTATTCCAGTTTGACAGTTTGCGTGAGGACACGTAAGTTATGCTTATCACATTATCAAGATTCAAAAATACTCCAAACAGTTGGAAAATGGTTTAAAACTCTCAGGATAATTTCTTATTTAATTTGGCCCTATATTTGTATCCTTTAAAAAAAATCAAATATTCAAATGTGGAACGCATGGAGAACCACATACCAGCAGCCAATGTAAAGGACACTGAGCGGTGCTAGCTAGCTGTACGTGTAAACTCAGTACTATCCAACAATGTGCAATTCAAAGAGCTAATGCAAACTCAGGCCACACAATAGCACTGCATGGATCAGACCACATTCTAAAGTGTTCTATTTGTTTCTGGGCCACACACATTTACATAAGGAAAATGACATATTATGTCAAAAGATGGAAAGGACCAAGAAAATTCAAAAACGCGTGTCACGTGCGGAATGGCTGAGAAGACTGAAAAGGCTTATTCCACTAGAAGAATCAGGAAGATTAAAAATCATTTTAAACAAGAAGGGCCATTTTTCCCCCCTCTGGAAGCAATGCAATATACTTACTCCCTAAAGTTTTGGAGGTCACGCACGACCTGGAGGCATGACTGGAATCTACATATGAGGGAGCTGGGATCAACAGTGTGAAGCACATTCTAAGAATTATGGCTGCCACACACGGACTGTGACACCCTCTGTGTGGGTGACCACCTTGTCATCGCATGAGCCCAGCGAAGGTGTTACAGAGAGAGCCAATAGGTGGTCGGAAAGAGGAAAGCCATACCCCAAAGGCCTAAGGGCTGCACCCATGATGCAGCGGGACATGCAGAGTATCTGAACACAATGAAATGGGGGTGAAAACCAAGAGAAAGGAGAACCTCTTTTTCCCCAAATGACTGTGCATCTGTTGAAGTACAAATTTTTCTTTTCTTCTTTCAGGTTGCTAAGGGAATGACTCAACAGGAATGAAAGAGATATTCAATCACCTAATATGCTTTGACAATATCACACGAGGCTCAGAAAAAGTAAAAAGTGCCGTCTTCGGCCGTCTACTTACTGTTTTTACACTGACAGGTTCGACAACCATTGTAATCAAGTTTGAAACCGTAAACACAGTCCTTCTCCGTCAGCGTGCAGTTTGGTAACTCCCCACATGCAGGTGGATCAATTGTGATGTAGGTTGGTTCTAATAATAATAATAATAATAATAATAATAATAATAATAGAAAAAAAATCAATGAAACATATGATTACCTCTTAGATGTTATTCAACCTTTGAAACCACACACTACTGCAGTTGCAAAAAGAAAAATCAATAATTTTCATCAAACCCTAAGCTTTCACACTTTCATAATGTTCGTAAGCCCTGCAACAGAAAGATTTTTATTTAGATTTTTGAAAATTCCCAAACTTTTTTTTTTACATTTGAACAATTTATGTATTTTTTGGTACCCTTACATAATACTTCCCCCGTGGTCACCACTACAGAAAGCAGAGGGGAGATGTTAAATCAATTCCATGTAAATTGTCAACTTTTCTTTTATTTCTTCCTGATGTTCTCTGAGCGATCTATAAAAAATCAGGACATAGTTTCCAACGGTCCATCAGCTCTTCATTTTGCAACACTTCTGAAATCTGGATTTCCTATCATTTATGTGACACTTCTTCAACTATTACAGATGATATGATGGATAACAGGGACTGAGAACTTATCCTCAGGGCCCAGGGCTTATGGGAGTGACAGAGTTAGACACAAGCAGTCAGCAGGAAGAGCGAGCAGCCCTTCTGGGAAGAGGTGCACAGAAGGAACCAAGGCCAAGGGTGAAGCTTTACCTTCCCTGCCATGTTAATAATGAAGAACTGTCCTGGGTCATAAAAGTAATTATACACTTATGTAAAGTGCATAACGGGTCTATACAATGTTTGCAATGAATGTTCTTCATAAACGCCTTCAAGCCTCATCCCACTCCAGGGAGAGGAGCGCTATTGTTTTCCCCACTTTATGGGTGTGGAAATCTAGGATGCTCACATGTCCCAGATGACAGAGTAAGTGATGGGCCCAAGACTCAAACCCAGGCATTCTGGCTCCAAGGTCACAATCTTGGCTTCTGTGCAATACAAGGCCCACTGTAACGGTTCTTGTTTTGCAGTGCGGATAAGGGGCAATTTATATAACGTAAGATTTTGGGAAGGGTGCTGACAAAGGGAACAGGGCCACAGACATAGTTCTGTATCCTCTTTTTAATCAAAAGATACTATGAACTTCTTCAGAGTAAGCGGGTTCTCACAATCTTTGTGAAGAGCTAAGTACGGAATGTCTGTACCTATGTTTCCACAAATGGAAAATATGAGGTGCAGAGAGGGTGACTGGCTTATCTAAGTTTACATAGCAACCCAGTAGCAGGCTGGGAATAGAACAGAGGTTCCTGACCTCCTGTCCAACACTCTATCCATTAGTTCACACTGTCTTCTCAAGTTTCATCTCCAGTTACCATGGAAGAGAGACTAAAATAAGGGTTTTAGCTGCCACTGCTAAGATCAAGAGTTCTAAATTTTTATCCATCTGCTAAAAGAGGCCGATGATTCAGCGCTTCACAGGTAGCGGGCAACTCTGACTTACGCAAGGGATGCTTTGATCGGCATTCTCCCAGTACAAATACGTATGAAGAGGGTATAGCACATTCTCTATTTTTACTGCAACATGGTTTGAAGCACATCTCCCTGAAATTTGTATAGAAACTTTCCACTGCCGTAAAACTTCTGGTTTCCTTCCATCACTAAAGTATCCTTTCTCACAGGTAACTGTAAACATCAAAAAGTAGTTCTAAGTTGAGGCAAGTTTTAAGATACAGTGAATTAATTACAGCTGTGCTGCCTTCTTACATTCTTTTAAAATTTACTGTAAACATCTCTGGTTTTCAAAACTATAGAGTTTTTTTTTAATCACTACTGTTATTAGTCACTCCAAATAAGGATTCCATTTCAGCCTTCAGCCACAAGACAGCCAATGTTTTGTCAACCTCATCCTGACCACAAACCTAAGACAGAACAGAGGACCTGTATCACCTTTAAGTAACCATGCTGTCGATTATCCCCCAGAAAAAGGGGTTAGGTCTATGTTCTAGGGTGATGAGAGCAAAAATCAGGGCTGGATTCTGAACTCTCTGTCCAATGCTTTAGGGAATGGCTGATGGGTACGAAACGTTTTGAGCGTGTCTACACGGGCCAAAAAAAGCTTGTATTCTTTACTGACACTTAAGTTTGTGAAAAACTTTTGTTGCTTTAGAGAACGTATTATGGAAAAGCATATATTTGGGAAGATTACACTGAGGCTGGAAATGCATCATGGAATTTTACTTTCAGTGAATTTTAGGGATTTATTAAGAGAATTAATAGTGAGGTACATGCTCTTTTTGATACTTATCATGATTAATGGATGAGATCAGAATTGTGATCTGTGGCTAGAAAGGAAAAGGAAAAAGTAACAGAGTTGTTGGGGATCAGAACAGCAACACTGACCTGAACAGTCCCACACCTTATCCAAATAGCTTCATCAGCTAGGGGTTGGGTGTGTGTGTGTGTGTGTGTGTGTGTGTGTGTGTGTAGTCATGGATGTACATCAAGCACAAATTTCTCCAGGAGAGGAAATACAACATTTTCCCTACATGTTTCCCTACAACATTCAGGATAATAGCTTTTGCTCAGTTTAATAAGTTAAAAGAAAATGCATAGAAGGGCTGTTTAGTAGGTGCTGGTCCTGAAATGCTGCATTGTAAATATTTTAGATAAAACAAGTCTTACTGGATGTCTTCCAGGACTCAGATAATATGGTAGAATGCAAGAAGCAAAAAATTTTCTGCCTTTAACATTGTATTTCCCCTTCATTTATGATGCATTAGGTGGAAGAAATTGGGAAGTATATACATTTCAAATTATGTCTCCCTCAATATTTAATATTAAAACACAGAAAAACTCAACAAAACCATTTACTCATGAAAATTGTCAATTTACTTGAGAGCTATTCAATTTCCACTCAATAGGCTAGGCTGAATACAACAACACTCACTGTGATATATTCAATACAGACAGAAATCTAACTGTTTTTAGAAAGCATTTTAACATTTGTCATCTCGTTTCAGGACATTTAACAAGTAAGCAGTGTTTTCCTGTTCAAGTACAAACTGGAACAAATTTTAAAAGCCTTTTGAGGGTGGCGATGCACGATTCTGGGGGGTACTTACTGCTGGTGTCCTAGGTCACTGGAGGAAATGGTGATCTGTAAGAGACACATGCGTAGACAACTAGCTGTCTAACATTTCATCTGAAGTCATGCATTACCGTTCTATTACCTTCCATCATTCTCTCAACATTTTAGTGCCTAGTGTCCTACCCTGTGGGCCCTCTCTATACTAGAGTTCTGTAAGAACAATGTCACAACAGGAATATGCAACTACAAGTTAACTAGCAAAAAGTCTGCTATCACCATAAACGGATCTGAGAGTTTTCTCTCAGTCAGTCCAATACGCTCACATGTAATCTCTGAAGTGGTCCTATTACTAACACCAGAGCAGTGTTTTGAGAAAGAAAGACTACTGCAATTCAATTTCTTATTCCAAATAACGAACCCAAAGTGAGACCCATGGGATACCATCCTGAATTAGAGCGTTTAAAATCAACGTTACATTTACAGTCCTTACAGGGCAAGATTGTTTGCAAAGTTCCTATCCAAGGAAGTTCTTGGTGTGGGAAGAGGGACTTTTAAAGAATCTAGAACTGTGGTATCATAGCATGATTGTTTCTAATCCATATACATCAAGAAGCTCGAGGAGGTGTTAGTGAAGTTTGGGAAATGTGCATGCGGCTTGTTAGAGCATCTTTAACTATGTGTATCAGGAACTGCTATTATCTCCCAGTTTCTCTGTGCAACAGTGTTCTCAATATGGAGGATATCCTGATGAGTCTTGGCCCAAAGACCAGAAGATTCTCATGTAAATCCTGCGTGTCTATGCTCTTATATGACATGGGATACGGTATTGAAGTGGTAGTCCAGAACGTACGTGCCTTTCTAGAAGGATGATGGAGATGCTGTACCCTCGGCAGGTTTGGGGATTATCTGTTGAACAGTCTTGCTAAGACTTTTGGAGACACTGATGCATCATGGTAAATGATGCCTGTTACGTGGAGCAAAGAAAACTGTCCCCCTTCAAACCCGTTGGGCAGAGATGTGTTAGTGGGCCCCTTTCACAGGAGAGCAATGGTCTTGGGTCTCCTCACTGAGGAGAATGAGAAAACACTTGCACAAACGTGGGTATCTGGCAAAGGGAAGTTCAGTGAAGTACTGCTTACAGGATCAGCCTGAAATTCCATCTCATCTTGTATTGAATCAGCTGAGGAATTAAAGAAATACCTTAATGTCCTCCAAAGGAAGAAGGCTTGAAACAGCAGGAATTCATTGTCTTTGGCTACAACTATTTCTAAAGGGAACCCTGGAACAGCTTCTTTGTGGAGAAGAATTCTAGAAATATTTTCTGAGCCTAGAAGCAATAAAGAACAAAAATGGGTGTTTGTTACATCTACATCCAGTTTGCTTGCTGTTTCCGACCCCGCATCTGAGTGGGGGTCGCTGCTCTCCTCAGCCTGTTTTCCTCAATGATTTTCAGAGTACCTCACACTGTCCAGAAGAGCTATTTTTACAAGAACCCTTGGGGTTGTGTCAGGAGTCCAGATGTTCGGTCACCAATTCTTATCCTAAGTCTTAGAGAACAAAATGCTGGAAGGAAACCTATAATATGCAGTAACATAAACACATACTGCTTTTTAATTTTACATTTATTTAAAATTTAGGAATAGCTATTTTTCGTATCTCAGGAAGCCCAACAAAGTCCTTTACTAGTAAAAATATTTCCAGGAAAACATTCGTATTTTTGAGATTCCGAGAGCCTCACAAACTAGGTTTCTGAAGAACACCACCAATATTTTACATCGATGTTCAAGTATTTCTTAGGAGCAATTTTATCTACTCAGTGGACGTGGTAAGGCACTGTGGTCATAGTTAATTCGATCAAGAGTACAAAGTTAAAATAAAATCATTATTTTAACTCCAAGGCCACAGTACTAGACTGTAAAATAATTATATTTGATTATTCAGGAGATACAAATGTGTTAAGCAAATCTAAACTCTCTACTTTTTTGCTTTTTGTTATTTTATTTTACAGAAAATTCTCCACAAAGAAAAGGAAGAAGATGAAACCAATGTAACCTTGTAAGATGTTGATATAAAGTTTTAATATCAGTCCTTTCGTCCTGTCAGATAGTTTAACATATTCGGGACAACAACAACAAAAGAATATATTTTGGCCTTCCATTATTTTAAAACGTGTAATAATCATGTGAATTTGCTCCTGAAATAATTTATATAATCGCTAGTTTGTTCTGTTTCGAGCAGCTATAGGTTAAATGAAAATGTTAATAGATGCTTTTAACTTGGTGTCTAATCTGTATTACTCCACTGAACTTCTGGTTTTGAAATAATGCATACAAGGCTCTTCTCATTACCTTGATTACTACGAGCTGTTTATCTCCCGCAAATAATACTAATTATCTCCATTGAGAAAGGTGTGAAGCACTCTTTCTGATTAGCAACCCTGGGAAGGCTGACAGCCAATTAGTAGCTCTTGAGTCTGGGCGGGTGACCGGAGAAGGACACTTGTGGAAGACAAGCAGAGCCATCCCTTCTGGGTCTGTCGGAAGCACCGCCTTGGACACGGGGTCATTAGCTCTAGCTGCAGATTTCAATCTTCTCTAGGAGTCCTGCCCTGCCCTGCTGCGGTCCGGGTGCGAGGCAGGTCTGGGGGCGCCTGGCTGCAGGCAGCAGCTGTCTGCCAGCACCCTTGATTGCTGCGAACACATGAATGCATATATGTGGGTGTGCGCACATGCTAAGAGAAGTCTTTCTGGAAAAATGTCAATACGGGCAAATTTCTAGAAAAAGTAGGTTTTTTTTTTTTTTAAGGTAGATTCATTCTAACATTTCTTTTGTAAGCTAAAATTTTCAAGTAGAAGTAACAAAACAAATGAGGTTTACTCCTGTCTCTTATTTACCTTTCCTTTTGGACTTTAATAATGGCTTACATAATGTTACATGGCTCTTGTCTATGAATTCACAAGCCTGCTTATTCGGTTGTGAGGCAAAGATGAACAATTAAGTTATCTTTGCAGATCTACTTCAGGTATTCTCTTCCTTAAGATTTTTTTCAAATTAATTTAATTATTTACTTATTTGGGGCTGGACTTGGTTAAGCCATGTGAATATCTAATGAATGTGGGAAAATTCCAAAGCTTCGCTCACTTTCTAAGGCTAAATATGTCAGGTCTCCTATAGCCTACCAGTTGCTGTTGGCCTGGCCAGGGCCATAAAACTGGAGATAAAGTTGGACAAGACAGAACCAAAGGAGATAGCTTATCTGTTTTGCTGTGTCTTCATATGTCATTCTGTTAACCACAGTCGCTTTTCAAAGGTGACCACAGTCAGAATACCAGTCCAATAAATCACCAAATTGTCAACATAATTACTGCCTGGGAAGAGAAGTACAGTAAAGATGAAATTTTCCCAAATGAAGCTGCAGGGGAAACTATTAATGTAGACAAGAAGAAGAAAAAGACTGAGGATACAAAAATTCCCTCATCTGGAAGGTGGGGATTTCCATGGGGTATGAATGTGTATTTAGGAAAATCTCATTAAGTCATGGAAAAAAATCTACAACTGGAGTTTTCAAATTCTTTCAGCCACTACATACTTAGTGATCCTTTTTTCTTTTGTATATATTTCTCATAACAACACCTACATCCTTGTAATTTCTAAAGTACTTATCACAAAGCAGTTTCTTTATTTTAAAATGAATGGTGTGAAAATGTTCCCAAGATTCATATTATTTTAAGGTCAGATAGAGAAGGGACCATATATTTACTTTAGACCTATTTATTAACTTTGTATGCTTTTTCTCAGTGTCTCAGCACTGAGAACAGAGCCAGGAGCTGTTGGAGATATTTTTCTTCCTTTATCAATCTCATGTTTAATAGGAAAAGACAGTAGTATGATTCTGAGGTTATTATTAAAAGACCACAAAAGACAAATCAAAAAAAAAAATTTAAACAGAGCGAGCTATCTTTTTCCAGGAATTCAACTAGAGAGAGCTTGTAAAATGATTGGATTCCAAGAATAATTTGGATCTTTTATACTAGTCTTATATTTTATTATTATATTACTTTTATTGTTCATTTTCCTAGAGAACGTATCTTGGTAATCTTTAACCAGAAATAACATGTGACATTTGTAAATACACTTGTATATGTGTGTGTATACACACATTTTAAGAGCTATATTGAACTTGGGTGTGTCAGGCGGTCAGAATTTTGGTATCTTAACCCAACCCTCTGGGAAATGGCCAAGGACCAAAGAGGAAAGGTCCCTGCATTAGGAGCAACGGTTTATTCATGGCTTATAACCTTAGCACCAAGCACAGAACTTGGCCTACAGTCGTGCTAAATGAATGAATAAAAAGAAAAAAAGACATCTGGGCACTGAAAGTCAGAGCACATTTTTTGAGGAAGAAGGGCTCCCACTCAAGATTGTCCTTAACAAGCTGAATCTCTAATTTCCTCCTACCTTTTGGAGGACTGGACAGTAAGTTCCTTAGGATCCTCGTGGCTGTGCTGGTCCCTTACACAGGTACTCAATAAATGAGCTTCTCTCAAGGAGCAAGCTAGACCAGAATGCTGCTGTGAACCAGACACTCTAATAATAGTGAAACCAGAGTGAAAATCCCCAAACCCAAGCAGTCTGAGAAACCCAGTGATGATACTCCATTGCCTAAAATAGGTTAAATTATGACCTGTACCTTTGGCTTGAGAAGGCACACAGGTATACAAAGCATTGAAGGTCTGCCTTCAAAATTCTTAACATAAAATCTGACACCCCAAATTTCGCTTTGCTGGAGAATTCACGTCTGTGACTACCTCAATTCACTGATGGTGCCAAATGAATGAAGTGCTACTAAAATAGTCCTGAAAAGAGCTGGGCACGCACTCAATTCAGCAACACAACTAGCAGGGGACGAAGGGCTCAGCAAGAGTCAGAGGGAGAAAAGAGACAAGTCCAAAGCTGAACGCACAAGGGCACTGATGATGTCATCCCAGTGCCTGGCACCTGGAGGGGGCTGAAGAGTCTATTTATTTTACTCCGTGGGGACGTCAGTGCCACTGGTCAGGGCCCAGTGCCCGGACAGGAACGAGGCTGGGCAGGCCTGGGTACAGAGACAGCTGGGGAGTGGCTCGCATGCCCTCTGGGGTCGGGGGAGGGTGCATATCCCTGGGCAGCGGCAACAGGCTTTCCTGGAGGTCATAGAGCAATGTCAAAATTCCTGAACCAGACAGAGGCTCAGGAAAAGAAACAGGGTCAAAGGCCAGGCCACAACAGGTCAGAATCATAGTCATTGGGTCTCAGCACTGAGAACAGAGCCAGGAGCAAGAATGGCTTCTGAGTCTGAGCCATCACGGTCGAGTCCTTTCATATTCACTATCTTACTTTCCTCACCCTCTCCCTTCTCACGATGGGGTCTAAGGAGAAGCAATGCCAAGGACATGGACTTGGAGTCAGGAGATTTAGCATGAGTCCCTATGCTCTTATTACCTTACATGTGATGCTGAACCTCTCTGGGCTTCTATAAAATGGGAATATCCATTAATTATTCTGACCTCACGATATCACTGCGAGGCTCAAATAAGATAACAAAGAGGGGACAACAAACTCTAAGGGATACACGGTTATTACTTGTTGCTATAATTACTGTTGTTAATGACTATCCTGCCTGCTTGGAGCTAGAACTGGTCTCAGATGATGGCTGAGTAAATGCATTATGTGCCCTTTTGCAGGCCTTAAATGTTTGGCTGATAAATGGTGCGACAACTGGTTTGGCATTCTGAACCCTGACCATTGTAACTTAAGCATCATTTTCTATCTCCAGCGATAACATGAAAAGCATCTGGGATGTGGGTCGGTCCATGACATCCTTTCATATGGTCTGGTAAGCTTTGGAGCGTGTTAGTGACTGGCCACTGGCGCCTTTCACGTTTGCTGAGTAGCAGTCTGATATCATTGTTCCGCATTTTCACTGTGTCCATGGTGTCTCGAAGAGAACAGAAATCTCTTCATAATCAGCTTACCCAGTGTGAGTTGAGACAATGGTTCTGTGCGCCTGGCTGACCCCGTTCTTCCTCTCTCATGACGGGGGCCTTGCTGGATCCTTGGGGAGGAGGGCAAATTCATTACACTACAATACGGAGTATCTGCATAGTTTTGCCAGTGGTTTTGCCATTTTTAAGTTGCAAGAGGATACAGAAGACCCATCTCTAAAAGCTGCCTTTGATGAGCAAATCTTCGTTTGATCAATCTCAGTGTGATCTAAGACATATGTCAACAGTAAGAGACAGTTCAACCAGTACTTTCTTAACAATGACACTGGGGGCGTTTCACTCAAATAGTAACATGCTCACTGTCTCTCTTACAGGACTGTAGAGCAGCCCTACTGAATTAATCTGGCCTAAATCTCCATGGAATCTTTCTAAAACTTGGTTCCCAGAAAGCATGAAAGAGTCATGATCTTAAAAAGATCTGAACTTGCTGATCCTTCTCAATCTGCAAGGCCTAGAGCCGCCCCAAACTGTTTATTATCTCTAAGCATGTTTTTCGGTAAAATTTTTAATGGAAGAGAGACTCCCTGAATTGGTTTAGAAAGGGAACTGACATGCAGGGCAAGAGCTTTCCAACTGAGATGAAAAAGAACACCATCTCTTGTCTTCCCACTGATGGCTCCAAACCAATGGCTCCAGGGCCACAGTGCAAGACAGAGGCGCAGGCAAATGGCAGGCACCGCATACCTAAACGCGCATTCAATACACCTAGCCGATCCCAAAGCAGATCCAAAGTGGCCTCAAGTTATATCAAGCATGTATACGTTTTTAAAGTGAGGAATGGAGGGCCAAGGTAAATTTTACGTAGAAAAGAATTTCCTGCAGCCAGGGATGAGGTCAGCACCCAGAGAGCATGCTGCGAGGTCCTGCCTGGTTGAAGAGTCACGTGGCTCACAGACTCGGCTCTCAGTGTGCCCTAGCAGCCAAGGCGAAAAGTCATACCCAGGAACCAAGTACTTGTTGGTGTGAGAAGTTTCGTGGGGATTCTTGGTTGTGTTTCACAGCGGTGATGCAAAATAAGAGCTGGAGCTTTGTACTGACTCTTATTTTCGACTGGTGACCAGCTAAGTGCTGGGATCTCCAGTGGTCTGCACGTGCATGAACTTGCTTCCGTTTCAAAAAGACATGATGAATCCAGCTAGGCTCTCAGGCGTGAAGCTAAAATTGTATTGTGTAAATTTTATGTGTAAATAGGTATTCATTCTGCAGCTAGAAACGGTAGGTAAAAATTTGGTCTAACTGCTAATAATTCAACTCAAATTAAAAAAAACAAACTGTGTGACATGACAAGGCATCACCATCCCCCGTTTCTGCCAAATTTCAAAAAAGTACTCCACGTTCACTATGGCTTATCGCCAATGGAATTTAGATCCAACTGACGGTAGGACCCCTGAACCGAAATGTGGCAGTGCTGGGTCCCCTGGTAACAGATTTCCCAGTCTGCACGCTGACGGATATGGGGAGTACCTGGGGGGTGAAATGAGAACATGTGGGTGTGGTCTGGACCCCTGCCCTCTCAGCAGCCACCTCTCCTGGAAGATCCACAAATGGCCAGAGGACATTCTTTAATTTTTTAGTAGACATTTTCACTCCTGCAGGGTTGTTTTTTTTTTTTTTTTTCTTTTTACAATAATATTGCAGCATTTTATACACTTGAGTGACATTTTATCTTCAACAATCTGACAGACACAGCACAGCGAATACTTCTAAATAGGGCCTCTAGAACAATTAATTCACCTGGTAACTCACGATCTCTACAGCTAACCCTCATGTATTAAACAATGTGAAATCGTTTTGTTCTTGTAAGATAAACTTGAGACCATACAGTGACACAGTTTAAAATGGCCCAATCACAAGTGGAGTTAGAGAGTTAGCATATTAAATCGTGTAGGAATCACTACCTCTTTTAAAAGAGTTATTTCTATAGGGAAACTATTTTAGTCTAATTTATTTGAAAATATGTTTGAATGGAGCACCTGTAACTTCAGAAAAATGTAATATACGACCATTTAAATAAATGCTTCTAGCCCCTAGAAGTCATAAAAATACTATGTAGTAAGTGAATTGATTTTTTTTTTTTAATAAACACACCAGGAGTTATACTTACAAATAAGTGTTATTGCTAAAAGCCCTCACTTTCAGAGGCTATATGCTTGTGCTGAAATGCTATTCATGTTAAAATTCTATTTGAAACCTCTTCGGAGTTGCTTTCAGAGCAAATTACTATGTCATAGAAGACAAAGTGCCTTTATTTTATTGTCACTTTTTGCTTCCTCTGAATGATTTTACCCAGGTAGATCATCCACTTTTTCTCACCAGACTTAGACGTGAATGACTCTGACTATTTCCTAGAGTCTGATAAACCTTTGAAGTCAGGGGTCTGTGAAGCTAAAGACGTTCAAAAGCCTGTGCTGCAAGCCCCAATGCCAGTTTCAACAGAGGAGTACCAAAAATATTCTGAGCGACTATATTTCTGCAGGAACTGTACAGTTTTCCCACAGAACTATTCTGAAAGGAAAAATACTTCACTTGGATGTGTACATTTTGCTACATTGAAAAAGAAGCTCGCTACTCTATCCTTGGACCTTGTATTGGTCTTAACAAACAAGCTTTCACATGAAAAGTGCTGTCAGGTGCTTTAAAACAGGTGTGTCGAGGGGGCGCCTGGGTGGCGCAGTTAAGCGTCCAACTTCAGCTCAGGTCATGATCTCACTGTTTGTAGGTTCGAGCCCCACATCGGGCTCTGCGTTGACAACTCGGAGCCCGGAGCCTGCTTCGGATTCTGTGTTCCCCCTCCCTTTGCCTCTCCCCCACTCACGCTCTGTCTCTGTCTCTCAAAAATGAATAAACGTTAAAAAACAAACAAACAAACCAGGCGTGTTGAGACCAATCCATTCCCTAGAAAGGAGGTAAACAGTTAAGTGCAGCAGAAAATCTCCAAAAAGCTAGACAATGTGATTATTACTTAACATGGTGAATTCTATCAAGTGATAAAAAGCTAAAAGAAAACCAATTCTGCTACATCAGGGTCAATGGCTGTGTACCATAAAGAAAATGGGATCTTTCTTTTTAAAGTCCATGAGCCTTTTCTGAAGGGCATGTTTCTTAATAACCTTCATTAACTTCTGTTTGGTTGCCTAAGAGTTGTCTCTTATCCAAAAAAAGTTTAACACAGTCTCAGTAGAGATTGTGTTTATTTAAGCTTGTTGGAAAAACATTCCTATCATTTCAAGAATGACTAAATATTTTTCATTCACATAGTTAGCATTCCAGACTATGTTTTCCTGCCTCTGTTGATTAGATGAAAATTAGCAGGCCCAAGTCTGAACTATTAGATTCAATTATTATCTACGCAGGAAAAGGATGAGACACCCAGCAATAATGCCCTTTTAGGTATGGGAAGCGGAGAGCAGAAGACGTGAAGAACAGCCCCTGGCAGGGAGCTTCAACAGGAAAACGCTTCATAGCTACGACTGCTGAAAAAGCTGTAAAATCAGAGGCAGAGGTTTTTCTAATCACGCATTTCACAATCAGCTCCAAACAATAACATTCTAATGTTATTTGAAATACCTAAAGCTATTTTAAATTACCAGAGAAAAAATCACAACACTATGAAATTCATCCAGGAAAAATTTCTGATGCTTTAGGTTAAATACCTACCTAGGTCAACACACAGTCATGTTCCCTGCGTCTGTTACCCAACATACGACCTTATTTGGTTGATAAAAAAAAAAACCACAAAAAAAACCACAAAAAAAACCCCAACAACCCAGACTGTGCTATGTTTTAATTTCCATTTATGGAACTAGTTTCCAGGACACTTAAGAGTTAAAGGATGGAAGAGCATGCCTAACGGTCTTTGAGATATTATGAGTATCTTATTATTCTTGGCCTACTAATAATAGCATCGTATATGGCACTGAAGCAATACCACCCATAAACTGAGTTTTGATCCTTGTTTGATGTATCAGAATGTTAATATCATGTGACCCTGTGGCATCTTTGACTTCGCTGCCTCTTGGGTCAGCCAAACTATGTTTGATTCCATGCCACAGAAGCAGTAGCTTAATCATCTGAGATACTATTCAGTGAGGAAGTATTATGGGCAGGGCTGGAAACATTTTTTCTCGTTTTAAGGAATTCCCACCCAGATACGTGCCTGGTACAGACTTTTCTGGCAGCCCAGTAGAAATTTCATTTGAAGGGTGGCTTGATTCAAAAGACACCATCAGCATTTATGGGAAAGAATATAGTGCTCCTATACAATTAGGATTGACGAGGAGGCCGTTATGTCTGCTAGCTCACTGACCTCCAGCCCTTTAGAGAGGAACACAGCAGGCATTCTGGTGGGTGAGCTGACGTTGCAGTGGCTTACTCCATCCACACAGGTCAAGAGAAGCCTAATGCTCTTCAACACTGTCTCAAGTAGGATCAGGATTACCCAAATAAGAGATCTAAGAAAGACAGGTACCAGGGAGAAAGATAGTTGACTGTTTGGCTCAATCACATGTTATCCCAAGTTCAGAGAATTAGGAAGAATCAATGCAAAGGAATCTCTTATTCTTCCACTAGAAGAGCTGGCTTACTCCAGGTAAGCAGAATTATTAGGCCTGGCTGAAACTCAGCTCAGTTTCACATAATAACTCTGCAAACAGCACTCATTTTAAGTTTTTATTATGGAAAAGATTTTTTTCTGTTAGTCTTGAAGTAGACAGAGTAACAGGACAGACCCTTATGTACCCATTATCTAGCTTTGATAAGCTAGAAATAACTCTTTGATATCCTGAGAGAGGAAACAGATTTGCTCTTGTTTCAGAGAAACAGAAACAGTAGAAAGAAACTAGCCATTTGCCCAACCACAAGGATGAAATGTATTTACTGGCAACCTAAGCCATAATGTTGAATATTACCTTATGAAATATTACCTATGCTGTTCCTGATTTTTGATAAGTGATACTCTGGGTGTTGGCTCTGAAATCCCCCAGGTCATCAAAGCCAACAAATCCTCCCAGCAGGAGACTGTGTACATGGGGCCTGAAGGACACTCAGGTCACAGAGGCCACCTGGGTGGGGTCCAGCAATAGCCCAAGATGAGACAGCGGACTGGGCCCCACATCAAGACTTCGAAGTAACAATGAAATTCTTATCTCTTGCATCAGGTGGGGCAGTCAGGCTGGCCTCATTCATACCTGTTCACTTTTCTTGCATTTTTCTTATTGGGTCATCAAGTGCATGTCATATATACCTTGTAGCCAATATTTCCCTCCTCAACACCTATCTTACCTTTAAATATAAAACAGATTTTTTTTTTTTTAAACAGAAAATGGTACTGTGTCCTTAGGGTCCCTCTGACATTAAGAATCAGCATAGGCACCACTTATATCTGATATTACTGGGAAAAAGTTGAAGTACTTTCAATATTGAATTGCGATGTTAAAAAAAAACGTAGTGAAATAACAAGGCAGGTCTTAAAAGCAGTACATTCAACTTGCCAGTGAGCATTAGCCTTGTGGGACTCTGGACACAGGGGCTAAACTGAAGAGGGAATAAACCACAGTTTACAAACCAGTGATGAAAGAGCCCTGTGGCTGCCCTGGGAGGGAGTCGAGAGCTCCGTGCTCATCAGGAGGACGCATGGTCAACTTGAAGCTAATGGGTCCAGCTCGCCTGTAGACATCTGGGCCCATCGTGTGCCAAACACACTCCATCTAACACTCTTGCTTCCTACTCTCAAAGTGTATTTTCAAACATAGGCATTCTTTTTTTTTTTTAAGTTTATTTATTTTGAGAGACAGGTAGAGAGCATGTGGGGGAGGGGCAGAGAGCGAGAGGGAGACAAAATCCCAAGCGGGCTCTGTGCTCAGCGCAGAGCCGGATTCAGGGCTTGATCTCATGAACCATGAGATCACCACCTGTGCTGGAGCCAAGAGTCGGAGCCCCCCAGGTGCCCCTCAAATATAAGCATTCTAACATTGCTCTTTCTTCATCTGCTCAGGGTCAGCATGTGAGGCTCTGGTTACAGAAATCTCTACCAGGGTCTGCCCACAGTCTTCCTCCTTCCTTAGCTCAGGAGGAGGTCTGTAAGAGGAGTTTGCTTGACTTCCTACTCCAGGCTCTTGCTCCCTCCCTGCCTCACTCGCTCATCATTTATTCATTAACAATTTCTGAGCACCTACTTACGTGTCAGGTGCTGTCTTTTGGATTTACAAAATATGATAAATTCCCGGCTCGTTGGGGAGTAGCCTCTTTCAGGCTACTCGTGGACCTGGAGCGCCGTGTGCTGTCTCAGAGGCAGCACTCCTGAGTGGTCCAGAGCCAGGGCTCTGGGAACACACTGGCCGGCCAGTTTCGAGCTCTACGACCTTGGGCGAGTCACATGACCTCTAACTATGGGTTCTGTGATGATTAGGATGGGGCTAGCAGAGGGAAGTTGTGAGAATCAAAGGAGCTGATGCCCTTAAAACAGGCTGTCTTTGTCGGTGTGCAAGAAATGTTAGCCACTGTCATTAAGGGCTATAAATGAGAGGACACAAACGGTGCCAGATGCCGAGGAAGCCCTCACTCTGCCACCTTTTCTGTTTTCAGTGTTTAAGGAGATAAGGACACATCTTCCATCTGTACGCTTAAATTGCATTGCAAACGTCGTACGCTATTCCATTCTCTTCTATCCTAGCTCTTTAACAAGGGCGAGAAAACTAAAATCATGTGATTGAAGAATAAGAGGAAAGGGGGAGAAAAGCCAGTAGAGCAAAACCTGAGAATACAGTCAGTTACAGACTCACACAATGGGATGGCTTATCTGTATACCTGAATTGGGTGTTGACAATAACTTGGTAAGACTCAATCACGAGAGTACTTAAGTGCCAATTTAAAAAGCACTTAGGTACTTGTGAATTGAGTTAGCTATCAAGTAACAGCCTAGTCTTGAAGGGCCCTAGTTCCCCTGTCCTCCAGGAGTAACCAAGCGCATGACATTGTCACTTGGAACGTACAGATCTCTAGTCACAACAATGTTTGTCCCAGCTGTAGGTCCTAATACCTAATACCATATGTGGTAGTCTAGTAATCTATTTAGAAAGAATCTCAAACCACAATCTCTGTGTGGGCTCTTTCATCTAATTTCAGGCTCTGAGTACCCTGGGACTGTAGCTAATAGGGTGAGGGCCAACATTTGTTATGCAATTGTGCACAGAGGAATTTACTGTGTACAAACTGCATAAATACCAGTGTTCCTGGTTTCTCCAAGCAATCGTGGCTGATTATTACACATTAACACCTTCCCTTTTTCTTATTTCATCTAATCTTTTCGCTATTCTGAGATCACTTGAAATTCTGTTTAAATATGCTGCTGAAAAAAATTGTTTTCAAATAGTTCCGGAGACTTTCTCAGGTCCTATAAACTAAGCAATAAGTTTCATTTGCCTTATATTGTTTTATAAGTTTATTATTATTAATATGTAACCTTCTGGTACTCAGTCTTAAAGTTGCATGCTCTTTTTTGATCCCATAACAAAAAGAATCTGTCTGTCTTCCTACTACACCTTAAAAGGAAAGTTACTGGACAGCAAGCATAATCTTATATGAAACTCACTACTTAAGTTAAAAACAAGAAACTCAACATAACCAATCAAGTTCTCTGAGGACTAGAAAATGGAGCATGGTGAAGGCTGGATGCAGAGAGAAAAGTGCTGCAAGGAGAAACCAAGGAATTGAGGGCAGCAAAGCTTAGAACTTGAAATCAAGGTGCTGAGTTCTGGGAAGGAGACTGTCTGGACATGAGACTTGGGAAGGAAATCTGTTGTAACTGTCAAAGGCATCCTTCTCCTGCCCCCCACCCCTGCCCGAGCTCCTCAAACCAGGGCAGGGGAGGGGGGCAGGCGGGACAGGGTGGGGTAGGAGGGGGGTAGGTGGGTAGGTCCAGAAACACCCGGAGTAGATTTCAAACCACAAATGACCTCCTCCTCTGTCACCCCACTCCCCCTGACATCGGGCCAAGAGGCAGAGATGAAGAGAGACGAATAAGAAAAGTGGCAATAGGGGTGTGAGTAAACAGACGACATCTGGGGGCGTGGGAAAAATGATGGAACGTAGCCGAATCTGACAGGACTGCTGTGTATCCCATCACTGCTACATAACGGCAACTGACCTTGGAGGGAATTACCGAAATCTCACTCAACCTTAATTTCTGCAGCTTTAAAACAGGATGATGTGGCCTTCAGCACAGTGTTGCGTGTGCATTAGACGACATCAGGTACTTACCGCACAGTACCTAAATACGGGCATGCCTTTTCTCCTGGTTTTGTATAAAACAGTCTAAAATATTTTCTTTGACCTTAACGAGGAGTTGTCTCTCATTTATCTTTGTGTCCAGTGCCGCATTTGGACAATCAGAAGTTCTTAGTAAATTTTTTGGAATTAACAGCTGATCAAAACTATCACTCTTTTCTCAAACAGTGGAAGGTTAGATCACACCTCCACAGAGATGTGAGAACAAACTCTAACATTCATTCCCTCTCCAAACATCTACATGCTGTACAAATAAATCAGTCCTTTTCACACACACACAGATATTCCCAGTCACTAACAGTTTCCCTTCTCTGTCACTATGGTAGGTATGCTAATGAATGCAAAAGGGTCTGTCTTCCCTTCATTTCCTTTTAGACGAAAGACCCTATTTTTTTTGTTGTTGTTTGTTTAAGAAGCTTTTTAGTCTTATTTTCAATTTATAATTCAGGACTCACGAAGTTAAAGGATTAGTATTTGTTAATATATTTAGGCTTTAAATTTCTCTCAATGTTACAACGTACATATATGTACTTAAGGATTTCAAGTCAACAGTGGACTGTCCCAAATTCTCAGGGAAAGATCTTCCCACCTCTGTTTCAGCCAGGTGCCTTTTCTCACAAAGCCAAACCATATACCATCACACGTATTTCCGTCCACTCCTTTTTCCGGTGCTGAAACACTGCCTTCAGGGGATGGGAGGAGTGTATGTGTGAGGGGTGGGTGATTTCCACAAAACTGGTCATCTGGAAGCTATAAACTTTTGGAGTGTGGCAGCTGCATTCTGAGCAGAATAATGGCGAGGGAACTGGTGATGTCAATAGACCCAGAGTCCTCCCCTTAAATGTTTGTATGATTTTTAAGTTCTTTATAATTCTAAGCCCTCAGAGGTTAATAAAGCTGGTCAGGCAAACTCTGAAGTCTGAGTTTCTTACAATCTGGGTAGAAGCAAAAGACTTCTTGATACAGGACTTAGTCAACTTAACTGAATTTCTGAAAAGACCTGTCAGTTCCTTAATAGCTGTTTTAAAAAATTCTAGAAGGATCCATCTTCAACATGATCCACTTTAGTTCATTTTACTATGCAAATGTGCTTCTTAATGATGGATTCTCTCTATTGGATCTGTCAGTATAAATATTTGCTCTCTTGTCTGTACTAACAGACACAGACAGAGGATTAAAGCTACCTTAAGGGTGCAGAGAACCTTCCCAGGACAGGGGAAATGGACTGGAATAGGGTTTGGGGAAAGACCGTCCCAGAATGCCTCGGGCTCCTCTCCATTAAACAGGAAGAGTGAATGCAGGCAGCCAAGACCAAAGTCAAAGCCTCAGGATACTAGAAGCAGAATGGATGCTCAGAAGGAAGGCAGTGAGGAATGCAAGTTGCCTTTGATGGTTCCAGGCTTTCCTTCTAGCCATCAGGACTCCTGGGCTCATGGAAGCATCATAACTCAAACACACTATGCTTGAGTCACGGGTCTTATCTCCCATTCTGTTTTATTGCGTTGACCTTTGGATGGCTAATTAGGCTTGAAGTGAACTGAACTGAAATGTATATATTCTTATATTGTAAAGAATTGAGATAAGCATATTTGCAGCAGTAAAAAAAGAGAGACCAGGCCATTCTCATTGCAAGTTTGCAACACTTGCCCCCAAATGATTAGTTTGGGCCCGTAGGGGGGAAAAAAAAATTCATCTGCAACTGGTAACAGCATGAAGTAGACATTACGCCCGAGGAAATAAAAAACAAACAAGAACATACTGGCAGAAGCTGACCCAACTGGAGGCATCCGCCAGGGACTCAGCAGAATCAACAAGGCTTACCTTCGCACACAGGGCAACACTCGCCGGGCACTTTGACGGGGTTCATGCAGCTCTGCCCGCAGGCTGTCGCCACGCAGTGGGGCTCCCCATTGATGCACTGGCAGAACGTGCAGTCGTCTTCCCGCCACCGGTCTCCGTGAGCGCGGATCTGACCGCTGGCGTAGCAGCCGGCAGGATTATTAAAAGGATACACTGGATCTAAATCAAAATGTGAGCTCAGAGTGAGATGGAGGGCATTCTAAATCTTATCCCTGCCTGCACCTGGAGACATTTTTCCCAGGTGCTAGTCATCAGCAGTTCTTTTCCAGCTGTGATCGGCAGAAGCTCGGGCTGCATAAGGGGTCTCCAGGGGGGACATGCAAAAGCAGCTGTCCTACTGAGTTCATGTCCACCCATCCTGACACTGCAGACAGGGCAGGGGATCTGTGGTGTAAAAACCAACGTGCAGGTGTTACCACTACATAAAGTTCCAAAACTCGGTGGGCAGAGCTGGGGGTTGGTGACTGCAAAACATAGGTCCATTTTAGGCTCTGACAAGGTCTTCTGAGTTGTCAGCTTTTAATCATACTTCAATTTCATCACCTGTAGAGTGGGGGAAATAATGCCCCTGTCCAACTCAGAGTGATGCCGTGACTTCTAGGATGGACTGAAGTCTATCTCGGGGTGCCTGGAGGTCCACGTGGACAACAGTGAGGAGGACAGCAGGAATTTGCTGTGGCCTTGTTTGAGATGAGGCTGGTTTAGACATACAGTGGGTGGCTGTTTGTGCCCTGGAGGAAAGGCTATGAACTTAGGCTATTTTTCTCCCCGTGAGCTGGGTGGCCAAGCAGCAGCCGAGGATGGGGAACAAAAGTAGCCAAGGCTACTGTTAAAAACTAAAAAATGTTTTCTGAGGTTACTGACCAGGACATAAACACTGCACACAACAAAATCCCCAACTACTATCATAATGAGAGCAACCAGATAAACCACTCAATCTTCTTTTTCAGAAACACGTAAAACCTGGCTTCAAAAAGTAAGGGCTGCTGAGTGGGGAGGAAAGACCAGGCACTCATGAGTTTGGTCCTCTTTAGTCTAAAGAGGTAACAGGACGTTATAAGAAAGTCAGAACGCCAAAAGTTAAAATCATGCAGTCACAGCTTTAGAAAGTCAGCCTGCCAGAAAGGGAAGCAGCCAAGAGACCTGAGCTAGATAAGACTTTATAAATTTCTTCATAAAAAATATTACACTGCATACTTCATTTCTACTCTGAGCCTGGATCTGAATTCCAGGAAGTGAGACATAACCGGATCTGCGCCCAGACCTCTCATTATGATTATTACACAGAGGTTCCTATCTGTGTTTTTACACTACCAACTGCTATGTAGTTTGAGAAACTATTACAAACTGGGGCCAGCTAGGGAACAAATCATTTGGGAAGGTTAAAAGTTTGACGTGACTTTTTAAAAAAATTAATCCACAACGACACTTCTAAAAAGTGAACCACCTTTCTGTTATGTCGGCTAAAATAATTGCTAAGACGGGAAAGAATTTCCCTGGTATAAACAATTGTTCAATGTTAGGAATGTAGTTTGTATACTTTAAACATTTTCAGATCTCCAATATTATGTGGTAAATATAGCTCAGACACTGAACAGGACCGTAGGAAGACAGAAAAAGGTACAGAATGTGGCGTGGCATTCTGTCCTCTGTTTCCTGTGCACAGATAAAGGCAGGGTGGACTTTAAGTTGTTTTTTTTTTTAACGTTTATTTTTTATTTTTGAGAGAGAGAGAGATAGGGTGCACAGCGGGGGAGGGGCAGGAGAGAGGGAGACACAGAATCTGAAGCAGGCACCAGGCTCTGAGCTGCCAGCACAGAGCTCAACGTGGGGCTCGAACTCATGAACCATGAGATCATGCCCGAACTGAAGTCAGACACTCAACCGACTGAGCCACCCAGGCACCCCAAAGGCAGGGTGGACTTTAGACGCAAGATGGAAACGTCTGATTCCAGACTGAGGGTCTGTGACCCCGTCAGTCCAGACAAGAAGGCCCACGTCACCTTGGGCCAGAGTGATGTGTTCACACCAGAGACACAATCAGGTATGGGGGTATCATAAACTTAGACAAATGACTCTACCTTTTTGAACTTCAGTTTCCTAAACCTTAAAATGTGCAGGCCATAGTGAATGGATATTCAGAATCATTATTCTGAAATGTTCACTATTTACAAATAGCAGAGGTGGGAGAGTAAAGCCTGTTGGAGAAATATGAAACTATTACTTCTTAGAGGGATGAAGGGATACAGAGAAAGCAGACCCTGAGAGCCTTCTGCCCAGGGCCATACCTGACACTTGGCTGGGCTTCAGCTGGTGTCACCACCATGCCACACAGCCCCTCTCTCACCAAATACACATTTTCAAGGAGTAGAGTCCTGACCCGACCTGCAGGGCTGTGGGTGTGGAAAGGAGACAGGGCAAGCTCCCCTCTGAGCTGACTGGCTGAGATGGTCAATGATCAGGGCTGGCTTGTTCCAGCTGAATAATCTGAGGAAAGCAGGGGGTGAACTCTGACGTCCCCAGATCTTGCTGAGGAACTTCTGGAATCAAGGGAGGGGGGGGGGAATGGATAGCACTTCCGGGAAATCTCATGTCGACCTGTGTAGAGAGGTGGCCCACTTTCTACACCCAGGGCATAACTTCCCTTGGGGAGACATCTCATGCACTCCTCCTGACATGATCAAAGTCCTGAAAGATGGGCCATGATGTCACAAAAAGGGAACTTCTTCAATTTTCTTCTATTTTTGGGTGAGACTGAATTGTGTTGATTTTGATATTAAAAGTCTGAGCCATGTATATGCTTATTAACCTTAATGAGCACTTTCTCTTACCCTCACACACTGGGCAGCACTCTCCTTCGGGCACATAGTACCTCTCGCAGTTCAGCTCACCACACTGGGCAGTGAAGCAGATGGAAACACCCCCTTGGCATCGACAGAACCGACAGTTGTCCATTCGAAACATATCTCCATCATTATATTCCACGTTATTGAAGACACAGGCTGGCTTTGTTTCTGAAAGGAGTTAAAGCAAACAAGGCATATTCAAAGTCATTTCTGGGTGGTGCCTTTTGTTCTTCAATCAGCCTCTAGAAAATTCTGACAGAACGTTAGAATTTGATAGAAATTTACCAAATTGATATAATTTGTACAATGAAAACAGTAAGGCAATGCAAAATACAATTAAACAAAGTCAGTTATCTTCCTGCCCCAAGGAACTGAAATTCTCCTGAACAAAAATCTACACCGACTTACCCCTACTCCAAACAAACAAAGGTAACCATCTGAGCACGAAACTCACATATCTGATATGTGCTTTAAAGACATTATGTGTGTTTTGCTAAAGAATTCTCTGCGTCAAATAAACGATCTTGCCTCCACATTAGGCTCTGCTCTGCCTCAAAAACAATTTACTTAAGGTCTTTTGGAGGTGATGTTCTTGTGTTCTTTCAGTGTTCGCTCCTAAATTATTTCTTCTATCTGGGTTAATAATCCATAGTTTTAATAGTACCTGGACTTTAACAAAACACCATTCCCTTTCTTGGAAACAACCTAAATGTCTATGAACTGATGTTATGAGAAAACAAAATGTGGTATATCCATACAATGAAATACTTCTTGGCCATAAAATGTATGAAGTTTTGATACATGGTATAATATTAATGAACCTTGAAAAAATTACACTAATTAAAGGAAGCCATTAAAAAAAAACCCCATATATTATATGATTCTATTTATATGAAATGCCCATAATAGGGACATCTATGGAGACAAAAATTGGATTAGTTGTTGCCTAGGTGTGGGGGTGCTGGGGGCAAATGGGGAGTGACTGCTAATGAGCTGGGAAGTTTGGCGGGGTCGGGGGTGGGGGGGAGACTAATGAGTATAGTAAAATTGATCGTGATGATTCCACAACTCTGTGAATATTCTAAAAACCACTGAACTGTGTAACTTGGTAAACTGCATGATATGTGTCTCAATGAAGCTGGCAACATAAAAATATTCCCAAATTGAAGAAAGTTCTCCTAGGCTGAAGAACCCTGTTTAATAAGGTGGGGAAAGCTAGATTATGATACAAGCATCGTTCATGGGCTCCTCTGAGCCAACATCATTTGATATGTCACCTTGCATGTTTGAAACTTTTAAAGAGACTTTCACCGCATTTTAATTTGAATGTATTTGCACCTGGTTTATACCTAAGGACAATGACTTTCTCATTCGAGTTTATAATAGTGCAGTGGAGAAGACAGAGCAAGTGCTAATATCCATTTCTTTGATTAGGAGAATGAAACTTAAAGAGATTAGGTGACCTGCCTAAAGTCACTTGACTGGTGTGAGGCCGGCTGTGCATCTGTGTTTACACAGGCAGCAAAAGTGCAGGTCTGAACCGAGTCCCTACTGCTGGCTGTATATATGATTTCTTTTTCCAGAAAACTAATATTGTGTTACAAAGTATCATCTCATTATAGCTCAGAATTCTTCTATATGCTTTCAGCCAACATACTAATCGGAGCAGGGAATAGAAGGAACTGGGCAGTGAGACCACAAGTTCCAAAGTGTAGAAAACGGGAGCGCTCTTGCAAATCAAACTTGCATGCTGTGCAGTGAGGTAAAATACTGTAACAAAATGCTGAGCACCCATTCAAAATGAAGGGACAAAAGTATAAACCCATCAATATGAATTACTTGGTTACATTAATCAGCCAAATCCACCATCTGCGTGAAGCTACAAATCTTGGTACAAGATTTGAAGTAAGTGAGGAGGGAAGAGTCTGGTTATGAATAATGCCGCTCCAGATGAACCAGTATTTTTGGTAGGGTGTGCAGAAGCTTAAGCGGGCGGGGACGGGGTTGATGAAGGATCTGGCAGTTAGGGTTCACTAGCTTAATGCACAGAGAACAAGGGGGGGTGGGATCTAGAGAGACGGGGAGTCCCCCAAACACAGCCTAGAAAACATAATGAGTTCTCTAGGATAAACACCCCACCCCCAGCCCCACCGGCTGCACGCGCACGCGCGTGCGCGCGCACACACACACACACACACACACACACACACACACGCACGTCCCATAATGAAATCCCCATAATGAAATCCCTATTTGATGCTGAGAGAAATTTATAGACGCTCTTCAGAAAAAAATACAAATAAGAAGGATGGCAGTGATCTTTGAAGAGCAGTGACCAATTACTTCCTCACCTGTAGGGGATATAAATGTGATCCTCGGAAGCGTGTGGAGATTACCACTACCTCTGTAAGGAACAATTTAAGTGGTTGTGGAAATGAAAAATAGTACAAAGAAATAATTTACTATGGAATTTATAGTTCTCAATGCAGAGATGCATAAAAGTGTCTTGTCAGTGATTTTTTGTGTGTGTGTTGTTTCATGTCTGCCCAATTAAATTTTATATTTCTTAGTTATGGAATCTTCTCTTTTCTCTTTAATATAGTCCAGAACTCCTGAAAAAAAAAAAAAAACCCAACAAAACCTGATAGTTGGTTAATAACCTTTACTGCCTGCCAAATTACAGTGATTGGCAGATGGTGATAGGTATATAATTTTAGTGAAAGAGAAGACTAAAATGTAGAACTTTTATATCAAATGTGAAAGTGGAAGAAAAGTCCAAATAGATACACTTCTGTTGCTTTTTCCCTTCAATCTCTCAGTAGGAAAAGGCTAATATCTTGCCTCTGGTCTCATTTCCCTGGCGGTGAGCTGTGTAGGAAGGCCAGTGGGTGGACCGCAGAAGCCAAAAGAGAGACAACCACACGTCAGGAAACATCTGAAAATCTCTCCATATGTCAACAGCAAACTGATGGCCCACAAAGACAGGGTACATGGGGTTCTACAATACTGAAGGGAGAAAACCCTTTTCCATTGGGGGAAGACGTGTATGTGCCAGAGCAGGATAAGGAAAAGGGAACCACCCTCATAAGGGAGTGCAAAAGGTAGGATCATCACTCTTAAGGAAGAGCAGCTTGAGAAGGCCCCAGGAACACAATGGGTGCTCAATAAGTGCCTAGTAAGTGAAATACTTATTCTCTGAATTACAGTAGAAGTAGATATTATACCTCTAGAAACATTACTGAGCATTACTGCTATACAGACAGTGGGTTCTCAATAGATGTTGTGTATTCATTTCAACTAAAAGACTGCAGGTCTGAGTTTTCTAGACCCAAATTTTACACAAAAAGCAAGCCAACTCTGGGGATGGCTCTCCCACGACTGGTCAATTTTACGGTTTACTGCCTGATGCTGGCAGAGGCAGCTACTGGCTATGACACTCAAACCAAGATACTCTATTTTATTCAGATACGCACATACGACTGATCATATATCTGAGCAACCTTCCATATTCTATGCTTGAGATTTCAAACCCAAACTCCTCTAAGCATGAGGTGGGGAGGGGGAGGGTGCTCGTGTAAGACGATGGAGTGCATTACAGCAAAATGGAGAACACGCACTCATCAAAAAGAAGCAGAGGCCACCGCTCAGTTCCAGCTGACTGAAGATAAAACTTCTGTCTGTGGGCCCGAGCAGGCACAGAGCTGCTTCTTGAAGGAGACTTGAGATTACTCCAGGCCTGGCTGTGGGTCATAGTTCCAGGTGATGAACTTGATGACTTCTAAGTTTCCATCAAAGGAGCTCAATCATACCACCTGTTCCTTTGGTTTCTAAACAGGGCTCTTGTTCACCTAACACCTCATAAGTCTTACTTTTGGCTCTCATCAGAGAAGGCGTCACAAACTGTCTCGATCTGGTTTGCAACTGTCTAGTCCCACCACCGAAACCGAACCGAATCAAAGAGAATGTTTGTGAAGAATGTTCTCTCCATCTATTCATCCAGGCTGATGTTTTCAAAACTTAGGAGTTTGCAAATTCTCTGTGAATATTTTCCATCTTGTGTTTTTACTTTAATACTTAATCTTAAAACACACACACACACACACACACACACACACACACACACACACGGATCACCTAGATGGCAGCTTAGGAAACTGAGTGGTGACATGCTGTCTCCATTTCCATACGTGGGGTTAGGTAACATTCAACCCACTGTCCCCTCAACTGGGGTTTCTAGAACTATTCCTACATTGTTGGGGGGGGCGGTTCTCAAAATCTGGGAGGCAATGCTCCAGACATCTAGATTCCAGCTGTGTGCCAAACTCATCTCTGAGAACTGCTTTCGCTGAGTTGCATTTGAATATGTGGCTTTTGCTCTGTGTTGAGAAGAGCTGTCGCAGGAAACCCGTGTCTGTATTGGTGGTGTGAACGGGACTGAGGACGTGACCTACTGCATCAGCCAGTGCCTTTCAAATTTCCAGGTGAGAAGAGAGTTGCCCCCTCCAGTAGGTTCTTTCCTCTGAAAATAAGACCTGCGTATCTAACTCTATCTCCTTTTTTTCCACTTTGACGGCCAGGAAGTTGGGAGCCTTGCTAATGTTTAACCCTGGCAATTATGCAGACAGACACTTACAGCCTGCACACCTGCGGGCGCTTTCTTCTTTTCGGTTTTCACTTTCAGCATTTGCATACAACTTTATGGTTCTCTCTTTTCTCATTAGTATTTTCGTGTTATGGCTTTTGTTCTTGCTATGAAGGTGCCTGAAATCCTTTGTGGATAAGCAAAGCTTTATATAAATATAAATAGACCTCTGCTGTTCTAAGTGGTGACAAGGAGTGTTTGATATGTGATATCCTCTAATGATGGCCTTATGACAACAGTAAGATTTTCCCAGGGCGCTGGGGGTGGGGCCAAACACACACACACACACATGCACGTATCTGCGTGTGTGCATGTATGTATGTACACCTTAAAAGAGGTAAAATACAGACTTTTAAATGTTATTGTGTAAGCTTATGAATCTTCCCAGCATTAAGGTTTCTAGCCTCATCTACAACTGGACTAAGACAGTAATAGAGACGCCATAACAGGACAATGAACAAAAAAGCAGAGATCACCCAGGTTTGTGGTGGCAGGCAAGCGTCACCCCCTGAAACACTGAGCGTGTTTTGTCATCTCTGCATTGTCTCGTGGCAGATGGCAAGTCCTATTCCTGGAATGACAGCTCTACAAACAGCGAGGCTATAAACGAGAGCGGGCCCCAAAGATCCATCCGCAGCCGCTGAGGTGGGGGGCGGCCATTAGCCGTCTGGTCACAGCACACTAGGTAAGATGGAAGCTTAATGTCCTGATAAGAAAGACACGACGCTGGATCTCTACAACTGAGATGCAAGGAAAGAAGAAAGGCACTCCTCTTCCTCGCCCAGAGGACACGACAGCAAATGGTATTTCCAGGGGACAAATGACTTAAGATTAACGTCCAGGGAGGGCAGTGAAAGATGGAGGGTCCCCACAAAGGAACCCCTCTCTGGGCTGGTATTTAACAGCCACCTCTGGAGGGAACTGATATGACCCGAATCTGCTCGCTCACTCCCCCAAGACAACCTGGACACCCACAGACACAAGGACAGACCCTCTGCAGGTTCAGGCTGGAGAATGAGAGACAGACATGAGAGGACTGGCCGAGTGAGGAGTCCTAGAAGGAAGCACATTTGAGATGCTAGGAGCCCAGGGTGAGGAGTATTTGTGCCAAATGGCAGAAGAGTTAAATACTCGCAAAATGTCCCCTATGATACGTAGCAGTACCAGAGAAGAGGCTTTGCGGTTTGCTGGTGTTTAACACACACGACTAGAAGTGAGGAGAAGCACTGAGAAGAGGCTGCTTTCTCCACATGGAGCTTTTTCTACACCTGTGCTTGGATTCGTGAGGTCTGTGAGCCAGGAAGCTCATCTCGCCTTCTCTATCCCCTTGGAACGTCCAGACCTGGGTCTGTGGGTGTGAACGGGAGGTAACAGGCAAAATAAAGACTATTTATTGCAAGTGCTTCACAAGGGGAACCTCATTTAAGTGACTGTTATTCACTCCACTTGACAGATGTGGAAACTGAGGCCCAGGGAGACCAAGCGATGCTCAAAGTTACACAGCCGGTAACTGGTGGAACCAATTCTCAAACCAAGGTCGTATGGCTCCAGTCCACGTTCTGTCAACCACGAAGCCTGACGCCAAGCGTCTACTCAAAGCAAAACAAACAAAACAACAGGCGGCCACTGGACTGAAAACCAAAGGACGCAAGGACTCAATTTTAATACAACCTTTTCATATGGGGAAGGGCAGGCTTGAGGGAGGGCAGACATTCTTCTGAACTCTGATTTCTTAGAGGCAGCAGTTAATAGGGGGGTTTCTGCAAGTGCGATTTTGTTGTTTTTGTCCACATGCGCCTTCATTTTCCTCGTGTCTAGGCACTGACTGAATAGTGCTAGCACGGCTGACATTTCACTTGCTTGACTTTTATTCTTTGTTTTCCTTCTAAAAAATCTGAGGCAAGGGCATGTCTTAGGTTCTCCTCCCTTTCTAGCATCTAAATTCAATAAACACCATGTCACCAAACACCAAGCCCTGTCATGAAAGGTGAAAAGGAGAAGTGGATTCTATTTGAAGGAATCTTGTGACTGCAGAATCCTTTTTCAGGGCCATAAGGCTCGAATCAAAAGCGGCCAATAAGAATGACCTAGCACCGGTCAAAGCCGTGCTCTCTACGTAGGAAAATACTCGACTTGAGGAACGATGCCTTTTCTGCGTCAAGTTGTGGTGGCTTCAATGTGGCATCGGTTACACAGACTAGCTCCTGACAGCAGTGGTAGTGTGGTCACAGCTTCCGCGATCCTTTTCCTGGCTCCTCACGTTTCTGCACTACCGAAATACAGCCGAATGTGACAGCTACAGACAATCTGTGCTTCCACTTTCAAAATTCTCTTTCTGATGGACGGAATGAGGATCCCCTTCTCCTGACTCCCTGTGCTGCTCTGAGAGATCCCAAGCCGACCTTCCTCCTGAGTGAGTGGCATGGAGTCCCTGAATGTATGCCCCGCCTTCCACAGGGCGGAAGCGGCCAATGGAACCCTCCCTCCTCCTGCACCCCCACGTACCATTAACACATTCAAAGACATCACAGCACTTTCCGGGTGTCCCATCTCCACGAGAGACTATGCGAGGGGTGGATCCCACCTCACACACGGGGAAACCACATAAGCCAGAGAGACACTCGCATCTGAAACCAAAGAAAAAGGGAAGGAAAACCCCATGAATAAACAACAACATAGAAGTCGGGAGACCACAAACAAAGTGGCAGTGGCTGTGGCAAACGACACTGTCTTGCTTATCTGGGGTCACTGGGGGATGGGGACCGGGTGCTAACATAATTTGCATTCCAAATAACTGAGGCTCATCTCCTTAAAATACACCCGTGTTTTTAACTGTAACCATTTTGACAGAAATATTCCTAAAATGCATTACGTCATTTCTTACTTAACCAGACCAGCATAACAAGCATTTCCTTGATGACGCAGGGCCGTGTTTATGTGTGTACATTATGGTGTTATTCCATAAACCAGTGATGCTCGCGTGGGCCAACACAGAAGGGGGCTCCCGTGGTAAATGGCCCTGTGTTCCTGCTTTGTTGCTGTTGACCTTTGGGTGTTTTTCAGAGATCTTTCTGACCCTTCTTTCTGCTATTAAGTTAGTAGCTCTTGAGTCTCTTTTTGTCAGTGTGACTGGGTCTCGGGGTACCCTCATCTTTAGCCACATTCATTTGTAATTATGCATAGCATGAGAAACGGATGCTGATGGAAGACTGAGGAGCTCTTTACAACGGGCATGAGCTTTAGTAGGTGGACCTGTGACAGTTACTTGAAAGCTGAAAGCCTCATTTTGGGGGATCTTCTAAGCCACAACATGTCCATTTATCTCAACATGCATGAATGAGGTGTTCAATGAACTGCAAGCCCACTCTGCTGGCTCTCACCCTTACTTAAGTTCAACTCTGCTGTGAAACCAGTCTAAACGTAGTAGAAAAGTAAGAGGTGGGTATATGTATGAGGTGAGCATAAGAGGAGAAAAAAAAGTCTACTGCTTGCTGAAGCCTGTTACAAAGAACTAGGCAGGGAATGAGCAGCCTAGGGCCTTAGAATACAAATGGAATAAAAGGAAGGAACAGCTAGCCTCCGGCTCCCCTCCACCAACCCCCCTCCCCCCCAGGGCTCCCCTGGGGATGAAAGGAGGGGTCAGAGGGCAGAGAGGATGACCAAGGAAGTTCCCAGGTTGATAGGAATAAAAGGAAGGCATCCTAAAAAGAGACATCCTCACAGGAAGTATGTGGGTACTTATGTACAGTGTGGGGTCAGGATCAGGGGAGGGGGACGCTCCCAGCAGGGAAGAGCGATTAACACACTTGTTAATTTCAGTTTTTGTTTTCCCCCCACCTTCTTGCTTAAGCGATTGTTTTGTTCTCCTATTGTTCTTTGGACCTGTAACGAATTCCAGTATGCTCATAGTCCACAAGTACCTCAATAATCAGGCCCAGAGGTTTAGTTACATTTATAATCAACTGCAGAACTAAAAGGGAAACAAATATAAATTAAAATTCGCACCAAAGACCATTAAAGCCACTGGAAAGGTGTGAACAACCCCTCTGGAGGTGGGCCCTTTCAGGCTTCTTCCATATGGGGTGACGGTTATATCAGGGGACTTGGGAGAAGAGGGGGTTAGGTAATTAAGGTTTTGCTGCAATGGAATCTCTCTTTTATGGTTTCAGATAAACATTTGCCTCTTCGGTGTGGGTGGATCTGTATTCCTATAGGGCAATCAACTTCCAGGGCTGAACTGCAAAGGTTATTCCACAGTCTTTCATTTCTGTGTGCCTTGTTACTACAGTTGTAAGCAGATAATCATATCCCTGTGATACTACAGTGATGACGTATTATTTCCATTTATTCTGGATCCTCTGTACAACTTCAACCCTTCAGCCTCTATGGATTAATGGGGCCAGGGCCTCATGAGGCCACACCCTGGTTCTGGTATCTGCATGTGATTACAATGGAAACATATCCTGCACGAATAACTAACCTTTTCTTCCACATCTTCTGGGATCCACATTCTTGCCTACTGATGTGTTCCGGGGAATCATTCTAATTCAAACACCAGAGAGCATACGATGAACTGGAAAATACCTCTTCGGATATCCTTCAGGGACCTTTACTGAACACGTATGTGCACTTAGGTGCCAAGCTCTCTGCGAGGCTGTCAGAAATCCCACCAAGCTGAAAACCATAGTGGAGTCTGCCCTACGGCTTCTTGTGTCCCCTTTTACATCTGACCTGTTTCTCAACATTTAGATCTCTCTCGTGCTTTTGTAGTGATTCACAGAGGTTGTCTGTAGTAGGTTACAGAAGGTCTAAAACTGCACACGACTGCCTAGTAACCCACTTACCAAAGAAAACCCCTGATGCTGAATTTTTGCTCCTATACCCAGAATGACTATATGTTCAAGTTCCAAGGATTCAGGTGCCCCGGTTTGGGCTGGCTGGCTTGCTCCCAGCTCCTTTCCCCTTCTGGACCAGCCTCTTGGCAAGCCCTCCCCACCTCTTGGTGTCTTTTGATTTCACAAGGCTTCCTTTGAACCTAAAATTAGCAGGTGTTAAAGACCATTAGCTCCTTAATAAAGAAGGAACTTCCTGAGAAACCAGAAAAGGTGAAAACCTGGGCCCACATCAGATATCTATCCAGCAACCATTAGGTTGAAACTTTAGGACAACTGTCATTTTTTTGTAAGTCAAAAATAGTCAAATGGCAATCTCATACAGTTCAACACGATACAACTCACATGGGTTATCTTTTGACAGATGTGTTTACGCTCCCTCTCTCATGTAATAAATGGGGGACTCGTCAGGACCCTTGTCTGCCAAGGAAATTTATTAGGTCTACAAATTACATAAGTCTTACATAATTTTAAGTCTAAGTTTTCAACTTTAAGTCTCAGTTTTTAAAAGTTCTTTAATATGATAGAGACCCTCTGGTTTACCTACAGTAGAGGCAGGTATTCTTCCCTTTTACAGATGGGAATAGTGAGGCGCACAGCCTAAACCAATGACCTGAGATTATATAAGGCTTCCTGCCCTGCACTTGCCACGAGAGACTAGGTTTCCTTCCAGTGAAAAGGAAACGCTGAATTACAAAACAACTAAAGGATGCAAATTGTTATTTTGTCCTTACCCCCTTTTCTCTCCATTTTTGTTCTTTTTCTGTCCCTTCTCCCATGTCTTCCTTCTACCCTTTACCCCACTGCCTGGATAAAGAGCAAGAAAATGGAGAAAACGTGTGGAATAGCAGTAGAGGAAACAGACACGGAAGAGATGCTCATGGCACCAAGGTCAGCACTTACCCTCACTTCTAAAACCCCCTCCCTCCCAATTTCCACGTTCTCCCCTGGCCTCCTTCAACTGACTCTCTCCTCCTAACCCACACCACAGCCCAGTTACTGCACTCCCAGCGTCCAAAGTCGTCAGCTGCCCCTCACTTAACCGATCGGCTTCTCAGCCTAGCATACGACCCTGTCAAGTCCATGGGCCTTTCCCCCAAGTCTCCCCTGTGGTCTTTCTCTTCATTTTCCTTTGCTCTGGTCACTCCTCTGTTCTCCACACCAGCTCTCATGCTGCTGCCTCTGCACTGTTCACCCCTGCTCTCTCCGGAATATTCCTCATCCAGCTGTCTGTGCACATACTATCTGTCCTCTTGGGCCAACCTCAAATGACAGCTTCTCTCGGAGCCGCCAGATACCATACGTCGCTTAAGGCTCCTCTCATTCTATTCTGTGGTGACTTGAGTGCGAATCTTACCACCAGCTCTCCTTGCATCCACTGTGTGTAGTCTCTAACAAATACTTCTTAAGTGCAACAGAACCGGAAATGAACGAAAGAGGAATAATAGTAACTAAAAACAAAAGTACAAAAGAGAAAGTGAGAAGCACAACACGGAGATTTCTACACCATGAATTCAAAATGGCTGCTTCAGGTAGAGCTGTTGGCAGGACACCCGTAGCAGAAATGCTAAGGGCTTTTTTTTTTTTTTTTTTCTAAGTAAATAACGGCTTTATTGAGATATGATTAGCATGCCATAAATTTCACCCCCTTTAAAGTGCAATTCAGTGGTTTTATATTCACAGGGTTGTGCAACCACTAGCACTACCTAATTTTAGAACATTTTCATCACCTCAGAAAGAAACCCTGTACTTGCATTTCCTCCCCCAGCCCCCTGCAACCACTCATCTGTGCTCTGTCTCTGTGGATCTGCCTGTTGTGGACAGTTCACATAAATAGAATCATACAGTATACGGGCTAAGGGCCTTTTAACTTCAAACAAGAAGCAACCTGTATGTGCAATTTGCCGCAAAAATCAAGCCTCTACTGTTATCCTCAGTATTAAGATAATGATCAATCAAGACACCACATTAATAAATTTCTGCATAATGTAATCACAGCTGCAGCCAGGTGGGTTGCTTAGGCTGTCTTTTTTCTCCTGAGTAGGTAATGGATTCAGCTTAGTGGGCATCTGAGCGCCTGAGCATAGTGATGAACAGCACTCAGAAATCATCTAAACCCCTAGAGGGCACTCCCCTCCTTAGGAGGCCCAGACGGGCCTGTTGTGTTGGCTGAAGGGCAATGTGTACTGATGCTTTCCCTTCTTGTCCTTTGCTTCCTGGACCACACAGTCCCAGGCAGGCCAGAGGCCAGGGTCCTGGCACAGCTCACAAAGTACCTGCCAGTCTAGCCTCTACTTCTCTTTTTTCTAGCTTCCACGTTCTACTGGTTCCTCCCCATGCCGCACCTGGGCAACAAGGGCGACTCCCCATTCACCGATCCACCCACCCAACCCTTCTCACTCAGGGCCACAGCCCAGGTGTGCACTCTGCCTCAGCTCTTTGGCTGCTGGTAAATTCCACACAACCTTAAGACCACCCACCCTACAAGGCCTTCCCTGATCAAACAGCAACCAGGATTACAATATGTGTTTAACTACTAGAATTTAAAGAAAAACCTGAAACTTTTTTTTTTTTTTTTTTAAGGAACCAAGATTAATTTTCTCTCCTCTGACCTTCCATAGTACACACGGGTGCTGAATTCTTGGGACTGTACATGCTCATCCTATGAAATCAAAATCTTACTGCCTCTCCTGTGAATTCCCGTGGTGCAGGGGGCATGTCTTATTTGTCTTGTAAATGAAAAAAATGAAGGACAAAGCCATCAAAGCAATAATCTGGAATAAACATTTTATTCATGGTTAATAAATCAGAGGTTAAACTATGCATTGTTTCTATAGTTTTTATGTGTATAAATGTTGGACTGAGAGCTAATAGGTACAGCACTTTTCAAAATTAACGTGTGGAAGGAAACACTATGGAGTTTGTCTTGAATACAGATTCTAGGGTGCCATTCTCCAAGATTATTGTTTCTGCAAGTCTGGGGCAGGCCTCGGAATCTGCCCGCATCAAAAGCTCTCCAAGAGACTGCACTGGATGCAACCTGGGACCTACTTTCTGAGAAACTCGCTCCGACAGGTGCAGGCTCTCAGCTGCTATGGCTTAATCTGCACTTTTAGTTTGGAAAAAGCCAAGTACAACTAGTCCTATCATTTCAGTGAGAATGACAATTTGCAGCACTTGCTGTCAATCATTTACAAAACCTCTTTCCTGCCTGAATATGGTGGCTTAGGAAAGACACACAGGGTGAAGACAGGATCAGTACGGACAACACAGCACCACCGCCACCAGAAATCATGTGACCACAGCAAGCCACTCTGGGATGTGGCATTCTCGTCCACCGAAGGAGGCGGCTGGTTCGTAATGAGCTTTCTTCTAACTATAAAATGCTTCTATTATTGCCATTCCCATCACTGCAACAGTCTGATCCGGGTTCATCCTTCCTACTGCTTCTCCTGGCCTCCACCCTGTCCTTGGAGCACATCATAGCCTTGCACACCCACACTCCCTGCTTCTCTCCCTCATCCTCCCCATCCCCTCTCCTTGCCAGCACTCAACCTTCAGGCCCAGCTCAAGATGCGCCTTCTCTCCAAAGCTTTCTTGGGTGATCTTTTTTTTTTTTTCTTTTTGGACAAGGAGTATACTTCTATGACTCTCTCTTTTTTCCCCACTAAGACGACTGACTAAGCATCGCGGGAGAAGACACGATATGCCTGATGCTGGTCCTCACAGCTTAACTTACGGCTTCATAACTTAGTTGAACAATCAACAGTTCGCTTCACCAGAATGACTGGAGACACTGTGAAGGACACCAAACTACAGGGGGTCAGAAGAGGCCTCAGGAGGAGTCCTCCTGTCTCTCCCACAGCCGCGCAGCAAAGCACAGGCGTGCCCTGCGGTGGGCGCCACGCAGAGGGAGGCCAAATGTTATTCTAACATTCCCCTACAATAAACTCCCGCAGAGGAGGAAATGTGGAAGCAGCAGACCATCCAACTGCTCATGTTCCCCAAGCAGAGGAAAACAACTCCGTGAGGCCCTCTGAAAACAGCACCTCCCCAAACTGGATTTACTCCACACCTCACTGAGCGCTGGGGCCCTTCAAAGGGGGGAGAATCATGGTCTATAAATAAAAAACAACTACTATTTATAGGTGGGAGGGAGCTCTCCCTTTAGTTAGGAAACGAGAAGAAATGTAGAACTAAAAGGGCAAAAACCTTGCTTGTACTACTAGGATTCCACTCAGTGCATTAATGAAAGAAGTGTCAGGTAATGGAAATTCTAATGACACATAAAACACAGCTCTATTCTACAAAACGTAGCTGCAGGTTTAATTAAATCTGATGCACTATCTTTGTAGTGATTATATTTCTTACCTCTTTCCAGAAATGCAGAAGTTTAAAAAAAAAAAAAAAGAGAGATACTACAAATAAAATATCCAAAATACACGAGTTTCCCTCCCGAGGGCCCAACTACCCTTATGGAGAACTGTACTCGTTCCTAGGGAAATTTCCTAGGGTCACAATTCTTCTCGTGTCTCACCAGAAGAGATTTACTCTTCACTCGGTGATGAATCCTTAGTCACCCTCTCTGATGCTAATTCCTACATGATCTCCTTGCAGTGCCAACCCTGGGCAGTTAGACACACACGTTAGCAGCAAGCCCCGGGCCCAGCTCTGAGGATGCTTCCTTCCAGCAGTGGGTCCAGGGGCCACTCCTTTCCACAACCAGAAACTGTATATCGTTCCCCACTTTCCCTTCAGAGACAACAGTAAAATCACTCTGCATTGTTTCTGTTTGTTTTGCTTTTTTTTCTGTGGGGAGCAAAGGATGTGCTCCAATACAGAGAAGACGTAAATTGAGAGCAATGAGGTAAAATATTCCTTTGCATTTCTAATATTAGTAATAATAACAAAGTCCACCATAAGACCTTAATAAAGTAGTCACTGTAGCCCTTCTCTTCTTGGCGTTCTCAAGGGGCAAATGATTACGGCTCCCTCCTCCAAGGCTGGCATGTGGCTCAGGAAACTTATCTTATGGCACTAAGTTGAAAGAAAAGTGGTATAAATTATAGGAAGATGGTATTTACAAGCCCGCATGGCTCCTGTAAGATTGATAAAGTTATGTTCTAGAACCATGCTCCACAGTAAGCAGGTGGGGTGAGGAGGCAGTGGCACTTCATACACATCACCACCTCAACGTGACGGCTGAAGAAGAGAGTCGGGGAAGTTCCAGAGGGACTCAGTCCTGGCAGGAGAGGAACCAGAGCACAGACACAACTGGAAAGAATCCCCGGGGCCTGGGCCCCTAGTGAAACATGAGAGCTGCGATCTGGCAGTCATCCTGAACCACACTCAGGTTAGCTCAACAGTCCGAAAACGACCAAGTCCCAGGAACGGAAGGCTCTTTGCCTTCACCTCCTTAGGTCTGGGGGAAAGACGATGGCATTTGATTTCATGGAGGGCAGGATGGCCTCAGAGAGCCGAAGGGCAGGAGTGAGATGTGCACGGAGAAGCAGTGAGCAAGAGTGAGAGGGGAAACTGGCATAGCGCACTCTGGGAAGGAGGAGGACTGGCTTTGGATGTGGAGGGTAACATAAGGTATTCCCATTTCAGAGCTGGAATCACCGACTGCATTAGAAATGGATGCTGTGGAACATGGAATCAGCCTACATGTGAACATACAATTACTTCATAACTATTTGCTGAGTGAGTGCAAGCAGGAGGTACTCAGCTGGGTGGGGATGGGGATACACAGGATTCTGGCTCTTAGCTTAGGGGTTTAGTTTAGGAAGGATTGGGATATATAATCACAAATGAGAACACAGCGGGATGTGAACCATTCTATTTCCTCTGTGGAGCACGTGAAGAACATCAAAGACGTCAGGACTGACCTATTTGAACACCTGAGCGGCCTGGGCTCTGATCGTTCCTTCAGGCCCCCAGAGCCACCTGGGGCTGGAGCGGGTGCTGACACAGCATGCGTCTTTAAGCACGCGTCTGCCTGGACCCCCGTGGGCTGTCAACTCCCAGACCTCTCATCCTTGTCATCAGTGCAAAGTGCACGATCCTCTGGTCGCCTGTCCTCTGGGGAAAGTGCATCCTCACAGAGTAGTGTTCTGCTTCCCCAGGGACTCCTTCTTCCATACCCATCTCTCTGCCTTCCCCAACCTCCCCCTTGCAGACAAACTCTCTCGGCATCTGCATGTGACCACAAACCATACCACTCAAATCTGTTCCGGCACTTACCCGGCTGGCCCCCAAATGCTATTTCCTTACAACTGCCTTTAGTGAGATGGCGAATTCCCCACACTCACCTATTCACCTGGGTTGGAAGGGAGGTCAGCATCCTCCACATTGTCACTTTCCTCCCTCATGCAAGCCCTCCCTCTCTGTGGCCCTGTCTCCTATCCATTTCCTAAGAGGGGTCAGAGAATGCACTTGGACATTAGGACAGTCTTAGGTTTGAGTTCAGGCCACTTAGGAGCTATATGACCTTGGGCAAGTGACATCGTTTCTCTTAGCCTCACCTGAGCCATATGTAAGAAGGGGAGGATTCAAGCTCCTTATATCTCCCAGGACTGCTCTGTGAATTAAATGAACAGCTGTACGAAAAGCAACCTAGGATAGTATCTGGAGCGCAGAAGTACCCACCCACTGTATGCTAGGTAATAATTTGGAAGGCCTCCATGTCTATGTGGATGAAAACATCACCCTGAGCTCAACTGATTGTTTGGAATCTGAGGATCCTTGCTGCCCCTTTGCATTTCAGGCACTTGCTCCCGAGGCCACAGCTTCCTAAAATCTCTGAGGCCAAACACCTTACTCACTGATCCCAACGGTTCACTCGCCCAGTTCTCCCACCACCTGACTCCTGCAGCCTCCCTGAGATAGCTGCGCCCCAGAGAGCTTTTGCTCTCCTCTCTAGCCTGGGCCTTGTCCTGACTGTGCCTCCCTAACAATACAGCCCCAGACCCATGTTCTTTCACCCGAACCCTCATCTTCACGATGCCTTTAAACTTCTTGCCCTTTTAACCTCCATCCACATCTGGTCCCCTGACACCAACCCCAAGTTAGCTAAACCCAGAAAGGCCAAAGCCAAATGTCTTCAGGAGTCAGGCAAGAATCCTGAAAGAGCAGAGGGCTATTGTAGATGACTCAAGACGGTCTGCTCACTATTCACTCCATGATAGAACGTACAATGTCACTACGCCTTCCAATTGCTCAAAAGAAGCTGCATTTTTACATGAAGCATCCTTTTAAAATGTTAATGGTTAATTGAAAGAGGAGGAAAAAAAAAGCGAAGCAAAGAAAATATGTCTTGGGGTCAAATTCAGCCCCAAGGCTGCCAAATGCAAACTGTAATATCAACCAACTACCTCCCTGCTCTGTGCCGATACCCCACCCGTTGATGGCTGCTGGAGAAAGGCACACTCCTGGCAGTAGCTGTTCGACATTTTCAACACTGACGTCCCTCCCGTGCCTAACAGTCAGTCCTCCATTCACTCCAAGAATCCCTTCGTCCATGATGCCTGCTCTGACGGGCGGCGCAAAGAAAAACAGCTGATGCTGTGCGTATGCATCTGTGAAGGCAGGCTGTGAGTGGGCACAGATTGTTAAGTGTCTATCGGGCGTGGGGGCATGGGGGTGGAAGTAAGGACATTCCGGGAAGAGGGAAGAACTTACTCAAACTTGCAGAGGCAAGAAAGAATATGGTATATTTAAGGCTACAGCAAATGGTTCAGCCCATCAGAAGCACATTATGCACTGGGATGGGGTGTGGGGGATATACTGTAGGGGTACCTGCAGGGGATGTGACTAGTGAGGAAGCCCAGGGCTGGGTAAGAAGGGGCCCTGCGTGCCACACTAAGAAGCACCTTTAACTGAAAGCAATAGGAAAGTAATAAAATATCTGAAACAAGTGATGTAGTCGTGAAAAGGGGTGGTTATATGAGGGAGGGAAAAATCAATATTGTCATGAATTCCATTTTTCTCTAATCATAAAGATAGATGGGATGAGTGATAATGTTTCAAGCTGTAAGACACATTAAAAGTTTAAAAATCAATGACCACAACAGCCTAGAATGCCCTTTCCTCTTTCTCCAGCTGCTGAACTCTGACTCATTCTTAAAGACTCAGCTCAAAAGTCAAATCCAACATTTTTCCAAATCAGAACTGGTAGCCCTTTGCTCTGCGAGTGGCTTTTTTGCACGCTCCAACTTCTAAAGCACACAGCACTTTAAACTGTAATGATTTATAGGTGTTTGCCTTTAGACTGTAAGCTCCTGAACATCATAGTCCACGTTTTATTCCCACCAGGTAGCACGGCATCCAGCACTTGGTAAACATTCAAATGTTCGTTCCCTAAACAGATCAAAAGAACATAAGGGGTTTTAATGCTAGGACTTGCCACAGATCGACTATCTCTAAACTTAATTAAAAGCAATTATTGAGTATTTATTTACCTGTACTTGGCACTAATGACAGAGAGGGACATGTTAAGGTGTATCCTTGCCCACAAAAGTACACCATCTAATGTCTCAAGAAGTGTCATTAAGAGTCTTCAGGAATCCATGACCGAGCCATGGTAATCAAAGCGCTTGATCATATGCCCACAAGAGCCACAACATAACAACTTCTCTCCCTTTCAAATAAAAAAGGCAGAGTCAGGAAACGGCAACTTAAGATGCACCTGTCTGTGTGACACATTCACAGATTAACTGAGCGTCAAGTTCAAGAGACACAAGTTGTCCTCACCTTCATCTTAACTGCAGTTAAGCAGCTAAACGTCTACTGGACAACTATAACCCTGAACTCTCTGCAAACTGTCGTCTACACAACAATGAGGAGCCCTATCACTTACACCCAACTTACAGGTGCAAATGAACAATAAGAAATAGTCCCTGAGATTTGCGGTTGCTGTAGGCGTTTCCAGAAGAAGGATTTTAACATTTTAAATTTGCTTATTAGTTATGTGAATAGCTTCAGAAAACATTTTTCCAAAACTGGAGCTATTCTCTTTGCCTGTGTCATGAGGAGGATACTATGAAACGCGGCTGGGTGGGGACAGTCCTCTGAGGTTCAATATCATCCATGCAGTGGAGCCTGCTTTCCAACTGTACTGAAAGTCTTAGGGAATTCAGTTGAGTTCCTTTCTTTCAGTGAGAGTCAGAGGGCCAAGGATTCAGGGTCTGGTGATGGCCACTCCGACCAAACTCTAAGCCACTCAACAAGAGCCTTGAACTTGGTTTCAGGACTTAAACAAATGTGAAATAAGACTAGATACACTTTCATGGAGACACTCAAAAGGCGTAAAGCACTAGTATAGGAAGAGCAGGGCTTACACATCTGAAGCGAATTATTGACAAATTAAACTCTCTACTAGGGAGATAGTTCATCTCCATGGACAAGGGCTTTACTTCTAGGAAAGCATATTTGCTTCAATCTGGGGATAAGTCCAAAAATAACATGGAATTCCTAAAATTATTTTGTTTTAAAAACATCAGAGTTTAATATAGACTCTGGCTTTTTTAGTTATGAGTTGACTCGCTCTTTTGGGCCAAAAATTACTGTGGCAGAGGGCAACAGAAGAGCTGTTCTTTTCTTAGTTGAGAAAGAAGGACTTCAAATATATTTCCAAATTTTTTTGGGGATGTGTTTAAAAACACAGAGAATGCTACCATGATAGCATGTCAGGAGTCAGGAATGTTTTAAATCTGCACTATGCTAATGCATATTTTACATACTGTATGATTTAATTTTATTTACTCTCAAAAAGCAGCTGGATAAATTATCCAAATTAAAGAGAACATCCAAAAAGTGAACCGAATTAGAGAAATCTCTCCTAACAGATGAATCCTACCCCCAAAAAATGTTATTAAGTATCATCTTCTTTGAGACAATGTCTTGGGAACAGATGGATATGATAATTAATTACAACGCTCTTAATTTGATGAAGTCCTTTTGAAAATGCCTATGTGGGGGCAATTTCCACTGGCTAGCTTGAGTAGGTGTGATACAAGCAATTTAATTACCTAACACCATGTTAAAAGCACATGCAGCTGCAATAAATACTATTTGATCATCTAAAGAACTTAACGTGGCCTCAGAGAAGAAATAAGGAGGGCTCCCTGAGCCTTGAGAAGGAATCTGTCAGTTCCAGGCCACCCTCAGGAAGTTTCTGGCCTTGACATAGAAGTCCGGCTGGGCTAACGTGTCCTGTGTTGAGAGTCTTGCCCTCTGTGCTCCTGGCCTTGTCTAATCCTCCCGCCCCTCATCCCCCACCCCGCCCCTCAAGACTTCGACCAGCAGAATGAGAGACTGAGGCTCTGGAATCGGCTGAAGAGCTCTAGAGAGTTCAACAGCCCAAGTGTAAGTACGGGAGCAGAAGACTCCTGATCCTCCAAACCTATTATTAAAAAGTGGACAGAGGAATAAGAAAATCCACTGAGTTCCCAGGGAGAGGGGAGCTGTATGATCCCAAGACTTAAAACTGCAGGCAAATGTGGAGAGCTATGAACAATCACGATCAGTTTTTCTGTATGTGTGTGCTTTTTGAAGTCCCTGACTTCTGAGTTCGGATTTAAAGCTGGCAAATTATGTTACAGCTTTTTCTTAAATTCAGTTTCTATTATTTGGTAGAAAGACAGTCTATTAGTCAATTCTTTTATATATATATATATATTTTTTTTTTTTTTTCTTTAATGTTTATTTGAGAGGGAGAGAGTCCAAGTGGAGCAAAGGCAGAGAGAGGGAGAGAGAGAATCCCAAGCAGGGTCTGTGCTCAGCAACAAGCCCGACATGGGGCTTGAACTCACAAACTGTGAGATCATGACCTCAGCCGAAAGCAAGAGTCAGACACTTAAACAACTGAGCCAGCCAGCCGCCCTTGATTCTTTTCTTGAAGGCAGATCACGCTCTATGTGTTCCCTTCTGACTATCTTCCCAAAGTCTGGAACATTCTAGAAACTGCCAGAGCTGATATTTGTAAGGAGTTGAGTTCCTTCACCTGGGCCATATCTTATTCATCACCATGCCCCACACCAAACCAAGCCCAGTGTCCTCTGCCTTCCATGAGGCCCTCAATGGGTCTTTGACATCTCACTGACATTTTCAAAGCGGCACCTTTTTACTCACTGCGTCTTTGTGGTTAAATTAATTTTTATTTAACTCAAGTGCTTCTGAAGGGAAGGGACAACCTGCCAAAATTCCATTCTGATGGACTCATCTGGTGGAGTCAGTATCAGAAAAAGAAAGCTCCTTCTCTCAAGATCTACGTCTCTTCAGAAGAAACAGTGAAAGAGCAGTCGGCTATGATTCTCCTACCATAATACAAGGTAGCACTAGCAAGACGGACTTTCTTGAGAACGCAAAAAAAAACAGGATTGAGGAAGGGGGACTAAGCAGCCTAGATTCTCCACCTGAAGCAGCTGAATACAAACACCCAGATGCTGCGGTGAAAAGTAAAGAAAAAATTCACGAATTTTGTTCTGGTCACGGGCTGTATATCTGACGTATCCTTCAGATGCAGTGGGGTTGGCATCCTTCCTTTTATCTTACTTCCCCTCTCGGAACTGCAGTGTTTCAAGCTGTTATGATATGACAGAGCATGTGTGGGAAATTGTCTTCTGAGGTCAAGGTCTCATAAGAGAAATAAAACTGAGGATCAAACAAAGAAAAGGGAACTTAATTCAGTAGATCGTTTCCTATTTAAAGAGTCGTGAAGAGAAATGGTCTGCTCATAAAGTCGGGGATAGAGAAGACAATGCTTCCACAAATACAATGCTGGGTGTGTATGTGTCTGCATGCATATCCAAGTTAGAGTAAAATACAGAAAAGCCCAGGGAAAAGATGCAGGAGCTGAATAAAGAGTGGCAAGGAGGACAAAGACAACACCTCAGGGAAAGTGAGGCAGCAATAGCTGGGGAGAAACAAGTGAAATCGTGGGTCCAGGAGCCAGGGAGCAGCTGGAGACAGGGTGTGGTTCACGCCGCTGGGTGTGCGACACAAACCACACATCCTCCCCCCCAACCCCAAACCCAACAAGGCAGGCTGACAGGCAGAGATGTCCACATGCTGCTAGAAAGTGACTTAAGAGACTAAACTCTTTCCTTAAGATTCAGCTTTGGCCAGATATTCTCCAATCTGCTACATGAGGGACTATTTATGGTTGTTAAAAAACAAAAAATATAACTAGCAATATTCCATTAGCCACGGACCAATAGGTAATCTACTTTACTGGACTATCACCCAGCTTTCACAATTCGACAAGTCTGATACCCAGATTTAAATCATTAGTCTCATAAGTTTCTTTTTTTTCATGTTGCCTTTCCTAAGTTTTTAAAAACATTTTTTAATATTTATTTATTATTTTTGAGAGAGAGAGAGAGTGCGCGCGCACGAGAGCGCACACGAGTGGAGGAGGGGCAGAGAGAGAGGGAGACACAGAATCTGAAGCAAGCTCCAGGTTCCGAGCTGTCAGCACAGAGCCCGACGTGGGGCTCAAACCCACGAGCTGTGAGATCATGACCTGAGCTGAAGTAGGACGCTTAACCGACTGAGCCACCCAGGCACTCCAGTTTTTTGTTTTGTTTTGTTTTAAAGAAAATGAAAAAAAAAATAAACAATTCATTTATAACTTTGTTTGGACTCCCCCCACCCCCGCCATCACCATATATCTCTATCCTATTATCTTCTAAGTGCTGGAATTTTCTAAAATGTTCCTTCTTTCTCTCCTAGGAGTCTATCACCAACAGCTTGGGTTCTTCCCCCCTCTAAAAGGTTTGGGAAAATCAAAAACTTTAAAGGTAGAAGTTACTTCTGAGATCATCACATCCCTCTTCCCCTTCTTCTCTCTCAGAAAAGAAAACAGACCCAGAGGATGTGACAGCCTTGTCCAAATTCCTGCTGAAGTGGGCCAGCATTCTAGCACTCGATCTCTGGTTGTGTGCTGTCTCTGCACGACACCAGGTCACGCGTGGAGGAGTATTCCTTAGCTGCTGGACAGAGTTTACTCATGTGCACACATTTGCTCACCGACTATTAACAAGTTATTATCATTATTATGATTAACAAATTGACTATAACAAAGGGAAGTGTAGGACATGGCATGTTAGGTCTCCTGAGTGGTGGAACCAGGGAGGGCCGGGTGGGGAGTGAGCTCAGGGCCACAGGGGACAGTAAGCCTCGTGGTCTGTGCTCACACAATCTGGCTCTGACACCCACCAGGCAAGACCCTCCCTGGCTCCCCACGTCCCTCCATCTCCAAACCAGGGGGGCCGTACAACCTGCCGCCTGAACAGGAGCACCAGGATTCCTGTTTGTCTACGTTTCCAGTCGAACTGTACTTAGAAGGTAATGTGCTCCGGAGAGTCTATGAAACTTCTTGGTGAAAAACAAAGTCACATATTAGTCAACATTGGAGCTAACAGACCATCTAAAAATTTTAAATTATTTTGGATTAAGGAAAAAAAAAGTGAAAAGTGCTTCTAAATCTGGATTTAAAAATAAAACAGGTTTTTCAGGGTCTCGGAAAGCAAGAGATATAAATGTTCTGGATATAGGTTCTGGCAGAGAATCAGACCCGTTAGTCAGAGAGAGGCTGGAGCCAGGAGGGAGCTTGGGAACCTGGCTGGCTGTACTGTGTACAACCTAGGAAAAACCCTATTTTAAGCCTGAACATCATAAACAATGACTTCATTGATTTCCACCTCAAAATACCCAGATTGGATTCTTCTCAATAACTTTTAAGGAATGCATATTTATAGACAGTATGGCTTCAGAACAAAAAGTTTGGGACAAATCTCATTAAAATAAATTTTGAATGGGTGACTGTCAATAACATATTACATTCATTCATCTTCTTAATAAAACTATGGAAGCAGTTAAGCAACAAGTCAAAAGGCATAAGGGCAATGAAAAACTCATTTGACTTACAATGAAAGAAAATAAGGTGGAGGATATTGTGTTGTGGTCTAGATTTTTAACTAGTTAATGACTGTCCTAAAGCCTGCATCTAAAAAGATATGAAAAAATATAGAGGCAAAGGGAAGTCTCTGTAAAATTAGGCACATTCGCTGGATATAGCAGAGTGGAGTGTAGAGAAAAAAAAAAACTTGTGATCCAGGAGCCATCTTCGTGAGAAATAGCACAACCACGTGGAGGTCTGGACTGGCGGACACAGGACAACACGGGACGCACAGACCTACATCCCAGGCTGGATCGACCCTTTAGCTACAGCTGGTGGGTCCATGTCTCTCAGCCAACCATTCTATAATCAACCGTTACAGAGAAGAATTTCTGTGCAACATCTCTGAAAGGTTTTCTTTGTGTTTGTTTTTAAAATTGACCTGGTTTTCACCAGGCAGATCTCGTGGCATCCAAAAATGGCATTCTCTGCTAAACCGAGTTTTAACCAGGTAGTCACAACTTTAAGGAGGGAAATTCAAAATAATGGTCAGCTAAATGATACCCACGCTAAGGTGGTGCCCAGCGGCTCCTACATCATGGGTCTCCTCCTGGGTCAACTGCCCACTGACAGGAGGAGGAGGAGAGAGCAGCAGAAAGGTAGCAGACTGTGGGAGAACCACCTTGTTAACACACGGAGGCATGAGGAATAACAGATCTCTGTTGTTTTAAGCTACTACTATTGGGGGTGGCTTGTTGTGCAACAACGAGTAATGAAACATATGCACATTGTGTGAATATGTACAATGCTGAAATACGTACATATGTTGGTGAAATATAAATTCATAATCACTGATATTATTTCCTGGACTTTAAAGACAACAGCAAAACACAGTTATCAAAAAACTGCAGTGGAGAGGACAAGGCTTTGGGATCAGAGAAGCTGGGTTGAAGACTCGGACCTGCTCTCATCCTTGTACCAAAGAACACATGACTCTGCACAGCTCACTTGTTCTCTCTGCCTCTGTTTTCTTATCTATAAATTCCTCATGGAATCAGAATGATAAAATGAGAACAACAGAAATGTAAACGCTTTGTAAACAGTAAGGCACATTACACAGTTAAGCTGTCCTTGGAATCGCCACCTTCATGTTACTTCAATACTTAGTCCTTCCCCATAAAGGTATCATCTGGATCAATAGATCAGACGTAACCTCCTCTGCTATAAGACTCCTTTTGCGGGCAGGCATTTGCACGCACACATGCACACGCAGGGCCTTCCAAGAACCACAGGTGTCATAAGCCCTGTGGACAGGGCTGTTTTTCCTTTCTGCCATCATCCACTAACCCTCCTTCCTCTCACCGTCTCCTGAAAGGTGTGATGAGCTCACATCACATTCCAGGGCCAAGAGAAGAGAAAAGGTGAGAAAAAAAATTGGCAGGGTGCTTGGAAACCTAAAACCTAGCCGAGGAAAGAAGAATTAAAAATGGTTAAGAGTTCACTGTATTGCGAGCAAGAATGACGTCAGAATGGGATGAAGTTCAGGAAAAGACAGCCAAAGAGGGTGGAAACAAAGGATGGGCCATTAAGAAAAAGCAAAGATGCAGCAAGTAAAGAAGGAAGGACCTGTCTGTAGAAAGGGCAGGGGTAAGGTGGGAAAACCAGCACTCATCGGGAACAGAAAAGAGATATCCACGCATGAAGAGACTATCTAGAGGGTAGAGTCTGTCACTTGTAAGAGCTCAAGTTATGCTTGACAAACAGATGAATAGCTGAAAAAAATCAAACACAAAGTCACAAATTGCACAAGGACTCACACCGAAATAGGGCGGTGAGGGGCTGGAATGGGTGAGTCTCCCTGGGAATGGGAGTTCCATTTGGATGAGAACGACGGAGAGAGGAATTTGTTCTTTAAGGCAAGGGGGGCAAAGTCCACGAGCTCCTCTCCTCGTTGCTGAAAGTCCAAGACATCTTTACAAAAGAGGGGTCATTAAGGTAAATCTCTACTGCCAACATTTCTGATACCTTCACCCTAACTGTAAAGGGCTTTCCCCCTGAAATCTCCACATCGCTGGTTTTGGTCCAAAATGGCTCTAAGTTCTTAATAATGCTCTTTATAAATAAGCAGTAAAGACCAAATAGTTACAACCTAATTTTATGTATTCTAAAATGGTCTTCTGTGTATCTAAACATCATACTCTTAAAAACATAAATCACACAAAAGAATACAGTCATGTAGTTTTTTTTCTCTTGAAATACTCCTGCTATGACTCATGGTAGGCTCTCTTCTTTTTATTTCCATTTTCACATGATTGTTTGGCTTTTTATTCTCTTGCCAAAGTAGGACCTATCATCCTCCTTAGTAAGCGGGAACCCACTTAATATGCTAAACTAGGTTTTAACTGCGGTCTGAGCGCATTCTGCATTTACCGATTCATTCAGTATGAATGCATATACAGAGGAAAAGAAAGAAAACACAATTCCTGACCTCTAGAAACGTCCTTTAGTTGGTGAGACAAGACTATGCGTGTAGCAGTGAAATAACAATGCAGGGAAATATGCGATTAGTTGGCAACACAGAAAAGAACACGTTAGGAGCTCCCAGGGCGTAGGATGGGTGTTGGTTGAAGCATGAAGACCTTTTGGATAAAGTGCAATTTAATTGGAGTCCTGCAGTGTGAACAATATTACAAAAGGTGGAAGGGAGAGATAAAGGCTTTGAGAGGTGACCTTGGTGCTTGGAATGCAGAATTTCTGCAGTACGGAGAAGTGGGCCATAAAGAAGGGGCTTGGGGAAAAGTGCAAGGTTTTTAAAGTGAGCCGGGGAGTAGTATTTACCACCCAACAGTGGGAGGGTAACAGGAAACTAAAAATACTCATGCTTTCTTCTTCAAGAAAGACATCAACATGCTTAGCGTGGGCCTGCTCATTCATTCGTTCATTCATTCACCCATCAACAAACGTAGGTTGACACATTACAATTCCTATTCTAGTACTAGAGGCTATAAAATATTCCCTCAGAGAAGGGAATATTCCCACAGAGAAGGGAATACTGACCAAAAGAAAAAAAAAAATCAATGATATCAATGTATCATAAAAAGTGCTTCAAGAGACACATGGGAATTAAATTACAAGTGAGCAGAGGAGGGCACCTAAGTCATCCTCACGGCTGAAGACTTCAAACACTTCAAAGAGAAGGAAATGCAGTCCCGAAAGGGGAGCAGAAACTGTAGGAGGGGAAGGTGCTCGGGGAAGCCAGCTGTCGGCACTGGCATGAGCATCAGCTGGGCATGGGCAAGTGAGGAGAGGGGTCTCATCCAGGCGGGAACACAGGATGTACGCGGACAAGGGCCGGGGAGTACCATGGGTCAACGACCATCTCAAATACAGAAACTAAAGGGCTGTGAGAACTTATCCCTCCCCTGCAAATAATTTACAGTGGGATTTTGAATGACTTCCGTCTCTGTTTTCAATTTCTTCGTTAGAGGCACCTTTAACTGACTGACCATTCTTGAGCCCTGGATGCCAAAGTCAAATTTACATCAACACAATAATAAGCATCCTAAGGTTTATGTTTGTAAGACTCACAGAAGCTTGGAGATAAAACAGAAGACATCTAGCTGAACCTCCTTTCCAGTGTAACATTTCTTCTAAGCATTCCTGGCAGGTGGCCATCCAGACGGAAAGAAATCTTCAGCTCTGGGGAGCTGAGGAAGCAGCCCAATTCATCACTGTACGTCATTAGTTGTGAGAAAATTTTTTCCTTAAACTGAGATTAAGTATGTCTTTTACCCACTTTGACCCCCTGGAGGGGCTGAAAATTCACCTACTGTGCCTCCTACGTGCATATGGTGCCATGTTACGTTTGTAACAGTGACTTGAGAATTGTCCCTCTTCTTCACTGAAGGACTTGTTAATTAACAACTGGCTTAGTTTTGATTAATTAGGTTCTCTAATATAATGTGCCACCTTCCTTTTCGTGAAGACCTTGAAGGGACATCTGTTACCGTTAATGACGTTCTCTGTTCCTCCATTACGGATTGGTAATACCTCACATTTGCACAATGTTTTACCCCTTTCCAAGTATCTTCACATACATTATCACACTGTAATGTCCTAAGAGGGGGCTACACACTGTGAGTACGTGAATCGTTGTTATCTGCTTTATGATATCGTACAATGGATACAATAAGGGGTGTAACATGTGTCTGAGAGGTTCCTAGAGCTTCTGATAGGGCAAAGGTTAGGGAAAAACTAATGTCATTTTAAGAGAAGAAAAGAAATTATCAGAACACACTCTGGATGTCTACTCCAATTATGGACTACAAATCACTGGCACTTACCTACAGACCATATATATTATGTTGACAGGGCCATTTGGAAAATCAAAACGACTCCTCAACAGACACACATGGGAAGTGCTGGCACTGGACAGGGCAGACGGACAGTTTAGAAAGGGAGCTAAGGAAGGCCCCGTTTCAACTGTGGATATTAAATGTAGAGCACAGGAGAAAGAAACGAGTTGACTTGGTCAAAATGATGCCTTAGTGGCCTGGGAAGATGGAGGAGAGGTCATGGCAGGGAAGAGGGGAGGGCGTCTCAGCAGGGGAAACGGAACAGAAACCCCATGTTTCCGAGCACGGTCTCCCCCAAAGTCAGGTACGAAGGGCCGGCTCCACGGTGGTTCTCTGAAGACTGTCTAGGACCCAACCTGGAGACCCTCAAGTTCTGGAGTGAGCCTGGTCCTGGAGGGCTAAGTGGATGTCCTGCTACTATGACTAAAATGACAGGAATTTTTTTCCCCATCAAGGCAAAGAGGGCTGGCTTGTTCCTCCAGAAAAGCATCAGCAGAATTTAGACTCCTCTCTGCCTCAGCAATTAGCAGGTCCGGGTCGATGCGTGATGGCAAACGTAAAGGATTCCGTGGGAGCAGCTCCATGAGGCCTGCTGTGTTTCATCCCATTGGACACAACGGTTAAGAACCGGGAAGACTCACTGCGGAGGGTCAAGTGACGTGCCCACTCTGATCAACACCCCGCTGCCTCCCTGGCTGCGTGCTGAGGGACCCATATGCCCATGCAGTTCCCAACCTGCCAAAGTGCACAGGCACCCGGAAGGGAAGAACCTGTAAGGGTTAGTGACTTAACCTGATGACATCTGGCTTTGACCCAAGGAATGAGACGTGTAAATATCAAGTCACAGGAATAGTCAGGATTTCTCCTCAGAAACAGGAGCGTGTTAGGTTTCCCTGATAACCTGGGGAGAGCAGAGTGCGTGCCTGAAACTGTGCCTTCAGTGATGCTAACACACGAGACAGCGGAGAAGAGCTGACAAACTGATGACGGACCAACCTTGTCGGCAGGGTGCAGCAACCGTCCGCCGTGAGTCTGACTTGAGTTTCGTAGCTGTCCAGAGGGCACACGGCCTGCTGCACGGAGGGGCACTCCACGGTGCTGCAGTCCACGCTGAAAACTGGAAGGGGCAAACAGAGGCACCATTTACTGTTATGTTTACTTGCACTGGGAGTCCCCGAAACGAAACACTGGCTCTTCACAAATGTGTGCGGTTTCCTTGTTCCCCAGAACCCTCTCGACGCACTGACATTTTCATTTCGGTCCACATTAGAGAGTGGCAGTAGGGCCCGTATCTGCGCCAGGAAAGCAGGGGATAAGACCTCTAAGAGTTAGGATGAAGACACAGAGAGAGAGGGAAGCCAGCGCTGGTTATGTGGGTGGTGAGCGTCAGCCAGACGCGTTTCTGGCACAACACTGCAAGAGATGGACAAGGGATTGTTTTGCTTGAGGCTTTTATCCAGCAGTTAAGACCAAAAAAAAAAAAAAAAAAAAGTCTGACCAATGGTTAGAGACTTGCAAAGAAGAAATCACTATAGTTTAGACCTGTTCACAGAGTGTATTAGAAATGCACAAGAACAAGGATGTTAGAAATACTGCGAAGCAATAAGTAGCTGGGACAGGACAACAAATCAAATGCAGCAAAGAAGGTGAGCAAACAGTCTGAGACCTAGCACATGCTCTAAAGCCAGCAGACGGATGGCAGGGAACCGGCAAGGAGAAAGACTAGGGCTGAGATTTTCGTTCTAACGCATCTGGTGGTTGGATGCATATTTACATATGCATCTTTCTGTTTACATATGATGGCTGTTTTTAAAGGTGATAAAGCGATAGGTCTACCAAGGAAGGCTCTGACCTTCTTCTCTGGGGGAACGGAGCACAGAGCTACAGCATCATAAATTCTCACCCCACTTCCCACGTCAAGCAGACTTTGAAGGAAAAGAGAGAGAAGAAAAAAGATGGTCCCTATCGGCAGGTGCGTGTGCACCAGCGAGTTGTCACCCTGCCCCTCTGACTAGGAGGTCAGCAGTGAGAGTGGCAGGCGTGCAGGTTGCTGGCAACAAAGCCCATCTTCCCCGGGAGGCCGGCAGCGGTGGCAGCAGAGGGGCCTGCGACCCTGGGCTGCAGAGAAGCGAGGCCGCCGATGCGACGCCCGCGCGTACCTGGTTTGCACTCATACAGGTCACAACACTCTCCCGGCTTCCCTGAGGCCTTGGACACTAGTATGTTCAGGTATCCCGGCTGGCAGACTTTGCGCAGACAGCCCGCAGGGTCGCACACGCAGCGGCTGGGTAAGGGGCAGCACTCCCCGGGGGGAGCATAGCCCTCGATCAGAACGGAATCTTCAGGACAACGTGGAGAGAACTGGACTTCACAGCGGGCCTTGGAGCAATCTGGCTTCTCTTCTAAATGGGAGAGAAAGAATTTAGCACGTGCCCGGGGGGCAGTGTGGGGCACTGTTGTCAGACTCAGGGGCAGTCCTGAGGATCTATTCATGGACCGAAGAGGAGGGGAGAGAAAGAAACCAGTGAAACTGTCACACTCCGCTCAGCCGGCCATGAAAATCTCCCCTGAGATCTGCTCATGACACGGCAGGGGGAGCATGGTGGCCTTCTCCACCTCCCTGCTCACTTGTGCTGAAAAATCCACGTTCCGTGTGCCAACCAAAATCAACAGTGGCATGGGAAGGTGCTTACGTGGGGTGCACGATCTGGGAAGAGGACTTCATCACTTACTGACCGAAAGACCTTTGAACTTAAAAGGAGTTTTAAGGCCTGCTCTTCGAAAACAGCATATGTTTAAAACCCCAAAATAGACCCACAAACAAATCCTGGCTACTTCAGGGACTGGACACAAAGGTATGTGATTATCAACACGAAAGAACTCTCTCTCTGAGCCCTGAATTTTGAAGAGATGAACTTATTTAAGACCATAGGATTCTATGACATGGAAGCTTCACAAGATGGAGAAGGAGCTAAACTGCCATGTAATTTCCCTAAACACCATCCGGCGTGTCTATCTCTAGCAGAGATCAAATGCTCCTCTCTCCTTCTTCAGGCATTATGTACTGACCACTGCTGTGCCTCCATTTTAAAAGAAAAGAAAACTAAATCGAACAAAGCCCTAGCTTCTGGAACCCCAGTCCACAGCTGAGTCTCTGGGTTTAAACTTTTAAGAAACCTACACCAACATTATGTCCTTCAGGAAAAGGCTGAAACAAACCCAAGGCACATCATCATAGCCCCGTGATCTCTTGGGCGAGGGGAGGAAGGGGGGATGGAGGGGGGACGGAATTCAGAAAATGTTGGGTGAAAATGATGCCATGTGGTATTGGGGTACATTATCATTAGCTCCGTGTTTTCTACAGTAAAACCCATCCAGAATCACAAAGCACGGTCAGATCCAGGTCACCTAGTTTAGTCTTCTCAACTAAAAATTAAGTTCAACTGATGCACATGTGGTCAGCGGTAAAAGTAAAACAAGAATCCAGGTGTCCTCACTTCCAGATCGTTCATCTCTTCGTGTTACACAAGCAGCTCTATTTCCAAAACCAAGTGCTCCTCAGGTCACTCCTACCTTGATGGCTGTATCTTTCATTTCACTGACCATCTTCCTTGGCTACTTCCTGTTTAATCATAATGCCCCATGAAAGAGCCTTCCTACTCACAGGTGTAGTAAATTCATTAAAAAATATTTACAGAGCACCTGCTGTTCTAGCAGCTTGAGCTGAGCTGTAAGGAGAACAGGCATAGATTCCTGCCCTCATATAGTTTACAGCACAGCAGAGGGTGACAAAAAATAAACACTAAACATCATAAATAAGCAAAGTGTGTCGTAGTGGAGGGTGCTAAGTGCTATGGAGAAAAAAATGGAACAGAGCAAGGGGGAATCAGAGTGATTGGGGGGGCGGCGGTTATAATCTGGTCAGAACAGGCATCACTGAGAAACCAATGTTTGAACCAAGACTTAAAGGAGGGAGAGAGCGGGCCATGGAGATATCTAGGAGAAGAGCATTCCAGTGGCAGGAACAGCTAATACCATCCTGAATGTCCCAGGAGGGGTGGGGAGGCCAGTGTGGCTGCAGTAGGCTGATGGAGAATGCATATATCCTATTTTCCTATGGTAACCCCAAGCAACTGCCCGGAGAAGAGAACACAAGAGGAACTCCAGTCTTGACTACCCATCAGTGTGGACAAAACAAATCATTAAGCTGGGAGGAGAAAGTGAATCCTGACAGCATGGGGATTGATGGAGATGGAGTTGGTTAAGTACGTCCCGTGGATGACTTCTCAGGCAAACACAAACACACTGTGTCCAATCATACCACGAGCTCTGTGACTTTAACTGCAATAACACTTCATTCCTCCTGTTAATGTGCTGCGATGAACTTATTCTGTGTCACATTCTATTCCATTCTTCTCCTGAGAAATACTTGGTACATACAATCAGACTTTCCAAATATATGCTTCAATAAAACACGCTTTCATTATAACCCAACATATTAGATCTTCCTGGTTATTCTGCTCTTTATGCTTCACAGTCTCAATGTTGTCACCTACTTATGTGCTTTGCAGTTCAAGCCTTGAGAGATTTATTTACTTCTGAGAAACTGCCTTTGTGGGGCGCCTGGGTGGCTCAGTCGTCCAACTCTTGACTTTGGTTCAGATCATGATCTCACAGTTTGTGGGTTTGAGCCCAACGTCAGGTTCTGCATTGACAGTGCAGAGCCTGCTTGGGATTCTCTCTCTCTCCTTTCTCTCTGCCCCTCCCCTGCTCTCTCTCAAAATAAATAAACTTAAAAAAAAAAAAAAAAAGAGAACTGCCCTTGTAATACAAATGCCTTTGTAATACAAAATGTAGGTTATCACAGACACTGTTTGAACCACTATCCAAAGGGATTTAGGAATGTTAAAAATGAGGGTTTTTAAATCTTATTAAGTACTTTTTCAACTTTTCTCAAGATGACCATATTGGCTTTCCCTGTAATTTATTATATAATCAATTAGCAGATTTAAAATCATCATTGTTTTCTTAGATTAACTGTATTGTTTTATTCTCTTGCCAGAGAATGTAGGCTGTACTACTTCGGTACTATTTTCTACTTCTGTTCATTTCTTGAGAGACAGAGACAGAGAGAGAGAGAGAGAAAGAGAGAAAGAGAGAGAGAGAGAGAGAGTTGGCAAATATGTGTATAAATATGGCCTAAGGTCATCTTTAAAATACATGGCTATTTGAAAAAAAACATGTATTTTCTCTTTACTAGATGTAAACTTGCAAATCTATCCAATCAGGCTTAATTATGACATTCAGACCACTTCTAGCTCACATTTTTTAACTAATTTCCAAGAAGGATCTATTAAAATCGTCCACTATGAACCAGCAACTTCTTGTATTGCTATCAGTTTTTTAATTTTTTAAGCTTGTGTTCTTAACTCCATGACTGGTAGGCATAAGATTCAAGCCTATGATACTGACTTGGCAAGTTGTAAAATGATGCTTTTAAAGAATCTAGATTTCTAAGATTTGTATCTTTCTTTTCATCTTGTAATTGCTAACATTCTTAGCTTTTCTCTTCTTTTAACCCTCTATTCAGGTCTTGATGGATTATCCAGTACCCTTACTCACTAGCACCTTCCTCCAATCAGTCATCACCTGGGTACCCAACCATGGTTACCATGGCATCAGGAAGTGTCTTTCTGATACTTTCTTTTCCAGCCCATTTCTAAATTAATTCTTCTAAGAGATTTCATTTATTCATCTACGTCTCCATTCCATCTCTCTTCCATGAAAAAAATAAGGAGAAAACTATAGCCACACCTGTATTTCCCATTCATTTAGAAGGTTTTTCTGATATTACCTCTGAATTTTAAATTTCATCCATTTGAAAAGAAGCCTCTTCTGACTCTTTCCCTACAGTGTCTAACAAATCTATATATAATAGTTAAGTTAATTAACAAGGTTTCAGTCTGGTTGCCTTGGCAACACTTTGCAACTGGCATCTTAAAAAAAAAAAAAAAAAAAGAACAAAAACTGCCCCAGATACAGAAAGATTAAAGTGACAGAATCACTTGTAACAGAGGAGGTTATGGAGAGAAAATAAGCTTCTTTCATCATATTAATTATCTTCTTGTAAGAGGTTAGCCCTTAAAATATTGACAGGGTCACCCAGTATTAGAACGATTTTACAATAATGAAAAGTGCGTCTCAATCTAAGTCACTTTAACCCGTGTGACCACATGCTGGCCAGTTGTAGATTTTCTCCAGGTTCCTATGTCAACAGGGAAAGTGCAATCATGATCTACAAGTAGCAATTGCACTCGAGAGTTTTCTACTTAAACACAGATTTAAATAAAACCAAAGCTGAAACGAAAACTACTAGATGGGAAGGGAAAAAAGAGAAGAGAAAATGATATTGCCAGATTCTCACTATATCTGATTTTCTGCAGAGTCTCACACATCTGACATGAAAACTTTCTTCCTCTTTCAAAATCTCTGGAGATGGTCACTTAAAATGCTGCACACTTGTTAATGGAAAACAGGCAGCATGAAATGGACTACTGAAATTTAGACCAGTAACTAACTACAAAATCAACGCTGCTGGGTGCTCAGTCATTTTCCTGAAATCTATCCTGATTCTCACACACAACACAAATGCACACAGGCAGCACACGGTCATGAGACACAATCCTCGGGAGTTCCAACCACAGAGACATTTCAAGAGACCCCCAGGTGTGGACTGGACTTGATATCACAGAATTTAGCAGGTGGAGCAGGGAGCAAAGAGGGGAAGATTCTGGGACTTCCACCTCACTCTGGTAGTCCCCCCTCCCTTATAATCTCAAGTCCTAGAGTAGTTGTGGCATTACTGAAGCCATCACAGGGGCCACCTGTCCGTCCTGGCAGGCAAATCTCCTCATGAGAGGAGATCTGGTTTTGGAGGCTATGCCACTTGAGGTGGTATAGGTGAGGTGAAGTTGGAGAAATCTTCTCTAATCCTTCTCTGATTCATCCGACAAACACTTACTGAACGACTTCCATGTGCCGGAGGTTCTGGGCACAGAATTTAGAGCATAAAAGGAATAAAACAAAGTCCTTGCCCTCCTGGATTCAGAATTCTGGAGTGAGACAATAAACAAAGAGCTACACACCATGGTGCCTGGGGGGCGACAAATGCCCTGAAGTAGAATCAGCAACGTGGGTGTACCCACTGGGTGAGGGCACCTGCACAGAGACCTGAATGAACGATAGGAGAAGGCACGCAAACAGCAGGGCAGGATGTCTCAGATGGAGGGACCAGCAAGGATGAAGGTGCTAAGGAAGAGCAAGCCTACCCTCCAAAAAGAAAAGTATACCTCACAGTTATGAAGAAGAAATCTAAACTCGTGTAACTCCCAGCTAGAAAATACCAATAAAGACTTACAAGAAAAATATTTTGACATATACTGTTTCCCATTAAGGATTCAGTTCTCACGACTGTGCTAGGGAAATGAAGGCAATCTTTATCAGTGGGGTACCTTCTATGCATAACGCACCATGCCTCTCCTTTTCTCCTCCATTGGGAAAAGAGGACATTTTCCTTTCTACTTGGTAGATGAGGAACTAGGCACAGAGAGGTTAAGAAACTTGGCTAAGGTCACAAAGCAAGTGGCACAGCTTCCAAAGCCGACGATCTTCTCACTGGTCCACAATACCAAAAGCAAAAGGAACTTGAACTTTCCACATTGGCTTTCCTGGTATTTGTATATTTCGTCAATGGCTACGGTTTCACTCACACACAGAATGCAAAATTAACTGGCAAAGATAAAGAAAGAGGTAGGTGCAGGGTCTTTGGTACTGTCCTCAACACTTTCTGGCTGGCCAGCCTCCCAAACTCATTTGCTCCTACAGACATCACATGGTAAAAGGTAGAGGTTTTGTTTTGGTTTGTTTTTTTATCCAGTATTATTTTGTTCTGAAAACTTCTATTACAAACGTAAGCCACGTCATCCCTATATTTTTAAATTTAGAGACTGACTCCTTTAAAGTTACACTGTGAATTCTCTTCATTCACATTCCACGATTTTATCATAACCTTTTTTGGCAAGCTTCGCGGTGAAGACTCGTTCCACACAATCATAACCCTGAGGGGAAAAAATTAGGCTTGTTGATACAGTCCCAGAAATATTTCATATTTCGGCTTGTTCGGAAACACCAGCTGTACTTTCCCAGCACTTTCTTTTACTCTGAATTTAGGATTTAACAGTGAGGGCATCTACATATGCCCTTCTCTTGGCAGTTTGTTGGAAGTGCCATACTACATTGTTTTCATTACCTAATAAAGTTAGTTTGCATCCCAGAATATAAATTAGCCAGATATAAAGAAAAAAAATGAAATGATCTGTAAAGCTGCAACATAAGATACTTTAGTGCTTCTCATGCTGGCTGTCCATTACAATCACTTACCAAGCTTTTAAGACTACCACTGTCTAGAGAGGGAGGGAGGCAAACCATAAGAGACTCTTAAACACAGAAAACAATCTGAGGGTTGATGATGGGGGTGAGGGAGAAGGGAAAATGGGTGATGGGCATTGAGAAGGGCACTTGTTGGAATGAGGGCTGGGTGTTGTATGTAAGCAATGAACCACGGAAATCTACCCCAAAACCAAGAGCACACTTGACACACTGTATATTAGCCGACTTGACAATAAATTCTATTAAGAAAAAAAAAAAAATATATATATATATCTCAAAGAAAAATCCTATAAAAAATAAGCAAATAAAAATCACCCAGGTGATAAGGCCTCTGGAGTTCCTGCATACTTTATCACATCATACATATGCATGGAAACATTCAGTGCTTTAATTTCTAAGGAAATAAAATGAACTTCAATCTCCTAAGAAAAAAAATAAAGAATAATGAAAAAATTTTTTTCTGCACCAAAATACCCTTCCAACTGATGCCTGAAATTCCCTAAATTAAAGATTAATTTATTGGCATTTAGTGAAAATTTTCCAGAAATGCAAATGTCTCTTTGTAGATAATAAAATCTGTACTTCGGATGAAAAAGGAAAAAAAAAAAGAATACCACTGTCTAGATGCCGGGGGAGAAGCCTGGGAATTAATATTTATTTTAATAGCTCCCTGGGTGATTCTATTGTGTGATTAGAACTGAGAATTACTGTGTTACTCCTCCAAGCAAACCAGGAATCTTTACAGTGAAGTTCCTTACTGACAACAGAGCTTTGCGAAGGGCATATTCAAACATCCTGTCAAACGGCAGCTGGCCAGATGCCAAAGAAGCACTGAGCCCTCCAGATCTCTGCCTGCCCCAAATGGTCCAAACCAGATGTTGAGCCCCATGGTACCTCTAGGACTCTCCCGGCCCACACATCTTTTCAATGTAGGATATTACTGCATTGGATTGAAAATAACGCTTTACATTAGAGCTCTGCTACTCAAAGGGTGGCCTCCCTGAACCACCAGCATCGGCATCACTTGGGAGCTTGTTAGGGCTGTACAGACTCAGACACCTGTACAGACCAGACCTACTGAATCTGCACTTCAGCAAGATCTCCAGGTGATTCAGTGGTCTTGAGTATGGTTCTCAAACAGTGGGCCATGGACAAGCGCTTCATCATCTCCTGGGAATATGCTAGAAATGCAAATTCTAAGGCCCCATATCAGGCCTACAGAATTAGAAACTGGGAGTGCGGCCCAGCAATCTCGCTGAACAAACCCTCCATGGAATTCTCATGCACGCGGTGGTATGAGAACCAAAGGGCTGGAATAATGATTCTCAACCCTGGCTGCATGCGAGAACCGCTGGGGAGCTTGAACAATCTAGAAGCTCAAGAATACACCCGCTTTAATTCTCAGGAACTCTGAATCAATGAGTTCTCTAGAGTCTTCTTGGATGAGGTCAGAGCTCCCTGGGAGGCATGAAAATAGCTGAGAGAGGGGTAGAGGGTAGGGAGTGGGAGAGTCAGATCCGAAATGTGGCCTACGTACATCCTACTGAAGGTTAAATCACAGTTTACCAAAGTTTATTAGAATTTTGAGTCCAGGGACGTTTTATTTCTTCATCCGATAGTTCACACCACGAACACGTATTCAATTTACTCCCAGAGGGATTTGCCATTCATATAATTAAATTTAGATATTTGTACACAGTAACAAACTTGCAAAATGTAACAAGGATTTTATTTTTAAAAACCCGGCAATAAAATAAAGCCTCAGAGGATGGTTTGGATAAGTGTACAAAGAAAATGGAAGATTTCTTTCAAAAAGACTGATTTTGCCTAACAAACTTCTCTGAGTACCTGGTTCCCTTTTTTGCCGTACACACAGGCTCCCAGAAAAGGAAGGAAAATTACCAGAGAATGGGAAAATGACTAATGGGGAGAACTTAAATTAACTAGATTTGTGCAATCAGTTCAGCAACATCTTAAGAGGAATCTTCGTAACAGTTTGAAAATGTCACAGAGGCATAAACCTTAGAAATGAAGAACTCCCCAGGGTGGTGTTGAAGCGGAAGGCAACGTCCATTACAGAATACAAACAAAGCCTCTATTTTGCTGAGTGATCCACATTGGATGGGTTGCTTTCTGCACTTCAAGTTTTCCTCCACTGAGGAAGGGGATGCTGCAAAACCAGGCTCTCTTTTTGTGAAATCAGGATCCGGACTTGAAAGGTGCGGCGCATCTGGAAATGGGGGGCTGGCCGTGTGGGTGTCTCTGTGGACATCCTTTAGCCAGGCCTTCTGTGAGCCCGTCCTCTGCAAGCAGGGCCTCCGGGAGGACCAGCAGTAACTGCTGAATTAGAGGAGGAGCCAGTCCTCCTTTTAAAACCCCAGTATTTGTTAACCACGTAGAGTTTTAGAAGTACAGTGGAAGAAATGAGATCTTACGAAAAGAAGGAAGGAACAGAAAACCAAGGACACTGTCAGCAATTCTGTCAATAAAATCCCGAGTCCCAGAGGTGGTATATGGATTTCAAAAGTCTTGAGGACTCCAAAGAATACTATGTGCTGATCGGAGGTCTTCAGAAGTTCCTGAAAGCGACTGTACTTATGTGATTAAAATGATAGATCAAGAATAAGGAGGGCGCAGACCAGCATAGAAAAAGGACGGGCGGAAGGCACCGCAGGACGCTGCTGTTGTTCAGTCTTTGCTGACAACAGCAGCCGCAAAGGAACAACAGCGGGCTATTTAGCTGTTCAACTGGTAGTTCTCATGAGGGTTTGCACATTCCGGCGGGGGCGGGGGGATGGGGGACACAAAAACCGTGTGGCTAAAAATATGGAAGTAGATTTTTGAAAAAATTATCTTGGCCGTTTATTTCTTCTTTCTCTTCCTCCTTTTTTTATATCTGTTTTACTTAAGACAAAATACTTGTTTGTACCAGTGGCTCGTCATTTAACAGAGGCTTCTTTTTAGCTACTTTTCTCTCTCTCTTGCATACATGGGAGTCAGTATACCTACTGGCTTACTACCAAGATTTGAGAGCCAGAAAAAAGTACGTTCAAATCTTGGCTCCTCTGAAACTATCTGTGTGATCTTGGACACGTTTCCTGACACTTCTCTGTGTCCAAATTTCCTCGGGGTTGTTGTAAGAGTTAAGCGAGGTAATATATATTGCAAGCAGCCCTTTGCCTGGCGCATCCAAGTGTCCAGAGGAGAAGAGCTCTTATCACCATCATCAATTATTACAAAAAGTCTAGGCTTTGAGTCAGACTAACTTAACAATACTCAGTACAGTATACTCATGTGTTAAATGGGGCATCAAAATGCTTACCCTACAAGACTGTTTTGGAGATGAAAACAAAATGTATGCATTCGCTCCTATTGTATAAATATATAATATTTATAAAAGCTATATAAATATAAAAGAATACTTCATATTAAACATATATGTGCACACGTACATCAACACATACATATACACACGCAGAGCATTATCCTAGGCACTAATATTAGCTCACTCCTCCTCTCTGTTTTAAACCTAATGCTCAACACAACGCCTAGGACACAGATGTGATCATTAAATGTCTGCTATTATTGACAAAGGTGAAGCTGATTATGAAACACATACACACACCATATATCCCCACATACACACAACTCTTAGCGTGCCCCCTACAGAGTCATCTTAGCATGCTAGAAGTTTGACTCAAGTGCTGCTTCTCTGTCAACTTCCACTACTTTCTTTATTGATTTCTTAAAAAAAAAAAAAAAAAAAAAAGGCCACTTTTTTGAGAGAACAGTCTCTGCTCTGTCTGGAGAGCAGGAAGGAAGCTGCCTTATAGAGGGTAGTTTTCCCTGGAGATTCTTCCCTAGCTATTTCTGCATTCAAGATGTGCTGATGGGACTGGCTCACAAAGTTAGCAAACTGACAAGATGGAATATAATGTTAAAGACTGCCTCCCAAAAACAGACACACAGAGGCCTCCTGACATTTATACCTACACCATTAAAGGCCCTCCCCAGTAAGAAAGTGCTTCTTCCTTGCAGACCACCTCTGGCGGTCAGCGTCTCTCAGAACAGCCTCACTCCCTTCCTACAACTCTTCCTCTGAAGGCCTCTCCACCCTCCTGACCATTCCTTCCTAATCAGCCTTGTGCTGGGCCAAGCCCCTGAAAGGGCCCCACGTTTCTATGCCGTCTTTGTATTCTTTGTGTACCCGTGGCGTAAACCCTCATCTACCACGACCGCCAAGAGGGCACCCAGAGACTACAAATATGTGAGCTGCAGCTGAGCAAAGGGACGTGTTTACTTTCCATCCGGAACGACAACTTGACCTGCAGCAAAAACAAAAATACTGCGATGTGTATTTTTTCCCAGAAATGATAATTATAGTACTCCAAACATTTTTCAAACTTCAACTACCAAAATGGAAAAGGCATTCAAAAAATAATTTATTAAATAGCTTATATTCTTGGTAGCCCTTACATGGAAATTCTACTTCCCCCCTCCCCCCTTCATAGCCATTAAAGGGTTTGGCTCCTGGCTCAAAACCCTCCTCCAGAGCAAGGTGAGGTTCAACCTGCCCACCTGCCAGGTAGGTGGTTGAAGCGCTATCCTTATTCATCATAGTGTGGGTTTATAGCACCTTTTCCACCCCAAAATACCAGCGATTTAAGAATTGCAGTGACACAAAGGCAATTCTGCACATCTGGCTGATGAAACGCCTGAACCAAGAAGCAGAGGCCAGAGGGGCTCCAGGTACCAAACACAGCAGTATAGTATTTAGACCCTTCTCAGGAGCATGATGCAAACCCCAGCTTACTCTCACTCCTCTCTCTGAAGAATGTGCTTCTTCAATTCATTCCCCACCTGGTCGTTTTCCTCTAGCCAAAGTTCTTCTAGACTTCTTACTCCCATCGGGAAATGGCCCTTGTAACTACCGCTCTCAGGCTTTCCAAAATTCTTTTGAAGTGGTTCTCACGTGAGTGTGTTAGACGGCTTTTTAAAGCATGGACTGTGAACCTCGCTTCCAGAGTTGCTGATTTAGTTGGTCTGGGTTGAAGCCTCAGAACATGCATTGCTAACAGATTCACAGGTTACTGATGCTGCTGTCCAGGCACCATGATTTGAGAACTGCTGCTTTAAACCATGTCTACTTGAAAATTTCTAACTCTCGTAAGCTCTATCATCATCTCTCCTCCTCCCAGGCAAAGCTGCTTCTCTCTCTCTGTAGATAATGTACTAGAGCTGGTGTTCGATGTAAAAGGACAGTAACGTGCCTGATGACCTGACAGGCCTAAACTCGTCCTCTTCTACACTAAATAGCAGCCCACAGGGAGCTACCATCTCAGACCTGAGATAAAATTCAGAGAGGAGCTCCTGGAGAGAACAGGCGCACATTCAGACCACTATATTAGATTTGCATGGAGAGGTCAGGGCTGTTGCCAGTGAACAGCTGGGGCTGCTCCCACATTTCAGGGGTATAGCATACTTCCAAATATTTTCAAATGCAGCAAAGGACATAATGACACCATAAATCAGTCTAACCAGAATGAATTAAAGGGGGCAAAGTAGTTAGTATATGATGAACCAACTCTCACAAATTCACCCTCTAATAATTGGGAATTTGTGATAATTTGGAATCAGAGTGTTATGAAATTTAACTTTAACTTAATGTGTGATGGGGACTAGACTCTACACAAAGTCACTAGGGACCTAAATTCCTTTCATTTATTTGCTCCTCAATACATACTGCATAGCCCTCGTCCATCTAGTCTTTCAACCAGTGGGAAGAGAAGAAAGTGGAAGGGGGAGGGCACAGCTCTAAGTGGCATACTGTGAGAAGCTGCATTATCCCTTCAGCTCCCTTCACCTGGCTCGGACTTAGTCACACAGCCACACCTACCTGCAAGGAAGTCTGGGAAATGCAGTCTTTATTCTGGGTGGCCATATCGGTAGCCAAAACTTTACGGAAGAGGAGAATGGACACGTGGAAGCAGGGACTAGGAACCTCTACGATAATTTTTCTAAGGAAATAAACTGTGTTAATATGGAAGTATCCTGCCCATTTTTTTTTTATTTGTTAAAGTTTATTTATTTAAGAGAGAGAGAGTGCACGCGCCTGTGCATACATGAGCAGAGAAGGGGCAGAACGAGAGGGAGACTGAGAATCCTAAGCAGACTCCAAGCTCACTGTGGAGCCCAACATGGGGGCTTGATCCAATGACCATGAGATCATGCCCTGAACTGAAATCAAGAGCTGGACGCTTAACAGACTGAGTCACTCAAATGTTTCATGTACTGCCCTTTAAAGAATAAAAGTAAATAAAACATTCTGAAGAATCACTTGACAAACACTCAAAGAAAGCAATACAGGTAGGTGTTTCTTACCAAATATCTATGTCTAGGTGTTAAACAGGCCTGGAAGATTATTATTTATTTATCAACTCCAAAAATATGTGATCATCAACTGCCATGTAAGAGACATGGTAACAAGTTGTATGTTTTTAAAAAAGCAAGCATATATATACCCTAGTCATCAGTGAGCCTAGATTTTCCATGCATACGAACTTTAAGCAGAAAGCTAGGTTTCTTTTGGAATGTTCTAATTTCAACAAATCAATCTAATCCTTCCTGTAATTAAGGTATGAAAAAAAGGTGGACTGAAGATTTGAAGGCTTAATTATAAGAAAGTAGAGGAAATAAAATGCTTGACCTTGCATAGAAATGTGGGAATGGTTCTATCTACATCTCTGTCAAAGGAGAAAATTTTTCTTAGCCAGAAATTCTTACATGTAAGTGGATAAAATGGTGGCCTACCTAGCAAAGCCAAATGACTTGCTCAAGGGTCATCTGGCTAGTGAATGGTGAGGCAGGGCCAGAAGCCAGGTCTCCTGGGGAATTCTACATTGCTTCCACCAAGAAACACAGTCAGTTATCATACTAACATTCTCGTCCTTTGGTCCATAGTGTGCATCTTTCCCTGACAGTTACTCATCTTTTCTGCAATACTTAAAATTGCTTAGAATCTAGCTTAAAATTTTGATTACAAAGCTCCTTTATTATGAAATCAGTTAAGTATACAAACCAAGCCAAAAGTAACCCTTTATAAGTGGAGTGGCTAAGAAGGGTCAGAAGAGCAACCTCTGGCCATAAGGTGGCTGTGGTGCTGTCCACCACTTAGGTGCTGATAAGCTACTCATCCACACAGGCAGAGTCTTGTTCTCTGAGACATGGATAACAAATATGCTGGGGGCGGGAGGGTGGCATGACTGCCAAGATGGGATCTACGTGCACACCAGGGGACTTGGGACTGGAGACCTGGAAGGAGACAGCTCCCATGTGGCACACCACAGGGCTCCTCTGGAACAACCCAATCTCCAGGAAGTTTAGACCTCTTGGCAATTTCCCCCAGTCCATTCAGAAAACGAAGCCCAGCCACAGAAACGTAGAAACTCTAAGACAAGAGGAACTGGCAATAAATACCACACAGCATCTCTCAGCATTAAAGACGGGAAAAAGCCTGATGTGGAAGCTGAGAATCTGCTTTCATGATCTCGGCTTGGCATAGTGTCTGTAACACAGAAATTAAGTTCTGAAAAGCCCTTCCGTCTGCAAAATCCCTCCGTGCTGCCACGGTTTCCTCACATTTTAAGCATGTGTTTCTTTGCTCTTCTCCCTGGTTTTGTGGTAGACTTGACTTATCTGGATACCTGCAGCTGGTGATGGCTGAAATCCTACGGATATGTGTGACCTCTGATATTCAGACTCTGTCCCAAGACGAGCGTAGGCTTCTGCTGGCCCTGTCTTTTCAAGGCATTGTGGATCCCTTGCCCAGCAAATGAGAAAGCCAGCCTTCCCTATTCCTTGTCCCATCTTCTCTCCCTCTTCTTACTATTTTCCTGCTGTGAAATCATAGCTATCCTTATGCTCAGAAAAGCCACTTCTTACAATTTGGGGTTTATGTTAATACTATCCTTTGTACATGTTATAACTGAGAATATAAAAACTTGCCTCAGCAGGGAGAAAGGGAACTTCCTAGGAGATCAGGTATAAACTAGAGGAAGCAGTAATCCCCAGGTTTTCTCTAGTGATTCAGGAGCTTATCAGTTGGCTGTATGTGAATTTCTATTCTTAGGCGTTTTGTGGTGTTGTTGTTAAGAAACAAAATGAACAAAAAAACAGACTCTTAAATAGAGAACTGTTGGTTGCCAGACGGGCAGTGGATGGAAGGGGGATGGGTGAAACAGATAAAGAAGATTAAGAGTACACTTATTCTAAGTATTTTTTAATAGAGTATTTCTTTGAAACTGACAATGATTTTTTAAAGTATTTATCTATTTTGAGAGAGAGAGAGAATTCCAAGCAGGCTCTGCATTGTCAGCACAGAGTCTGACATGGGGCTCAATCTCACAAACCGTAAGATTATGACCTGAGCCGAAATCAAGAGTCATGCACTTAACTGACTGAACCACCCAGACACCCCTCTAAGTATTTTTTAACAACAGATTAAGAAGCCACCCTAACTCGCTGACATATTGCCCAGTCTCAGAACTCTCGGATCTAGGGTGACTATTGTCCCAATTTCTAGTTATCCTTGGAGATACCACTTTTTCATTATCTTCCCTATTCAAGAGGATTTCCTCCTAGGAGGCTAACAGAATTTGATCAGCCAAATACTTTTTTTTTTTTTTTTTTTAATTTTTTCAACGTTTTTTATTTATTTTTGGGACAGAGAGAGAGACAGAGCATGAACGGGGGAGGGGCAGAGAGAGAGGGAGACACAGAATCGGAAACAGGCTCCAGGCTCCGAGCCATCAGCCCAGAGCCTGACGCGGGGCTCGAACTCACAGACCGCGAGATCGTGACCTGGCTGAAGTCGGACGCCCAACCGACTGCGCCACCCAGGCGCCCCAGCCAAATACTTTTTTAAAAAACAGTGTTTGATATAAGTGGCTACTGATCTATGCTAGTTTTACCCCATCTAAAAGGCTTAAACAACAGGAGATCGGAAACATCTCAACACCTGCAAGATTAATGGTGTAATCTAAGAAGGCTATTCAGTCAACATATCATTACCGGGCCTCCCATTAAAAAAAGATGGGGATTGAGGAATGGAAATATAGTAGACTCAGGCTTTCCACAAGAGGTAATTCCTGAGGTCTTTGTACACACTAATTGGTGCATGATGCCACAGATTACAGTTGCCCCGGAAAGTGCAACATTACACTGATCAGTACACTTGCTGAGGCATTTCTAGGAATTGCTCTTCCTTGTTTTTGTACCAAGCATTTCAGGGATTCACTCTACTGCCAAATACAGCACACCAGCTTTCTAATTTGTCCCAGATTTCTGTTTTCTGGTAAGGAACCATTACTTTCTAGGACTTCACTTTACTCTTTTTCCTCCTGGCTTTCTTTTAGAAACAAAAAAGTTCTGCCCAGTGCATGACTTCTTACATATGTGATAATGAGCTAAAAATAACTGGGCAGTTGGCTTATTACCAGCTAAACAACTTGCTCCTGCACAGGTACTTCAGAGTACACCTGATCAAATGACAAATTACTACACATCACGGATCTTCTGGGTCACTGTTTCATGAATAACTGAATATGTGAAGGTTAAATCAATGAATCACAAGGGTCTACTGTGTTGGTTTCTGTGTAATGAATCTTGCATAAATCATGGCTGTTCCTGTTTAGCAATAACCTCATACCTAACTCTTCTACCCACTGCCCACTTAAGAATGCATGCAGAAGGCTCCACCTCCTCTAAATCCCCAATGAGGATGTTGGGGACAACGGGCTTTGTTGCTGGTAAGCCTCCTTTTGAGTCAGAGGAGGTTTTCTCATGTAGCAATGACAAGGGCACTGTGGGATCTAATCTCCGTCCTTAATTATGTCACTGTGAGGCAAAAATTATTAAATTAAGAAAATGATTTTTTTATATTGGAAAACAGACTAATTTCTAATCAAAACTTAGAAATAAACAATCTAAACTGTCAGAAATATATCAAGCTGACTGAGTTGTTCAAGTGAGCTTTAAGAAATGAATCTAACAGCCATCTTTCACAACATTCCTGGTGAAATTAACATGAAAACTGTCCCCTAGTTGCTCTTCTGGTACTCTTTCTGAACAAACACATCTAACGGTTGAGGCCTTACTCTGTTTAATCGTCTACATACTGTTTTATAAGTTGGGAACCACATTATCTTTACTGTTGTCAGAGAGCCAAAGTGGTATTCTATCCATTCTTCCATCTACAAATGTTTCATACTAAGTGTAACACACGGTTCCTCACCTCCACAAACTTACTACCGAGTTTAGGAGAAAGCGGAGCACCAATCAACAAGGATCAGGCTCTGGGGTAGACTCAGTCTAACTGCTTGTGTGAACCATACAATTCTTTAACCCTTTGAGCTTCCAATTCCTCTTTATCAAAGGGAAGGTTAGCAGAGGATTTCTGAGGGTCTTTTCAAAATAAGAAATCGGAGACCAATACAGAGAAAGGAGAGGGTACCTGCAAGGCAGTTGCTGGGAAAGCTTCACGGAAGATTGTTGTCCTTATCAAGGTCTTGAAATGTGGGTAGGATTTAAAGCAGGTGTAGTGAGGAGATGGGGAGCAGGGACTACTCCTGGCAGGGGATATGGGTCCAAGTGAAAGGAGAGTGATGTGTGATGCAGCATGGCAGTCACACTCCCAACAAGCCACTTTTCAATGACACACCCACAGTGCTACCTCTGAAGAGCACACTGCGTCCCTACTTGCCTCCACGCTTTCAATGGGGAGGGGTAGAGGTGGGGAGGGAGAAGCATTTCCTCCAATTCTCTTTTGCCACATATACCTAGCTGGCCACACTGCCACCATCTATCTGTCCAACATTTCCTGAGCACTCATTACCTCCTGACACTTTCCTAGGAATCCGGAGACACAAAGTTCGAAACGTATGGTCTTTGTCCTCTAAGAGCATTCTGGCTGTGTTCAACGTCACCTCCCCCGGCGAAATACCCTTTCCCCTCGGTCTCCGCCACAAGTCTGACTCCTTCCTTTAGTCTACTGTTACAGACTTCATGCATACATCTTTTTTTTTAATTTAAAAAAAATATTTTTTTAAGTTTATTTATTTATTTTGAGAGAGACAAAGACAGCGTGAGAGGAGGAGGGGCAGAGACAGAGGGAGAGAATCCCAAGCAGGCTCTGTGCTGCCAGTGCAGAGCCCGACACGGGGCTTGAACTCATGAGACCGTGAGATCGTGACCTGAGCGGAGACCAAGAATTCTTTGCAAGTTTAACCGACTGAGCCACCCAGGTGCCCCAATGTATCAATTTTATAAAAATGTTCACACTGCATCACTAATTACTTACATTTTGGCATTCCATGACCAAGTGTGCCTTCCATGAAGGTTGGGCTAGAGTCTGGTGCTTCTTTGTTTCTCTAATACCTAGCATAATGCCTACAACAGAGTTGGCAGCCAGTGAACTATTACATCTCTCAGTAATAATATTCCCTTACTACTCTTAATGTTTCTACCTCTTCCTGTCTGCCTATCTATCCACTTACCTACCCACTTACCTATCTAAGTTCTACCACTCACTCTAGTGTATGTCCCTGGTAACCTCTCCTAGATCAGTTTCCTCATCTGTAAAATGAGGATAATAAAAGTCTCCACCTCACTAGCTTGTTGAGAGGTTGAGGTAATATATGTCACACTAATACCTGGCACATAAGTAAGCCGGTCTTGTTAGCTCTCAGTTCCCACTCGCTGCTAACTTCAGAAGAGTTACAAGAGGTTCTGAGATCTTTTCACAAGTCACAGAAACCAAATTTACAATGTCAAGTCAAAGAATCCAATGATATAAAAGCAACAGACTAAATAATAAAGAGCAACTGTCAGGTAGCCCCAACCCAAAGTAAATGCAAAAATGTACCAAATTCCCAAAGCCTATCTTAACTACAAAACAGCAAAAGGTCCTGAACTTTTTAAAAAATATTTATTTATTTTTGAGAGAAAGAGTGTGTGCACATGCACGCCAACGGGGGAGGGGCAGAAAGCAAGGGAGACACAGAATCCAAAGCAGACTCACGGCTCTGAGCTGTCTGCATTGAGCCCAACGTGGGACTCGAACCCAGGAACCAACGAGATCATGACCTGGGCAAAAGTTGGACGCTCAACCGACTGAGCCACATAGGCGCCCCAAAAGGTCCTGAACTTTTTAATAACCACGTAATTATCACTATTATCTTACTTTAGAAATGCCTACACACAATGAACGGTGTATTACTATAATACTGTATTGCAATCACACTGATACATCCTGTAAAGCTGATACAGTGCTTAAGCAGCTGGGCAGAGGGTGTATCTCATGGTGTAATTAACTTTATGGACTTTTCAAAGGTCTCCAGAACAGCAAGGTAATTATTTTAAAGAATTAAAAATATGCTCTACCAAAAGCCTTAAGTGGGCACGTGGTTTAAGAAGTCTTGACTGACTGGCTTAGGACTCCAGTGTGATACCAGACCTTATACAGTACAATGAAACTCTCAAAATCAGTTCTGAAAAAAAAGTACCTAAATTTATTTGTAATTTTTAAAGGGCTATAGTGTATTGAGATGAATTCTAAAGTATGCAAGAATCTCTGATTAGACAATTAAGAAATCCCATCATCAAAGTTGTAAAATACTCTAGCATGGAATTAATTCCTTTCTTACCCAGTGCTCTAAATATTGTTTCCATAATATATGTTATTTATAGGCTCAAATGCTCTTTTGCAAGAAAATTTTTAAAAAAGGCTTATATTGGATAATGTATTACAGGATTTTTCTTGTTTTTTTATTTTAAATTTTTTTTTTTTTTTCAACGTTTTTTTATTTATTTTTGGGACAGAGAGAGACAGAGCATGAACGGGGGAGGGGCAGAGAGAGAGAGGGAGACACAGAATCGGAAACAGGCTCCAGGCTCCGAGCCATCAGCCCAGAGCCTGACGCGGGGCTCGAACTCACGGACCGCGAGATCGTGACCTGGCTGAAGTCGGACGCTTAACCGACTGCGCCACCCAGGCGCCCCGTTTTTTTATTTTAGAGAGAGTGAGAGAGAGAGCCTGTGTGTGCGAGTGGGGAGAGGGGCAGACAAAGAGCAAAGCCCAATGCGGGGCTTGACCCCATGACCATGAGATCATGACCTGAGCTGAAATCAAGAGCTGGGCACTCAATGGACTGAGCCACCCAGGCGCCCTGCATTGCAGTATTTCTGCAGCTAGTCCTTGGGGAGGACATATTGAAGGCAGCTGAGAAAATATGACAAAGAAAGACATAATGGACAAGCATCAAGGGACCAAATTTTTGTCTGAGCCCCATCACTGACTCACAACAGTAACAGGCAGATCCTGGCAAGAACAGCCATTTCCAAAGTATCAAAAAGAACATCTCGGGAGATGCAGGGAGAAAATCACAGGAATAAAAATGGCATCCTTAATTTTGGGGGGAGGAACCAAGAGAGAAGCAGTAGATAATTTAGTTCATGAAGCTGACTTATACTAACTCATTTAAAATATTTTGTCTTGGGTATCATATCGTAGGTAATGTCACTAACAAACCAAACCTTTGGTATTATAATAGCCTCAGGAACTGAGCTTACCCCTTTCCACATGAGTAAACTGCTACTTAAGGGTGAATCAGAAGAGAGGTAAGTAGCAAACAGAATAAACTCTGGCAGTTCCTGAGAGCAAAGCTTCTCAGACCGTATAGTTACCAGAATCCAACAGCCTTTTAGATATTCAGAATTTCAAAGGGCACTTAAAACCATTCATTTACGCATGGAAAAAAGTTTACCCTGCCACCTTCTATTTACTGGAAACTTTGTTAATTCCTATACCTCCACGTATACAGTAACATATTAACTAATGTTTGAATTGAAAACTGAGAGCTACTCATGTATCCTACAGTTCTTCATGAATTAAAAAATATGAACTATATTTAGAGTGTATAAAACACGATAGTGAAATAAAGGGACAAAGCCCCCAAGAAACAAAATGACAGAACTTATTACATTCAAATCATGTTGTTTTGTGAAGTCACCTTAGGAAGTTATATAGTTATTCCAATTCTGCCATTTCTCAACATGTTTCTATAACGTGCCTTTTGACGTTTTCTTTTAAAGCAGTTCATGAGATACACATTAAAATCAGCCTCACTGCCTAAGAGTTCTAGCTTATACTTTAGCAAAAACAGAATCCCCCAAAGTGCTCACCTATTTTATTAATCAGCTAGGACTCCATATGCCTTTTGGCTATTTTCCAAAAGAAAACCCTGCTTCAAAAAATGAGAGTTTTGGGGCGCCTGGGTGGCGCAGTCGGTTGGGCGTCCGACTTCAGCCAGGTCACGATCTCGCGGTCCGTGAGTTCGAGCCCCGCATCAGGCTCTGGGCTGATGGCTCGGAGCCTGGAGCCTGTTTCCGATTCTGTGTCTCCTTCTCTCTCTGCCCCTCCCCCGTTCATGCTCTGTCTCTCTCTGTCCCAAAAATAAAAAAAAATAAAAAACGTTGAAAAAAAAAATGAGAGTTTGCCATTACCATTGGCATTCAAAAAAAAAAAAAAAAAAAGTGCTACACACACTGAAAGCAATTAAAAACAAACGAACAAACAAAACCCCAAAAAAGGACAGAGGAGGGAGGAAGGGAAGGAGGGAGGGAGGGAGGAAGGAAGGGAGGGAGGGAGGGAGGGAGGGAGGAAAGGGAAAGGGAAAGGGAAAGGGAAAGGGAAAGGGAAAGGGAAAGGGAAAGGGAAAGGGAAAGGGAAAGGGAAGGGGAAGGGGAGGGAGGCAGGGACAGAAGAAAAAAGGAACATGAAAAACATCCATCCTTCGTATTCAGGCAGCCTCACTGGGACAAGACAGACTGCCAGAATAATGGTGGAAAGGAGAACATCTAGATTTTAACATTCATTTGATTTTGTTTTAAATAGTCCCCACCTAAGAATCTCAATCTCAGGTCTACTCTATTTCATTCTATGATTTTTGCCAGTTTGGTAATTCCCTTTCTGTGAATAGGCTAGGGCAATAGATTATGCAACCTGACTGAAATACTCCTAAGTTACTAATTATTTTTCTGACTGAAAGTAGGAAAGAATGGGCTTAACATCAAAAAAATAATTGGGTCCGTATCTAGTCATCTTGTTAACACTAGAAAAATGACTCATAAAAATTTTTTGAAAAAAAAATGCCATCGAGAAAGATGCTGCTTGCTTTTGAAGGTTAATTTTAAACAGTAATTAACAGAAGTAAATAAACATTTTAAACAACACTGATCACCGCTCTTCAACAATATCCAAATGCTTCTTCAGAGCATCACTTAAATGTCCAATTTCTCAAAAAAAAAAAAAAAAGTAAGTTTAATTAGGAGAAACAAACCAGAATTGCATAAAAGCCACACATTTAATCTTACATAAAAACTTCTTTGGAAACATCTCTGTATTAATCTTACAAGTTAAGAATGTAAGTACTGACATTAAGTTTCTGCTTATAGCTTTAGCTTTAATTTCATAGTACTTATGCAGGACCAAGGATCAAAAGATTGTTATGAAAACACTAGCCTTTACAACGCCACAGCAATAAACTGCCCTCTAAGCTGATCTGAGCTACTGATGCTAAGGAGCTCCCAGCATCTCCAGTGGCTTTCACGTAATGAGGCAACACCGCAGGAGAGATTCAAGAAGGAAAACATGGTATGGTTACACCAGCTTCCTAATGACTGAAGACGAGAATCCAAACTCTTTACCATGGCACTCGAACCCCCTGGCATCTGGGTATCACCAATGCCATGCCTCATCGCCACCCCGTGACCCCCGTTCTCCACCATTCTAGGACCCATGCTTGCTCCGGTCACAGTGAGATTCACTGCTCCCTCATGAGTCCCATGCTCTCCTCTCTCATGTTTTGATGCTTTCTCTTTTCTCCTTTTAACTCATTCAAACCTCAGCTTCACAAAGGTGAAGACTTCCTTGACTTTGGGAAAGATGCACTGTCATACGTAGGTATAACGGAAGTACCCACACAGGCCTCCCAAATTACACTTGGGGTCCAGTACTGCAAGAGGAAGGGGTCTTTGCTACAGTTTTAGTGTCTGTGTGTCTAGCAAGATGTTGTGACCTCACTGGTGATCATTAAACCTTGATGGGCTCAACGGCTGAGGAAATAAAGTAACAAGAGTTGGCTGAGATTATGGGATGCAGAATGAGACCGTGTGGGTTCCAGTCTTGGCTCTACCTGGCTGTGTGACCCTGGGCAAGTTACTTCACCCCCTTAATTTACTTCATGAGCTTCTTAGGAGTATTAAATAAAATAATCCATATAAAGTGCCTGGGGTGACATCTGGTACATGGTAAGCATGCTCTAAATGTTAGTTACTATTACATCATATTTTCCCATAGAATCCCAATTCTCAGGAATAAGAGATCTGTTTTTAAGCAAATGAATCAAACTACTATAGTTTGCAGATGTGCAAGAGAACATTTTAACCAGGGAGGATCTGAAAGACAAGAGAGGAGAAGAAGAAAGAGGGCAGGAAGTTGGAGAGAGTAAGACTGCATGTGAATTAAGGCTCAAGCAAACGCAAAGGTAGGAAATAATAAGACTAAGAGGAAATAAGAGCTGGAAGTTGAGTGAAGCTTTTAAAATAAGCAGAGAACCAAACAGGATTTTAAAGTGGTAGGTCAGGAGAACAAAGAAATCCATCACCTCACTGGGCTCTAAGGCCATCACACCGGTATCAATTACAATTACGTAGGAGCCACCATGGTTCCTCCAACTCACCACTGACCAGGACCGCTGTACGTGACTGCAGGTACTTTAGATGTGCCGCACAGAGCACTACCACAGAGTATCTCCACAAGTCCTTCTTCTATTTATTTACTCGTGCGTTTCTCATCTTTCAAAAATTGGGTCCAAAGAAAAGAAAAATGGAACTGGATGCTCAGATTCTAACTTAACCTTCAGGGATATGGAAAGCGTTGTTAAAAAAGCTGATTCCTCTGGCATAAGACCTCCTCAAAGTCAGCGCATTCTGTCTCTTCAAAGTGATAAATAAGGTATGTGCACCAAGCACTTGGCACATTACAAGGAATGTGGAATGTGAATGGCCTGGTACAGCCTTAACCACTATCAAAACTACCTATTCTGGGATGCCAGTGAATCCATTTCAAGTGGCAACACAACATACGCTTATTAATAATGCAAATAGGAAACTACAATATTAACATACATACTTCAAGGAGCTTGTTATTTTTACTGAACCATGCGCTCGTCCCGATGGCAATCTTAACTTTTCCAAGAGGGACCAAATGTGAACCAAAAGGACACTATTTGATGAACCCGACAAAAGTATGTATACCTCTTAATGTTGCAGCATTAAGTCCTCCCTCGACAAAATTACCATGTCATCCAAATGGTTAACAACTGTATGGATGACCAGAACCTTCGTTTTCAACTTTGGGATACCTTCATTTTGGACATGAAGCCTTAGCTTTTTGCTGAACCATAAGAAAATTTCTTTAAATATGTTAGTGTTGAATTAGCAACATCCACTTATGTTTATGACAGGGACAGCCTCAGGATGAATCAAGTTAAGAATTACAGCAGGAGAGAGGAAGGGAAGTGTGGGGGAGCAGAGGTGACAGAAGGGACGGAGACTGGATGTGAATCCAACTTCAAATGGCACAGCGGCCAAGGACACAGTCCAGGGTCACCACCTTGTTTCAACAGATGAGGCAAAGAAGGCTCCGAGAGGTTACATGACTGACTCAAGGTCACAAGAGAAATGGAAACCCAACACCCAAGGTCACAACAGACATGGAAACCCAACAGAAAACAAAACTTCCATCAAGACAGACCTAGGTTCTCTTAATTCTACCAACACAGTTGCAGTGTCCGAGATGTGATTTCCTATTGAGTGAAGGCAATTCTACCTCATTTCTGGGGCTGATTCCTTGCCTCAGCAGCTTTCCCACTCTGCACTGCGCAGCGAAGGGAGGCCGGACATGGCAGAACAAGAGCCGCCACACACTCGTGTGCAACACGCACGCTGCTCCAAGCTGTGCTGGAATCGGTGCACCCCTCCCCCTGCACATGGCGCTTTTCCACCCCCACTACCACCTCCTTTGTCCTTCTCCTTCTCCACCTGCTGAAATCCTGTCCATCCTTCAAGGTTAAAATAAACCTGTCACCTTCTCTGGGAAGGAAAATTATCCCTGATTTTTCCGGTCAGAATATCACTTCTTTCTCAGTGCTCTCAGAGACTTCTTGTACCTCTGAATTATTGAAAGTACTTATTTCATTCTAGTTCCTATTCCTATTCTAGTAAACTGTGTTCATGTCTGTCCCCCCCAGAAAACTGGAAATATCTTGCGCTAGGACTAGACATTATTCATTATAATATATGTGAATGTTTACCACATTAAAATCTTAGCTAAGAGTTGAACTGTTACAAATTTTTTTCTGCATTTTCCTATTATTGTTTTTAAGGTACTGTAGATACAGTGGAGATAGCTCTTTACCTCTGAAGACCCTACAAGGATCCTAAACTCTTACTCACATAATAGGCTCCTGAAATGAAACAGAGTCTAGAATAAGGAAAATAAGAAAGAAAAGTAAGTTAAATATGTGGTCTGCTACAACAGGATTTTGTTATTTCAGGCTACGACGCTGCCATAAAGTGCACCTGAGTTTGTTAAGTGCGTAAATATATTAGGTTGGTTTAAAAAAATGAGGTGTGGGGCGCCTGGGTGGCTCAGTAGGTTGAGCGTCCGACTGTGGCTCAGGTCATGATCTCGCGGTCCGTGAGTTCGAGCCCCACATCGGGCTCTGTGCTGACAGCTCAGAGCCTGGAGCCTGTTTCAGATTCTGTGTCTCCTTCTCTCTCTGATCCTCCCCCATTCATGCTCTGTCTCTGTCTCAAAAATAAATAAACGTTAAAAACAAATTTTTTTAAAAAGTGAGGTGCATTAATATTGCTGGAAACAGGCCAACACACAAGGCTATTCCAGTGGAAAGGGGGGAAATGCGGTGTTGGGATGACAGAAGGCAAACAGAAATCAGAAGAGGTGTACAGGAAGAGATGATAGGAGAGAGAGAGGAGGGGTGAAGAAAAGAATGTCAGGAAAAGTTCCAGAGCAAATTAATCACTACAGACACAGGAGCTAAGGGGCCTGGACAGAAATCAAGAACGAAAGAATGAAGGAAAAATTGCAACATCTACCCAGGCGAACAGCATACTCCTGAAGGGGACGTGGTGTCCAACGTGAGTGAGTGAAGGGCTTCTGACTGGCGGGTGTGCTGTCTCTGCTCTCAATCGAAACATCTGAATGGATCTGGACGCTCTCCCCACCTCTTTGCTTTCTGACCACCGCATCTGACTTGCTGAGGGTGGAATCAGAAACAGAGCCCTGGCAGTGGCTTCAGCTGTGCAGCTGGCCATGTTCTGAAGCCAGGACAGACTGGGCTCAGGAAAGAGGCTTTGCAACTACAGAACAGATTCTCCCATTAATCAGCAATGGTCATGGGAGGAAGAATCTGAGCCAGTCAGCTACTGGTCTGGATATTGCTAATAATGTCTCTCTTTGGTTTCTGGAGGACCTGCGCCAGCGTTTCTTCCAACTGCATACAGCAAGTACGATTTTTGCCTTTGTTTTTGAAAAACGGGCGGCAATAACACCGAAATGAAATATGACCAGAGCCAAAAGGGTACACCTGGACGAAATTAGGCACAAGTAAAATCAAAGACAGGTCAAGAAATCCTAAACCCAGTGTGCCTCTGCCTTGCAGAGGATGAACAGCTCTCTATTCAGTAGGAGTTACTGTCCTGTTTTGTATCATCTAGAAATCTCCAATAATTACATACTTCTCTCCTTACCAGGTCAATGAAAATTAATATTCATAATCACAACCCTCAAGTATTTCCAAATTCTGAATGTGTTTCATACTCACGGATGCTTTCCGAGGAGGAATCTGTGTAGAGTATCCCCTTATTACATCCTATTCTGAACCCTGCTGCTTACAAGCCTGTAGGGGATTCACAAGGACTACAAATTAAAGTCCAATTTTTCTTAGTATATCATGAGTGACTTCATTGAATTTACTCTCAACAATCATGAGACATTAACTACCCGTAAGGTGCCAGGCCCTGTCCCTGCCTTCGGGGGATACAGGCAGGCACACGGCAGAGTAAAATACAGTGTTAAGTACACAGCCACGGAGGTCTCACTGACAGTCAAACAGAAGTCTGTGGTTAGGAGGTGGGAGAATGACTCAACAGAATAGGGCCTCCTTGTAAGCTCAGGAGTGTGCAGAAGTGACCCAGGACTTGCCACTCCCTCAGGTGGCTTGGGATTGTAGGGTATGAGTAATCATGCCTGAGAAAGACATGTTGTCATAAACTTGTAAAAAGAAATCTGTGAACAATTTTAAAAGAAAACTAAGCAAATCAGGGTATGGCTTTTGTTGACATCCCTGGGGAAGAAGAAACAGAAGCATTCACCAAAAGTCAGAGAGAGAAACACAGCCTCAAACAGAAGAGGTGAAGGATTAAACCAGTCAGAAGACCAAGCTGAATAACCAAGAGCCACCAAGTTGGAATCTCTGGAATTTTACTCATGTGTTCCAGACAGTGTAATACTTTGGACTAATATATTAATGACTTAATTTCCAAACGTCATCACCATATAAAGAGAAGGACTCAAAATCCTCTCTACCCTCGTATACTTGGATGCATTTCGAAGGCTAATTTGGATTCTGGCCAGTTTTTGCTCAGGCTTCCCCATCTCAGGAAATGGAGGCCCAGGGTCAATGTGAAGTTCACCTCCTAATTTGACCCCCAAATTCAAGCTTGATAACTATACCTCTAGATGGCACACAGAACCCCTCCCTTCTCTCCAATTCCTCTGTCAACCTCTGGTCCAGCCGCACATCACTCCCCTGGCTCTCCTTCAGGGCCCAAACCAGCCCCCTGGCTTTGCTCCAGCCTCCTCCTAGAAGACTTTTTACACAGAGCAGCCCAAGCTGATCTTAAAAAGGGCATCCTATCATCTCCATCGGAAGCCTAAAACCATCTAATGGCTTCTGATTACACTTAGAATAAAATCCAAACTCGGGCCTTAGAGTCTATTTGATTTAGTCCTTCCTTACCTCTCCAGCTTCCCTTTGGGTTCCTCCCCCACCCTCACTCACTACATACAGCGCCGCCCCCGCCCCTACTCACAGAGCTCCACACCAGGTTGTCTAATCTGTGGTTTACTCTGCACAGAATGTTCTTCCCCAGGCTCTTACACAGCCTGCTCCTTCCTAGCTCTCAGTCCAACCTAAACATCATCTCTTCGGAGACTTTCTCAAGCCATCCTCTCTTGGTCTTGGCATTCTGTTACCCAACTGCACTCACACACTCTCATTTATGACTTTTATTTATTTTTTCCCATCAGACTAGAAGCTTTGGGGGACTGGGACCCTGTCTGTCCCATGCACTCTGTATTTAGCACAGCGTCTGACACAGAGCAGGTGCTCAATAAATACTTGTTAAATGAAAGAATGCATGAATTAGGGGAGATTACATAGGCATTTGCTAGGGGCAGATGACCATTCCCTTCAACAGGAGTTTATAGGATAAATACATTCACTCTATAAACCTCAGACAAAACCAGCTTTTGTGACTCAGACGGTTTTTGAGAGCGACTCTGAAGGCTAATTCTAAATCTGTTAACATCTGTGCATATTAGTATTGCTTCCTAACTTTTTCGCGTCAGAACCCCTCAAAAAGCACACAAACAAACAACAGCGATGCCAAAGCCTGAGGGTCTGCGGCGCCGAGTGGCTAAGGTCAACCCCTGTCGGGAGGGGCATATGCTACCAAACTCAACTCCTATGGGAAAGAACACCTAGGGGATGTTGCTTCCTGTTATTCAAAAATCTCAAGAAAAGCTGACACACACACACACACACACACACACACACACACACACACACACAATTATTGGATGTAAAGCTGAGGGAATGTGTAAATGGGAAAATGTCTCCAGCTTACTGTTTTGATAGGAGTATTTAATGGGATGTCAGAGGCCATTACTCCACTCCCTAAAGTTTTCAGTGACCTCTCACTAGTGATCAATGACAAATATGGCTGAAATACTTACAGAGCCAAAATACATACGCTTTACAGGGACTTCAATTAGACTAGTTTCCTGTCTCAGCTACAGAAGAAACTCTCGAAGAAATATCTTCAAGCAGCTGAAAAACCAAATGAAGATCCCCAAACCACATCCTCATGAAGTAACAGGAATACAGTAATGAAGACACGAGAAGTTCAAAATACTAGGGCATTGAGGTGCATTGAATTCTGAGTATACAGAAGTATGTTTCTGTGCGCATGTGCAGGTATCTAACTTCACAGAACATCTGTACTTGTGTGGGGCTCTGTCGGCTCTTTGGTTCTAGGCTCCCTGTGAAACAACAAGCCATTCAATTAGGCCCTGCCTCGGAGCACAGGGCAGAAACCTATTGCTCTTGGCCTCACGACTGTCCTTCCCAGCTTGTGTGAAAAGACCATGTTGACTGTACTGGGGAAAAAAAAAATTAAAGGAAAGAAAGCCCTACTGTTGTAATTGTGCCAAAGAAGTATAAAGAAACAAACCCAGATGCTAGAATTTAAGGCATTTCCTCTGTTTTGTGACTATGTCCTTTAACTGAAGGTCAAAAGAACATTAAAGGGTTTAAATATTTTAAAGCCCAGGATGGATATTTTTGTGGCCCTCTCAGTTTATGTGCACCAGGGACATAGATCTAGCTGACATTTAACAAGCAGGGTCTATCCAGCAGCATTCAAAGAAAACCCTGGTATCACTTGCAAACAGGATTGATTTGAATTTCTGGTACTTTACATTAATACAGATCGGTTCATTTCCCTGACAGCCTGAGCCCTTCCGCAATGCCAGTAAGAAAATCAAGTCATTCGTAAGCTCACTGCGCCTTAATCCCTCTGCATGTCTGTGTTCTCATTTTATAACTCTTTTTTCCCCCTGGGGACATTCATTTATTTTTGATGCTACACATAACAGTAAATAATGTGAGATATAATCATCTTATTTCTCTTCTCTTTAAGGAGGCACTTAAGATTTATAAAGACCTCAAATGTGTTTTCTGGTCATAGAAAACAGTATCTCAGACCATGAGACATACAGCAAGATCAATCATGTTACACTATGTTCAGAAAACGTCCATCAAATGGGCTACCCCACGTGGTGATAGGACTCCTATCCCAAAGGAATTCTTTTAAGAGATGACAAAAGTCTCGATGGAAAGGTTAACAGGACTCAAGAACGGATGACATGAAACCATGGAGCATCAAGTTAGTATGTGACTTAATTAAAAATCCCTCTGAGTTGGCGCGCCTGGGTGGCTCAGTCGGTTGAGCGTCCCACTTCGGCTCAGGTCATGATCTCACGGTTCATGGGTTCGAACCCCTGCATCGCTGATAGCTCAGAGCCTGGAGCCTGTTTCGGATTCTGTGTTTCCCTCTCTCTCTGCTCCTCCCTCACTCGCACGCTGTCTCTGTCTCAAAAATAAACAAACGTTAAAAAAAAAAATTGCTCTGAGTTGATGAGTGATACGACTAAAAGATACTAGAAAGATCTCATATCAACCAAGAGAGCAATAAAATAGAGCAAGGAACTCCCACGGCAGAGCTCTGAAGGGCCATATATGGAGACTCCTAAAAAAACACCATTTCACTGAGGCTGGTCCAAAATAGCTTAATCTCAGAAATCTGGGCACCTTTATCCTATGTTGACTCTAACGTTCTTCCCCAGTATTCTCCTTGCCATATATAGAAAATTGAAACACACTTTGTAAGTTAACCACCACTCCTTTTTTGTTTACCAGAATTCTGGGTTATTTACTGGAATGTTTTAAATAATTCTGCTGGGAGTCATCATGGTTACTAAAGGACATACCATCTAATCATGACCCGTAGCAGCTCTTGTCTACCCAAAGGAACAAAAGCCTTCTGACTTGTTGCTCTAGAAATGTCAACAAAAGGAAAGCAGTTTTCAACTTTATCTCTCATACTTCCCTTGCTACTCAATAGGGTCAGCTTCACTAGCATGTAGGAAGCAGATAGACAACACAGTTTAATAGCAAAGTTGGGTGTGGTTGCTATGGCGATAAAGGAAATGAAAGTGGAAGAAGTTGGAATAATATTTATTTGAAGAGTCTTGCCTTCTCTTCCGTAAGCTAGTCACAAAGTGCATGATGTTACGCCAATTCTTATAAAGAAACGCTGGAATGTATAGCTGCGGGTTAGATTCTAGGACTAATTTCTACCATCAAAGAAGAGCAAAATTTTCAGGAAACTCTTAAGCAAAAAATGTAAACACTATTATCAGCACTGTCACATTTAATAACATATAGGGAAATACAGACATACACGCGTCAAGATAAAAATTATACGGTTGTACTTATTTCCACGTATTACCTGTTAGGTCACCTGGCACGTACGTGTGCTTGTATGTATCTAGCTATAGAGTCACACGTGTACGTGGAACGTGTGTGATACGATGTGCTTTTGGTACAGAAAATACACACATGCACATGTGACATGATTTTTTTTTTCCAGAAAAAACATGTTTCCTAACACACATGGGCACACACTATTAGAGAGAGACGACATGAGGTATACTCTCCAGATTAAAGATGTTTGCTTACTTATTGAAATATCTGAAGGACCCCCAAGGACTTATTATAAGCCTTGAATTTAAGCAGACATGAAGCCAGGCCAGGAGGCATGAGAAAACACACAGGTAACATTTCTGGGAGTTCTGTGTTGCACTGAGGTGTGACCCCACGGCCTAATTTCCTTTGAAAAATTCCTGACAGAACAGAAACAAATTGGCTCTCAATCAGAAAGCATTCAGAAGGTTCCACCGTGATTAGCAATCGGAATGCCAAAAGGCACTGAGAACACATAAATGCAGTAATATCGTATCTTCTTTTTACCACCACAGAGATAAATATCACTTTCAATGTCACAGGCAAAGTAGTTAGAAAGTATGAAAACCTCACTAATTGCCCAGATCTGGGTCAGGCACAACTGAGACTATTAGATTTTGCCTCATGCCTTAGAAAGTAAGTAAGCACAGTCCCCTGAGGCCACAGTAGGACCACCATGGAACAGGTCACCAGTGCCCCTACTCAACCTAGTTTCAAGGATATTTGTAGAAGCCTCTTTCTATGCACGTCTGTCATGAACTCAAACTACACCAAAACACTGAAACAAGCATCCTTTCATGTTGCAAAAACACACCCCTGATATTTATAAAAGTTTGTGAGGCAGATTTTTTTTTTTTTGCCAAAGCAGCAGGAATGGTAAATAATAATCTTTTCTATAATACAAATACATAAACGAGATCAGAAGATATGCTACACGCCTTTAACATGTCCTTCTGTTAAGGGAACCACCAGTGGTCTTACCCATCCTTCTTATTTCCAGGACTTTTACTCTCAATGACAGAACATGGGAACAGATTTTGAAGAGGAGAAAAAATGATTTCATTTTTCAAGCTGAGTAAAAGGGAGGGGGGGGGAACCTAAGAAGAACATGATAAAATATGAGCTCATTTTACTGACACATAGCTTTTCTTTATGTCTATAAAACTTGGATTTTATCTACAGACAAATATATGGATATATTAAGAAGAAGTATCAATTTTTTAACAGTATTAAATTCTTGTATTGTTCTTTTGTTACTGGAACAGGAAAAGAAACGTTACTGATAAGGAGAAAGCACTTTACTTGCTTTTCGGGAAATTAAAAAAAAAATTCCAGCGACCAAGAAAAGAATAATGAAGTGTAGGAAAACTAGGAAGTTGTCAGCCAGAAACAAAAAACACATCCACGATTTAAAGGAACATTCCAGTCTCTTACAAATTCACACAAATATTAATTCATCACATGTTAATTCCTTCCCTCTTCCAACTTTACAGGCACTACTTGTAGCTGTTACTTCCTCCCAATGCAAAAAACACTTAGCAACAGAGACTGTAAATCAAAAGCCAGGAAGGTCATAGAATATATCCCCAGCTTTAGATCTATCAACAACCGATGTGAATAGAGCGCCTGAACCATTAAAAGAATGGTCTCATAGGTTTCAAAACTATTCAAATGCTCAGTACAGCACACTTTGTCATCAGTATGAACTAGGGAATGAGTCACATTTTACGTTCATTAGAATATTTCTTTTAAAAGCCCCAAATATTGAATTTTAGTGGTCTTAAACACCTTTCTTGAGAGAGTTATAAATTCCACAAAGAAGATACAGGCATCAGTTCTAGCAATAAACACAATATGTCTATGAATCATAAAATAGCTTTTAAACTGGTTAAAATGAGCTTTATTTTTTGTTTCTTAGTATCTTCTAGAAGACCTACCATACACAACCCTTTTCAGAGTGGGAAAGGCCACTGAGTCCTTGCTACAGCCACATTCTTGGGACAGGATTCTTCCTGTATCACCACAAAAACAGCAGTGCAGCTGGGCCGGCCCTGGGCCCACGCTCTCCAGGTGTGGGGACACACTCAGGATGGGCCAGGACAAACTTCCAGGATCCTTGCTTCATCCTAAAGAGCTTTCCTCCTTCTGGGCTGAGTTCCTTTCAGAGGAATTTCACAATTAGAAAGGATCAAAATGGAAATACTGGCCGAGGTACCACTCGAGTGTAATCAATCAATAAGGGTAAATAATTTAACATTCTGCCTAGATTATAGGAGCTGGTAGTAAAGAGAGAGAGAGGAGGTTGGGCTTCTGAGGTGGGAAGAAAACTGAAAGAACAGAACAGGGCCACTGAAGAAAAGAGACAAATTGGCAATCTTCGCTATTTTCACCTAAGCTTGGCTCCACTAACTTCCACTAAGAAGTGGGAGAAACCGTAGCTTTGACTCGGAGTTTACCTTTATGTGTGATGGCATGCATTCGGCCCTGTCTCCTTCCATTAATAGATTTCCTTGCTGGCTTAAAAATTAAAACCCTCTTTTTTCCAAAAAGTTTTTCCTTCTTGGAAGACCTCTTAATCAAGGTAGTATTAACTACGAAATACTGGCAAGCCTGGAAACAGGTTAAAAACACATCGCCTCCCAAAGAATCCTTACCTATATTGATAGAATTAACGGACATTTGACATGATCACTTTTTGATGGACTGCAAATTAAAACCATCAAGCTTGACTGCCTCATCCAGGATCCCAGATTATGGTTTTGGAGCACTAATGACACTAAGTAATGAGGTTTTTCACGGCCTGAGTTTGGGAGTGACCACTCCTGGTGGCCCACACCCTCCAGGTGGTTGACGGAGACAGCCAGCAAGGGACAGGAGGACACAGAAGGTGCAGCTCCCACCCTTCTCAGAGGAAGGGGGCCATGCTGCGGGGAGTGGTCAGGCTCCCTTTGCAGCAGCTCAGAAGGCCAGGATTCCAGATCCTTTGCTTGTGGCAGGGAAAACCCTTGTGGGGGCCAGGTTAGCAGGACACAGCTGGGCAGAGCAGCGACTCAGCAGCTCTTCATGACAGAGCACCCGCCAAGCCCTGGGAATAACTGAAAGGTCACCTACAGCCAAGTCAGAAACCACAAATATGCAAGGGCCTGCTCAGGGTTACCCAGAAGTGGAGACGTTCACCTGCTAAAGGCCAAGATGGAAATGGAAACGTTCTAAGCTTGGCCCCCAAAGAACACCATTTATCTGACTGAAAGCACCAGGGTTTTTTCTGTCCTTTAACAGTAAGTGGGTTTTCAAAAATATATACTAACAACACAGTATTTAAACTTGAAACAAGCATCTGCTTGTAGCAAAAACTGTTCGCCTACAACTCCCGGTACTCCCATCCTAACCCAGGAGCAGGAACAAGGAGAGGACAGACGGACGTCTGGGCTGTACACAGCTTGGAATCACACAGAATGAGTTAAAGCAAAGGAAGGGTGGGGGAAACATGGTAAGTGGTACAGAACATTATTGCCTATTTACTTGTAACTGCACAGAAAGCATCATTCCAAGGGTCAGATTGAAGATTTGGTTTTTTATACCACTTAAAAAAAATTTTTTTTTAATGTTTATTTATTTTTGAAGGAGAGGGAGACAGAGCATGAACAGGGGAGGGGCAGAGAGAGAGGGAGACACAGAATCTGAAGCAGGCTCCAGGCTCTGAGCTGTCAGCACATAGCCCGACACAGGGCTCGAACTCACGAATGGTGAGATCATGACCTGAGCCGAAGTCAGATGCTTACTCAACTGAGCCACCCAGGGGCCCCTATACCATTTATTGTAACACCACTGGGGCTGAATAAAATGCTCCTCTACACAGACACAGACACGCACACTCCTCTCTTAAGCACTAGGATATAAAATATTTAATCAGGACTTTTTTTTTTTTTTTTTTTCTGGGCACAAGAAATCACAACAACCAGAAGGTCACTGTATGACTTCCAACAGTTAAAATGCAGGTATAATTATTCAAACAACTGCTCCTCTCCAACTGGTCTCATGCCAAGTTCCTTGAGTTTCCTGTTTTGATTTCGCAGACATTTGAAACTGGTTTCCGCCTTTTGGTAGTCCTTTTTCTCCCCCTTGTACCAGTTATCAAGACACCAAAACAACAATTTGTACCTATAACATAAAATTCTAAAATACTGATTTAGTTGTCAACCTAAATAGTCTACTACTTATGAAAATAAATAACGGTGTCTATGCTTTCTTTCCCCGTGGCATTGATGGAATTCAAAATGAAACACATATATTTAGATTTCAAAGTGACTTTATATACGTGCTCCAAAGAAGAAAAGATGTATCACATTATCAATTTTTGACTGTTTTTACAAAGAGAGGGGGACAGCAATACAGATTTAAAGCTGCATAAAAGCCTTACTGTCTAAATGAAAGACGCATCTTTAACGGCACTTGGACAGCTAAGGGAAAAATCAAAATCGTGGTAACGAGGACCCTCGTCCACCTGGAGGGGAAGGTTAAATGGCTTTTTCTACGTGGACAAGGGAAGGGTTAGTGTTTCCATATGTGATAAGCACTGGTAACTGAATTCCTCGAAAATAATTTTTTAAACTATTTATAGGAGTGAAAGCAATCCATTCACAAGCATAACACTGGTTTCAGATAGAACTACCCTAAGAAAAACAATCTGCAATGAGTAACTTTAATGAAGTGCGTGACTAACTTGAAAATTATGAATTGGTGGAAGTTGTGAAGTAGGGGAGACACCGTTCCTGCCGTGCAGCGGGCTCGGCTTCCACAGAAGGACGAACCAGAGTCTGAGAGAATCCTTTTTTTTTTTTTAAAGTAGTTAAGCTCATATATTCTATTAGTGAGGATTATATAACAGATTTGAAAGGCCAAGTACTTCCCAAAGGTTTTTTCCCTAAAATGTTCTATAACTAACCCCATGTCTATCCTTCTTTCAACCAAATACTTACAGTACTGACAAATTATAAGGACTTCATAAATTTAACTGTGCTAGATCACAATCTCACAGTGCACAGCAGTTATATTTGGGGGGAACATAAAATTTGACTTTCAGTACTGCTGAGCCTGTGAATTAATGATTTTACTGGATCATTTTTACTATAGTCAATACTATAGTAGAAAAGATTTGGGGATAATGACATTTAATACCATGCAGATTAATATAATTTATTTATATTTTTATTTATTTTTCAGAGAGAGAGAGAGAGAGAGAGATAAGAGTGTGAGCAGGGGAGGGCAGAGAGAAAGGGAGGCACAGAATCCGAAGCAGGCTCCAGGCTCCAGCTGCCAGCACAGAGCCCGACATGGGGCTTGAACTCACAAACCGCGAGATCATGACCTGAGCCAAAGTCGGACGCTTAACCGACTGAGCCACCCAGATGCCCAGATTGATATCATTTTTTAAAGAAATACATACACCTAAGGCCTAAAATATATTTCTAATATACAGGTAAAGTTAGAGAAACAATAATTTTTATTAAAAACAACTTCCCCAGTGGTGCCTAGGTGGCTCAGTCGGGTAAGTGCCTGGCTCATGGTTTTTGGCTCAGGTCATGATCTCATGGGTCATGGGACTGAGCCCCACATCAGGCTCTGTGCTGACAGTGCAGAGCCTGCTTGGGGTTCTCTCTTCCTCTCTCTCTGCCCCCCCCCCCCCAACCCCCCTGCTGGAGCTCACACATGTGCTTTCTGTCTCATTCTCTCTTTCTCAAAATAAATAAAGTTAAAAATTTTTTAAAAACAAAATGCAATTTCCTCAGCATCCAAGTCTTGGGATTCGTTTAGTTCCTTGTCACGTGATCCTATGTGCACACTAGGAAATGCCTCAATTGGGTTTTAATTTCTTTTAATATTTACTTTGGAGAAAAGTTTTAATTTTCGTAATTATATAAGAAGGCCATTACTGTGTATCCGTATTTGAAGTCAGGCTTTATAACATATGCTTTGTATTTAAACACATGCTCTGTGTTTAAAAGCAATGAAAGTAGTAGAAATCGGCAGGAAGCACAATGACGTTCTCTCAGATGTGCCTCCCTCACAGGGAGGCAGATTCACACAAACCCTCTGGGACTCTGCTCCTCAGAGTGTGGCAGCACGGCTCCTCCTGGGGGCTCCCTGGGAAGTTCTTCCCAGCCCTAGTCCAGCCCCTGCAAGTCAAAATCACAGTGTGTCCATTAAGCTCTCTCAGGTCTAAGGCTCAGGAGATTCCTGCGCACGGGACGCCCATGCCTCGCCGTGGACCTCCAGCCCTTGTGGGAACATGGGTCAGGGCAGAGCTGGGTGCCTCTGTCGTCCTTACATTTTTATTATGGGATGGCAGCACATGTCCTGCTGCAGCTAACGTGTCTCCATCCAGCATGGCTCCGGCGGCCAGGGGGTCAAGAGGGAATTTGGTTGCACTACCTCAAAGATGGAACAAGTGTTAAACGACGCGCCCATCTCCGTTTGATCACGTTTCCTTGAGTGTTTTGGGGGGAGCATCATCCCCACTCCAAACACAAAAAGTCTGAGAATAAAGTTTTATGAATAAAAGTAGACAGTATCCAATTTCCTCCTAAATACTAATTAACAAATATTACAGATGGCATCACAAGGTAGACTATCTGATGAGGCCTCACAGGGCACCGCTGTACTACAGGCTACAGACTGAGAAAAAGATAAGCACTTATTTCTTAAAATAAGTGTAAATGTAGCACTTACACTTGTGTGAAAAAAAAATAAGTGCAATGTAAACACTAAAAATGGAATAATCAGCTCACATAATATTAACATTTCCTTAGGGAGGATTGAAACAGTAAATCTGGAGCACAGAATAATTTATAAAAATTAAGGCGCTGAAGCAACTGTTATCTAGGTTTTTAAAACCTGAAAGGAAAAAGTCCATAAAACAGAAGTCATTTGTCTCTATGTCAAAATTAGTTTAGCTTCAGGGACGCCTGGGTGGTTCACAGGGGGTTAAGCATCTGACTCTTGATTGTGGCTCGGGTCATGATCTCACTATCCGTGAGATCAAGCCCTATGTTGGGCTCTGTGTGGACAGCGTGGAGCCTGCTTGGGATTCTCTCTCTCCCTCTCTCTCTCTGCCTCTCTCCAGCTTGCACATGTACTCGTGCACACATGCACTCTCTCTTTCAAAATAAATAAACTTAAAAAACAAATACATAAGAAGAAAAAAAAACTACAGGTATCTAACTATATATACAAATCCTCTCATCTTCTTACTTATCTTTAATTTCTGCCCAAGCATATATATTTCATGTAATGTAAGTTTACAAGACAGGTAAATGCTTAAAAATACCATTGAAGACATTTTTAAAAGAAAAAAATAAAAAAAAATCAAAAGCAAGCTCCTATAGGGTATCTAAAACGTGATTTAATTTATGCATCTGCACTTTCAGGGTCATTTAGAAAATGGCCCATCAGATGCAAAACAAAGTCCAGCTGGGAATCTGAGGTGTAGTGATACAGCATGTGCTTAAGATACTTTGAGTTAATACATGAATGAAGAGAGCAGCTCTAAAATGAAAACAGCAGACGCAGAAGGTACTTGTAGACAATGAGGAGAGTGTTCTTCCAGACTGAAAGAGCCCATGACTATCCACAGTGCTGCTTCTTTATTTTCCCATCCAATTGTCTACTCATCCTAGTGTCCTACCCTGGATGGCTCTAATCTCAAGGATGCATCTGACCAGCTTCTGCACTCCCAAACACTTTTAAAGCCTTTTTTGAACAAGGGAGTACAAATACATCAATCCATCAATAGTTAAAATGATACATTCCCTTTTAACCTCCCACTATCACGGACACCAACAGTTGTGTTTGAGGTTAGCCGCCAGCAACGGTCCACGGGCTCCCTCTCCCTGTGCTGGTGTTACACTTCCCGCACCACTATCGCTACAGAGGCCCTTTCATCTCCCTCTTGGTGTGCGAACATGGCCGGCCACTTTCGTCCTCCATCACACACATTATTGTCACATCAACCTCTGATCCTCACATCACTTCCATACTCAAGTCATTAACAGCACCGCACTCTACAAGGGACGATGACACAATCCTTATCTCCAGGCTTCTGAGTTCTAGGCTCCTAAGTCCTATCTTCCCCTTGATCTCCAAAGACACCTCAAACACAATAAAACAAACTTAATATCCACTGCATCCAAACTCCCCTACAGCTGCTCTGCCTATAATCCATTCTAGTGGATATCACCACTCAACAGACCAACCCACATGCCCCATAAGCATCATATTCTGGCCATGACACCCCTGAAACATCTATCCTGACAATCACTCCCGCCTCCCCATCAGGCAGTCTTCCATTTCCTCATGCTCCAAAGTCAACCAGCCACTAAAGCCCACTGCCTTGACCACTCTAATTCCTCCCATCTGGACCCTTCTGCCCATCCTCCCCTTTCCATCTCCAAGGCTGCTCTTATATTCTCCCTTCCCTTCTGCTGAGCCACCCAACACATTTCTCCGAGTTGGACTCAGTCACCAATTACTCCACACAGCCCTCCTTGATTCATCCATTTTATGACTATCGAACAGTTCTTATTTGTTTACTCAATACAACGATGTCAAGTATCACATGCCAATTTTTTACTCTCTTTTCTCTAAAATAACTTGTAGAAGAAAATAGTAAATACACCCCCAAATTATAAACCATTTAACATTGCCTCCAAGTGCTTTTAGCTAAACTAAAGGAGAAATTTCTTAAAACCTAAGTGTCTTCTCCCTTTTGTAAAATGTTCATTATGTGGCTCCAAATAGGAATAAATTTCACATAATCTATACTATTCCAGTAATCCACATGATGTGTGATACAACGATACCCAAAAAGTATATTTAAGAACACACTTTATGCATCCCACACAGATATCACTTCAACTAGTCTCTGGCTGATGATAAATCCGCATGGACTGGGTTGATTTTAGTTTTCTCTAGAATCTCCCGACAAAGTTATACCTCCGTGTGAAAAGGATGGACTTCTCAGGGATGTAGATCTTTGCAGTCCTCCGTATACTTAGCATGGAGCTACTTAATGAGTTAATTACATTAAAAATTTCTTAAGTGACAAATAGCTCTACTTGGGTAGAGCTTTGGGTTTTGTCCAAAACAAAACTCTGGAGTCTTCCTTAAATCTCCTGCTCCTAGTAAAGAGCACCACACCCTGCTTAAAACCCCAAATCTAAGAGTACTTTCTTGATTCCTCTTTCCCTCACGCCCTAGGCGTAACCCATCAACAAATCTAGTTCGAAATTATATCTCAAATCCACCCATCCCTTTATCTCCAGCTCTGAAGTCTGAGCCACCATTACTTCTTCCCTGAATTACTAAAAGAACGCCCCCTACCTGTGACTGTTTCCACTCTTGTATCTTGCCACCTCCTACACGTCTCCACCAGATTCATTTTTTTAAGCCACACAAATCAAGTTAGGTTACATCCAGTTCACGACCCTCTAACATAGCTTCCCTATGTCCTCATCACAAAAGCCACTCACCTGACCATCACTTACATCGTGTGATGTGGCCTCCACCCTCTGCCCCTCCCCCATGACATTCCAGTCTCACTGACCTTGCTGTTTCTTGTTATTCTTTCAACACGCCAAGCTGGCTCAGAACTTTCACACTCGCAGTTCCTTCTGAACGGAAGGCTCTCCTGTCAGACCATCCTAAATTTGATGCTCTCTTACGTTCAGATTTCACTGCGAATGCTCTCCCTTCATGGGAAACTTCCCTGACCCCCATATCTGAAAGCAATTTTCTCAGTAATCCTAGTGATTCTCGTATCATCCTAATTATTGCTTTTCATAGCTCCTCTCACATTGTACGGCATTCTCCGTTCATTTTTGCGTTTTCACGTCACCTCTCCCCTTCTGAACGTAAGCTCCATGACAGCTGTACCCCTGGCCACTAGAACTGTGCCCAGTACAGAGTCGGCACTCAAATATTTGCTGGACGAATGAGTATCGAATGTTTTCCAGGGTGGTTTACATCCTTCTCTGAACTTGTTTTCATACTTCTGATTACTTTTCGATTTCATGACCACCCTAAATTATATTAATTTTTTAGAAAATTGGGGCACCTGGGTGGCTCAGTCAGTTGGGCAGCCGACTTTGGCTCAGGTCATGATCTCATGGTCCGTGAGTTCGAGCCCCGCGTCGGGCTCTGTGCTGACAGCTCAGAGCCTGGAGCCTGTTTCAGATTCTGTGTCTCCCTCTCTCTGACCCTCCCCCGTTCATGCTCTGTCTCTCTGTCTCAAAAATAAATAAACATTAAAAAAAAAAAAAAAGAAAAAAAAAAAAAAAAGAAAAGCCACTGACCCCAACGTGGAGACATATACAAACTTAAAGGCCCACTTTCTTCACTGTATCATGGAAATCTTTGGTATCCACTCTGACTGTAATTATTAAGCTCAGAGCAGCCCCTCCAGAAAACCCTTGCAGCAACTGCAGAGACGGGTACTGCTCTCGCTAGTTTTGTCCCCTCCTCTGATGGTACAACAATTGAACTTTCGTGAAGCTCAGTACAGCACAGACCAAACCAAGGATGAACAGACAGTGAAGCATAGAATTATTATGTTTTATTATCAAGGTGATATGACCTGCAGGTCATTCCATTTATTATACTTCCTTCTCCTTGAAGAAATACACAGGATTCTGGCAAACCATTCTGCATGGAGCCATGGATGGTTGTATCCTGTTGTCTCTAAATTCGTGACAAACTGATTTTATGGTGACTTGTTCATATATTTTAGGAAAGGAAACATTTGGTAAAATCCAGGACCAACTCCTTCCCTTTAAATTTTTTTTTAAATTAAAAAATTGTTTTATATTGTTACTAATTTTTGAGAGAGAGAGAGAGCGTGAGCGAGCATGAGACGGGGACGGGCAGAGGGGGGGGACAGAGGATGTGGAGCGGCTCTGTGCTGACAGCCCCATGTGGGGCTCGAACTCACTAACTGTAAAAGCATGACCTGAGCTGAAGCCGGATGGTTAACCAACTGAGCCACCCAGGCGCCCCTCTTTCCCTTTTAAATGAATTAAGCAAAACATAGTAACTTTTTAATACCCAGAAATTGCCAGTATTCTTTATAAACCTATAAATATGATATTGAAATGCCCTGCAAGGACATCCACACATTTTTTAAAGTGTTGATGTCATTATGTTTGGAACTCATGCTCAGAATTTACTCCCAAAGCATGGAAATGGGAGACCCGTGTTTTCTCATTACATTCTGGCCAGAATACTATTCTTTCTGCCCCACCCCCAACACTGTACATGTAAGCTCTACAAAGTGCCCAGAAGAATGGGCCTAAAAAGAAGGCTTTAACCAGAACTAACTATTCATCTTCCCACAAGAGAACACCAAGAACCAAGTCTAAACTACCAGGTCACCCATCGTTACTGGATTCTTATCTTCACTGGGCTCTGCAAAATTCATCCACGCCCTGCACAACCCTCCCTCCCAAATCCTTCTACCATGCCTTCTAGAACTCATGGGTCTGTCATCACTGGAGTCCCCTCTGCCATCATTGTCCCCTCACCTTTGTGTCTTAACTGAAACCTGGTACTCCCTGGCTACTCTGTCCCTTGACGTCCTCTCAAGTAGAGATGGCTTCATCTCCCACACTCCACAAACCTGAGGGTGGGGCCGGTGTCCCCTGTGTTCTCGCTGCCACTTTCGATCACTCTTCCTTTTCCCCTTTAAAAAATAAAACCTCGTGGGCGTGAAGCACACGCGATGAGACTGCGCACCTGCCGCACAGAGTTGTGTCTTCCCCATTCGCCGCTCTGTCCTTCCCGACCTAGGGGGCCCGTCTATCACAGCAACACTCTCCTGCGTGACCCTCCGGCTCTGGGCCCCTCTCTTCCTATCAAATGTACCGGGAAACTCCCACCCCTGGTCAAACCCAGCTCCCTCCACCCCCACCGCACCTGCACCGCGGCTGGAGGGGGCACACGACTGTTGGCGGGCTGCCTTGCAAATTTATAACCGCTAGCCTCAAGTAAGCTGTGGGCACTAGTGGGGACCCTAATCCGCTTCCCTGGTTAATGCACCTGCCCCTCTCTGAGATGAATTTACATTCTCCCTCTCCCCCTCCTCAGTATTTCACACCTCTTTTCCCCCTCAGAGTCAGCGGACGACCTTGCTGTCTGTACCGTCTCTGAGAAAACGAAACAATCATGCTCCTCTCTCCTCACTTTGTTCCTGCAAATCACGCGTTTTCTTACATTAACTGCTTTCTCACTTCTTACTAGATCATTGTCATTAAACGTGCTGTCGTATCTGTCATAGATTTAAAGCCCCTCTGGACTCTACGTCTCCCTAAAACAAACGCCCCATTCTCCAGTTCCATGTCATCACAAACATCTCAGAAGTCTCCCCACCTCCATAACCTGTACTATCATTCTTGTGGCATTGCAGGTTGGGAAGCCTAGAATCATCTTCGTGCATTTTCATCCTTCCCCTGTCAGCAGATACCGTAGGTTCTTTCAGCAAAACGGTGCGTACCCACCTCTTCCTTGCTGTTTCCCCACTAGCCCCCAGTCCAGTCTCTCTTGGCCCTGCGTCTCAGTAACTGAACCAGTTCTCCGGCGAGCCTCCGGACTGCAGTATCTCCCCTGCTAACCCACCACCCCAGTCTGCCCATCACTGACTTCGCCAGGCTCTGCTCATAAAACTGCAGTGGTTTCTGATAGTTCCTATTACCAGGCTTAAGCTCCTTGTTTGAAGCTGCCGGTCCCAGGCCGCCTGGTCCCAGGCCGCCTCCCCATCTTTATTTCCTATAACCTGTCAATATAAAACCTCGTTCTCTTAGACCAGGGTCCCACATGCCTTACATGAGGCATGCGGCCTCATTTCTAGGTTGCATTCTTTTGTCCACATTGTTCTCCTTCCTAGAATCCATCACCATGCATGTTCTAAATCGTTCCGCCTCTACCTCCTCCACACCCTTCCCTGCAACTCCGGGCCACACTTCTCTGGCCCTAAACTGCTAGAAGTATTCCAAGTCTCCATTGCTATTAACGACTTAATTGGATACAGCAGTATTCCATCACTAATTCTTTCATATGCAATATAAACTTGAATATAGTTGAGCTTTTTCCTTCAAACTTGTTTCTCAGGAAAGGGAAATCCCTAATACTGACTTCTTATAAGATCTTGAATATTGCAGGTGCTTTATTTTGAAAAACACAAAAGTAGAAGATACATTAACCTTAAATGACCTCAACCAATTCTACTTTTGGATTACATAGAGGCCATCTGACAGAATCTGTTAACAACAACAAAAGGTAAAGAAATTTAATCAGCTACAGTAATTATTCCTGAGGGAATGCTCTCAAAATTGGAAAGTGCTAGATCTTGTAAACAGCCTATTTAGAATCACTTTAAAAATCAATGCCATTAATTTCCACACCGTAAAGATCATAAATATACACCTAACTAATTAAAAATGCAACTGTCCCAGTTTTATGTCAAAAGACACAGAGTTCTGAACAAAACTTCATGTGCTAACTTAAATTCAAAATCTGCTACATCTCAAACAATTTAGACAGTAGGGAAGAGAGTGTGCTGAAGAATAGGGTGTTATAGGACTTGGCAGGTAGCCCGAAAGAGGACAATGACAGCGACAGTGACACATTTAAAACATTTGAGGAAAAAAACCAAAACAAAACAAACAAAAAACAAAAAACCCAGCTTTGTGAAATGAAGAGTGGCAAAAATAATCTAAATTGCTATATTACTTAATATAATGTGATTTTAAGTATGTCTAACTAGATATTTGACCACTAACTACATCTATCTCCCTGAAAGTTTACGTACACTAAAACAGGTGAAATACTTTTTTTCCCCGGAAGGCAGTGAGGTAGGGACAGGGTGAGGGCAGAGCCACAAGACAATGAAAACGAGTTAGGGAACATGCTGTCTAACGTGATGACGTAGATGAGAACACGTGACATGGTTACTTCTAGGCTTCTTACTGACCAACTGCGTGGAGCTCAGTTCTCCAATTCTCAAATTTAAGGGCCAGACTAAATGGTATCTACCTAAGACTCTCTGCAGTTCTAAAATTTTATTTCTATTGTTTCCTACTATAATCTCTTCTAATGATTCAGCAGTATTGGTAATTACAAAGAGAAATTTGTACTTCTGCTATTTTAGAGGCTATTGTAAATTTCTTATCCTCTATTATCATTTAATAGGAGTTGGAAACTTAATACAATTCAAAAACGTCAGTCCTGCTGTACTGCCCTCATGAGACCTCACAAATCCTTGGTATTCCAAACCACATTACCAATCTCTCCATCTTAGAATGACATCACATTCATTCAGCTCTTTTCTTTCTTTTTCTCATTCAGCTTTTTTTCCCCCCTCTAGAGGAACCTGGAGCTAGAAGAAAGTTCCATGCTGGTCTGGGGCAGGGCTGAGACCCAAGCCCAGGCTTCACTCTTTGTTAATCCTGGTTGCAAGCCATGGCACCAAACTCTCTGGGCATGCCACCCATGATTACTGTAGTTAGGAATCATACTTCCAACTCTCCAACCCTTCGCCTAGGTTTTATGCAGCAATGTGCAAAAGTTATGGACTGTATTAGTATAGTTTTCTTGTTTGTTTTTTAATTTTTTTAATGTTTGTTTATTTTTGAGAGAGAAAGAGAGAGAGCGAGAGAGAGAGAGAGACAGCACGCGCACAAGTGGAGGAGGGGCAGAAAGAGAGGGGGAGACACAGATTCCGATGCAGGTTCCAGGCTCTGAGCTGTCAGCACAGAGCCGGACACGGGGCTCCAACTCAGGAGCCTTGAGATCACGACCTGAGCCGCAGTCAGACGCTCAACCAACTGAGCCATCCAGGCGCCCCTAATTTTCTTGTTATTTTAGTGTAATTTCTGACTTCATTTCACAGGTGAAGCACCCAATGACCCATCCACACCGATGTTCAACGTAAGCGTTCAACCATCACCGTGTGATCCTCTCGTCTCTGCTAAAGAGATACACATTCTTGCCAGATGAACTGCGTTTCTAATTAGCACCCTCCTCATGGAACACCACGCTATGGTAAATCAAGCGGAATGGACCTGGTGACGACAGATGCCGATCTCAAGCACACCACTCGTGAAATCATCCATTACGCAGAGGTGACCCAGGCAAGCTGGCACGGACCGCCCTGCTCATGCGACGACAGCACTACCCCGTTCCACGGCATCCAGGAACACAAATGCACGTGTGCACACAACACACACATCATCACATCAGCACCCAGTCAACTTTCTGCATTCTGTTTGCGGTTCTAAAAGCTACCAACCTCTGCAAGTGTGTCTCTGCCTCTTCAAGCTCAAACACCACCACCACTCGGAGTCACACGGTGCTAGGCCTCACAGTTGTAAAAAATCAGTACTTACCTTCAATCCTCTTCAAAGCTGAAAGGCACATATCCTTCCTCGGAAACTCAAAGGGATTGTTGCAGGTTCGAATGGTGTCACATTCGCATTTCCCATTGATTATATTGCAGCCAGACACGAGGTTTTCGTTGCAGGGTTCAAAACCAAGCAGTTGGTCATCGTCCCAGTTCTCATCTGTAAAACAACGAACAGCCACATAATATTTGCTTGCAGCTTCATTCAAAGGCCTGTTTGAGAGCAAAAGTGTGCAAAGATGTCAAGATTAACACCTGATATTGACACCTCAATTTATGAAAAGCGATTTGGCTGCAATTTGACAAACGAATGAAACCCAATCTCCTAGTAAGCGAGAAAAAGGAAATACAGCCACACGTGTAGACATTAAATAGCCAGTGTTTTGGGATCAAAAACTACCACCTCTCTTATGTGTTATTTTAAACAAAGATTCCTGGATTTTCCTACTTTCAACAAAATCACAGGAGTCACATTTGTCAATCTACAAAATGAATAAATCTACAATTTTTTTTTTACTCCATCTGGTAGAGACTAGCTATAGGTTTAAAACAGCTCTGCAACTTAACACATCAAGACAACTAATAAACATAAAAACGAAGACCACCAAAAGAATCGAGAACAGATACCACGGTGGATATTTCTCCAACGCATTTCAGTTCGGATGCTCATGTCCACCAATGCCCAAAACCAAAGCCAGGGCCACAGTTTAGTGAAGGCTAGGCTAAGATCAAATCAGTATCCTGGTCATGGAATGGAGTCAAGTATAAGAAACAAAGGAGATCTCAGACCTACTTTCATGGGATTCAGCTCAGACAAATGAAACAAGCATGACAGAATCACAGGCTGACTCAATCTTTAATGCTACTCTTCATAGTTCAAACACCTCTTCTAGGAAACCAGACTCTACGAATCTCTGGGACATTTTATCAGTTTCCCCCCCTTAACATTATCTTTAATAGATGCTTTATCGTGCCTTGACCCGGTACTAACTGTTAAAGAGTAAACATGCTTCTGATAACCATATCTGGAGTGAATTTTTAAAAGTGTTTGAATTTAAGATATCTTAAATATGTTGCAAACTGCGGCAGGTATAAAGCCATCTTCAGAAAGTGTTTTCCTAGAAGACAGTGTAAACAAATGGCTATAATTTTTTTACAGCTAAATTTTACTTCTGGTGACATCATTAACTCACTGCATAAGTTAGGCCAAAGGCAGTTCTCCCTCACTGAAATAATCTTCTTGTCAATGAGTCTTTAGAAAGGCATCATTTACAACATAAAGAGCTTCATGGCAATTCTTTGAAAACGGAAAATAGAAAACCTCCTCTCTTCTGATTTCAGATCAGGCTCACTTATTTGATCCACGTCTCAACTCTTAGTAAAAACGATTTTAGAAGTTTCAACAAAAACATCACTTATCTGTTTTAAAATCTGTTTTCCTGTTTAGCCTGTATTTGCGTTTAGAAATAACGTGTAAACACACGAAGGTGCATTCCTATCTTCGAGACAACAGTAAAATTACTAAATTGCCCTGAAAGGAAAACCAGAAAAGAACACAATGAGACAACACGGAAACGTAGGTGATAATTTAGTCTTCGGCTACAGTATAGAATGCGTGGCAGTTGAACATGCTATTAGTACCACTCCCCTAATCTAGTTCAGTGACATTTGTCATGAAGACATTTTGGGGACTTTATATTGACATTTGTAACTCCAAGTTAGTTCAACCCTAGGAACTTAAAAACTTATAAGAAATCAAGTAACATCTGACCCACTAGAAAACTACCTCTTCTCTTCTATCTCTCCTTTATTTCTGTTTCTCTTTTCCCCCATCATATTCTAAAAAGGAATTTTTATTCCTTTTTTTATAAATATGTACACAGTTAATCTATCACCAAATCGAGTGGATTCCAATGTTCCCCCACAGTAAACCCCCATTTCCTCCATTAGAACTAGAATTCCCCGAAGACATCATTGTCCTAAAAGGACTGCAACATCCTCTCTCACCTGTCTCCCAGCCACCATCCTCTTGTCCCTCCATGGCCCCATTCCCCACACCATCACCCCAGTCATCGCCCTCAAAAAACAAACCTGCCCCGTGGTTCTCTCTTGCCAACAAGGAAAAGCCCAAACTTCTTATTGCAGAATAAAAGGTTCTTCATCGTATGGCTTGTACTTCTACAGACTTCTCTTTCACCAAGCCCTCACATATCCCAATGCCCTAGGCACACTGCAATTCTCACTACAAACCCTTCATCACTGCTTCCACACCTTTGCTCATGGAGTATCATCTGCCTAGAACCCTTCCTTTCCCTTCCGCCCGTAACTCCTATTCATCCTTGAACACCCAGTTCAAACATCACCTTTTTGGAGAAGTCTTCTCCATGCTTCCTCAGGCATGTGCGCCGACCTCTGGTCCCCTATGACGATAGCTTTATGTAAGTCAAACTTCCCCACTAGGTAAGAGTCCTTGTGTGTAGAAGTCAGATCTCATCCAACTTTGAATCCCCTTGACCCCAGAACTTAATACAGTGTTCAATAACTGTATATATAGTACTGTAACATATATATGTGTGCATGTATGCGCGCGCACACACACACACACACACACTATACTATAAATCCAGTCACGTATTTCATGTCATTGGTCTGGTCAATGTTATGGTCCATGCGTTTTCGAGGAAGACCATTTTCCCTGAATGTGGAATCACAATTAAAAAATGGCCGTTGACACTCTTCCTGGCTCCTTACTGATTCCTGCTTTGTTCCCAGGAGAAGCCTGTCGGCAACAGCAAGAGCCTGCTCGTGAGTGTGCAGAGGGAAGCCTGACCATCTCCTCAAAAATGTTAGGCCACCATGTCCAGTTAGGAAGCACTGGACTCTGAACCCCAAGATGTCTTATATACCTTTATTTTCTTTTCTGAGGAAAGTTTTTCAATTCTATGCCCCCACTCTAATCAATACTTTGTTTTTCTTCTTGGCAAATAGTTCCCTTAGCAACCACTGCTTTATAAGATCAAGTACAACATGCTTTGGAGACAAAGACTTTTATGTTTTTCTATCACAGGACATCATACTTTAATTTAACGGCCAATCAACAGGGATTCAAAGCAAAGATTTAGTGAGGTTTGATTACAGAAATCAAATCTGGGCCCAAGAGTTCTTTTGACAGTGCCTGGCAAATTTGATATTTTTAAATCTCTCTTATGTACATCCACATATATGACCCAAGGATCAAGGCTCTAATTCTCTGATTCCTGATTTCTCCCTGGACCGGTCAGCAGGTGAAAAAAAGAAGTTAAAAACAGGAGTACTGCCCTTTAAATATTTATTTCAAGTAGTTTTTTTTTTTTCTTTTTTCTGGGTACTCTCCAGGTGACAAGATAGTCTCCTAGCCTGAAAAGATCACTGAGATACCTCTGCAAATGTATCTTTTAGTTTGTAACTCCTGCAAATTACCAAATCAGGATGTTGAATTATTTTTCTAAATAGGAGAGAAATCTAATGATTTCATGTATGAATTAAAATTCATGCATGTTCAAACATGTCCAAATACGTTAAGTACTGCAGTGAAAAGACAGGTATGTATAACTGCTAATGGGACATCTCCACTTGGATGTTTAGAAGACATCTCAAAATATGATGCTTTACTTCGAGACAACCACTGTATTTCAGGTATTTCTGAAACAGAATTACTTCACACACTTGTCCCATTTCACCCCCCAGAACAGTAACATGATACGTAAGAAGATGTGTAATGAGTGGCAGGGACATACGTACATGGTGTCACGCTAAGATATCAGCAGCCTGATCACCAGTGCCTTTGCAAATGCTGTCACACAGAATAAAGGTAATATTTTTATACTGCTATGAAAACAGTTTGGACCTCATGTATTACCTGAAAAGGTCTTGGGATCGCCCAGGGGTTGCTGTCTAAAGAGCATGTCTTGCTGATAACACCTGGGCCAAGACAGCATAGGCTCCAAGTCTGAGAGATAACAAAGGACGTCGGGTACCTCTTCTCCTGACGGTTACGCTAAACCATAAACAGACATACCCCTTTAGTGGGATTTAGCCAATATGTAATTGGGAAAAAGGAAAACGAAGTCAATAAAATGCAAAAGTTGCATGGACTCATACCTGATTTTTTTCAGCACATTAATGCTATGAAAAGATCAAGAGCAAGTTTTCTCACAATGAAAGGAAAAGTCTTAGCAATAACGAACACCTTAAGAAAAGGCTGATGATCTTGTTTAAATTTCTTTTTTTGGTTCAAGAAATGACTGCTCTAGTGGCTGAACTTTCCATGACATTAAACTACGCAGGCAGGTTACAAATGCAAATGAAAAAACTAGAGACATTTCCCCTGTATTTAAATATGATGAAGAAACTACCCTTGGATCTTAGGTTTAATTCTGATCACCCTGGTCTCTATTGGAAGTGACTGTCTTCAAGGTCCCAGGCCCTGAAGGAAGCAGTAGGAGCCTGGGAGTATGTAGGGCTGCAAGCAAGGGTGGGCTGTCCGGGCTCCAGGTGCAAATGCTATGGGGGGGGCTTACCTGTGTCAGTATTTTTACTTGGACTCTCATTGTCTGTATTTATCTTCTCTGTATACAGTTCCATAGGTTTTGACTGACCTGTCCTTAACCCGATCCTTCCCAACATCCCTCTTGTTTTTAGTGTAGTAAATGATTTTGCAGAATGTGTTTTTTAAGAGTGCACACATGGTGCCAAAGCAAAAACACCTGTCCTTCCAACAGTCACATTCAGTCTTGTCTTGGATTGGTTCTTTCTATTCTACAAATCATCATCTAGGATTCTTGATGATGCTTGAAATTCCCTCCTTCCACATTTGACGTAAAACATTTTGGGGCGCCTGAGTGGCTCAGTTGGTTAAGCATCCGACTTCGGCTCCGGTCATGATCTCATAGTTCGTGGGTTTGAGCTCCGCATCAGGCTCTGTGCTCACAGCTCAGAGCCTAGAGCCTGGAGCCTGCTTCGGATTCTGTGATTCTGTGTCTCCCTCTCTCTCTGCCCCTCTCCCACTCACGCTTGCACACTCTCACTCTCTCACTCTCTCTCTCTCAAATAAACATTAAAAAATAAATTAAAAAAAAAAAGATTTTAAATGCAAGGGCTAGTTAGGAGTTTCAATCCTGAGGGTAGGAAAGAGGGCATTGGGGAAGAGGATGTGGAAAACATCCAGAGTATGGAGACATCCAACTTCACATCTGGGAAACAGCAGGTCCAGGAGCTCTAGGAACCAGCCACGGCAACCCTGGCCTGACTAATCCTGGATCCCACCTCTCTGGCCTTCAAAATATCTTTCCATCTGCGTGCTGGTGTCTGAAATTCCACTAATATGGAATAAAATGCTTCAGGTGTGACTGCATTTACTGGACACAGTACTGTGTGTTCACCTAAAATCTCTGACTTCCTGAAGGCAGAGGCATTTGTATATTCAAAGCCTTACCTTTTCTACCTTGTATCAGCTTAGGTTAATGGAGTTTACTCCAAACCAAGATATAGCTGCACCCCATTATGTGGCAATCCACTTACCAGAAATATGCCATAGCAGATATTAAAAGGCAAGAAACAAACTCACAGTACACACTCAGAAGCTCACAGTAATGGAATTCTGTTGGCAGAGGAGAAGCTTCTGGGAATATATATCAAATTAATTCTCCAGCTGTTCACATATCCCTGTGGCTACAGTAAGATGCAAATAGCTAATACTGGCATCTCTTTCCATGCCAGCCTAGAAACTCCAGTGTAATGTAAAATTGCTGCTCTTAACTCCCCCAACTCTGGGCTGGCTGTTATCAGGCATTCAGTTCTGCTCAAGGAGGAATCTAATGCAGTGAGTTTTCATTCTCTCTGCTTCAAGCTTAAGGCGGATGTCCCAAAAGTCAGTGCTTCCCTCTCCCTCTTCCTGGTGCTGTAATCAGCACAAAGCAGGAAGGGCAAAATTATGGTTATCGGTAGAAATGATTCATGTCGCAAAAATCTGTTTTACAGGCATTTCCACAAAGTGAAACCATGTTAGGCACATGTAACTGTATACCAGAGTGGACAAACCCGAGGTCTAAAATGACGGAAATACTAAATTACGCTCACAAACATTTTTGGAAGACTAGCTTCTTAAACTGATGCAAATCTCTAAATATAGAGCAAACAAACATGACCACTGATTCATATTATGTCCAAGTGAGGAATTCTCTGAAAAACGAACAGGATCCAATTTACAAAGTCAATTTATGATAAGTGTATGTTCCACTGCTGTAATTTTTGTCAGACACCTTACAATAACAAAAGAGGACCAGAGATGAACTACAGAATGCAAATTCATCCATCCATCCATCCATCCATCCATCCACCAATTATTCGTTCCTCAAACAGATAATGGCATCTATCATACACCAAGAACTAGGCAAAGGGCTACGGATCCAAGATGCTAGGAAGCAGGAGTTTACAGTACAATTTTCTACCATTTCAACCAAAATCGTACCAAGCGTATGAATAAAACAATAATTTCCTTTTTGATAGCAGGAAGCTACTAGGAAGAGAGAGAAGCTTAAGAGAAGAAGTGTCTCTAAGAAGCGAGGAATTCATGCAACAAGAAGGCAGCAGAGCCTAGGACTACAGAATGCAGTTCCCCTATTTCACAATTCTGCCTAAATTAGGAACTGTCTGAAATTGCATATAGAAAAACAGACAGCCCAGACATCTGTTCTCCTCATGGAGACTGCCTGACCCAGGAGACCACAGCCCTAGCTCTGTTGTTAGTTTGCAAAGAAACCCTGAACAAGGCATTTAGTCCTCAAGGCTTCAGTGTTTTTCATTACAAAAAAGGGGGTGGAATGGACAATTCATGAAGTCCCTTTAGAGTTCATGCTCATGTTTCCTCGATTCTGCCGTCTTGGATGAAATTGTACAATGCTAACAATTTATTGGGAATGCTGTCAGAATCACATGCTTTGAGTAGTCACAATTCAAATTTAAAATAGTTTCTCACTGGGGCACCTGGGTGGCTCAGTCAGGTAAGTGTCCGACTTGGGCTCAGGTCATGATCTCACGGTTCTTGGGTTCGAGCCCCGCGTCGGGTTCTGCGCTGACAGCTCAGAGCCCGGAGCCTGCTTCAGATTCTGTGTCTCCCTCTCTCTCTCTGCCCCTCCCCTGCTCACAATCTGTCTCTGTCTTTCAAAAATAAATAAATGTTAAAAAAAATTTTTTTTTTAATGAAATAAAAAATAAATAAAATAGTTTCTCACTTATCAGACCAGTCTGAGGCTTGGAGAACAGTCACTATGCATAGGAAGGCAAGCCAGGGGCACTTTTACTACAACAAAGATCACTTTGCAGGACCTTTCAAACACCTCAATCCTAGAGGATGTACTAGCTGGGGTGTCAACACACTAAAACAGGATTGGCCATGAATTTATAACTGTGGAAGTTCTGTGTGTTTATACAATTGTTTCTACTTCTGAATAGATTTGGAAATTTCTATGATAAAAAGTTGGGTGTTTTTTTTTTTTAATGGAAGGAGATTACAGGTAAATTAAATAAATACTTCAAATGAAGAACAATAGAAATACTCTGTCAACATTGCTGGGAAATAGCTAAGGCAGTGTTTAAAGGGAAATTTCACAGGAAATAAAGTTAAAAAAAAAAAAAAAAACATGAGCAGAGCATTCAACTGAAGATATTAGAAAAAGAGCAACAGGCCAAGTCCAAAGAAACAAGAAAGATGGGCCTAATAAATGTATGAGGGAAATGAATGTAACAGAGATAAAAGCAAGTTAAAAACTGGCTCTTCCAAAAAGATTAAGACATCTCAGAAATGGGTTATGATTAACAGTCCCATATAGCATGTCAACTCATTCAAGTACTGTGACATATGAATATATATTTTTTAAGTCAGTTTCTCTTTGATGGTTTTACCAGGAAGTTACTCAAAGTCAGACATTAAATGGTTACATTTTGGAAATTTTTTAAATAATGAAGGTATTTGATTGCTCACGGAAACATTTCCTGAGCTACAATTACTTTGTACCCTATGGTGGAAAATTCCACCCCCTTATATTTCCCCTGCTTTGAGCCTAGATCCCAATATTTTTTAAGGAAAGTCTCAGGCCTTATCACCGAGCCTATGTTTGTGTACGGCTGAACTGACCTTCTACTCAGTCAGATGTTATTATTAAGCAACACAGTCTTCTCTGGGCTTGAATATCTATTAAAACATGTAACTCCATGTTTCACCAGCTTCAAAGAATATTGGTTTTCAGTTACCAAATGTGCTCCTGCTTAGAAATGAACACATCTTGGTAGAGGGAAAAAAATATCTTGCAGACGTGCTCATCAGGGTCACCTTTCCTTTCTTCATCTAGATACTCTAAAAGTCATCGATGGATTAAGCCAGGTAATCAGCCATCTCTTATGCAGAACATAAGAATAGAACTTCACAGAGTTCCATTCGCCTACAGGGGTGTGTTCATATAGGGATGTTACAGGAATAGCCCCATCAAACTTAAGGATATGGAGTTGGGAAGCAAGGTCTCCAAAATAAAGTCCACCAACTTGCCAGCCAACTCTTGGGCATGGAAGACAAAGTCTGTTTAGATTTGGTCCTAACCCACTTCAACCTCAGCTGTTCCACTCCTCCCCACTTCCTCCAACAATGCCTACTGATTATGTGCTCCCTGAACGACCCAGGTTGTTCCCTGACACCATGGCTGTCTACAAACTATTCTCTCTGCTTAGAAAGCTGCTTCTCTTTACTTGCTTTGGAAGTTTCTATTCAGTAATTAATCCTTTCTCCAGGCATCATCCACTCCATAGGGACCGAACTGTTTGTTCCCCTGAAATACTTTCTATTATACACCTATTAAAATTACTTCACTTACGGCAGTATAATGAAATTGCTCATCTAATCTCCACTAGAAAGTGGGTTCTTTGAAGCTAAAGAAAGATCTAGTTTTACTCTTCTTTTCTTTTTATCATTGGGTGATTATAGGACTTAGCAAAGAGTAGCTTAACAAAATAAGTATCTGCAGAGGGAATGAACAGGAATAGGTTAGAAGGCAAGAGCAATCGCAATCTTTCAGTGCCATAGTTTTTTTGGAAAATGAGTTCGGTGGTAGGGGAAGAAAGTCAATTACTCAGAAACATCTTTGGATGCCAATCTTCCTACTTGTAAAATAATAATGCTAACTCAAATTTTCTTTCAACCTCAACATTCTGTTAACCAGAACTTCCACAGATCAATAAAGATTTATGACATATTGAGTGAATGAATATACCTCAACTATGGTTAGGTAAATACATAATAACTTAAATAATAAACTGTATTATCCCCCTTCTACTTCCATCTATCATGACCATAATGAGATAATGTGACACAAATTAATGCTCCTTGCCAGAAAGGTACTTGTGGATATGAATAATGCACAGTCCCGTTTTATAAATATTGATATATGCTCTAACCTAAAATCTGTTAGTCAAATGACCGAGAGCAAAACAGAAGACTAGATACGGGAATGCCTTTTTTCTTGATTGCACTCATCCTAAAGTGTGAACCACCAGAGTGAAAAGATGAAATGTGACGAGAATCTCAAACAAGGACAACAAAATGAACATAGCGCTTTGAAAATAAGCACTTTGAAGAATGTAAATTTTTCATTATATTAGCTGAACAGTTAGCAAAGATAATGAAGCATATTTCACACCCCTCAGGATGAATCTTCTGATAACTAATATTTATGGAGCCACATTTTTATGTGTCAGAGACTAGGCTGGGTACTTACCGCACATTAAGCTGAGGACAGAGGCTGAGCAACCTAGGCCTGAACTCTAAGTAGGCTACCATCAAGCAGGTGAGAGGAGGAATGGAAGGAGTAAGGAAGTGAGCTGGTCAAAGGGTTGGGCAAAATTTTAAGTTTGAGTGAGTTCAGAGGACCTGAACATCAGGGAAAAGGAAGGAGGGAACACTTCTATTTTTCCCATCTCATTCTGGGTGAAGCCCAACTCTAGTGAATATGGCCCAGAGGCCCACTGCTGACATCACTACCCCAGGGGCAGGAAGAGATGACATCGTTGTTTTTTTTTTTTTTTTTAACGTTTATTTATTTTGAGAGAGACTGAGGAAGACAGAGTGCACGAGCAGGGCAGAGGCAGACAGCGGGGGAGGGGGAGGGGGAGGGGAGGGGGAGGGGGAGGGGGAGGGGGAATCCCAAGCAGGCTCTGCACTGTCAGCACAGAGCCCGATGCAGGGCTTGAACTCATGAACCATGAGATCATGACCTGAGCTGACGCTTTACCAACTGAGCCGCCCAGGCGCCCCTCGCAATGACACCTTCTAAACCAACAGGAATGGAGTTGCAAGAGCACTTCTGGAAACATCACAAGGATAGAAAATCTAACAATATAAACACTGTTATCCGGAAACAAGGGTTTCTTTGCTAAGGCAACAATGCCTTCACATACAGCAATATTCCTGAGGTGCAAATGATGATCTTTAAAAGGTGTAATGATCTGTAAGTAGCATTAAGGAATCTTTTCAGGATAATAATTTTGTGAAATCAGTTAGCAATCACTTTGTAAAGGAATGTTTTTACAAATCAACTCGAGCACTGCTGTGAACTTTACCTTAATAATTTACCCGAATTCTTGAAAGTAAACCAAGTGAAAGATGATAGGAAGCAGGAGAATGGTCAAGATTAATTCCAACGATTGTATTTCTGACCCTTACCACTAACTCTAGTACCGTTAGAAGGAATATCATCCCTAAATAATGTGGCTAAAACCACAAACCTTTAAGCTCTTTCTTTAGGCAAGTTTATCTCTGTATTTGATCTCATTTATCTCTAACACATGCCATGAATCTCCTTGGTAGCAACTTGGTCCTAGCAACAAAGCACAATTTGCCAGCAACAGTCAGTGAACACCATTTTGTGTGCATGGTTTACAATTTCCTACTGTTAGCCAGTCTCATAAGTGAATGTTTGATGTATATGTGTCTAAATCTTTTTTTTTTTTTAATTTTTTTTTAAGTTTATTTTGAGAGAGACAGAGACAGCACGAGTGCAGGAGAGGCAGTGAAAGAGGGAGACAGAGAATCCCAAGCGGGCTCCGTGTTGCCAGCACAGAGCCTGATGCGGGGGATGAACTCACGAAACCAGGAGATCATGACCTGAGCTGAAGAGTCAGACGCTTAACCAACTGAGCCACCCAGGCGCCCCTGAATCTTTTTTTTTCTTAAAACATCTTAAAACACATTGCTACAAGATGTGTACATGGGAAGTAATGCTATAAACAAGAAATGAAAAATGAGAGAGGCAACTGTGGACTATAAGAAACCTCATGCAACATGGGGCTTGTCTGATACACTGATTTCTGAAGGCACCAAGTCCTTAAAATTCATCCTAGAACTCTCTACCTAAAAGCAAACGTAGATGAGGAGACAATGAAAAGCAGGACTTTTGCCTTAGGGTAGGTCAGGAACTGAACATCGATATTTTACAGAGCAATCATTTAATCCCTAAGATTCGTGTGAAATAGACCATATGAAGTCAATATAACAAGACCACAGAAAGATGAAGAAACTTTAAAAATATGTTTGAAAACATACTTCACTTCTCATAAAACTGGAGTTTGCTTGGTGTAGTAAATTGAACCTCTATGCCTAACCGAGTCACTGGGTACTTGGGTTTGGGAATCGCGGTGACAACAGTACTGATTATCAACACTACCCCAAAATTTTCACGCGTTCCCACCTGCCCATAGCCTCAAGTCCAAACACTCAACACTGATAAACCAGGCCTGTGCCCAGCCCCTGCTAACCTCAGGTTACTTCTCTCTGTGCAGACAGCACCCTTTCCTTCCCAGTCCAAGGAAGCTTTGGGGCCTAGGCACTAGTACCTGGGACACCCTCTCCCTGCTATGTGCATGGCTCACTCCCCGGTCCCTCGGGTCTGTGATCACACCCAATTGCTCGGCAAGACTTTCCACGAGCACTCTGTTTAAAAGTGCAAACCAAACACTGTCACGCAATCTCCGTTCACAGCACAGCGCTTACCTTCTCGTGGCATGGTGTATATTTTATTACTAATTTTACTCATGTTGTCTCCCTATATCAGAAAGCTCCAGGCTGGTGAGTATTTATCTATCTTGTTCACATTTGTATCTTCTGCACCCGGAACTGGCCTTAGCACACGGTAGGCCCTCCACAAATATTTCCTGAATCAGTCAAATCTCTCTGTACACTTTGGACGTTCACTTCAGTAGGACTCTGAGGACTGTATGTCCTCTGAGGTGGCGCCACCTTTCCTTTTCCCCCGTCACCTGGAAACCTGCTATTCTTACTATGCCCAACTAATGTCTTCTCCTCAAAGAAGTTGACTTAATTTTCTCCCACCTACAACCCTTCACTCATCCCAAGACATCGTAGCTGTTTGCTTACAGCTAGATTCTGAGCTTCTTGGGGGCAGGAACTGTGCCTCCCACATTTCTACAGCCACTCCCTGTTGAGATGAGTGGACAGCACCCAGCAGGCCCCAATCTCCACTTGCTGAATGGACAAATGAATGGGAAATTGGAGTAGGTGACCGCTATGAGGAGACATTCTCTATTCACGGTATCACGTGAAAAAAGAGCAGCTTTGAGGACACTCTGTGGGCATCTAAGATTTAGGCTTAAGTGTGTCAACACTCATGCATGTAGGTTAACGTTTATATTTCATATCTGTCTGGAATACCTGAGGTACTAAAAAAAAAAAATAAGCCGTACAATAATAATTCATGCCGATCGGGGACTTAGGAAAGCCAGGTACCTTTTGGGTATTTTAAAACATTTCAGTGTCAAAGAAAAAGGTTGATATATTTCTAAATTTTAAAGTAAAACATATGTACACATAAACACACACAGAGAATTATTTGCTTCCAAAAGGAAACACAAACCCATGTGAATCACCCAGTGCTTTTTCCACATGCTACAGCAGTATGTATTCCCATATGCAGTAAGGGAGGTGGATCATGATTCTGCAATGTTATTCTATTTAAAGTCTTTACAGTGTTAAGTCATGAAGAGCTGCTCAAATGAGCAGTCTGTGGAAATACGTCTACCTTAACTCCTCCCTGAAAGGTTAAAAATTATTGCCTATCAACTTCAATAGAGGTTTCAAACACTAACGTTTTGGGGGATATAAAAGGAAAAATGCCAAGGGCAGGCAATTCCCAAAGGATGCTCTGATGAAATCCATATCCTACTTAACAATAAGAATCGCCGATTTTCAAAGGATTAGAATATACAGAGGTAAGTAGCTTCAAACTTACACATAAGCAGTGCTTTAAACGTCCCAGCTTATAGGAGAGCAGCAGGGGCTCAGTGCCAACCACAAGACGATGCCTCCAGTAGTGAAATGCTGACCCACCTCCCTGCTGTATTGCCTACAGCATCCCGCTGGACCTCACCTGGTGGCTTTTGGTATTATCTGGGTGGAGGAAGGGGTGTCACATACCCTGGTTTGCAGGCCCGATGAATGAGCCCAATAGCCAAGACATTACTACGTAGCACAGGGCCACTATTCCTAGGGCTCCGTACCATGTCATGTGAGAAAGGAGGAAAGGAGATTAGTACCCTCACTTCAGACAGGATGTGGCACGACTAACGAACGCTGGTTAGTGTTCAAGACAACCCTGAGCACAGAAAGAGTCAACCGACTCAGCAAAGAGAGATTCCAGAAGCAAAGGAAACCCGATCCCTTCACGTATGGCAGCAGTTGTGATTTCTCTCCTCTTACAAAGGTGTTTCAGAAACACTCTGCCACCTATAGTTCCTATTCCTTCCCCACAAGCACAGAAGTTAATTTTAAACACCCTCAACCGAAAGCTGGCCCGTCATTCTGACAAAACTCACGTGCAGTGTGGCAATGGTGTAGTCTGCTAACGGCTCCACAAGGGCTTCGTGAGGCGGCCCGATCCCTGGCTCTGCACCCTACGTATGCAGCAGGCTTTAAATGGGAAGAAGTTGAGGAAGCAAGGTTCCCTTATTCCGGAAAGGGGCAAAGAGCTGGTGGAGACATCACCTGAGGCTGAACCTCAGGGTTTCTAAAAGTCTCTTCAAGGGAGGTAACTGGCCTGAATGTGGTCAAGGGCACACTGACAGAAAACAGAAAGGGACAGTGAGTGTCATCTGGCCTGCACACCTAATGTGCAGCTACCCTCTCTACTAAACCTGCCTTGCCAAAGGGTAAGCATGTTAAAGAGCCTGAAGTCTCCAAGTGGGGCGGAATTTTCTATAGGAGAGTCTTCCCCATCTCCTAACATTTGGTTTCAAAAGTGAGAAATGCATCCAATCTGGACAGTGCCTGGGCATTCCTTCTTTCCATCCTTCACCTTTATCACCTCTCGTGACAAGAGTTTCCTCTGTATTCTGGTCCGTTCCTTCCTACTTCCCCTCCACTCCTTTCCTCTGCACCCGGGTTCCCCTGGCAGCTCACCTCTTGGGGCCCAGCACCCCTGCCTGCGGGGTCTCCCATGCTGTGAGAGTCAGGCAGGACCTACCTGGGGAGGTCATGCTTCCCTGCACCTCCTTGCCCTCTGTCCCACCCCAAGGCCCTGAGGCACCCCTCCCCCTTGCCTGAGTCTTTCCTGTTTCCCAAGCCAGGTCCATCCAGGACATTCAATGCCAGGGGTCAGAGTGCTACATTCCAGTGGCTTCACAGGCAAGGAGGGTTCTGGATTCCTTCATGGGGGGTGGAGGTGAGGAAAGGAGGCAGGGAGGAAGGAAGGGAAAAGTTCAGCAGAGGACGATTCGGCCTGCTGTGCCCACTACTCAGAGACAGAGGTCATGGGGCAGTGAGGGCAACAGGGGTCCCAAGGGGCCCCTCCAGAGTGGGCAAAGAAGCAGCCGTTCAGCCTCCTTGGGTTCTGAAGTAGATGCTGTCACCGCAGGTGCTACAGAAACTGTAAAAAGCATAAGAGAACACAACGGACTTTCATGGGCTTCAGTTCCTTAGTCTGTGAGATGAGGGTGCTGGCCTAGAGAGGCTTTTCTGAGGACCCTTCCAACTCCATAATGCTCTGATTCCTGGTGCAGCAATACCTCCCTGACCCCAGTCATTCTCAAGGTCTGAGGTAATTTTGACTAGCAAATAGAATGCCACTTTCACTCAGAAGGCAACTAAGCTTCTTTAACCTCCCAAAGCAAAATTCTCCTCTTGCAAAATCAGATTCCTTTGCCTCTGACTCAGGATCCCCGAGACTCTCTTGGTGCTTTTCTTGTGATTTCCCTGTCCTTCGGGTTTTACCTTTGTAGAGGGCTGGGCTCAAACCCTCAGGCTCTGGCCTTTCATGTGCCTCTCGACTTGCCCTGCTTACAGGGCCCCAAGGCTCATGAAATCAGGCTCCAGGATATGTTTCCCTTCACGGTCACCCTCTGGAGATAACAACTGCAGCACGACAGGACTTAACACCTGGACCTACAGTGGGCAGCTGGGAGCACCATGACGTAGTACCCAGTGTGGAACTCCTCAAACACAGAAATTCCAGTTCACTGGAACCCAAAGAGGGGAGGCTGGGCAGGAATGAGGAGTTGGGAGCTCAACTGGTCACTGGGTAATACAGGTAAATGTGCCAACTTCAACCTGGGCTCAGAGCCGCCTACTCCCCTCAGAGACCTTCAAGAGGACTCCTCTCCCGGAGGATGGGGACTGAGGGATCATGGCTGGACTGACATCCTGCCATACTCAGGACAGGGGTCGGCCTATTCATCAGCCACCTGACGACGGGGGTAGAATTTGGCAGGAGGGAAGGAAAAGAGAAATGGTGCTGGGGAGAGGGGATAAATGAAGAGGAACCCACTTAGGGCTACCATTTATGTGTTAGACGAAGTCATAAAAAACATCTATTAGCCAGATAAGACACTCCATGGAGAAAACACCACCCCCTGAGAGGTCAAAAACCACCCACTATACTCCAACTAAATGTCTAGCTTTCCTTTTTATTTTTAAGCCAACAATTGTTTGTAATAAGTCCTTGTGAGTCAAGTCTGACAATAGCAAAGATTAATTCTGCATAAAAGATGAAAATGATCCTACAAGAATGTATCCTGGTGTAGAGCCATCTCATCCTAAGTGATCCCCTTTATTGAAAAAAGAAAATTCCTGATCAATGATGACCTCCTCCCTGTCAAACCAGGATTCAACACAGAATACTCCTTTTATTTACTAAGACCCAAACACTCACACCTTCTGTGTGGTGAATCATCTGGAACTAACTGCAATTTGGACTTCACCCCCCAAGGTAGATACTACCCTTCATAAGAAAACGTTCCATGTTCTGTTCAGTAAAAGGTGCATGTTCCCGCCATGTGCTGCTCCCCAGGACTGTCAACAGACCCACTCCTTGTCGGGGCTGACTCGTGCCTGTGAGCGTGGAGTGGAAACTATGGCAGAAGCAGGCAGATGTGCGTCAAGAGCGCCCTACGACACGTGAAGATCAGGTTTTCAATGGGCCACCTCACAATATGGGCGAGAGAGCTGTGAGGAGAAGGAAAGGCAGTCCTACCCTCTTCTGTTGTTTTTATAAAACGATGAATCCTTCAAACCACCTGTGAAATATACAGCACTCTGGGCACCTGGGTGGCTCAGTCCGTTGAACTTCTGACTTCAGCTCAGGTCATGATCTCACGGTTTGTGAGTTTGAGCCCCGCGTCGGGATCTGTGCTGACAGCTCAGAGCCTGAAGCCTGTTTCGGATTCTGTGTCTCCCTCTCTCAAAAATAAACAAATATTAAAAAAAAAAATTTTTTTTTAGGGGCGCCTGGGTGGCTCAGTCGGTTAAGCGGCCAACTTCGGCTCAGGTCATGATCTCACGGTCCGTGAGTTCAAGCCCCGCGTCGGGCTCTGTGCTGACAGCTCAGAGCCTGGAGCCTGTTTCAGATTCTGTGTCTCCCTCTCTCTGACCCTCCCCCGTTCATGCTCTGTCTCTGTCTCAAAAATAAATAAACGTTAAAAATTAAAAAAAAAAAAAAATTTTTTTTAAAAGAAACACACAGCACTCATTTGGGTTGAAATAAATTTACTTTTTTAAAATGGAGTAATGAGGGAGAACCTTAATAGTTAAAAGAAAAGAATTCTGGAATACACTAAGACCTAAAAAAAAAAAAAAAAATTATTAAAATGACAATAGCCCACAAAAATGGCACTTAAGAAGGTAGGGCCAAGCTGTTTCCTTTGAATGAGCATGTATGTGTGTTAAGTTTAAAGTTCTCCAAATTTCTCCATAAAGAAAAATGATTCTAACTATTGCTACAATCCTACATACCATTTTTTTGAATAAATAACTATTTTTTAGAGGTGTTTTGTTTGTGTTCTAAGTGGGCTCCACACTGGGCATGGAGGCTTGAACTCACAACTCCGAAATCAATACCTGAACCAAGATCAAGAGTCAGACGCTTAAGCAACTGAGACACCCAAGTGCCCTGGATATAATCACTTTTTTAAAACCATCTTTTCCTGGGGCGCGTGGGTGGCTCAGTCGGTTAAACATCCAACCCTAGATTTCGGCTCAGGTCGTGATCTCACAGTTGTGGGACTGAGCCCTGCTTCGGGCTCCATGCTGACAGAACAGAGCAGCTCTCGCCCTCAAAATAAATACAATATTAAAGAAACAAAAAACAAACAAACAAAAAACCCCACATCTTTTCCAAATTGTAATCTCCAGGTCCTGGGTCAAAAATTCTTACCCTTATGATCACAGTCCCTACCAAGAGAATACAGGGATATACATTCTTCAGTCCATGCCACATGGAATATTATCAGCACAAACTTTTAAACTTTCATAACTTAAGAAACAAGGACTTACCTCTTCCTGCTAGAGCTGTGATCTTCATCCTGAGTATGGCTCAGATACCACAAAGATGTGTGGTGGTACCCCTGCCTGCACTATCTCACCTGGACCCCTGGGGACCATCTGTTCCTCTTACAGATGAGGAGCAACTCTAAGAGCAGCCCTCAAATTCAATACTCTATCACCCAACAGCAAGAGACAGTCATATCAGGGCACTGCCTGAGGGAAAATCATAAACAAGACCTCCTCACAGGTACCTTCGAGCCATCACTGTGATGCAATGTAAAGAAAAATGTACCATCAATTTACTCATTAACTTATTATTTACTGAGCAGCTACTTCTTTCGTGGCACCATGATAGGCACTGAGTGGGCTACAAAGAAGCAAGAACCTATTCAATTAAAGAGCATCTTTCTACCCATCTTCCACCTTACAAGCAAACATAAATTAGAACAGAGTGAACCTATAAAGGGCAAAGCCTGTTTTAATACAGACATCAAATATGCTAGAATCTGAAATGTTCCAATAGCAACGCTTACTGGAAACAAATCACTATTAAGCTGTTCTGTCCCTTCAAAATGATCTTGGGAGCCAGTAAACATTAGTCAAACTTGTGACAGATCGAGTATGTTAGGTCTGATTCACAAATCATGGCACACTGCTATTGATGTTTAAATCGGAACATCCTACCACCCAGCTCCCAACCGGGGGTAGGTGTCTTCATGCCTACATTTTTTATTGCAACCAAATGTTACTTTTATTCTGTGGTAGGGGACAGGGAAATCATTTTCTTTCTACCTTCAGAATATTACATTTAATCAACATTTAATGAACACCTGTTACGTACAGGCCATAGAGTTCAATGCCGAGGCACAAAAAGATACTATTCCAATGCCGCATACAAGTGAGTTAACTTAGTTATGCCTCATAACATCCTAAATGAAGTAGATGCTATTATTATCCCCATTTTACAGATGGAAACTATTCACAGAAGTCAAGCAGCTTGGCCAGGGTAAGGCACCAGGCAAGTCACTAGGATGAATTATGGACTGACCACAGAGCCTGAACTCCTGCTAGCATTCAATGTTGTCTCTCACTGATAGATGTGCTTTCTCCTTAAGAAACAACATCTCCATTTCTCCTGAGGAAGGCATTTCCTCCGGCCAGGTTTTCCTGAGACCCCACCCTGGCAACTGGAGGGAACACGAGCTAGCCATACAGGCAGGTAAAATGCCCCAACATGATGGTGACTCCTGGTCTGGGGAGCAAGCAACAGGGCAGAGGAGGCAGGGCCAGTGCTTGGAGTGAGGCCAGAGGCACTGGAGAAGGCACCAAGTGCCCTGGGTGAGGGGAGCTGTGGTTGGGCTGGCTGGACAGTGTCCCCAGGTTGCTAACTGCAGAGAGCACCTACGTGCAGAGCTGGGGGTTGAGTGAGGACAGTGGCTGGAAGTGGGACTTCCTCAACCAGGGTGGGTATAAGAGAAAAGAATTCAAAACCTGCACAGGGGAAATCAGTGACCAACCTGTAAAGAGACAAAAGACTTAGGGGGCTTGGGGGCCCCAGTATGGGGTATCTCTTCCTCTCTTCCTCTCAATGCACTCGAGATGGTGATGCACACACAGAGTCACAAACCCGTCTCCCGAAACTCCCACCTCAAATGCTATATGTATTTAGTATTTACATAACTGCCTTTCTTCAAGACGCATGGTGTTTTGTTTTTAAAAATCAAGTCTTGCGGCAGGTCAGGAGGTTAGCTACTTGACTACAAGTTCAGAAAGAAAAAGAACAGAGTGGCTGTGGTTGGACTAGGGCTTGGAGAGGCTTCCGAGATACCCACCGAACTAGATGTAGACACTGAGAGTCGCCCTTTGGAAGCACCAACTCCAAGAGGTAAGAGTGTGAAACAGCTATAAACAAATCCATCCAGCATTTACCCCTGGCATGAACCTCTCAGTCTGCGACCTCCCTCAAACTGTATTTATGTCTTCTCCCACTGTCTCCCCTCTGAACAGCCAGAAATAAACCCAGGGCTCTCAAACTCGAAAATTTCCTCCTCCCCCTCATCCAAGCTGGCCGAGTTCCAGGGATCTGTAAGCAAAAAACACGCAGCTCAGCGACACTGTACAAGCCCTCACCAACTGTTCAAATGAGGAGCTCCAAAAGCCAGAGGCTTCACTCTCCACCATATGACAAGGAACATACAGATCGATTTCATTATTCGTTGATTTAGACATTTATAATCACATTGTTGAGAAACATGTGAAATGAAAACACAAGTGTTTTTGGTTGATAATAAAGATCAGCTGATTAATGATTAACTGTTCAGTATTGGAGGTAATCTATGATGAAAAGATTTCAATTTTTATAAATTTGCTACAACGGGAGCTACAGGCCTTATGTTGGACCAAACCTTAGGAGAGTCCCACCACCCGTCCACCTTGACAAACCTTTTCCCTAAAAGAGGTCAGCTTCCCCACACCTTTTTATGAGCCCTGAGACACAATATCAGCACACATATTTTGGTGACGGTGGTGGGTGTCAAGTTTTTGCTTATTACTGTTGAATGTAAATATTAAGCTTTGTGCTTTGATTTTTTAAAAAATTTTACATACTTGACTTTAATGATGGCTACTGTCCCATAACAGAACTAAAATTCCACAAATATCCAGGGTTAAACTATTAGGTTTAATGTGATTTCACCTTCAAATTACTTTTTTAGTACAAAGTGTGCTTATTTTAAATAAATATGTTGATCCAAAAAGTGTCTGTTAAAATCCAGCTGTGCACATGCACTTTTTAAACATTATATGCTGTGGTTTAGTGCAGTCTACACGGGTCCTCTCTCCAACCAAGAAGCAGCCAGGTCCATCCATGCCCAGTGTTTTCTGGATTGGGCATGTTGATTGGTATCAATCAGGCACGAATTATGAATTTTGAAAGATTTAGAATTCAGAAACCATATTCAAAAAGCACTTCTGGGGCACCTGGGTGGCTCAGTCGGTGGCTCAGTCAGTTGAGCAGCTGACTTCGGCTCGGGTCATGATCTCGTGGTTCATGAGTTGGAGATCCATGCCAGGCTCCGTGCTGACAGCTCAGAGCCTGGAGCCTGCTTCAGATTCTGTGTCTCCCTCTCTCTCTGCCCCTCCCCAACCCGTGCTCTGCCTCTGTCTCTCAAAAATAAATAAGTGTAAAAAAAAATTACTTTTAAAAAGCACTTCAAATTTATATAAAATATATATGAAGCCTCGTGATTTGATTTTGCATACTATTTGCCAATTGATTTTGTGAAATTTTTAAACAAAGAATACAGAAATGAATCTGAAATGAAATGCAATCTATTATAACAGATGCTATCTATACCTTTTGAATGTGAAACTAATTATGAGTTGTAAAGGCTATTTATTAATGTACCAGGCAATAATACAAGGGGAAAAAAAAGTCTGCTGCCCTGATAGAGTTTCAACAAACTTAATTCCAAAAATGACCCAAGTTTTTCCCAGTTTTATACATGTGCCTTATGGGATAACTTCTGGGCCTCCAGTTTTCATTTATAAATTGGTGGAAGTGGAAAACGGAAAACGGTTTTAAATTCCCAGAGAAAATCATTGGCAACAAGAGCCTATGTCTAATGCGTGAAAAGCACAAAGATTGCAAATTCATCTTGAAGTCAGTATCTAGTCCCTATTTAGGATGTAGTTAGTTAATTATATCCATCTTTCATCCTAAATAAATATTTGCAATCCAATAATGCACTACAAAAAAAGCAACAGAATAAAAATGTCCCTACCCAGTGGGCTGGCTATTTGCACAAAGCCAACAAATCATTACTTAACAGAGGAAAAGGTTAAAAAAAGCTTCAATGTCCTCAGAGTCAACATAATCCTGGTGGTAGCAAGAATATAAGACAAGCAGCTAAAGGCCACCGTCCTCAGGCCACAACCCCAGACACAAAGGACCACAGGCATAGGTAGGAAGTGGTCAAATCCTTTGGGAGGGGACAGGAGACAACTATCATGTGCTTGGGGAGCTTAGGCACTCATGGGTACAAGTTAAGACTACATGACATTTTCCCTTAAATTCACCTGAAATTCAGACTGGTTTTTGTTTTCCTTTTGCCTTTTATGGATAGTCCGGAAATGAAAGAGGGTAAAGAAAATGAAGTAGAAAGGTACAGTCAGCACATCTTGATTAATCAGCTTATAGTAATGGACACTACAGAGACACAGGAAAATTTATTTGATCTAATTTTAACGGAAAGAATATACAAGACGTAGGATTTAAAAAAGGTACATACACAGAGGAAGACGAGACAGGATATATACACATACAAAAACACAAAACTAGTTAAGTTCAGAATAAAAGTGTTTTGGATCAGTTTCTCTTCTCTATTTCCCAAATTGTCTAGTAAAGTTATGTTGCCTTTATAATTGTTTTCTTAAGCAGGCAGTGGACCCAACATTTGGCCCCAGCACACATGGCTAGTTGTGGGAAATAAGATGTTCAGGAAATAAACTACAAAAAAGAAATTTAGGTAACCCCTTCCTAAATAACCATTCAAGAGACCCAGGCTCTTTTTTTTTGTTTTGTTTTTTGAACAAGGCAAGGCCCTTTACCACATGCAACTAATCTCCAAGAATCTTTGAGCATAAAAAGTTCTAAGGAATTTCGGTATGAATCTTTTTTGATGGTCTACCTTTCTGGTCATAAACCTGATGAAGTATCTTACTAACTGCAGAAGAAACAACACAGGAATGAGATGCCCACAGCTTTAAGTAAGCCTCTTAGGAGACAATCTACACATGTTTATTTATATAAACTAATTAAAGATGGCCAGAAACAGAAACAGAAAATTTTTTAATTCTGTTGGAATTAACAGAGTCCAACAACTCCAATTAGAAGAAAACGCTACCACGGCAGAAATGGACACAGAGAGACTATCAGGACCAGAACATGACCCTGTGAGGAATTCTTCTTACATGTGTGCATGCTGCATATATGGATGTGTATAAGTATATGCACACATCATATAATTTGCAATGTGTGTGCAGCTGTCCACCATAATGACACAGTTTTCCACTGTAACGAAAGACAGAAAGAAAATGTCTATGTTTCCATTAACTCCAAAATCAGGCACAGACTCAGGGATGCCTTCCCACCGCATCCTGCCAGTCCACCGGCTGCCCTGCCAGGCCTTCCATAGGTTCCCTAGGTCAGCCGCATCTGTTTACTTTCTCCAGCAGAGCCATGGCCTTTCCTCCCCAAGCACTGTCCCTGGGTCCAGCTGTCGGTATAACGGACCAACAGAAGACCAGCAGTTGAGGAAACTGATTTCCCCTGAATACTTCTGAGAGGCTCTTTCTTGGGAGTCAGGGCAACTTGGCTATCTCTATAGCTGAAAATGGTACTTGCTGGTTGTACTTGACGCCTACTTCTCCGGTTCTCACCTTCCTGGAAGTCTACTTTTCGGTTACAAAACTGTTTACCTTGGCTTAGGACAAGAGGGGCCCTCCCTCCTTCAAGTGTGTTTCCCAGTCCTCTGCCTCCATTCATTTATTTTATTAAAGACCGAGAGTAAATACGCTATCCCAGCCGCAAGAACAGCTCGGGCTCCTTCACCGTCTACCTCAAATTAACAAAAAAGGGCCGAGGGTTTTGCGATACACCCATTTCTGATTTGGGCAGGATCCACATCGAGTTAAATCCTCTTACTGCTGATAAAGTCTCAGAGTAGGCAACACTTCCAGAACAAACCGGCCCCAAAGTCTGGAAGCTGACTTTTAAACTTTTAACAGTAATGAAGCCACATAAAAATTAAAAAAAAAAATACTTTTAAAGAGTTATAGGAAAATCATCAGTGGACACTCAGACAAATAGCCCTGCTTAAAATCTTCCACCTTTCGTTGCCAACGAAGCATCATGGAAAACTAGAACTCCACTACCATAAGCTTACTTCGGTATCGGTTCCAGCTTGCCCTCCTCCCCCTTCCCAAAGCTTTGATAACAACTGGTGCTCTAAAGTGGCTTCTTGCAAAGCCCCCCAGCCATGACACTAACGTTATAAACAATCACAATCACGTGTGACAAGGGCATCTTAAATATGGGAAAGTCGAAGGCACGTGCTGCACCACGGACATCAAAATTAAAGCCGCACTCAGGAAACGGGGCTCTCCAGATCCACTCACTAAAGTGATAGAAGGTACTAGGTGCCTGACATTTATCAGGATAATTCTGTATATGTGTCTATGACCCTGTATACTTTATCTTGGCCAAATCTCTCTTTTTTAGCAGTTGAAAAGTTTAACACCAGATAGATCACCCAAGGGTTGTAATTCACTGTTGTATTAAGGGTCTAATGTCTTAGTGTCTTAATTTGTAAACCACTTTAAGACTTTCAGAAAGTAAACAAACAAACAAAGACTTCATGACTGGTGCTAAAGGAAAAACAACTCCACGGGGCTTAATAACAAGTTGGGACTCCAGCCAGGAGTCATCAAGAATTCCTCAGTCCCTGAAGTCATAGGGTTTGGAGTAAATCCAAATGGGATTTTACTTTTTCGAATTCCTTATACTGCATTCCTATGGACTTCCTGTTCAAACCATTGTGAGGCATTTTTATTATTCACAGTCACACACTTCTACCATCATGCTGTCGGCTAGGATCTCCTTCTCCAAAGAAGGTGTACGGTTAAATTCCTGAGGAAGTTTGGAGATCACCTGCAGCAGTAAAGAGGTTATGTCATTTGCTGGCGTAACACTCACAGACTCCAAGTTCTAGACGTGTTTGTTAAATTAAATTCCCTCCTGATTAGTCAACACATGTTTGAGACACAACCCTGGATTTGCTGAAAACAGAGGTTTACTATCACCAATTACTCATATGGTAGCTTATCTGAAGTATCTATACAGTAACTCATGATTTTATGTGTATCAGTTATTATTTACAAACAACTGATCACTGTAGCGTTTCAAGGGCTCCGTGCACCAGATCGCTGGTGGTAAAGAGGTTATAAGCTGCCGCCCACAAGGAAAATTCTTACAAGCTGACGAAAGGTTGGTGAATGAAAGGTGACACTTTTATGGCAAACTGGCAAAAAGGAAAAGTCCTCGCAAATGAAAACTACCTTTAAATATCTGCCAAAATAAATACAGCTGAAACTAACCTATCACAGCAAAATTTAAAAACTCTGTTCTAAGAATGACGGGCTGGGGGGAGGTGTACGACAGGTGAGAGGCCATGGTTAACCAGTTCTAAGCTTCCTTCTGCAAGGATGAGACTCCTCACTGGAATTCTCTCAACAGGCTTCGTTTGTTTCTGTTTGCACAATGCAAACCACACAGCTCAGATGGAAAAGTTTTTGTATAATATCTTGGATGACCTTGAGTCTAGATTTAGTCAACAAATGCTCATTGAGTTCTCCCTGAGTGCCAAGCGCTAGGATAACACACAATCCTGGCGCTCGAATGGATCACAATGAGGCAGGGAGGCAGAAATGTGAACTCTAACACAGTGTGAAAAGTGCTCTAACAAGGGAAGGAGAAAGTGCTATTTATGGGCACTGGGGGTGGGGGGATGGCAATGCTTTTTCCTGGGCAGGGCAGGAAGTCCTCACAAAGGAAGCAGCACAAAATGGTAGGGTTTGAGGGATGAGAACACATTCTGAAGGATGTAAAGATAATTGGGGGGAGTCTGAAAGTGGACACCACGCCCATTTTCCGGTTGCTGGCTTTGCCCCCAAACTTCTGGTTGCGACAGATATTAGGAAGCATGTGTTGAACAGATCTCATCTTCTGCATTCTCAAAGGGTCTCTGTCCAACATAAACTTGAAACAAAGTCGGAAAACCTTCACCTTGAGGAGAATAGTCAGGTACTGAATGTAGGAGTCTAATTTTCCCTTACCTGTGGGCTTTTAGTAATAACATGCAAATTACCAAGGCTCTTTGGGAAGTTAAATGCTTCTACTAAGACTAAAAAAAAAAGTAAAGTAGGAATTATGTACATGAGATATATCCCCTCTAAAGAAAAAACAATTCACTGTTCCTTCTTTACTACTAATAATCCTTATGTTTTCTCGCTGCTTGTAGCTCCTTAATACCGTCTACTTTTCCAGTCTCTCCAGAAATGGTATCAGCCAAGCATTTCTGACTCCAGGGCACATGCTTACATATTCACACACAGTTTAAAAAATATAATACATGACTATTTTCAGTGCCAAATGCAGCTGTAACTATATATTTCTTTTGGACATGTTTTATGTTATAAAGCATGTAAATACTTTATCTCCCTCAAGTTTTCCAGAACTCTATTGGCAGAGTCTTTTTCCTTTCTCTTTCCAAAGCACTGAATACAATTTCCTGAATAGATAGTCAATAAACTTGGTGGCTGAGAGCTCACTCACCTTTTCCCAACATAGTCTTTGGAAATAATTTCATCTCCTTCCAACCAAAAACACCTCTGGCTTCTTTCCTTTGCTTATTTCCCTGTAGAGGTATTCCATTTCTCACCCTAAATTTCTGCTTTTCCTTTCTGCTATCACATCTAAAATTCTTGTGTAAGGCCAAAAACTATGTTTACTGATAGCCTACCATAAATCATCCCACACTGCCCTATGGATAATAAATCTTCTGTCCCAATCAGCAAGAAATGAAAGAAGTCTAATTTTCCCGAGCTCCACTTGCCCACGTATAGATATCCCAATTAACTAGGTAGTTTAAAAGCCAAAGCCCTTTAATTAGAACTGTGTTTTCCAAGTGTAATAAAACAATGCACAATCTTTGTTAAGAAGTCATTTTCAGCTTGCTGATCTACAGAGTAGATAGTATACTTAATTTGCTCCAACTATGCAAGTTGTTTTCAGCACATACATAACACAATGCAAAGTATTCTTTGTACTGTGCCCTCAGCAACTGTGCACGCGCATGCGCGCGCGCACACACACACACACTCTCTCTCTCTCTCTCCCTCCCTCCCTCCCCAAAGGTATGAAGTTAACTATATCTTGAAAGGAGAAATTATTAACAGCTTCCTCTCAATGTCACATCTGGAACTGTATGTCCAGCTGCTGATGCTACAGATACATTTTACCATCCTGGATGCATCTTTTTAGGCCAGCAAGTCCACCACAACCTTGTAAAGAATCTTGTTTTATGAACTTTTATCACCTGCTGATCCATATTACATATTCCACAGAGTCAAATGAATTTTATGTACTGGCAAACACTTCCCCTCCAAACACTTCTACAGAACTCATCTCTGCCATCCTGTTAGTGCAGACACCATTACTGGAAGGGGTCCTCACAGACGATTTGATGCTTGGCACCAACTTCTCTTACTAGGTGGGTTACCAGTAGCTGGAGAGCTGCATACAACCATGCTGGGAAGAATGTGGAGGCAAATTCTGGAAAGCATGCCTTTCAGGGCACCTGAGATTCGGCTCACACTGGGTCATGGCAGGGATGCCACGAGGAAGGAGGGCCAAAGGACAGCACAAAGACATGGGCAGGAGAGGTACCAAATGGACCTTCTAGCACAGACTCTGATGGCAGCAAACACACACTGAACACTCTGGCCACTTCTAAGAGACAAGGTTCTGGAGAGAAGGCCCTAGGCATTCAGACTCTCATTACTGACCCCAAAGTTTAAAAGTTCTTAAGTTCTTAATCTAACAGGCACCAACCAAGCAGGAAGAAAACCAAATAAAGACCTATTCATATAAAGAAGAGCAAAGTAGAACCTAGCTTTTCGGCAAAAGCTCAGGTTGGTAAATGAATACCACCCACCCCTCAATGGCTACTTCAGACACCACCATTATTAGCTATCCAGAAATCTACCCTGGAAGGGAGAGGATTAGATCCAGAACAGGATTTGACTTCCAATATCATGAAAGAAAAGAAAGAAAAGAAAAGAAAAGAAAAGAAAAGAAAAGAAAAGAAAAGAAATGAAAGACGACAAGGCAATCCACGGTACTCCACGACCCAGAAACATTTTCTGTTAAACAATATAAAATGTCTATCTAGTATTAGCAGTCTCAGAGCAGTTTTACAAATGGCAGCCAAAAAAAAAAAAAAAAAAAAAAAAAAAATCTTGGGGAGCAAAAAGCAAACTATCACAGAAAACTAAAAATTAAATAAGTTCACACTGCTAGGGATTGGTGGCTTAGGTAATTGAACTGAAAGTGAGAATCACAGAAGAGATCTACATAATAATTAGCTGCTGAGTTTTCTTGTGTTGCATACTCCCAAATGGAGTATTTAGCATTCAGCAGACTTATTAATGAATAAATGCCCGACTGGAATTAACTAGCACCTCATTCTGGAAGGCTGCTCTTGGCAAAAATGTAATATCCACAGGGCGAAGCCAGTTGATGGCTGGTATACACTGCAGCCTGGGCTGAGTGTCGCATTCTTTAGAATAATTCATGTTACGTCAAGTTTCAGAGCCACAGGTCCTCACCACCTGGACAATATGCAAAGGAAGGATGATGTTTCTAGACCCCAAAAGACAACTTCCCAAACTTCCCGGCTGGTCCCGTGCCTGAAATACAGCCAGTGGAGACTTGCTGTCCCACAGACAGAGCTTCTCTGCTCCGGGGGCTCCCGAAACACACAGAGGTAAGGAAGCTGGCGTGGCCTGCAGCACTGTCCCTCTGCAGAGACTAGGTGTTTCATCCTCCCCGTGGGAGGCACCCAGAGACCTCCCTGGGCCAGTACCCCTTCCTCACGTGCAACAACTGCTCTGTTTCTTTAAATCCAGCCTGCTCCTTAAGGAAACTCCCTGGCAAGTGAAAACAGCAGCAAAGGTAAAAGAATGCGGGGAATTTGGCTGCCGCCTGCAGTATTAGGGAGAACAGCAATTACTCAACTCTCTCCTAGTGTCAGAGGCAGAAATGAGCATGTGAATTTGGGCAAGTTTTGGCCTGTCTTTGCTCAAGCTTCTCCCCTTGTGGTATCTGTCACCTACCTACTCACAGTCATCATAATTAATGAAGTAAAGGAGAAAATGGAGAGAGAGTGAAGGCAGCAGGCCAGCGCGTTCACAGAAGAGAGGCGTAAATTCTACCCGCACTCCAGGCCGGGCCACAGTTGCCATGGCTTCAAGACTGCCAGCATTTCAAGACGTCAATAACTTCCCAATAACTGTGTTTTTGCCCTCTCCACCGCCTCTCGATAAACAAAACTATGTAAAAACCCTTGATCTTTTCCTCCAGGCCCTTCCCGTCGACAGCACTTGGCAAAGAGTCATGTAGACATGACCACTCTTCCCTTCCTTGGCTCTGCAAACACAAGGTAATATTTGACTCCTGTGTACATGTCTCACACATAAACACATAGACCTTACAACCAGAAGGGCCTGGAGATATCATCACTTCAGTTCCTCTGCCTTCAAGTAGGCAACTATTTAACTCCCTTTCCACAAATTAAGGTAAAGTCAAGGGGAGCTGAGAAGGTTTTATTTAAGTTATGGAGCTACTAAGGGATGACAGGAGATCCAGAAGCATGGCTTGTCTCCCGTGTCACGGTATATTCTCACACACAAGAATGTTGTGCTGTTTGTCTTTCTGAACAGCCTCAAATCCTTCCTGCAACAAACTGGAATATATATGAACCCATTCATTCTTTTGATTAAAACATGGAAATTTATTTGGCCTTTCACTTTTATGTCATAGACAGTGGTAATAAATTATCCTAAACTCTGAAATAGAAGAACTCCGTGGTTCTGAAAAACACACAGCGTACTCAATCTTTCTCAAACCATTTAAGAATCTTTCTACTTTGGTTTTCAGACCCAGAACAATCTACAATTTATCCCCTTTTCCTCTTGCCAGATGTAAATACCCATACCTTCAAAAAAAAAAAAAAAAAAAGCAATGCTCCCAACTATGGAAGGTGAGGAAAAGAGGAAACCATGTGAAGGTTTTCCAGATCTGCATTTGACAAGATGATGGAACATTCGGTCTCTGCAGTTTTATAAACACACACTGAGGGGACTGAGAACATATGTCCTGTATGTAAGGTTCTTCCCACGTCATGGGTCTGAAGTGGTCCAATGGATTCCTAACATGAAAAGTCTAGTTCAGGTCAAACATCCTTAAGGTAGCTTTACCCTATTCTGGCAGGTCTTTTGGAATCTTAAAAAAGAAGGATCACAACTCTCCAATGTTGAGATGCCTTTTGTTTCATCACAGCCATGAACCGGTTTGCTTGTGGCCTTTGGATTCGAAGCTAAATAAGTTACCTCTCATAGACCCAGGACTTTGCAGGCTCAGGTTTCATTCTGCCCTGCCAGAAATTCCTTTCTGTTTTGAATCTGAGATGTTTGTTTATGGTTTTTGTTTGGAAATGCTAAATAAGACAGGCACAGTGTCTAGTTACAGCCTATATCTTTTTTTTTTTTTTTTCCCACCTTGCTATAGCCAGAGTGGCTGGTTGTTAAGGACTAAGGACTTTGCTAAAACTTCCAAAGAGCAGACTCTTCAAATTATCTTCCCAGGAACCTGAAATGTAAAATAACACCTTAAAATATAATTAACACTTAATTTGCTTTCTTAAATGTTCATAAGACAAATGTTCCCAGGCTATTTCAAATTAGGGTGTTATTTTTGGATTTGACAAACACATACTTAGACGAAACCCTGAAATTTGAAAGTTGATCTTGCCTTGCTTGTAGGTTACATGTTTGAATACCAGCACTCCTGATGAAAGACAGAAGTACTACAATGCTAGGTGCTAAAAGAGTTTCTGAAAGAAAATTCAACTTCTACGACGTGATAATAAGGTTTGGTTGCCAAAAGAAAATAGAAAAGAGTTGTAAACTATTGATTCCAAAGACTGTACCTTCATCAAGTTCTTTCTCCTTGTTCCTTAAGAGCCAGTAAAAAGCATTTACCTTGTGAGTCCTCAGACCATATTTACTGGATAAAAATGATACTCATTTGCAGGCATGAAAGAAGGGTGGAAGTTCTAAAGGGACAGGAACTCAGCTATTTTAATTCTAGGGTGTTCTTTCCTAGCCTCCCACTGTAGCACAAAGATGCTGAAGAGAGACCACAAGCCAAGACCACAGGAAAGCGGAAGTATAAGTCCAGAGGACGGACGGATGGAACAGACGGGATCAAGAAAAGCAATGCAGATGTCCTCCGGGCCGGACACTACCCCCGGCTCATTCCTAACCTGCCCTTGTCTTTGAGCTGGCTGTGACTACCACTGCTTCCTTCCTTCCTGCTTCCTTCCTTCCCTAACTGCAGTGACCCCAGCCTTGCTTGCTGACGCTCCTGAGGTCTCCCGTGGCTCCAGCGATGGCCAGAAACCCACAGAAAACTTCTAACAATAAAAGGAAATTTAATTTCCTTCCATTATACCATATGCCATCAATATTAAGAGATGTCACCTTTTTAAAAATATTAGTTTGAAGCAGTTCTCTGGCACTATGGATTCCAACCACAAAATCACCCAAATGCCCACATTCTGCTGAAACAGGGGCTAGGACTTACAGCAGTACTGGATGTCAATGTGAAGGAGGGGTGTGTCACAAAGTGGATTTTTTTTTTTTTTTTTAACTTATAGATAAAAAGCTAACAAAGAAGAAAAGGAAAACAGAATGAAAATTAGAATTAACATCATCTTTGAAAAATCTATTTGGTACCAGGAATTATACTAGCCATTATACACACACACCAACACATGTTATCTGTGCAGTTTTATATATACATACATACACTCTCCAATCCTCTCTATAATATCTACTTCAAAGAAAGCTAGGAGTATTCCACTTTTACAGATGAGGAAACTAAAGGCCAAAACAACCAAGCAAGCTGGTTGTTCAGTTAAAAAATAAGAGCTGAGATCTGAACACAGGTTTGTCCAGCATCAAGACCTAATTTCTTTTTCCTAAGACATCATGCACAGAGGCGTGGGAAGCAGGAAGGAGGGGAGCACACGCTCAGATCCCACTTGGTGCTGCACCCCCCACTAAATCCTTCCTGGTACTCAGTTAGTGCCCCTCTTAGTTGCTCCTGAGATGCTCAGCACTTCCTTATCTTGGAACTGCACAGCTGTAAGTAACTGTCTTGGATAGAATCGTCTCAGCTACCTGCCATTGGACCATGGCCCCAGAAAGCAGGGTCCCTATCATATTTACTGTGGCTGAAAAATAACTACAATAGCAGGGAACATTATCAGGTCTCCTACACCGCTCTCTGTTCTACATGCTTCATAAGGACTAGCCTTTTGCTACTTAAAAGTGTGGTCCCAGGATCAGCAGCATCTGAGTCACCAGGGGGTTTATCAGAAATGCAGAATTTCAGGCCCCACCCAGACCTCCTGAATTAGAACCACCATGCTGAATGAGATCCCCAGGTGATTCGTGCACACATTACAATTTCAGAAGCACAGTTTTATCTCATTTAATCTGCACAGCCAAGACACGTTACCTATTACTGTTTTAGACAGGGAAACTGAGGCTTAGGGAAGCGGCATTCCTGCAGTGTAGCACAAAGACCAGACCCATAGCAGCAAGTACTTGTGGGTAGAAGGATGGCTGGGAAACCGGTAGGAAGGAAAGGTCTGATTACAAGTCTGACCTCCAGTTGTGCCTAGTCTGTACCAACTGCAGCGGCAGGTGGGACCAGGGCCCCGACACAGGTGGGCTGCAGCAGCACAGGCTGCTTCCTCAGCTCCGGTCAGGCCAAATCCTGCGGTGAGACCAGCAGTGTGGACACTCCAGGGGCCAGAGGCGAACTCTTTCCCCAGAATGTTAGGGAAATGCACAGTCCTGATGATAGTGAGGACAGATGCCCTCCTCTTCCCCAAATGAAGTATCAGCCCGCAGGTAAATGGTTACCTTCATAACTCCCACGACTTAATGCAAGAAATTTCAGATTCCTCCCTATTTTTACCCCAAATACACAAACTGTTTAGACAAAGTTAACAAATGGGCATTAGAAAGAAAGGCAGCTAATAGCTTTAGAGGCCCTTAGTTTTTTAACTCAATGCACTTACAGGGTTGGGGAGGAGGGGACCTGAACTCAATAATTTGCTCCCTTTCGAAGAGCCCAAACTCCTTAACTACCGATGATCCATTACTCAGGTAGATGAGGGCTAAGCAGAACAGAAGATGCCCATATCAGGTCGTTTCACTTATACTGGTTAGTAGCTTTGTTGTTCTTAAGTATTTACCACCTGCCAGTAATTGTTCCAAGTCCTTCACAGGAATCCATTTGCTGAGTCCCTATAGCAACCCTATTATTAACCCCACTGCACAGACAGAAAACGGACATGCACAGAAGTACAGATTTGACTTTGGACACCAAGTTTCTAACTATGATATCTTTTCATCAAAGTATAAATATTTTGCATGAGGAATTGAGGCTGGGGAAGGGAGGTAAAGAATTGAAATCTGTTCAGGAAAGAAGGACCTTTTTAACATTTTTTTTCATGTGGGCCCAAAATGAACACTCACTAGTGTTTACCTTGAGAGCATTCTTAAATCTAAGTATATTCAACTACTCCTCTGACCACAAGACCCAGGAGGTCTCGTTGAAGCACAGAGGTTTCTCATTATTTGACCAGGCTACTGGCCAGGACAAGCAGCAGAGAGTGGGTGAGATTGGAAGGTGCTAGATAAAGGGATGCCTCTCAGCTCACTGCCCACGCTCATCTGCCTAGTGGAACAAGCTAGAACAAGGAGAAAATCACTCTGAAGAGGAAACTTGCCGTTTTGAACCACAGCTAGTAAAGCATTAAGAATGTAGCCTCATTCTTAGATGTTGGGAAACACTCTGATAGGTGTTGCACAGGCCCTAAGAAGAATGGGTAGAATCCCGTTCCCCACCCCCTCCTATTCTTACTTTTAAATCTAGTTCGAATTCAAATTCTCCTTTTCAGCTTTGCCACCAGAGCCTGAAAAGATCATCTCAGATCCTGTGATTCCCAGAACAAATTAGCTACCTATTTCACTCACCACGTAATCATGGATACAGACTTGGGAAATCACTACTACTTGGCTTGAACTTATGTCATCGTGTAGACTTTCTAACGTCTGGCTCCCTATTCTTTATTGAGATTAGAAGGGTAAAAAGGGTAGGGAACACGTTTGAGGGCCTCAAGCTCCCCAGCTGCCCCCTGCCTCAGCAGAAGGCATTGTACAGACCAGAAGGTGGATGAATGAGTGACTGATTTCTATGCCAAGACAAATCAGATCTTTGAAAACTCAGCTTCGGAGAATTCAGCCTCTGAGAAGCCAGGCTTTCAGTTTGTCACTCATGCATGCTCGGCCAGCCCAGTTTCCTCCACAAATAATTGAGCTTTACTGGGGCGTCTCCGAAATCCTGATGCTGCATGGGCCACATATGAAACCCAGCGGTACAGGAACCTGCTTCACTGAACATATTTTACCTTCCAGTCCTCTTATCATTGTCCATAGGATGGCGTTCACATGCTAAATAAAGTGGCACTGCCGTCTGCATGTTAGTACTGTCAACTGAAAGCTGTTAAACACGCCCACATTTTCTCAGGAATTCCACAATTAATGTCTGGAATGCGTTTTGGATTCTTCTTCAAAGGACGGCACAGTTGCCCTAAGATGAATTCAATATTTTTCCCTTCTTCCATTAGTCATTCTTCGGTCTTCCCGCTCCATTATCCTTGTAGGGTCATCTACTTGTTTTCCCCAACTTATAACGCCTGTCTCCAGCATCCCCAAGCTGGCCCCCTTTTTTGTCCTACATTTTGTAACTACATCTAATCAAGCCCCCAGGACACAGAAACCTGCCCCATCTCACCACATACGGCCTATCATCGGATGCAATGCCCACAGCTTCAGGATTCTTCGGGCAGTTTTCTTCTTAAATTGACCTGTTCCTAACTGCATTGCCATCATAACTGTGGATTCTCCTGGTCACTGTTAAGCACGAATTAATGGCAGCAAATATCTCTAGATTTGAGGCTTGCTATTTTTGCCTTTCTGGTACTATGCAATTCGTTTGCCCTTTGCCAAGTGTTTTATGTGACTGGACTCCTGAATAACAGTGAGGATTCTGTAAGCTTGAGAGTCAAAGACAAGGTCACCAAGTCCTGTCATTTGTGTATGTGAAGTGAATAGTCTCTCCATATTTCGTCAATATTTACTCTGGGGAGGAACTAATTATTTCCTTGTTTACTTGCGCTGGTTTCTCTTCCCATACCCCAGTAAGGTAATTTTATAGGCCCTCTGCTGGCTTCTTTCTCTCTCTGGCATCTAAGAGCTCACTCCACCTGAACGAAGACTTTCGAAATGGAAAGCAAAACACACTCTTCAAAAACAAGGAGTGCCGGGTGTTTCAAGTTTTCTAACGCCAATACAGGAGTATTAACTCTGCCCCTCCTGTCTTCTTTTTAATTAGTAAAATTAAAACCCATGGATTCTGGCTTTTTATTTTTTTAATGTTTATTTTTGAGAGAGAGAGAGAGAGAGAGAGAGAGAGAGAGAGAGAGATAGTATGAGCGGGGGAGGGGCTGAGAGAGACAGAGACACAGAACCTGAAGCAGGCTCCAGGCTCTGAGCTGTCAGCACAGAATCTGACGTGGGGCTTGAACCCACAAACTGTGAGATCATGACCTGAGCCAAAGTCCGAGGCTTGACTGACTGAGCCACCCAAGGTGCCCCATGGACTCTTGACTTCAAGTCCTACACAACACAGCAAGGAGAGGAGACCCTTGTGGCTTGCGCATAAACAAATGGTTTGGTACATTTTCTGGCCTCCTGTGGCCTGACCTCAGATGCTCCACACACTCTCTTCCAAGGAGCCATCATCTCCATCCCTGCCTTCCAGGGTTTAGAAAAAAAAAAAAAAAAAACTTTCTAAAGGCCAACCGTTTCAGAAAACAACATTGTTCTTTGCTATAAGCAGCCACGACATAACCACAGTCTGGTTCTCCTCCTCACTGCCCCCATGAAAACCGGGTGGAAGGAAAAGTTAAAAAACCTGTGAGAAATACAAGAACCGTGTTTTGAAGAGACAGTTTGGTAGACGCCGTGGTAAAAACACGGAAAGTTAAGTTCCATAACGATGAAGCTACTGAGTAAGTACGCACTGGGGGAAAAAGTTGGTGCTTACTGACGATAGCGATCGCCTGGCTCTTCTACAACAAAGTTCTCAGGGCAAAGCCACTCAGTAATGTCCACCAGGTTCCAAATCACTCTGTCCTCACAAACTGTCAAACTCAAGCCATCACCTGCCCTTTCATTACACAGAGAAGGCTGCTCACACTGCCCCCACCTCGCCCTCACCCCTTACAACAGACATAACGTACTATTCTACGTAAGAGGGAAAATGGTCCTTAGACCCCATCTCAAAATAGAATCCCCACCGTACAATCAAAACATTCTTCCTAGAAAATCCCACTTCGGTAATTTTTCAAAACTCCATCTTTGATCTCCCATACAGTCTTCTTCCTCAGGAGTTCAGAATCCAAACTTGTTTCTCTGGCTTCTAGATGATTTACCCAGAGGCAGGCAGCCCAGCCAAGGAACAAGCCACTCAGGATGTCAGAAAGTGCAACAGGAGACTCACCTAATGAATGGAAACAGTAAAGAGACTCGTGCCCTCCTGGGGGCCAGAAAGCACTTTTTAGACTGAGAGAGAGCAGAGAAAACTTGAGGTACTTGGCTCTATGATCAAGTTTTAAAATGCACTTATGCCAAATAAAAAAATGTTTTAAAGGAATGATTTATTTTTTTCAAAACTTGTTAACGTATATTTTTGCGAGAGAAAGAGAGAGAGCGTGCACACAAGCGGGGGAGGGACAGAGAGAGAGGGAGACACTGAATCCTAAGCAGGCTCCAGGCTCTGAGCTGTCAGCACAGAACCTGACGTGGGGCTCGAACTCACAAACCATGAGATCATGACCTGAGCGGAAGTTGGACGTTTAACCAACTGAGCCACCCAGGTGCCCCTAAAGTAATGATTTAGTTGATAACAACCTAAACAACGCTGAAAAGACCAAGTGTACAGGTCACATGTTTCACAGGACATAACTCTTCACAGTATTTACTCTTCCAGAAATTTTTTTTTCCTTCGCTACTCTCTCTATGGAGAAGATGGTTCATCCATTTGCTCCATGCACATTTAGTGAGAGCCTACTATGGGCTGGTGTGCCTTAAAAACTTATGACAGTGAGCCACAGGTTGTCAGGGGTCCATTGTTACCCCTAGCTTCTCTAATTCACTATGTGAACCACAATTAAAGACATGGTATTTTTCCCCCGACAAAGCCAGAATGGAGAATAACACAAATAAAAAACTACTACAAGTTGGCAAACGGAACAATGTAACTGGTATTTAACTTATGTCCTCGAAAGCAGGTAGATTAGTCATGATAATGTTTCCATAACATGCAATATGACTTCTCAGTGTAGCCAATTAAATAAGTTTTCAAAACAGTTTTCATTAACAGATACAACCAGTAGGGGTCATTTTAGTGCAAAAATTGCAGCAAAAGAGACTTCGACAAGAATAAAATATATCAATTCCTATTCATGTCAGTTATAATAAACATGGTTCAATGTGTGAATTTCTAAATAAAAATGGAAACTGAGGGAAAGACTAGCCATTGAGAAATTTCTCACAAACAACAACAAAAAGGCAGAAGGTCAGTACCAAGATAATTACTGACACGTAGAGACTCCTCTAATTCATAAAAAAAAAAAAAAAGATTAATCCTGTTTCCTGTAAATCTTGTAGTAAAATGAAAATCCTTGAAATTTTAGACACACGACTGACAATATCTGTGTATGTGTCCACTATATTATGCCAGGTAAAACTGTTCTTCTCACTTGAGTTTCATGGATTTAGAATACAACTTGACCACTGCTTTTAGAAATCTAAAAATAAAATAATAAATGCCAGACACCCAGTTTGGGCAGCTGAAAACAGTCTTGCTAAATAAGAAGTGTTGCTGGAGAAATGCTAACTGAGATACAATCATGGGAACAAATACTTCCAAGGATCTTCAAGGCTAATACCAAGTGCACAGGGTGTCACCAAAAAAAAAAAAAAAAAAAAAAAAGAAGCTAAGAGATCCCATCATTTCAGAGGAAGGAAAAGCTCACTGACAAACTGCCAAAATAATTCTATACTGTGATACCGGAAGATTGGTACCAAAACATTTGATTGCCGTGAATGTTCCTGGAGCTTCACATTTCCTTCACCAGAAATACATCACGAAGAAACAAAACGAGGGTTAGAATCGTTAAAACCTCCAAAAGTCCTTCGCAGGGCATAGCAGTTTCCACTGCATTTAACCTTGTTTCATGTTGCTTGTTCTTTTTAGATTTATGGGAGGCTGGCGTAAGTAAATTATACACTCCAAGTGGCAGGGTTCAAGGATGAATCGTTTAGTCCAACCCATTCAGAATTCTCAAAATCAAACACATAAAATTGTATCAGAAGCTAATCTCCTGGCCATTTTTTCCTGATGTGAGAAATAAAAACACATGTTTTAACGTGGGGCTTAACCCCGGTTGGGAGGCTTTTGTATTTCAGGCAAAGAAACTCTTCTAACCCAGTCCTAAGGGAGCAGCGCTCCATGGCCCTTCCCTGTAAGAGTTCCCTTCACTCATTACTGCCCACTAGCTTCCAAAACAGGAAAGCCTTTTTCATTTTCCAGAACTGTCCAAACTCTCAAAACCAAAGGTATAAATACATGTGTTTGTATTTAAAGAAAATCACAGAATTCAAGTCTTTGAATAGACCCATTTTATCCTTAGGATTGCCACCTTCTTTTTCAACACCTCAGCACGATAAACACATGCACCCAGAAAGACGCCTCAGAAGAAACCCTTCCCTGGTCTCCTGGGTGCTGGCGGTTAGTAAGGCAGGGACCAGGTCAGAGGGCGCCTGTCTCTCCTCCTCGCCGCACCTCCAGAAGTGAGCCAGCTGTGCTCTGCACCAGGATGCCCCGAAACAGCATCATCACCCCAACGTCAGCCCGAGCAGGGATCCCGCTTTTCACTGGTGCTCACCCAGTCCTGCCCGTTAGCCAAATAAAAAAAAAACCTCACTGCCTCTCTCCAGTCCCCAAACCGGACCAAGCACCTGGAGGCCGAGGCAGGCACGCAGGGCTCAGGGCCCACGCCCACCCACAGGGGTCCACCCAACGAGGGGGTGGCTCACTACTCTAACCGCTTTCTCCCTCCGTCAGTCTCCACACCGAGGTGCACAATTCTTCGTGGAGAAAACAGCAGAACGACGCTCGCTGTCAAACAAACAAAAAGAAGGAACCGGCAACACGACACGAAACACGCAGATATCTGGTCTTAAAAGGCAGCCACGAAGAGTCAGCAACAACTTTTCACTCCTAGGTGCGACACCCCCCCCCCCGCACCACCCCCCCTCCGCCCCCATTCAGAAGAGAAAGCCTTTGACTGTTTTCAATAGGCAAATAAATGAGTAACCACCGTATGTAACTAACTTCCCCTGGGCTGACATATTCCGGAGCTGAAACTGATTTACATGCGAAAGAGGAGGAAGGGGGTGAAGGAAGAGCGCAAGAAAAAATAATGAAAGAGTCACACAGGGAGTGTGAGCTGAAGACACGTCTCCTGGCCAACAGAAAAGGGACTTTCGAGAACGGTGCGCAGCACTCCGTAGCACACTGCGCTAGTGCGGGGAGGGCGGCAGGGGCTGGACTCCCCGAGGGGCTCGCGACAGCCTCCGCAGTGCCCCCTGCCCGCGGCGCCCCCACCTCGGGGCGCGGGGCCCGCCCCCCCCTTCCCGCAGCCCTAGCCCGAACAGCCACACGTGTGCGGGTCTCTGCGCAGCCACCCCCACTCGCCCGCTCCCACCCACGAGATCCACCCTCGCCCGCGGCCGGCCCAGCGTCCGGGGGAGCGGCGAGCTGGAACCGGGGGACGCGGGGGCCCTCTCCCGGGGGAGGCGGCCCCCTCCTCCCGCGGAGCCCTCTCTCCCCGGGAAAGTCTCGGCCAAACTTTGTTCAGCGCGGCCAGGTGGGAGGGGGCCCGCGGCAGGCGGCCGTACCTTCGCAGACGCCCACTTCGTACTCGGTGATGGAGTCGCCATTGAGCGGGGGGCGGATGACACAGCGCAGCCCCCGGTCGCAGGCTCCGTGGAGCCCGTAGGCGCCGCCGCAGCTCTCGTTCCTCTGGCGGGCGCACATGTAGCAGCAGCCGCAGACGCCCTGCACGATGCTCCCCGGGCAGCTCCTGGGCTCCTCGCACTTGGACTCGTCGCAGGGCAGGCAGACCAGCGCCCGGGTTCCGGAGCGCGCCAGCAGCAGCAGCAGCCCCAGCAGCGAGACCAGGAGGTGCCCGCAGCCGGCCAGCCCCCTGCCCCCCGCCACCAAGTACATCCTCCTGCGCCGCCGCCGCCTCCTCCTCGCAGCCGGGCCGGGAGCGGGGCGGGCGCCCTCCCCTGCGCGGGGCACACGCGCCGCCGCCGCCGCACCCGCAGCCCGCGGTCCTCGCCGCCCCCCTCGGGGCCCCCGGGGCGCGCCTCCCCTCGCGGGGCGAGGCCCCCGCCCCCCCTGCGGGCCGCGCCGACCCCGAGCCCACTAGCGTTGGCGCCAGCGGTGGCTTCCCCTCCTCCTCCTCCTCCCGGGAGGGAGGGGGAAAAAAGAAAAAAAGTTTCCTCCCGGCAGCTCCGGTTCAACCCAAACTTCTGGCGGCGGCGGCGGCTGCGCTGGGCTCCAGCCCCGGCTGGCGGCGCCTCCTCCCTCTCCTCCTGCGCGTCGGCCGGCCCCGCGGCGGTGGTGGCGGCGGCGCAGCCTCCGGGCCGGTCCCCGCCTCCCGAGCCGCCGAGTGGGCGCGGTGGCGCAGCAGAAGGTCCGCGGCGTCCGCTCCGCGCGCCCCGCTCGCCTCACTCCTGCGCGGCTCCTCCGGGCGCTTGTTTATGGCTCGAGCCTCCGCCGCTCGGGCTGCGCCCTCCCCCATCCTACCTCATCCCCCAGACCTCGCCCCCCTCCGCGCCGCGCGCCGCTCATTGGCTGCCCCCCCACCCCTCCCGGCCCGGCCGGCCCCCTCCCCCTCCCCCGCCCTCCCTCGCGGGCGGCCGGGCCCTTCCTCCCTCACACGCCTCCTCCTCCTCCTCCTCCTCCTCCTCCTTCTTCTCCTTCTTCTCCTCTACCTCCTCCTCCTCCCCCTCCGACTCCTCCGGCTGGAGCCCGGCGCGCCAAGCCGGCCCTGCGGCCGAGCCTTCGCGCTCCTTCCTGGCGCGGGCTTCGCCGCCGGCGCGCTGCGGCTCCGGCTCCGGCTCCGGCTCGGGGTGCACACGGCGGGCAGGGAGAGGCGCGGCGTCCCAAGCGCCTGTCGGCACCGCGGCCACCGTGGCTGGCCTGGGCGCCCCGAGGGCGAGCTGGCTGCCCCTCCAGAGCCAGTTGTGAGTTCGGAGACTGGCGGGGACCGCCGAAGCTCGGGGCCGAGGGGGTTGCAGCAGCCTTGCTGGGGCACCCGCCGGATCGGAAAGGGAAGCAAATGCACGGAAACCCCCGCAAACTACATGAGAATCCATCTTCCACTCGAGCTGGGGTTAGACTTTGTAAAAGATATTATGTAATGGAGTCTCGGGAAGCTCGAGACGCCTCCAGCGAAGCTGCTGGTGAATTAATTAAAGTGCTTTAAATGGTCTAGGTAAATATTTCGCCGGGGGTGGGGGGCGGGGGAGGCACGCCTGAGGGCTGCTGTAGCTCGGGTTGAATTTTAACTGTCCACATCCTGTGCGTTTGGTGGCTCTGCTGTCTGTGCCGAGGTGCTGTGTGATGGGAGGGGGTGAATGGAAAGTAGCAGAGCTGAATTTCTCTCCCTTGAGTAAGGCCAAATACTGGATTACTACAAGTCTTGACATGATTGGACCCGTGTATCTCGTGCATCATTAATGTCATCTGACATTGCCCTTTTCTCTCCCAAGCTCATGGACAGAAGTGGTGGGTTTTCATGTATTTATCGCAAATGTATTAATAAAGAAGACGTGTGGTAAATATTATTTGTGATAAACCAGGTAAAGCAGCAACTGAAGTGATGCAAAATGCATTGTGTAGGGCCTCTTTCTCTTCTGGGGCTGTCAGAGAGCGTTCTCGAAACGACAGACTCTGTCATGACCCACCATTTACAGGATATGTACCAAGGTCAATAAAATTAGTGAATTAACAAAAAGTGACTTGGATCGGTGTGGGGGAAAAAAAAATCCGGTCCTGTGGCAGGTGTGAGGTGGGAATGGCCAGCAGACCTTCTGATCCAAAATAGTCTGGCTGCAGAAAGGTGGCAGCCAAGTGGATCCTGAAAATCGTGATTAATGAACCAAAAGTTAATAACACAGCAGCTTAAGGAGAAAGGAAACAAAGATGCCTTTGAAATCCTCTGTTTGCGGGACAAATTTATACTTATTACAAATATTTTGGATTTAATCACTTGAATTCTGAACCAAAAAGCCAGAATTACCAGTGGAATATTCTCCAGTCGCTGGCATCCGGAAGCTAAATGTTTCTCCAATCATATTTCTTTGTCCTGAGAAGGGGAAGAGACTCAGTAACTATTAGTGGTTATCAGTGGGTGATAGAGAAGATGTTCAACAGGGAAGAGTGAGTATGAACATCCCATTTTCTCAAAGGGTTTAAAGAGTTGTCTGGGATGACACCAGAGAAGGTAGAGACAATTCCTGCAGTTTTGTAGGAGGTCAGGTTAGATGCTCTCTGAAAGACTTCATACACTGAGGTTCTATAGTTATAAGTATTAAGTGGTGAAGCGATTTAAAATATGCTCAATTTTTCTATTAGCAGAATTCAAGAAAGATGAAACACACAACACTGTTAAACATGATTGTTTCTTGTACCCCAACAAGGCACCAGCACTACACCGTGGGATTTGCCAACAAACTGTCATCGTTGCACTGTGTTAAACGGCCTTTGCCACTCTTGCAGAGAGGTTATCTATATTTCTGTTCAAATGCAAGTATAAAGACATTATTAAAACGTAGCAGATAACATTGTAGAGCTCAACAGGAAAAACCAAGGTCAGATGATGGGAAAAAAATGCAGGAGTGAGGAAGCCACTGTCATTTGAAAGAATAATAATCATTATCAAGGGCTTGCTTTCGTATGTGTGTTTTTTTAATTTTTTTAAGGCAATATATTAGCGGTTAGGGAAAGCTAGAGATTGAACACAGGCAAGGGACAATGTGGAGGTCACCGTCCATCGTTCCTGGGATTTCAGAGTGAGGTAGATAAACACAAGGCTATAAAGGGAATTCAAGTTAGGCTTCGAAAGGACTGGAGAGATTCTTAAAACTAAGAGGGATATATCAGCTTAGAAAATTGAAGTCACAAGTGGTTCTTGTGCCATAGACATCATGGAGAAGCAAAGGAGAAAACAGGAAGAATTACATGAAGCCTGTAACTAGTAGTAAATAAGAAACCAGCAAGGGCCTGGCGGCTTATCAGAAACCAGTATGTGAACTAGGAGCTCAGTTATGAAATAGCTGTTTCTTCCCTGGGATCCAGGAGGGACTCTTAGGTGGCCAGAAGCCAAGGCTGAGATTGAGGCTCAAACACAAAAGGATTCCCTCATCTTTAGAGACCAGACTAAAGATACAGAAGAAAGGATAGGTGGGCCCAACATGGTGACAATTGGGGGTCAAGGGAGAGAGTAGACAGAGAGGGATTACAAAGACCCTGAAAGGCATGAGAGTTAGAATCACACATGGCATATGGTTTAATGCCTCCTCCTCTGGGAAGTGCCCTGGGCTTATTCTCTGATCTACAGCATTTTGTAAATACCTTTGCTTGTAGCATTTATCATGTTATATTATAGAACTTTCTCTAAATAGGTCTGCACCCCATTAAATTGTCAGCTCATTGGAGGGGGCATGACATACAAGAATGTATGCATGCATTAGTGAGTTGAGAAAGAGGCAGAGGGAAGAATTATAGGCAAAAAGATATTTGAACATTCTTGTCTGCAGCCTTTCTCTCTTGGTTTTAGTAAATGCCTCTAAAGCCCTTGGAAGGGTGGTTGGGCAGGAGGGAATCTTCCAAATTGGAAGGAGGCTGGGGGAAGGTGGGGGGAGGGCTTCAAACAAAATCCCACAGATCTAAAAGGAAAGGGAATTAGAATATTCTGATGGAGGTCTGGAAGCAGAGGCAGTCCGCCCTCTATTGGCCGTTGGGGGTGTTGAATGGGAGGGGTTTGCTAAGTTGTTGAAGATGAGTAAAAATCAAATGCCCATTTGAGGACCAAGCAGAAAGTGGAAATGAGAGGGCGATAGATAGACTACTAGTATTAGAGCCCTCGTCCATGGTTCAGTGTCTAGTTCAGCCTCTCTAGCCACACCCCGGGATGTTTCCGTTTTCCTGAAATGAAAAGAAAAATATAGGAGTTGCCTTTGGAGTCTGAAAAACACTTAGAACTGAATTGCATTAGAGAAAGTCTCACTGTTTTCTAAAGATGTTGCATACATGGTAGAAAGATCTATGAAGAAACCGGGACAAGAAGCCTGCTCCTTTCACCTCTTTACCCCCATCGTGCTGGTCCCCCTGAACTGGGATTGCCTTAGTCTTGGGCCATCAGCTTGGGCAGGGAGACCCCTAGTTTGGGGGCTCAGCCATCTGATCTTGGGCTCTGAATCTGGTACTTGGGCTATGTTATCATCACCTAGTATCTAATTTTACTAAGGGAGTTCCTGTCTTATCCCCCCTGCCTGTGTATGGCACTGCTCTGGAGCTATTAGAAGGATAGTAAGGCATATGCACAACACGAGTTCTTCTTAAGGTTTGCCCTAATATCTTGACATTCTCTCTTCCTCTTTCCCCGCCCCCCCTTTCTTTCATGCTATTTACATAGGTTTGAACAAGGTAGTTATCCTTTCTGAATCTGTTTCTCCTTTGTACAATGGAGACAAATTTGCATACCAAACCACACAGGGTATCATGTGGATAAAAATCGATGTTCTCCTTTTATATTGTTACTTCTGGAGTCTTTCTAATGGAGTGTCTCCTCAAGTTTTGTGCCGGAGCTGGAACCCCTGCTCTAGGATATCTCAGCACCTATAGCCTTGCAATATCTGCCGGACCAGATATTTGCCTTTGCTCCCTCTTCTTATGATCCTTCTGTTGGTCCCACTTTGGCAGTCTGTCTAGCCTTGGGGTGGTAGCCTTTGTGATATTTTCTTGGACCTATTCCAGTCTAAGACTTATTTTAAAGGCTAGTTCATTAATAATATTTCAAAGGGTATATCATTAATAATGATGATGATAATAATAGTAATAGCTAACCTTTATAGAGTGACTGCTAATAAGCTCTTCACAAGGGTTGTTTTAATTAATGTACAGAATAGTCCTATAAGGCCAATGCCTGATATTATCTCCAAGGCCTTATGTTGTCTCCACTTTATAGTTGAGGAATCTGAGGCATAGGAGGCCACGTGACTTGCAAGGTCTCAGAGCTCTGTGGATGGATACAGAGTTTGGAACCCAGTCATATTCTACCTTAAGGGCCTGTGTATTTAACTGCCTCAGGCAGTGATTTGAGAATGGTGACTTACTTTTCTTTTCTTTTTTTTTTTTTTTGTGGACCCAACTAAAAATTAGCATCTATGACAAGATCTTGCCTTCTTTGATAACTTGCATATGAAAACTTAAAATAGTGACTAGTGCTGTTCTCAGAATGGAAATAGCTTCATTGTTTTCCTAATTACTGAATAAGAAATATTTATGAAGTGTTTACCATGTGTATATTTACTGAATTACCTGACTATATTACCATGACTAATCTTCACTATAACCTGATGAAATAGAAACATAATTACCTGCATTTTACAGGTGGGAAACTAGAGGAACGAAAAGGTTAAATAATATGCCCAATGTTACACCTATTTAAAAAGAAAGATTGGGGGGGCGCCTGGGTGGCTCAGTCAGTTAGGCGCCCGACTTGGGCCCGGGTCATGATCTCACGCTTCGTGGGTTCTAGCCCCGCATCGGGCTCTGTGCTGACAGTGCAGAGCCTGGAGCCTGCTTCACATTCTGTGTCTCCCTCTCTCTCTGCCCCTCCCCGGCTCACGCTCTGTCTCTCTCTCTCAAAAATAAAATAAAAATTAATCGGGATTCACACATAGCAGTATGGCTCCAGAATCCACGTTATACACTACTGTTCCTAATATATATTCTTTACAATTACATGCTCATGGGGGTGGTGGGGGAATGACAAATAGAAGTAAGTTTAAAAAAAAGAAATGAAACATCACCCATAATTCCATCATTAAAATATTAACCATTAATAACATTTCTTGTACATCCTTGAAGGCTTATGTTCCCCTTTAAAGCATAAAAATAAAATGGGATATGCTTCCTAGGTTACAAATGTTTTTTCACTTATACACATATATTGATCTTTGGGATAAACACTGCATCCTTTTTATTACTACTGAATATTATTACATTGCGTGGGTATACCATATTACATTTAGTAACGCCATATTAATATGCCTTTAGGGTTTTTTTCTTTGTTTTACATTTTTACCGTTGTAAACAAAGCTACAGCATATTCTCATTTAGCCAAACCTTCAAACACTTGTCCATGACTTCCTGTAATAAATTCCTAAAGTGGAATTGTTCATCGTGGGTCAAAAGGTATGTCTTTTTATATTTCAGATTGCCTTCCAGGAACTTTTATCTGCCCACTCCCTCAAATACTTAGTGAAAGTGCTCAACTCATTCTTATAATGTTTATTTTGGAATTGCTTCGTGTAGTCCGATGGGAAAATAAGCTTCATTGTTTAACAGTCGTATATGACTCAACATATTATAACTCAAGTAGATTACCTTCCTCATTCACCAGACTTGGCTCTAACTTGATTTTTATAATCTCTATCAAATTCATCCTTAAAGGATGGATATTTGTTGGGAATATTTAGAAGAACTGACACATGTTCCAGCGAAAGTATGTTTTAAAAAGTTTAAATAATGGTGATCGTTTCACATTGTATACAAATATAGAATCATTATGTAACACCTCTGAAACTAATAAATGTTATATGTCAATTATATCTCAATAAAAACAAATGGTAGGAATTGGTGGTTTCCATGGAACCAGCATTCCGCTTTTCCAAGTAACTGCTGACAAGGAGACCTCATTTATTTCAATTGTAAATTCTGCTATGATAATGCTCATCAGAATACTGGTATTTTTATATGCACATCCTATATATCATACAGATGTTTTGTCACGGAAATGAGAGTTTATTACTTATGTTCTGGGGTAAATGGTAGTGCTCATCAATTTCTACGTTCCTTCTTTTCATTCTGGACACACAACTAGACCATACTGACCACCTTCCTTGAAGTTAGATGGGGCCATTGAATGTGGATGGAAATGTGAATGGATGGAATAGGCTGGCCTCTAAAACCTCTCCACAATCCTGCATCGTTTTTTATTCTGCTAGCTGGCTGCAAAGCATACCACAGAGGACCCGAGGCTCTAGAGGATTTGGAACCACTACAGGGAGAGATCCTGGATCCTTCAGTGACTGACAAAAGCTGACCTCCTATGTATGGACGTATTCACATACATATATACCTCACTGAAATCTCAGTGGATGGTTGCCGTTAGTGAGAAATGAATCTTTACTATGATAACTCACTGAGACTTGTGGCTTGTTTGTTATAGCAGTTAGTTTATCCTAACATCTTATTTTAGCCTAAACAGAAATAATATTAATTGCTTATTCAGGCCCTAGCTATTATTATATGTTCTCAGACAAAATGCCATTTTGACATGCACTTATAATCAATGTGCATTTGTTTGTTTGACTACAAAATGATGTAAAATGATCATGTTACCAATTCTGGCATTTACATGTCTTTTATTATTATAATGTTCTAAGAAGATCTTAGCATTTTGTTGGCACTGATTAGTGGCAATTAAAATAAGTAGCATTTAAACTTTCCACTTATTCGAATGAGAGGGTGGCCATCTCCATTCTGCTACCCAGTGAGTTTTACTTCCTGATCTTCCCCCACTCTCATACTGCCCCTGTCCTCAACTTTATTGTGGCTTACCAAGGTCCTTTGCGCTCAAAAGACAATAAAGCTCTTAACCCTCATTTTTCTCCCTTTTTCCACATCTGTCAGAATATATTACCTCCTCTTCAAGCCTTTGCAACATTGCCCACGTTTGCTGCCCTTTGAAGCCTTCCCCCACGAATGTCACCCTCGTGGCATCAACATCAATACGTTTATTATTGCCAGCACTTCCTTCCATTTATCATTTTAACTCAAAGAAATTCTACTATTTTGATACTGGCTTCTAAGGTTATCATATTCATCTCCTTTTCATTTAATTAGCTGATTGCTTGATGTGTCTGAATCATCTTATTCGCTACATTGATCGTTTTTCACAAACTTTTTCAAGTTCAAACGGAAGTTCATGCGGCGAATCAAGTTCGTTGACCAAATGCAGTTGCCATCAGGCTGTGACTGTGTGAATGACTACCTGCCTAAGATTAGCAAGAAAACTGGAAGATTGAGCTCCTGGGGCATGACTAGGAAAGATTCCAAGTGTGTCTCCATCATCAGCTGATTATTGCCAAAGACCATGTCATGTTTTTTGTTTGGATTTGCCGAGGAGAAGAGCTAACCGGCAATGCCAATCACAGGTGTTTAAAGAAGAGGACCGTCCAGTTTTTTCCTTGACAATTTATTGACGAAATCGGGAATGTCCTCAATGATGATGAGGTATGGTGCCGTAAAGTGTTCTGATGGAAAGAACACGATCTTGGGAACAAACTGACCTGGGATGAAATTCTGACTGTGTTTATTACTGTCTGTGTGACTTTGGAAAGTTATTTAATGAGTTTCATTTTTCTCATCAGTCACTTGGGAAATGAGCACCTATAGGGTTCTGTGCATATAATAGATACTTAATAAGTCTCCTAGCATTTTTAACGATGGGTTTTTTTAAACCTATAACAGATTCAGATATTCACAAATTCTTTGCTACTTTCAGAGCTTTTGAAATGCAGTCTAGTCTGTGGTTCTAGAATATAGTAGTACTTCTGGCCTGTGTGAAGATCAAACCCAAGAGCTTTACCTCACAGCAATTATACTCCTTACAGTCTGTACTTCTCCCCAAAGTCTGTACTTTTCACATCTGTCTCATGACTTAGGGTGTATGCTTCCCTGTAATGCAGAATAGGGCTTTTGAAGCCAGGAAGCTGGAATCACTACTCTGATTACAAAAATAAATGTCTTTCCTTGTGCTTGAGGGGCCCTGGTATGGGCAACTGGTATGCCAATAGTTTCAACATAGTGTAAGTTTACAAAATTAAGCCTATGTGAGAAAATGGGATAAAGTTTTACAAAACATTTTCATGAATGAGAAGAGTTGGGTTGAATCTTAAAGGGCAAACAGACACCAGGTTTCAGAGTCAAGGGAGGGAGGGGAAGAGATTCCAAGCAAAGAAAACAGTGGCATGCCTACAATAGAGCTTGGTACGGGGGCCCCTGGGTGGCTCAGTCGGTTAAGCATCCAACTTTGGCTCAGGTCATGATCTAACAGTTTGTGAGCTCGAGCCCCGCTTTGGGTGAGATCGAGCCCTGCTTCCAGTGAGCTTGTGCCCCACATTGGGCTCCATGTCTATGGTATGGAGCCTGCATGGGATTCTCTCTCTCCCCCTCTCTCTGCCCCTCCTCACTCACGCCCTCTCTCTCTCTCTCAAAAAAAAAAAAAAAAATATATATATATATATACACACATATATATATATATGTATATATATATATATATAAAGCTTGGTACATAGTAGGTGTTTAATAAATGTTGTTGAAAGAAGGAAGAGAACGTGTACTTTTGCAGTGAGAAAAACAGATGAAGTTTAGGTGACTGGATGCCTGGCAGCAAATGTTAGGACACAAAGCTAGTTAAGGTTGGGCTGGACGATAAAGACCCAAAATCTGTAGCCAAGAGTTTAGACTTCATCCTGTAGGGGAATGTTTGGAGCTTTTAGAGGAAAATAACCCCATCAGATTCATATAAAGATAACATATTGTATTGACTCTGAGACACATTTTTGAAATATTTTAACAACTCTGAATGTGGGATGCATCCTACAATTGATGGCGTGGCATAGCTTAATCGGCACTTGTTTTATTTTCTTTCTCGGTGGTATATAAAATGATGTTGCTTACGAGTTATGGCATGTGATATTTAATAAAAAGTTGAAATTACGGCAGCAGAGTAACAGAGGGACAAAGAGTGGAAGCCAGAAAGCTAGTTGGGAGACTGAGCAAATGACACAGCTAGGAGACGAGAAGCTGCCATATAAAGCCAAAGATGCCACAGTACATTTTGCAAATCCAAAACAGATGAAGAGTTCCTGAGTTTAACGGGTTAAGCTTACCTTTCGTATTTCCATTTTGTTCTTTGCCACATGGTTAGAACCTGAAAAAAGCTTTTAGCTTTTCATTAAAGCTGTGTTTTCTCAGATGACCAACTTAAGGATAAAGAGTATTATTTACTATCTATTAGGCATCAGGATTTGGTGAGGAAAGTACAATCCACCCAAACTGGAGGCCCCTACCCGGGGGTGTCTACTTTGTGCCCAGAGATTTCTTATAGACAAAGAAATATTTTTTAAGTGTTGGAAGAGGCTTCAGATATCTTCAGGTTCAACTCCTGCATATTATAGATGAGGAAAGTGAGGTCCTGTGGTGCCAATTACCTTACATTTGCTGGCTCTTAGCAGTTTCCTACATGGTGGGTATAGTATGGGCCCCTTCTTCACCTTCCTCAGTATGAGCAAGTTAGTTGTTTATCTACGTCTGGATTAGTTCTGACCCCAGGTCCGCTACTGAGCGGGTGGTACAAAAGGATCTTTTGCCTTCAATTGCCAGAATTCAGCATCAACACATTTGTTATTAGTTTCTCTTGCTTCTTTCTGACTCAGTCTACAGCTGGGATCTCATTCCTTTTGCCTGGACACCTGGCTGTCTGCATCCTAACCTCGACTGGTGAGGAGTGATGATGTCTGGGATTGCGCTCTGTTGTCTGGACAATTGCTGCTTGGGTTCTGATGGGCACCACCTGTCTTTCTGTGTACCAGCCACTACCGTGGCACCCTGAGGCACTTCACCTGGCCCCAGAGTAGAGTCTCTAGAAAACAGACTGCCCCACATTACTGTGTTTTCTCTCCATCTGACTCTAGCCTGTTTATATGTCATGCTAGGTGGAGTTCTGTTGAATATTCACTCCTTTCTCCCAGCCCCAAACTCTGAAACATTTATTGACTGTGAAAATCCCTTTCTTATCTCTCAAAAACAGTACACGCCAGTAGGATATGTGGGGCTGCATACCTTCTTATCGGTTGGGCCAACTTTTGTATTCATTGGGATTCCTTCTAATTGGCTGCACCGGTTAGGCATTTGTTCTAATTAACCAGTGACCGTGCAGTTTAGTTCTTAAATATTTTTAATGTCTCCTCTGCTTCCTAGTAACCATTGGCTGGGCACATGGAGCCACGTATATGCTGAATGCTTTGCATATGTTAACTCTTTTAATCTTCATAGCACTCTCATCATATGGTATGATCAGACATATTTTTGACAGGAGAGGAAGTGAGGCTCAGAGGAATTATATAAATATCTCAAGGGCATAGGCCATGTGCGTGAGTCAGGATTCAGATCCCAGGTCTTGATAACTTCATGCCTCGATATGACATTGGAGTATCCTCTATCTGGTAGAGTCTGGTCTGCTTATCTTACTCCAGGATTAGAATATCTTGCTAGGCTGTTTAGTGCTTCTGTGTCCTTCCGCATAGATTAGGGGCAGTAACCATTTACCTATTGAGAATGAGTTTACCCACACCTTTCTTTTTTTTTGTTAAATTTTTTTGAATGTTTTTATTTATTTTTGAGACAGGAGAGACAGAGCATGAGCAGGGGAGGGGAGAGAGAGAGGGAGACACAGAATCCGAAACAGGCTCCAGGCTCTGAGCTGTCAGCACAGAGACCTATGCGGTGCTCGAACTCACGGACTGTGAGATCATAACCTGAGCTGAGGTGGAACGCTCAACCAACTGAGCCACCCAGGCGCCCCTACCCAAACCTTTCTGACCAGCCCAGCTTCAAGGTCTTTCCCACCCTCTCAGCATCCAACTCTTCTGCTCCTCAAATATCTAAATCCTACTTGGGTGACACATAAATTGTACATCATCATCAGACCTGTGCAAGGATTCCAAGATCTTTCTATATCCTCCTGTTGTTATATTCTAAAAGCCACCAAAGGACCAAGGAGAGAGTTCCCTTTGTTTCCTGATTTGTTTCTCACTCTAGAGCTCTCTAATTTTATTTTTTAGTTCTTCAAATGAAATGGGAGGAGTCTAAGCATATCATCAGGCCAGCTTACCTACGGAAAGAGTAACTAAACATACATTTAAAAATTGCCTCGCAGAAAGTCTGGCGGTTTAGGTTTGAGCAAGTCATGAAACTATAAAATATTGTACTTAGAATAGCTAACTTTCATCGAGCACTTAAAACGTTCTCACTTCTGTTCTAAATATGTTATAGGCACCCTCTCATTGAGTTCCCCACAACTCTATGCAGTGAGGACTATTATTTTTTTTTTTTGTGACTTATAAAAAAATGTTTATTTATTTTTGAGAGAGAGAGACAGAGAGCGAGCAGGGGAGGGGCAGAGAGAAAGGGAGACAGAATCCCCAGCAGCTCCGTGCTGTCAGCGCAGAGCCCGATGCGGGGCTCAAAATCACAAACTGTGAGATCATGATCTGAGCTGAAACCAAGAGTTGGATGCTTGGCTGAACCCCGCAGGTGCCCCAGTGAGGCCTATTATTATCTTCACTTTAGAGATGAGGAAGCTAAGGCACAGCACAGTGGAGCGACATGTCCAGGTCACCCCAGTCCTAAGAAAGAATCAGTATTCCAAGACAGGCATGCTGATGGCAGAGTCCAGGCTCTTAATCAAGCCTAAGGACTACAACACTTTATTTAAACAAACATATGAAAATCAGATACACAGATGAGTATTACTTTTCAAAGCACTAACATTGTCACCTTGGGAAAATGAACCCATTTTCTAAGTGCTGCCATTTTTCAAAATATTTTTGGAATCGACCTCTGATTCAATTACAAATTTATAAGGCAATTAGACTTGTTAGGCTCACACCTTGGTTTTGATTAAAAACGGCATTACCGGGGCGCCTGGGTGGCTCAGTCGGTTAAGGTCCGACTTCGGCTCAGGTCATGATCTCGCGGTCTGTGGGTTCGAGCCCTGTGTCGGGCTCTGTGCTGACAGCTCACAGCTTGGAGCCTGTTTCAGATTCTGTGTCTCCCTCTCTCTCTGACCCTCCCCCATTCATGCTCTGTCTCTCTCTGTCTCAAAAATAAATAAGCGTTAAAAAAAAACCCAAAAAAACGGCATTACCATGGTATAAACATAGTTCTATAAATCAATAAAATTGATGAGCCTTGCTTCCTTCAAATGAAAATACATAGGAAAGGTAACTCCCAAAAGAAGAAATATAAATGACCAGTAAACATATGAAAAGATGCTCAACCAAATCTAGTCAAAGGCATACATATTAAAATAATGAGAGAACATTTTTACCCACCAGGTTGACAAACATTTTTAATGATTGGCAATATCCAGGTTTACCAAGGATGGGGGGCATGAATACACTCATGAATTACTGGTGATAGTATAACTTGGTATAATTTTTCTGAAAGGCAGCTAACAATGCACATTAAGATATTAGCCGGGTATAGCCCCAATCCAGATATCACAATTTTAGGAATTTACTCTAAGAAAATAATTCTTATCTTAGGAACATTTCTTACTCTAAGAACTATTTTCCTAAGAAGAGAGTAAGGTCAAGTGTACAAATACCTAGCAATCAGGATGTCCATTATAGTCCTGTTCATAATTAAGAAAATTGAAAATAAGCTAAATGTACATTAATAGAGTGCTGATTAAATAAATCTATGTAATGCAAAGTTATAGTTACTGAAATGATGATGTGTGTTAGGTCTCAACAATATGGTGTTGATTTTTTATTTATTTTTTGCTTTTTTATAGTGTTGATTTTTTAAAGGGAGGTAATATAATAATATTACAATTATAATTAGTATAATAATACAATAGTATGCAATTATGGTAGAATCTCATCTTATCCTATTTTTTTTTATCTCTATATCTCTCCACCTACAAATATACAAATACAGAAAAAATATTCTGGAAAAGCTATTCACTAATATATTAAGAGTGACTATTTTGTGTGTTAGGACTTCATGTAAATCTTTTTAATTTTATTTTTATACCGTTATCATTTCATACAATGTATTCGCATATTGTTAAGTTTTAAGTTTACAATGTTCTCTTTATAATTAGGCAAAATTAAATCTATTTATGTTAAAAAAGATCACTAATAGCTAGCTGGATCACTCACTATCTTTACCAGACATGGTTTGCAACAATTTTGGACAGTATTTAAAATAAGAACTACACTCCCAAATGAAGTGAGCTTGCCATTATTAAAGACATTCTTTTTTTAGGTAAAACACACATCACTCTCAAAAGTGAACTTACAAAATTGTTTCATTGAAAGAAGTGTCTCCAAATGGTGACAGCATATAAGTGCCGAACATTTATTTGAAGATATAATTCTGGACTGTTTGTTGGCAAAATCATCTCGCCACTTTCAGTGTTGTGCCTCATCTACTCTGTTTGTTTACGTGAGTTTTCATAAAAAATCCGAGATAGCTGAGCCCTAAAGAAATCCCTCAGTCGGTGGAGGAACAAGCCATAATTTCTGGAGCTTTCACATGCATCGGTAAAAGAATGCATATTTTTACTTGCTTGACCAAGCTCAGGAATCTGCAAGTCTGCTAACATTGCATTATGTGGATGGTGCCCTGAATAATACCATGTGCCCTGTCGCACAAGCTGGAGATGCGCCTGTGGAATTTATTTTATTCCTATTTATGAGGACTGCTGCACACAAATAGATTATTGTAGTGTCTGTGATTAATGGGACACCGCACGGCTGCGTGGACTTCATAAATCATTCGATGCAACGTCTGAGTGAATTTTACTTGCAAAATCAGTTTCCATCAGCTTGGTTCAAAAACTGGGTAAAAGCAGAAGGATGTGTCCGGTAGTGGGAGATTTGGGGGATCGTGTAGCAGCCAGTACTGGTCCAGTTTTATGTCCCTGTTACCAGTGATGTGGAAGAACGAGTACGCAGCACGTTAATTAAATCTGCAGATGGAATTGGAAATGTCACAAAGGCTGAGAAGGCCAGGGAAATGATACAAATTGGCCTAAATTTAGTGATAAGTGGGGGTTGGAATAAAGGACCAAAATACCACAGATCTGAGCATGTGTGCACACGTACGTACAAATCGATAAGTGATGAAAGAAATCAGTTGATTGTATAACTCTCTTAAGATCCCAAGTATCGTATGAAAACAGTTTGGGAGTAGTGAGTATGAAAAAAGAACGCCTGCCTGGTTTTATTCGAAGATCAGTATTTAGCATTTGTTTTGTTTTTTTAATTTTTTTTTAATGTTTATTTATTTTTGAGACAGAGAGAGACAGAGCATGAACGGGGGAGGGTCAGAGAGAGGGAGACACAGAATCTGAAACAGGCTTCAGGCTCTGAGCTGTCAGCACAGAGCGCGACGCGGGGCTCGAACTCACGGACCGCGAGATCATGACCTGAGCTGAAGTTGGCTGCTCAACCGACTGAGCCACCCAGGCGCCCCGCATTTGTTTTGTTTTTAAAGTAATGGGTTTATTGCTTTTTTGATACATGAGTAATACGTATTCATCATAAAAGAATCAGGAGCTACAGATCAGGAACAATAAAAAATATTTCTTTAATCCCATCATTCAGTGGGATATATAATCTGATCTGATTCCCATATATATATATATATATATGAGAAAATGAGATCATATTGTATATTCAATTTGGTATTCAATTTTATTTGTGTAAGAATACCTCTTTTTTTCAAAGGTTGGTTTCATTTTTTTTTTTCTTTTGGTAAATGTTTATTTATTTATTTTGAGAGGGAGAGAGAGGGAGTCCATGCCAGTGGGGGAGGCACAGAGTCAGAGGGAGAGAGAGAATCCCAAGCAGGCTTCGGCAGTGTCAGTGCAGAGCCCAACGTGGGGCTCAATCCACGCCCCTGAGATCATGACCTGAGCCCAAATCAAGAGTCAGAGGTTCAACCAACTGAGCCACCCAGACATCCTTAAAAGGGTAGGTTCTTGAGAACTCTGGTCTATATCTACATTTCTCAGGCTCATTGAATTTATTCCCTTCAATCTCAGTAATTAGAAGCTCTGAGAAAAATGACACAAGGCTTATGTTTGTAAAGGCTAAAGCTGGAGAGAAAAAAAAGAAAGGAAAGAAAGAAAGAATTTTTTCTTTGAATACTCTGCCTGCTCCTTGGAAATCCCTTACACCAACAGCTCTCCATCAGTTTCTCTTCTCTCTCAGGGGTTAGCCTTTCACCAAGAGCACAGTCATGGAATCCCCACCCCACCCCCACATTTCCTGGCTTTATGGCCACGCTGGCCCACTGATCCTGGGAATTACCGGCACTTCAGCAGAATCACTATCATGAACTGAGGAACACTCCTATTTCCAGAAACAATTAAGAAGGAGGAGGTGATTCCCACGCGGAAGATTATTCACAAGGGTGGAGGAAAGGAGTAATCTGAGACCAATGTCCTTGGTGGTGGAGGGGGGGATGGCAGGAGGGAAGGAAGAAAAGACGAGACAGGAAGAGGGGGCCGAAAGAAGAAAGGAAAAATAATGAAGAAAAGTTCTGCTTTTTTGGCCGTGAAATATAGCTCTGAGCTTAAGACAATGGAATAAATGAAATAAAAGCCTAATTCAAGCACACACAGGCAGAATCTGAATCTTATTTCAGGTAAATGAAACCTGAAAGTGTAGGGAGATTGTCAAATCATGGGAGAACAAAGTCATTCCTGGAGTTAACTTAGGAGCCTTGACTTTGGCATCAGGTTGACTTAGGAGGCCAGCGTCCCCTTTCCCACCTCCGGGTTCTTGGTGAGGAGGGTTACACGGGCTGGCGTGGGCTCTCCGGTCCTCGCAGTGACCACACAAGAGGGAAAGGGCCGTGGTGGGAGTTCCTGAGATACCAGTTTCCATTTTTCCCACCAACCACCTGGCTGTCATTAAGCACTTGCTGTCGCCTCTTTGGGTGTCAGTGTTCTTAGCTAAGAAATGAAAAGCTAGCTTTGGATCATCTCTAACATCCTCTTTAATAGACGTGTGCTCCACAGCACATTAAAACTACCTTAGAGCTTTCAATCCCTCCCCCGCCCCCCATGCCTCCCTCCAGACCATTTATATCAGAATCTCTGGAGTGGGACAGGTATCAGTATTTTTATGCTCCTCAGGTAATTCCAATGTGCCTCCAAGGCTGGAAATCTCTGAACTGTACTAGATGAGTTTTGATACCTAAAACATTAAGAAAAATAATAGCTAACATTTATTGGGTGCTCACTATATGCCAGAAGCACTTTACATATTATGCTTCATTTAACCCTCACAAGGACCTCAGGAATTAAAACTTGCCATTTCTCCAATCCTACAGATGCAGAAATTGAGACTTAGGGTGGTTAGGTAATTTGTCTGAGGTTACCCAGCCAGTGAGTAGTGAACCAGAATTCTAACGTAGGCAATTTGATCCTGGCACTCAGGATCCTGCCCACTAATCCATACTGAAACACGGAAATCTGAACAGCCTCTTGTAAGTGAAGTTAGGCTTTGGAAATTTTGCAGAATTACCATTTTTTTTTTCCATATATTGGAACTGGGCAAGAACATTTCATTCTGGTTCTATTTCCTGTCTATACTTCGAATTTTGTAATTTAACTGTAATTTTCACTCAAAGTAGGGACAATGGGGGCCGCGTTATGAAGCGTCTGTACAAGTATTGCTGTGTAATTGCCTTGTAATTGCCATTACAGACTGCTTACTATAGGCTAGCCACTATCCTAAGTGTTTTTGTGTTTTCATATACACCTGACCCTTGAACAACATGGGTTTTGATTGTGCGGGTCCCCTTATACATGGATTTTTAAATATATATATAAATACAGTACTTATATATAATATATATATAAGTACAGTACAGTATAAATAGATACATTTTCTCTTTTTTGTGGTTTTCTTAATAGCATTTTCTTTTCTGCAGCTTGCTTTATTGTAAGAATACAGTATAAAATTTGTATAATATATATAATATATATTTTAGTTGACTATGTTATTGGTAAGCCTTTTGGTCAACAGCATGCTACCAGCAGTTAAGTTTTGGGGGAATCAAAGTTCTATGCAGATTTTAGACTGGGGTCAGGATTGATGCCCCAACCCCCACATTGTTCAAGGGCCAACTGTAATTTTCAAAGATGACCGTGATATTTTGAAGTTCCTCTCCTAAAGAAGTAAAGTCCATTTCTTTACCTCTTGATCCTGCACTTGGCCATCTAACTTACTTTGGTCAATGAGACATCCGCAAAGGTGACACAAGAAAAGGCTTAAAAAGTGCTTGGGTACTTGCGTGTGACCCCACATTTCTAGCCCTGAGAGCCCAGCCACCACATGGAGAAGTCCAGGCGGCACTGCTAAATGTGGGGGATACATGGCTCTGTCGCCCAAGCCAAGTATAAGACATGTGAGTGAGGCCACCTGGGACCAACCAGCCCCAGCTGGCTGCCACCTGACTTCCAGAACATGAATGTTCCTGGTGAGGCCAGCGTGAGAATTACTGAGCTGAGCCCATCGCAAATTGTCAACCCAAATTAAGCTAACTATTGTTCTTTTAAACTATTAAGTTTTGGAGTTTTTTACACATCGAAAGCTGACTGATACACATATATTCACTCCTTTATTTCTCATAAGATACTCTGAGGTAGATTTTGTTATTATCTCTGTTTCACAGATGAAGAAACTGAGGTACACGAAGGCTAGGTATTTTGTCCAAAGTCACAGAGCCAGGAAGCGGGTGTATCAGTGGGTGAAACCAGATAAACCGGAATCTGTGGCTCTAGAATCCGTGCTCCTAACTTCTGTGCTATACTATGCGTATCTTTTAATTTTTTTAATGTTTATTTTTGAGGAGGGTGGAGGGGCAGAGAGAGAGAGGGAGACACAGAATCGGAAGCAGGCTCCAGGCTTTGAGCTGTCGGCACAGAGCCCGATGTGGGGCTTGAACTCACAAACCGTGAGATCATGACCTGAGCCGAAGTCAGGCACTTAACTGACTGAGCCACCCAGGCGCCCCTATGCTATACTATCTTCAGAACTCTCAGTAAAGTTCTGAATTTAAGAAAGAACAATCTTCTGGGGGTGCCTAGGTGGCTCAGTCAGTTAAGGGTCTGACTCTTGATTTTGGCTCAGGTCATGATCTCACACTGGGCTGTGTGCTGATTCTGCTTGGGATTCTCTCTCTCCCCTTCTCTCCCTGCCCCTTCCCCACTTGCATTCTGTTTACCTCTTTCAAAATAAATAAATAAATAAATAAATACACTTAAAAAAATTAAAAAAAAAAAAAAGAACAATCTTCTGTTAGTTGCATTCCTGAAAAACTCAGGATTTATTACAATGGCAAAAATACTTTTATATTTTTACATATATTTACATATGTTTATATGTAAAGCAGAATTAGGTTTCAGGATGAGATAATTATAAACAATTGTTTTTAGCAACATGAAAAAACCAAGAAGATATTTAAAAATGATGCATGATACAAGACAATTCTTTAAGGAATTGGTCCATAAAGTGTGGGAAGCATACCGTTCTTGGGCCCTGTCTACCAAATGCCAGGAGCACCACACTTCTACGATCATTATAACCACAAAAAATTCCCCCATAAATTTTGAAAAATGGATACTTGATCCCACTCTTAGAGAGTATGTTTAATTGGTCTAATGTGCAGCCAGTGTTAAATCTCTGGTATAGGGGAAGCCCAATTAAAAAAGCTAATAGAGATCTGTCTATGATGGACAGACCCTCTCTTTCACAACCAGACCATCAAGAACGGTCGTGCAGGTTGTGCGCTATACAGTCCTAACAGGCACGTAGTCACAAAGACAGTGAACCACTCCTCATCTGTCAGACAGGAACCACACACTTGCTGGCTGGCTCTAGTGAAATCGCATGTGAAAATATTATATACATATTTTAGGTGACATGGAATTTTTCCTTGAACAGCTTTCCTTAGTTGAGTAGTATTTTAAATTATTTAGACTGTATCTCTCTTCATAAAAGCCTACAATATTTGATTGCATATATTAAAAATTAAGCTTTATAAAGAATTTTTTAATTAAAAATCACACATACCCACAAGTCACAACCTGCACACCATCTCTTCTCTTTTTCTAAGGCCTCCTATTCTATCAGAGATAGTAATAAAACAAATTCCGAGGTACTCAAATTTTGGCAAGGAACTTCCTGAATTCGAAAGACAGTAGAATTGCAAATATTCTTGGAAAAATAATAGGCATATTACTAAATTAGGATAAATGTATATATGAAAATACTACACAGAGAAATTGGGAGTTGATAATTTTACATTACAAAGTGTTGTAGATGAATGTTTCTGTGTCTCCCCACTATCCCATTCATGTGTTGAAGCCCTACCCCCCAAAACGATAACATTTAGAGATGCGGCCTTTGGGAGGTAATTAGGTGAGGTCATGAGGGTGGTGCGCTTCCTTATTAGAAGAGGAAGGGAGACTAGAAGTTTCTTTCTGCCGTGTGAGGACACACTGAGAAGGCAGCTGTCTGCAAGCCAGGAGGAGAACCCTCACCAAAAACAAAATCTGCTGGCAACTTGATCTTGGATTCCTAGCCTCCAGAAACTGTGACATAAAAAAGTCTGTTGTTTAAGTCACTCAATCTATGTTATTTTGTTATAGTAGTCCAAATTGAGACACAAAGCAATTCTTTGGAAAATGTATCTCTGACTTGTAAAGGATTTACTTCATGAAACTTTGTAAAGCAAGCTTCCTTATTACAGTGATAAAGTGACTTGATCTCCAGCAATATTCTTTGGGGGCACATGTCTTAAGAATCTGAATATTCATCTGACAGTATTTTGACGGTATTTATTGAGTTACTACAATGTGCCCATTACTATACTAAACTCTGGGTATTTCACTTAAGATGGGAGACATTATTTCTGCCCACAAACAGCTTCCAGTTTGCGAAGAAGATGTATAAACTGGCAAGTCAGACACAACATCACAACTGGTGAAATAAGAGTCATGAACAAAGTGTCCTGTGGAGAGTGCAGGTAAGTCAGCCTGACAGAGGGGGACAGGCCCTTATTAAAAGAGATGGCAATTGAATTATAAAAGACTAGTTAACATTTGCCTGCTGGAGAAGCAGGTAGAGAAGCGATACAAACAAAGGAAGTAGCAGGTGCAAAGGCACTGAGGCAGACAAGCGAATTGTCAGAGACATAGGCCTGGGCTGAGAGGAGCCAATGGTGATGAACTTGAGGATAAACATTAGTTACAGCCTGTGGAGGGCTTTGGATGTCATGTTGAGGAGTCTGGATTCCATCCTGCCCAAAACTGGGTCTGCAGGAATTTTAAGGCAGAAGATACTATCAATGTTGCCCTTTAGGAAAACAACGGCAGCTCTGTGAAAGAAAGGCTATGATGGGGAAAGACACATGGCACAGAGAACAGTGTGGAGACCTGTACTAATGGGCACCACTCCTGGAGGCTTTCTTGTATGGATTCCGTCCTCTTCAGTCAGGTCAGGAGTTGCTGTAGGTGTAAAGGCAGGTTGGAAAGGAAGCGTGAAGGAAGCTATCATAAGTAAACAGGTTAGAGATCGAGCCCACCAATCTTTCCTAGAGAGAAAGTGAATGGACACAGGGAAGCAGTATGCAGGTATGAAGTCTGGTCCAGAGAGGGCAATGGAGGCTGGAATCAGGAACCTAACCTCAGGGAAAAAAGTGTCAGAGACAAGAAACAATGGAGCAGGAATCCAGGCCAGAGGGTCTATGAAAGTAAGTGGTGACCAAGTTTTAGGCAAGAGTGTTAAGAATGGCACAGGATAGTGGCACCTGGGTGGCCCGGTGGGTTAAGCTTCCCACTCTTGGTTTTGGCTCAGGTCATGACCTCCAGGTTGGTGAGTTCAAGCCCCACCTTGGGCTCTGCATTGAGAGGGAGGAGCCTGCTTGGGATTCTTTTCCTCTCTCTTTGACCCACTCCTGCTCACTCTATCTCTCTCTCAAAATAAATAGACTTAAAAAACAAAAAAAGAATGGCACAGGATAACCTGCCAGAGCCTCTGAATATTCAGTGTGCATCAGAATTAGGGCTTGTTACAAGGCCGACTTCTGGGTCCCTCCCCCAGAGATTCTGACTCCATATAGGTCTGGAGCAGGGTCTCATAATCTGCAAGGACCCACCTGCTGTGGACGCTACTGGCCCATGGACTACATTTGGAGTAACAAGGCTCCCAGCTGTAGGACTTCCAGCTGTAAAATGACCTGAAATGATTTCAGGATTTGAAACCTGTTGGACCTTCAGGTGTAGACATTTCGTGACCAGACTGGAGAGGGGTCTGAGTGGTGGAAGAAGGCCCGTTGTGACACCAAACACATAATCTGAGAGGCACCGGAGGGGAGTAGGCAGCTGTACATGAACACCAAACGAGACTTGATTAAAGAAGAAGAAGAAAAAAAAAGTTGGTTTCTCTTCTCTGCAGGCAGCTGCTACAAAATGGGACTAATGGTTGTTTAAGGAAAAGTGAGACAAAGAGGCAGGTCTGAGCAAACGCTACCCAGACACCGTCTCGTTGAAAACTGGATCGGTCAGCTGGGAGCTGGGGTTCTGCTAAGCCCTCTCTGCACCAGCGACCCCACACTGGGAGCTTCTGGGCAGCTCCAGGCTGATTGAACAGAACTCCATCGTGACACCTTCCAGTTTTTCAGGGCCCCTCTTCAGGTGGCAATGCAGGATTTTGTTGCACTATTAAAAAGAAAAAAAAAAATAGGCAAAGATCATCAAACCCTTGAATTGATTAAATTATAGTGCATCTTTTAATAGGACAGACTGAAGAGGCTTCTAGAAACTAGGCCAAATTTTCTGGAGTGCTGCCAGCAATCATACAGCGTGAATACGGATATAAACAAGATGTTAATGCTCAACAATTTTTTTTTTTTCTTTTCTGACTTACGCTGTGAAGGTAACAGTTAACATTGAAGCCATAGCCGGCACAACCCAAGCAACAGATGGCAATTTGCTTAAATTGCAAGATGGATTTGAAATTGGAATTGATTAAAATACTAGTGCCTATAGTAGATGAAAAGGAGTTGATTCATTTTCCAAGATCCTTCAAATATGGAAATTATTAATCAGTGAGTCGGCTAGTTTATCGCTAGGTATCAGCACAGACAAACACAAATTCTAACATTGTTACCCATGCGACATAAATTCCTTCAGCTGCGTGGGCCAACACACACTCCATTCCCACATCATTGAATAAACATAAAATGTAATCAGAGCAACGGCAACTAGAACGGAAGGTATGTATTTATGGAACAAATGAGCGAATGAATGAATGAGTGTCAAAGCAGAGGGGTGGAGATAACCGGCCGCCTGCCATCAGCCTGGAACCAGAAGATGGAGAAAGTGTTCACCGTTTGGCTACAGAAGCTCCAAGTGTAGAAGGCAGGAGATGCAGACGGACAGGAGAAGGGGAAGAGGAACAGGAAAGCCTGGATTATCGGTAGTAGGGTCCTGGGAGACCTGGAAGATGAGCACAACAGAGACATCAATGACTAAACTCCGGCTGAAAAACATTCTAGCAAAGTAGCTCTTCAAAGAATGGAATAAAATCAACATTGACACAAACAAGCTCTTGATCCTAATTATTTGCCAAACAACTGCTACAAATCTCGAAGGGGAGCGGAAGAGGCTGGATCGATAGTTTTGGAGTCCACTTCAGCTATCTTGAAGGCTCTTCGGGACATATAAGTGTTGGGATGCTTGAAGTGTTGCGGTTACCAATTTATTTAACAAGAGTTTATTGATCTCCTACTATCTACAAGTATTTTGCTTGGTGCAAAAGTGAATAATACGGAATTCCTGTCCTCAAGCATCCTACAGTCTATATGGGGTGAACATATGCATTTAGACATAATTATATAATAGGACAAACTTCAACAATTGCCCAGAAGTAGAATAATTTGGAATATTCATTTATTTATTCACTCGTTTATTGCTTAGGAAGTGTGCGATTCAGCAGATTTTAGGATATTCATAAAATGGCGCAACTATCACGGCTATATAATTACAGAGTACTTTCATTATGTAAAAAGAAACTCAGGAACCATTGGCAGCCACTCTTCATTTCCTGCTCTCTCTAGCCTTTGACAACTGCTAATCTAGTTTCTGTCTATGGTTGTCCCTGTTCTCAACTGATTCCCCCAAATTAACCTAAGTTACACATAAGGTTTATTTCTGGAATCTGAACTCTATTCCAATGATGTTTATGACTACACTGTCTTGCTGACTGTAGCTTTGTAGTAAGTTTTGAAACCGGGAAATTTGATTCAAATTCTTTAATTTTATTCTTTTCAAATCGTTTTGGCTACTTTGGATCTCTTGCATTTCCATATAAATTTTTAAATCAGCTTGTCAATTTTTGCAAAGTCTGCTGGGATTTTGGTAGGGATTTCATTTAACCTGTAGATCGATTTGGGCTGTATTGGCATCTTAACAATATTAAGCTTTCCATTCATGATCATGGGGTTTCTTTCCATTTATTCAGATGTTCTTTAATTTCTTTCAATAATATTTTGTAGTTTTTAGAGTATACATTTTGCACTTATTTTACTGAATTCAGTCCTAGGAATTTTATTTGTTTTGATACTATCATAAGTAGAATTGTTTTGTTTTTAATTTAATTTATTTTTAATTTTAATTCCTGTGTAGTAAGCTAGAACTTCCAGTAGAATGTTGAGTAGAAAGTGTAGAAAACAGAAATCTGGGGCGCCTGGGTGGCTTGGTCAGTTAAGCGTCCGACTTTGGGACTTCAGCTCAGGTCATGATCTCATGGCCCGTGAGTTCGAGCCCCGCGTCGGGCTCTGTGCTGACCGCTCAGAGCCTGCAGCCTGTTTCGGATTCTGTGTCTCCCTCTGTCTCTGCCCCTCCCCTGTTCATGCTCTGTCTCTCTCTGTCTCAAAAATAAATAAACGTTGAAAAAAAAAATTAAAAAAAAAAAAAAGAAAACCGAAATCTTTGTCTTAGTCTTGACAAAAGAGGGAAAACTTTCAGTCTTTTTCAAAAAATTAAGTATACTATTAACTGGGGGTTTGTCATAGATGCTCTTTATTGAGGTAAGGAAGATCCCTCCTATTCCTAACTTGTTGAGGATTTTTATTCATGAAATCGTGATACATTTTGTTCAAATGCTTTTTCTACATCTGTTGAGATGAGTTTTAGCCTATATTCTATTAATATGGTAGATTACATGGTTGATTGTTACATATCGAACCAACCTCACTTTTCTGGGGTAAATCTCACTTGGTCATGGTGTACTTTTTATATGTTGCTAGATTCAATTTGCTAGTATTTTGTTGAGGACTATTGCATTTATATTTATAAGAGATATTGGTCTGTGGCTTTCCTGTCATTTGATGTCTACCTGTTTTGGAGTCAGTAATATTGACTTCATAGAATAAGTTAGAAAATAGTCCCTCCTCTTCCACTTTGCAGACGAATTTGTGAAGGATCGGTATTCATTCTTCTTTAAACATTTAGTAGAGTTCACCAGTGAAGCCATATCATCCTGAGATTTCTTCCTGGGAAGGTCTTTTTTAAAATTTCTTTAAAAAAAGGTATTACTTATTCAATACTTACAGTTCTTTTCAGATATTCCGGTTCCTGAGTCAGTTTTGGTAATTCCTGTCTTTCTAGGAATTTATCCATTTCATCTAGGTTATCGAATGTACTAGGTTTCCTGTACTACCTTATAATCCTTTTTATTTCTGTAAGATTGATAGTAATGTTTCCTTTTTTATTTTTTATTTTAGTAATTTGAGTCTTCTTTCTTTTTTCTTGGGCCAGGCTAGCTAAACATTTATCAGCTGTGTTGATCTCTTCAAGGAACCAAATGGAATGTTATTGATTTTTTTCTTTGTTTTTCTGTTAATTATTTTATTTATTTCCACTTCAGTCTTTATTATTTCCTTCCTTCTGCTTTAGTTTGCTCTTATTTCCTAATTTCTTAAGATGGAAGGTTGAGTTACTGTTTGAGATGTTTCTTCTCTTTAAATATAGACATTTACAGATGGAAATATCCTTCTCAGCACTACTCCCACAGCTTCTCATAATTTTAGTATGTTGTATTTTCATTTTCATTCATCTCAGTATATTTTCTAATTTTTCTTGTGGTTTCCTCTTTGGCCCCTTGGTTATTTAGTAGTGTGTTGTTTCACTTCCACATACTTGTTAATTTCCTAAATTTCCTTCTATTATGGATTTCTAATGTCATTCCATTGTGGTTGAAGACTGTATTTTGTAGCATTTCTCTCCTTTTGAATTTATTGAGGTTTATATTATAGCCTAACTTGTGGTCTATCTTGGAGAATGTTCCATGTGAACTTGAGAAGAAAGTATTCTGCTGTTGTTGGGTGCAGTGTTATAAAGATGTCTACTGGGTCAAGTTGTTTATAACATCAAGTGCTCTATTTGCTTGTTGATCTTTTCTCTTGTTTTTATTTCCATCATTAGAAGTGAGGTATTGAAGTCTCCAACTATTCTTACTAAATTGTCTTCATTTTCTGTTCAATTCTGCCAGGTTTTGTTCATGTATTTTGGGGCCCTGTGATTTGGGAATTTTTAAGAGGCAGAGAACATCAGGAAACGTGTGCTCCCCAGACACATATACATACACAGATCATGTGCATGTGCACTCACACCCCCCACCCCTGACATGTTCCTTCAAACAGCCTGTTTTTCTGCTTTCTGTGTCTCCTCAAGAAACATTTAGGAAACTGTTAGGCAATAGTTAAACAAGTTGCCAGATAAACACCAAGCAATTCTCTGTTTGAATTAGACAGGTTGGAGCAAAGAATTAGGGCGGGTGGAGTGGAGTGGAAGGCAGAATTATATGCTCTGGTACATGGAAAACGGTACTGTAGCATCTGTGGATAAAAGAGGGAAATATTACCTCAATGGTCCAAAAAGCTACGATACTGTTTGAACTTGTGTGTTTTCAAAGTAATCTTAGAACTTTGAGTACAATACTCCTGAAGAGGCTAGTGCATGTCACTAGAGGAAGTAAGAACACGTGTCCTGCAGGCTCTGATATCTTCCAGGCACACAAGGATTCTATTGTCAACCGCAGATGATTACATATGTTTTCATGGCTGTCTCCTCACACGTATGTTTATCTTTCATCATTTTACTGCAAAATATTAGATATGTATTCTGGAATTTTCTGGTAAAAATTCTAAGAATATATATTGTAAACTTGTATTGATTTATATTTTTAATTAATGCTTCTCAGATAGTTGAATTTTCTCAATGTGTTCAGTTTCATTTTTCCTAACTTACCTTCTTTATTCAAGAAGTGGCCCATAAGTTTACTGGAGATTTTCGGTAATATTGCTGTCCTTAACTCAACTATTGGTAAGTATTGAGTGACTTTGGGTTTAAATTATTCATCTTTAATCTGAAAAGCACCACCATGCAGGAGTTTAGGTACATAATAAAAGGAAGTTGGGTATTCTTCCACTCAGCAGAGCTGGGCATAGGGTTTCTACCCTCTGAAGAAAGTTGGAGAATCTGAGAAAGAGATATATGCCTGGAATAAAAGAGCATTCCTTCCCTGGTATTGTCCCTGGAACCGTGCACATAAAAGTAAGGAGAGACAAAACCCTTGGGCTGGTAACTCTCCTTAAGAAGTAGGTTTGGGTTTATTCCATTTCGTTGAAAAAGGCTATTGAAGACCCTAAAACTTCAGTCCCTAATTATGGCCCCAGTACTATCAGTCTAGAAATATTTTATAACCAAATGCCCACATGGCACATAAAGTAATTCAGTAGAACACCAATAGTTTGCATTACCTCAGGCGATCTAAGAATTACCTACAAAACATACACCTAAGATGTCGAATGTATTACATTGTTCTACGGGTTTTTAACCTGAAGTCAATCAGTGTTGGTGCTATGGACTTCTCTGAAAAAATGATTGCCAGGGCTTCTGTTCGACTCTATGGGTTTGAAGTAGAAAGTAGGGCCAACCGTCTATTAAGACCACTAAATGCCTGACAATAAAATGAAGCCATCTATATATATGCAAATGCTTATCTTTATTATTTTATTTTATTTACACATATTGTTTTGAGAATCAGAGTGAAGGAGTGCAAGTACCTTATGAAAACAGTGATTAAAAATAAGGAATATTAGGTATGTCCTTTTTTTTTATCTCATTTGTGACTATTAGGATTTTGCTAACAACCATATCCCTAACCACATGGTAAGATGTAGGTTCTGTATTCATTTAAAAATGGGGAATCTTTATTGAGCTCATGCAGAATAGCCCATAACTGGTCTTACAGTCAAAAGTACTCTTTGTTGTTTTTATGACAAAGAATATAAAACTGTAGTTAGTAGAGAAAGAAGTGTGCCTACAGCTTGCTTGCCCTTTTGGATGGGACAGTTTTGAAGCTCATCATGTAGGAAATTAATGTATCTTGGGTTGAATAAATTATAAATAGTAGGCTGGGAGAGATGATATTTTAAATCCAGTTAGGTGGATTCATGCCTGCAGACATGACAAAGAGAAACACATTGCAAATCACCAGGATCTACCATTCAAGTCTGTGACAGGAAATATTCTCTGCATCCACTTTGGCATAAGCTCTTAAAAATCAACTATAAAGTATAATGAAATATGACTTGGTCCCAAGTAAAAATGACTTGGGATCTTCAAAGTTTAGGGCCGGTTTATTAACCTTTAGTTGATAAAGTTGGGAAAACCAATGATCTCTGGCCTTACTAGCATCCGAGCTACTTAAAATTCTCCCACCAGGGGCGCCTGGGTGGCGCAGTCGGTTAAGCGTCCGACTTCAGCCAGGTCACGATCTCGCGGTCCGCGAGTTCGAGCCCCGCGTCGGGCTCTGGGCTGATGGCTCGGAGCCTGGAGCCTGTTTCCAATTCTGTATCTCCCTCTCTCTCTGCCCCTCCCCCGTTCATGCTCTGTCTCTCTCTGTCCCAAAAAAAAAAAAAAAAAAAAAAAAAATTAAAAAAATTCTCCCACCAAATTCTTTCCTTCGGTTATTATTTTTCAGGATCTTCTCTCATTGTCTGTTTGGTGGCCAAATTCAGTCCTGTTTATTATATCTGACATTTTTTTAATCCTTAAAATCACACTGATAAGATTTAAATGTGACAAATTCTAGACAGCTGCCTCCAATTTCATTTTGCGTGTTACCTAAGAAGAAGTCCTCGTCAGCTCCAGCCATAGGAGGCCAAATCCAAAATTTTCTGGAGCCCACTTCAGCAATAATCTATTGATAAGAGGGAGAAGGAGAAACCCATTTCTTGGCACGGTGGAGGAGGTGTAAAAATGGTTCTCGGATTGCAACAGATCACAAGGATGAGGTGACATTTCCTCATTCTGTTACAAACTTCTCAGCCCCCAATTTCTCCAGTGTATTCAGGAATATACGTGGTCAGCTGGACAGGCCAACTCAGGTGAGGTTTTAAAGGCAGAGTGGGAAGCATGAACCCAGGGACAAGAGACTTTGGTCTTTTGAGATCTATTGGGTTGGTTACTGTGCTTCTCTGCTGCCTTCCGGATTCTAGATTTGGACAAATCATTTTTCTCACGCATCAGAATCACTTGGTGACTTTTATCCACTGCCGGAATATTAAGTATTAATTTTCTTTGTGATTTAACAAGAAGTGGGTATGTGGCCAGAAACTTGTAGTACTGGACTAAAAATTAATTACCAAGTCAGTTTGTTCCCAGCTTATGAATATGTAGGAAGACAAAGGGTCCTTTACAAGTGCTCAAACACACACACATGCACACACGCACGCGTGCACACATAGGCTTCATTACTCTTGCTACTACGGGCGTTTTGGAGACCACTAGGTGTCACTGTGCACAGATACCTACATGTGTAGATGCAAAGGCAAGAAAACTTGATTCCCTGGTAAAGCTGTTCTCCTTTTCTTTAGGAGGTAGAGATGAGATTCGATACACAATGAGTTTAATTCCTCCTTCCCTCCTCCTTAAAGACTAAAGGATAGTCTTTAACTTATCTTTTATTTAGATCGGCAAGAAAACTTTCTTGAGTTCCTCCTTTCCTGTTAATCTTCCTTTCTCTTGAGTTTAAAGTGAAAGAAACGCTGGTTTTTTTTTTGATGAAGAAACACATGTTGGAGGCTAAAGCATCACATGGCTTATCAGCATTGTGGAGGTCTTCCTTTGGGGGTCACAGAGTCAGATCTAGCATCTCCTCAGATGCTTGAACCCTGCTGGGTAGAGTAAGCTTTAGGAGAGTGGGCCACCTTCATGGTCTGATTTGAAGCTATGACTGCAAACAGTTCCCCTGCCTCCACTGTCCACTTCACTTCGCCCGGAGTGTATGTCGCACCAGTGAAGTCTTGCCCCTGGGTGTGGCATACCGTGTAAGCAAAAGCACAGTGTGTGTTTTTTGGATGTATAAGTTATATGGTGCCCTTCATGAGCACATTAACAGTAAATTATGTAAGTATACTAAATTAGAGTTATTTTAGCTGTATGTCCTTTTGAAAGATACAGAATATAAATTTGAGGGTGTATGTTTCAAATAATAAAGAAAAAGGAAAGAGGGACAGGTCTGGATCAAGATAATCAAATTGGGCAGGATTAGGGCTAGGAAATGTAGAGAGGACAGGGAGCAAAGAGGACGTTCCTACTCCTTCTTTCAAAGTTCCCTGTCTCTCTGGCACCTTCCTGTGAGCACCTGTTTTCTCTCATCTAATTTGGAAGATATGGAAAGGTCTGGAGGGATGTATTTAATGGAACAGTTGATGGAGTACACAAGAAAGGAAGGGTAATATGTGAAGTGTCTCTCATGCTCTAGGCACCATATTCTGTGCAGTGTGAATGCGAATTCACCTAAATTATCCTTCTGTCATAAAGTAGGAAAATGAAATGCACACAGTCTTCACTAAACTTCCCATGGTCTCACAGCTAGAAAGAAGCAGAGCCAAGGCTAGAACAGATTAGAACTTTTATCTGACCTTAAGAAGATAAACTGTTTGAACAAGCCTGCATGTGAACTCAGTGATACATGTATGAGAGCATTTATTGCAGCATTGCTATATGGGGAAAACTAGAAACAACTTCCGTGTCCATGAGTAGGATAATGGTTGAATACATTGTGTACTTGTTATAAAGCACCAAATTCTGTAAGTACTTGAAAGGAAAAATTTCCAAGCTACGTTATAAGATGAGATGGCAAGATGTAATAGGTTTTGTATCAGCCTATTTGTTTTAAAAAGAGGAAAGATATGTTTATGTATGTTTTAATAATATGTAATTTATATCAATAATCTACAGATAGTTAATAATTTATATATAAAACACACTAGATTGTACTTCCTGTGAAGGCAGACTTCTGTTTTCTTTTTTGCTCAAGGATGCATTCTCATTGTCTAGCACATTTGCTCATGAGGTAACAGACCCTCAGGTGACCCCCTAGTTATTTACAACTGCTGGCACTCACATCTTTGTGTAATCTCTTCCCCTTGAGTGTGGATGGTACCTGTGACTTGCTTCTAATCAATGGAATATGGCAAAAGTGATGGGATGTCATCCTCACACTTAGATTTGATTAGGTTACATTCTACAAGGCTCTCTTAGCAGACTGGAGCTGGAGATTCTTTGTGCAGTCTTGATGAAGTAGGCGGCCATGTTAGGGAGGCCAACATGGTGAGGTTTGTCATAGAAATTCACGTTGCTGTGTATGAGTTCAGGTCCTTTCTGCTGATTAGTATTCTATGACATGAAACTGCTATACTTTGCACAAACTTTCACCAGTGTTGAACACCCACGGTGCCTCTGATGCCCTGCTATCACAATGTCTTGGTGAATATCTTTGCAACCATCATGCTATGGAATCTAAGCATCTACCCCACACATGGGGAGGGGCATTGCTGGGCCATGTATAATAGGGTCCTTAATTTCACTTGGTACTTCCAGGTTCTTTCTGGAATGGCTGCACCACGAGCACACCCACGGCAGTGCAGGATGTTGCTTGTTTTCTCGTATCTTCCCCAGTGTATCTGTCTCCAAAGTTCATGTTCTTATTATACTTAAGTGATATCCTAGTCATCCAAGTTTTGAAAGCATTCAAAGACAGCCTTTCAAAAATGAAAAATGCTCGAACGTTCCAGACATCATGTATTCTAAGTTAAAAGACAGGTCATTATCTGAACACGTTTTGGTTCCTTAGTGTTTGTCGTTCTCCACTGACTTCCTCTTTTTTTTTTTTTTTTTTTTTTTTGATGATGAGAGAAAAAATATGGGTGTGAGAAGAGAGAAGTATGGAATATTGCGCTGAGGTGCTGGGGAAACAGGCACATGCACGTCCAAGTGGGCCTGTGCTCACACACACACACACACGCACACACACACACAGGGTATGAGAGGGAAGGAAGAGAGGCTAAGCGATGAAGATAAAGGAAACGAGTGATATGTAATAAGAAAGGATGATGTTTTCTCTTTAAAGCATTGATTGGAAGTGAAGGTGATGAGGGTGGAAGATGATGGGGGACTGAGCATGAGCTTGTGTGTACGTGCGGAGTAAAGCAGGAGGCGTCGGGACCATGGACCACCTTCTGCTTCCCCCTGTCGCTTAAGCCATCTCCACAGGTAGAACTGAGCACTGGAGATTTAACACATTTAAACAGCAATAATTAGTGCTGTTGTTGTTTGTGTGTGTGTGTGTGTGTGTGTGTGTGTGTGTGTGTGTGTTTGGGGAGATGAAGAAAAGGTAGAATACAATGACTGAATTAAGCGCTAAGATCATGTCAGCATGACCAATTTCTTCTTTGCTTTTCTCCTTTAGAACTAAATTGCCCAGGTGTTGGAAAAGAAACTTGAAACCAGAATCTCCTCATCACCAAATATTATGTTTTAATTGCTAGGCATGCCAGGTTTAAATAGATAGCACCAAATCTGCATATCTGAAGAACATAAAATGTAGGCTTTTAAAAGAAATTAAGATCTACATAGGTTTTTCCTGACACATTTTGTTTGAAAAAAATGTATTGAAAAGTAGCAATTTCTTTTACCAATTCGATGACTGATCTAAATGTAACTATTATACAAATCAGCAGCAGAGAGTATGCATTATAGCTAAATGCTAATCCATGCTAATGGAAGGGACTGAGACTTACGGAGCTGAGAAACCAACGTTTAAAAAAAACTGGACGTGTTTGTGAGAAGCAGCACCTAAATACATACTCATGCCTTGCAAACACCAGCCTGAGTCTTTCAGGATTGTGGTCTCCTCTCTGTCATGTGGGACCTGAGAATAAGACCCAGCTCCACCTTCCACTGTGTTGGTGTTGCTGATGGGGCAATAGGTATACTGGGGACAAGGTTCTAGAAGGACTTTGAAGATCATCCGGTTTCCAGCCTCTGTCTGATGCTTGATTCTCCTCAACTTTGTATGATGTGGCTGTCCAGATTATTTCAGTATTTCCGGGGATTAAAAGTTTACTTTATCCTAAAATACCTTATTCTATGTGTAGGCAGTAAACAGAAAGATCTAACTTTTGCTCTATTTAAGTAGATATCTAAATCTGGAATTCTCTTGTTAGTCCTGTTTCTGACCTCTTGGATGACACAGGAAAAAATTATTGTCTGGGTGCCATGGCAGTGTGGGCCCCTGCCTGGCAGCTGATTCTGGACTGGTTGCCTTATCCATGGCAAATAAAAGGAGGGCGATTAATTAAACGGCCCCTCCACAGTTCCCTTTGTTGGCGGGAGCTCCTGCCAATTCAGCGTCCTCTGCATTTGGAATGACAGAAGACCTTAAGATAGACATCGACAAAATCCACAATTCAACTTAAAACTTTATGTTTCTGGAAACAGCTTTGCTATTTTAATGCCCGTAGCATTAAACCTCCCTCTGAAGCCTGAAGCCGGTTTAATACAGAAGGGCACAGTTCGGGAGCGGCCCAATGGAAGAGACACATAGGGCAAGGTCTAGAGGTGGGGCAGGGCCTACCACCCTCCCTACAACCTTCACATGTTTACCAACCTGAAGTTCTGAGATCTTGTTTTAAAGGGAAAGTAATATAGGGCAGAATTAGAAGCGTAAGTTCCTAAAAAAACTAATAAACAATGCATGTTGAAACTATCTATAGGAAATGGCAATGCAGTCATTCACAGGGTCAAGAACTTTTTGAAATCTATGGTTGTTCGGAGGACCAGAAGCAAGCTGGGAAGAACTGAAGAAACCCACGAATCTGTGCCCGTTATCTCCTGAGCGGATCCCTGCTAGTGCTTCCTTGCTTTCATCCTGGTGCCTCTTCCTCCGCTTTGCACACGACAACCAGAGTGACCTTTCCATTCCTTCACTTAAATTCCTTCAGTGGCTTCCCATTTTTCTTGGGCCAATGACCAATGTTCTTACTAGCTCCTACATGGTTGGGCTCACCCTTCCAGCTTCACACTGCATCACTTTCCTGTGCCCTCTGCAGCCACAATGACCCTCATTCAGTTATTAGAACACACCAAGGTACCCTTGACCCCCATGCTCTTTCTTCTGCCCCCTTTCCATCTAATTAACTGCCGCTTATCATAGAAAATTAAGCTTAGATGTTCCTTCCTCAGGGGAACCTTTCCTGATCCCCCATTTTAGGTCAGGTCTGTTTCTTAAGTGCTTTCAAAGTTTCTTTCCTTCGGGGTACCTGTCTCAGTTTGCAATTGTATATTAGCATGATTGTTAAGTTTATGTCCGTGTGACTTTGTAACTGTGTAAGTTTATGTCATTGTTCCAGCTTGAGGAAAAAAGTCTTGCTAAGACTGGCCATGAATCTGCTTCCCTTCCACACCTCAATTTCTCTCTGTATTTCCAGGATTTCACTTTGTATCCGATGTGTGTGGACAAGAAAAGGGTTGTCCTCACAAGGTGGTTGGAAGGGGACTGATCAAAATTTTTAGATGATCACGGGTACTGTGCTGCCAGTGCAACGGGAGGACTCCTGTCTCATTTGGCTCACTAGTGCTGTCACCAGATGGTGCTTTGCTTGCAAGGGAGATGGGTGGCATTTGGATGCTGGCCCCTCCCTCTTGGTCTGACCCCTTGGCCCTATGCCCTTGACTTTCTCTCGTCATGATCCCTCCCCCTCTTTCTTCCCTTCCTCCACACTCCTTCCTGGTCCTATAACTGTCTCTCATTTGATGGAATTGGTAGGGGAGAGAATGCTAGAATACAGTACTTCTTCCCATACATCAATTGGCTAATTAAAAAAATCTGAGGCGCCTGGGTGGCTCAGTCAGTTAAGCATCTGACTTCGGCTCAGTTCATGATCTTGCGGTTTGTGAGTTCAAGCCCCACGTCGGGCTCTGTGCTGACGGCTCAGAGCCTGAAGCCCGCCTCAGATTCTATCTCTCCCTCTCTCTCTGTCCCTCCCCCACTCATGCTCTGTTTCTCTGTCTCAAAAATAAATTAATATTGAAAAATTAAAAAAAAAATCTTGTACCTCCATTTTAGCTTTTAAAACTGAAGTAAAAATTTGGCTATTTTAAGCTCCAATTCCTCTGTGATAACATTTCCCTGAGGCAGTAGGTGTCTTGTGTCTAACTGCCCAAATGAAGAAGAGTCATAGAGAAAAAGAAGAGAGTAGGTAATAAACACATTGGCTATTACACAAAATGGTTACCCAATCACGTGTCTCCTCCTATCAAACTGTGGAAATAGAGATCACGTCTGTTCTCACCCAACGTTGTATCATCAGTATCTAGTGCAGTATCTGGCATTGGGCACCCGGTACTTATTTGTTGAATGAATGAACAAATGAATAATTGAACAAGGAGGTAAATGAGGAACAAGGAGGCAAGAGCCCACATGACTGATTCTGAAATGGAGAGCTTGGAAAGGTGGAGCTGGTAGCCAAAGACAGAGCCCCGTAGTCCAGAGGAGACAAGATAGATAAAATCAGAAAGACCAACTATCTGGTGGATTAAGAAAGAGGAATTAACTCAAAAAACAAATGGTCTGTGAAGATAGGAAAATAGGTTACTGTAGAGTCAGAGCAAAGGCCATGGGAATTTTCTAGTCAAAGAGGTTGCTGAAAACTTAAGTTAGCTTTGAATAGAAGGCAAAAGTTCAGTCTACAGCCTCCAAATTAATATTAAGAGGTATTAAGAGTGTTTTATAATAATGAAGGATTTCTGAACGCCAGACGTGACTGTACAAAACACTTCAATCTCGTCATCACATTTCGTACTCATAATAAAACTGCGAGGCAGTGTTTTTTCACCAGTTTTACAGACAAAGAAACTGAGGCTCAAAGAGCATGATAACTTGCCCAACGTGACTCAGTAATGAGTGGAAGAACTGAGAATTAAATTCAGGTCAGAGAGAACCCAGATTCAGAGTTTTAACTCAGTGCTTATTGATATTCATAAAATGCTTTGTAATTTTCAAAATGCTTTTGACATATATTTGTAGACACTATCCTAACAATCCCAAGAGTAGGCAGGGCAGACGGCTTCATCCCCACCTTACAAGTGTGCCCCCGGAAGCCTGAAGAGGCAGTGAGGCTTATCCAAGGTCACAACTCACACGCAGGTCTGGTCTTACCACTGTATAGGTTTTTCTTCCAGAGAAGTAGGCCTAACAAGGTGACTTAGCAGCATAAGTTGTTCTGGAAAGAATAAAGACAAATGGTGCCTGTCTTACAACTTATTGAGGGTTTACAACCTGAGCTGCCATTGGTCAGGGAGATGGGGTGATAGTTAAAGATAATAAAATCTACATAACTTGACTTGAGTGATTCTGATATTACTTAATTGCTTATACTCTGGACCCTCAGGTATATGACCTGTATAAGCTACTTTCTGCACAGGTATGCCTGCTTACTTCTGTAATCATGATGACCCATGAGAGCTGCCCATCCATCTACAGGGGCCAGACTGGCTCCCATGTTTACAGCTTGTGAAGTTTGCCCATCCCCTTCTCACCAGGGTTGACGAGAACAGGGTGCAGACCCGACCAGGAGAAGCCAGTTAATTTCTACGTGTGGCCGGAATTGGGGGGGGGGTCCATGAAAAGTGAGCACTGGTTGGGGATGGAGAGGTGGAAGAGGTGGGAGGGGGTTGCTGACTGTGAATTGAGAAACAGAGAAAGCAGATCATGGAGAATAAGGACTGAAAGAGTCAGGCGAGAAGAGGGAAGCAGAGACGAGAAACAAAAACGATGCTTCTTCTGGATTCCTAAAGTACTTCCAGCTTCCGGTTCCATTTCTGTGAGGAGACCTGACCACTTTCCTGACAAACTAACTGGAGTTAGGTTTGGTTATCCCAATGTATCCTGAGTGAGGTTCCCCTTGCTAACTGGTGTCGGAGGACTGAAGAGTGGAAAGAGAGACCTATGCCGAGGCTGTTACAGGCCCAGAAAAGATGTGCAGAGGCCACAACAGAAGTCACTGCCTTGGAGTGATGGCCACTGGATATGTCGTATGAGGCAATGACCTGGGACCATTAGGGATATAAAGACTTGGTAAAGCACCACAGGACTCATGTAGGTGGCAAAGGGCAGGAGGCTTGCCCTCAGGTGTGTGTTGTGTTCCTTTCCTGTTTTTCCTCCTTTGGCTGCTATGGCTGTGGGACCAGGCTTTATGTAGCTTCTCCGTGGACACTTTTCTGTACATTACACATTTTTTAATGTTTATTTATTTTTGAGAGAGAGAGAGAGAGAGCCAGTCGGGGAGGGGTAGAGATAGAGGGGGACAGGGAATCAGAACACAGAGCCCAAGGGGGGGGGGCTTGAACTCATGAACCATGAGATCATGACCTCAGATGACGTTGGATGTTTAATCGACTGAGCCACCCAGGTGCCCCTGTATATTACAGTTTTGATGAATCCAGATAAGAACGAGGTAGCAAGATGGGGGCTGATGCTGTGACTAACATCTGTCTAGTGCCTATAGCTTACAAAGGGCTTTGGCATCCATTTTAGTGCTGTAATTGCTGGGGCACCCATTTACCAGCTGTCCCAACACGGCTTAGTGTATCATAGACCTGAATCCCACAACCTCACCCAGAGGGAGACATTCTCATCCTCAATTTACAAATCAAAAACCAGGACTCACGGAGCTGAAGTGACCTGCTTGTGAATCAGGTGCCAGGGTTTGAACCATGCTTTTGGGCTGCTTTGGGGGTTGCACTCTTTTTTGTCATATGATACTTGCCCCTTTTCTTCATTTCACTCCATTCATCCATGCAGAGGAGAGGGAATTCATAAAAAAAATATACATGGTTAGGTCAAAGTAATGGCAAGGGAAATATTTAAAAATTAGTGAGAATTATAAAATAGAAGTACAGAACAACTCGGTGAAGTCAGGAGCGAAAGGATCTGATCAATTCCATTCAATTCTCTCTGGCAGAGGTGAGAAATGAGGCTCTCATCAATTTTAATTTAATTTAGTTATTTAACAAATTCCACAAATACTTATTGAATTCTTGTCTACTCCATGCCAGGTATTGTATTAGACACTGCAGATAGAAGTTAAAAATACATGGATACAATTTATAGTCCTAATGGGCTCTTGAGCCAGTGGGGAGACAGATTTATAGCACAGTCTCTATAGGGGCACTGAGGGAAGTGGGATATTTACAGGGTGCAACAGACACTCAAGTAAAGTGCGAATACATGTTTGTGTTTGCCGGGGGGAGTGATCTGGGGATGCTGGAGTCATCACAGAAGACGGGATTGGGCTGGGATGTTAAGGATGAGAGGGAATTTGTTAGGTGGGCATGGAGGTGTTATTAGCAGGAAAAAGATCACTACCTATGCTGTTCGTTTCAAGCATCCAGGTGCAGAGGAAGTACGGAAGTTTAGAAGTTGGTTCTGCTACTTCTACTAGCATGTGAATCCATTTTTTTTTCCCCTGGGATGAATCCTAGAAGCAGGGGCTGAGTAGCCACAGAAAGTGCTTGTTCTAACTCCCCTGCTATAGAATGTCCTGCCTTGAACTTACCATCGCTAGCTGTTCTCCATGCAGGGGTGAGTGTGCATGGACTCTTCTTCTTTGGCTTTTCTTCCATCTGCTAGTGGAAGAGTGAACACAGCAGCCATTGTGACAATATACAATCTGATAAGACACCAGTTATATTCCTTATTTTCTTGCCACTATTAATTTAATTAGTAATTATCACACTCTGTGCATTACTTAGGTCGATCTTTGTGTACGTGTTTAACTTTCATGCCAGCTGTGTGTTCCATGAAAATGCATTCTTTATTCTTTCGTGCAACTGTTGTTAAACAGTTGTAGTTTCCAGATGGAAACATATACCATCAACATCAACACGCTTTATTAGAAATTTTGATTGTGGAGTTTGCTAATCAGTAAACAAATGGTCAATTAATATTTAACAATCGAAAAATAATTGCATAATTGCATTGAAATGCTCAGTGATGCCTTTTTGCATAATCTGCACATTGCTTGAAAGAACACTTATTTAAACAAGAAATTTTGGGGTGATATAAAATACCTAGAACAGAAGCACGAATTTTGTGAATTCTTAAAACACTTGGGTTTTCCAGATTAGTGAGAGCATCCAATGCAATACTGATTTAATGTAATATATTTTCATAAATGCATTAACAATTGGTGGCCAAAGAGCATGTGACTTGATTTGTCCATTTGCCCAGCACATTCCAAGGCAGGCTACGACTGCATACAGATCATGCATTGAGAAAGACAGGGTGCTTTCTAAATGTGGCCAATACAGTCCCAGTGGGAGCCATTCTCTGAAATGTTTATGGAAGTCGTTGGGATACGTTATTAATTTTTAAAATAATTGATTTGCATAAATTCTCAAGAAAATATTGAATGCCTCGTGCAAAAGCCACAGCGATGTTCAAGGTGAACGGGTGTCCCCTACGTTTCGAAAGCTCACCTATGCCACTTTGCTTTTACGGAAGGCCCTACATTAGTACCTGTTTTTGTTAACTGAAAAAAAAAACCCGAAAACGATTTGTGCTTTTACTGAAAAGGCTAAGAGCGAAAACAGCTTGCAGTGCTTGTTTTGTATGGAGCCTTTACAGAGGCAGTGCGCGCCCCCAGTAGAGAGACTGAAGCCACCCAGCTCCTTCCCCGAGAATGGCGCTTGGCATCTTAGCCTCAAGCTGCCACAGCTGTGTCTGTGAGCACCTGTGCTTTATCTTGATTTATTTTGTGCATCTATTAGCATGATGTCTCCTTAGTTATCAGAAAGACTAAGAAAGCTGCTCTTGGGATCATCAAAAATGTTTTCCCTATAAATTAATTGCTATTTGGGAATTGGGAATTGCTTCTTTGCTTTCTGCCATTTCCGCTTACGAAAGGTTTCATATGAACACTCTACTTTCAGATGGTGGTGGTGCAGGGATCTGAACAGTCTCTGGTAACTCAATTCACGCCGAGTTTGACACAAAAAAGGCACCAGTAAAACGACATGCCTGTAAGGTGGCATCCTAAATGAGTCAAACACTTCAATTGGCCAATATAGTTAAGACCCAAGGATACTTCACGGTCATCCCGGTCATTCTGTGAAGAGCTGATCATGTTAGAAGGCTTCAGCCTCCTTTGGGGAGTGTGTCCAGGGAGAAAGCAATGCAGACAGCATGTTTGGGTCTCAATGGGTTCTATTTCATTCCTCATGGCATTAACATCGACTAGAAGTGGTTGTTATAGCAATACTGACTGAATATCTATTCACCTGCATTGACACTGTAAGTGAGTGACACTCATTTCCTTCATGACACTTTGTCTTAATTAGTAATTATAAATTTGTTGGTTCAATTATTTTATAAGCACTGGAACTATGTCTTTTTTTTTTTTTTTAATCTAAAGTATCAGTTTAGGGGCGCCTGGGAGGCTCAGTCTGTTGAGTGTTCGATTCAGCTCAGGTCATGATCTCACGGCTTGTGAGCCCCATGTCGGGCTCTGTGCTGACAGCTCAGAGCCTGGAGCCTGAATCGGATTCTGTGTCTCCCTCTCTCTCTCTGCCCCTCCCCTGCTCACGCTCTGTCTTTGTCTCTCTCTCTCAAAGGTGGATAAACATTTAAAAAAAAATTTAAAAAATATTATCAGTTTGTTCCTAGTATCTAACACTTAGTATGTGTTCTGTCTTCTTTGAGGAATAATTGAACCAAATTTATATTTACTGCTTGTTCCACGGAAGTCCAGAATTCATTTGCATCAAGGGCTCCAGTTTGAACCTGAGCTATGACAGCCACTGGGTTCAGATGCAACTGAGTTCATCCCTTTGGATAGTGGGAGGCATGCAGAAATCTGCATCTATTTCATTAAATTAATGTATATGGGAGGAAGAGGAGGGAAAACATGGCCCCAAAGCTTCTTGTGTGGAGTACCATGACAAAAGGGGGGCCGGAGCTGAAGGATTTGTTTCCATGAGGGCTCTGTGAGATATGATGTTTATATAAGTGGGTAAGAGACAGTCACCCATTGGTCCCAGGTCCATTCTGGTACCTTAGGGGTTGGTATCTTTGGGAGGGTACAGGTGTCACAGAGACACTCTTAAGAGAGGAGCAGTACCAGTGATAGAGGAGACACATTCAATGAAGTGGACATCTGGAAGGTGGAGGAAAAGGAGAATGTGGCAGAATGGATATTTCACAGACTGGTTTCTGATCCCAAGAGACACCTTTGGTCATTTCCATATACAAATAGGGGAGGATTGGACCCTTTTTAAGTAGATGGGGGTGAGGGCTGATGAGATGTGCATTATTTCTGATTCTATGATGCCATCTTTACCCATAATTCAAGAAGCCTGAGGCAGCTTAGAGTCCAGTTCTGCCAGGAAATGTTTTAATACTTTGCTAGTTTATTGGCTGACAACCTCTAGTTAATATGGCCAACCAACATATTTAACTGTATCTAATTGTCTTTCAAGCTTCCGGTCCAACAGAAATTCTGGGTTGGAGATTCCATGAATCACAGCAAACCCATTACCTATTCATTATGTGGATGTTCTGATAGGACAGTCAAATTCAAGGAGACTGTATATTCTGGGTGTGGACTCCTAGCCTCACTGCGAAGCTCCAGGAGGGCAAGTTTCCTGTCTTAAACACTTCTGTGTCCTCATGACCTAGCCCCATGTCTGGCCCAGAGGAGATGCTCAGAAAATATTTGTTGAACAATGTTTTATTTAACTTTGTAACCCTGACAAGGCAGAGTACATGGAGTTGACTCTTCAAAGAAAATCATTATTTTCATGGAAAAAGGGAAAGGCAAGGCAAGGGAGGGTCTCAACAGTTTCTACAAAACAAGGGTCTGAATCCTTTTTTATTTTCTCTTTAAATCATTTTCCTGCCTTTCTGCTCTCTCTGCTCTAACAGCTGCTGCTCTGACCTGCTCCCAAATGTGGCCTTGAAGAAACTATGCTACCTGTCAGCTGGGTTCGTGGGGGCAGATACTATAGCCAGGGCAGGGAATACTCTGAAATATGCCCTGTGTCTTTTTCCTCTAAGTGCCAATCCTTGTACCAAGAAGTTGAATTGTGTGGGATAAGTTCACTGAGATTTGTAGGCTGAAATCTCTGGCTAGGAGACAGGGATGACGTCTAATCACTGCGCCCTGCCTATCCTCACACAACATCACCTCCCTCCCTTAACATCAGCCTAGCCTACGCTTCTTCTAAGTCGATTCTTCTTTGAGAAACACCAAGTATTTGGAACACCACAGATGGCCTGATTCTAATGGATGCTGTCATGGCCTTCTGTAATCAAGACAGTAATTGCTGGACAGAGTAAGGACTGAAATAATGATGCAAAACTCTTTAGGTTTCATTGGCCTAGTTAAGCTTCTAGTACCAGAACAAGAAATGTGACTATCTCCTGCCAAGATTGTAGCATCTTGCTACCAACATGGTGGGTTAATGGCAAGGACTACATGGGCTGTATGCTCCATAGAAGTGGAGTACACATGGGCAATCCTTCCAGAAGGAACACACAATCAAGGGTTGACTGGGACTCAGTGAGTCAATTTTATTCCCTTCTCAGTGACGTTAGTACGCAGGCAGTGGTGCCATCCCAAGGTACGGGTATGACACTCCACTCTGAGCAGAGGCTTGGACAAAGACCGACTTTTTCCTTCTCAGTGTCACGATGTTTTGGTTTAATTAAATGGAGCATTCTCTGCTCCACTTTCAGTTCTATTTATATAAAACATTTCAAGTAAGAATACCATCATGTGATACTTTCCTTGATCAAAATATGTCAATTAATCCAAGTAATTCACTTCTCCAGTCAGTGTATATTTGCTGAGGGCCTACTATGTGCCAGACACTCTTCTAGGCCCTGGGAATATGCCAGTGAACAAATCTTCAAGTAGTCCAGTCCTATTCTAATGAAATTGAGTCTCTACTGCTTTAGAGGCCTGTAGGCTCTCAGATAGCTACTGATGTTTTAATGGGGTTTGGGCTTTGTTTTCTTATTGTTCACTGTTCCTGTAGAAACACTGCCTCAACTTCACCTTTGATTTTTCCCTTCCTTTCCTTGCCTTGACTTTCTTTCATTTCTTCCCTCCCTCCCCCTCCCCCTTTTCCTTTCTTTTTTTTCCCTTTCTTCCCGGCCATGTTAGTCTGTCACAAGCACATAAAAGACAGTGACTGACAATTTAATAACAGCGAATGCAGGCCTTGAGATGTCAGTAGGAAGTAGAAAAATAGGAAGCGAAAGGCACAAATGCACTGCCATCTGAAACACAGAGCTCTGCCCACACTTTTTATTTGTGTGTTGTTTGATTATTTATTTATTTGGTAGTCTGGTGACCTGTACATTCGGAAGGAATTAGGGATACACTTACTATACCAGCCAAGTGATAAATGGTGTTAGTGAGGCGGCTGGTAAGTGAAGGACCACCTGATTCGTCCTTTCCGACATTCTCCTGCCTGGAGGCGGTCGGTCAATTAGCATCTACAGACCCATGCACCGTCCTTGACGGACAGTGTGTTCTATGGGGAGACGACTGACAGCAATCAGGCCTGACTTATTTGTAGGGGGTGTTGCTTTGGCGCATGCCTCTCCTGAGGTCGGTGGGAGGGGAGGGGCACTGTCACAGTTGGCAGCAGAGATGGCTTCTGGGAAACCTGCAAGCCATCTACCACAGGTGGTTTACAACAGAAGCTCTGTCTTGGGGGGAGGGGTGGTGGGAAACGAGGCCAGAGGAAAGCATCTGAGGGTAAGGGATTTGGCTGCTCTGGAGGCCCGGAGGGTGCAGTGGGTCTGCCTCCTTCTCTACCTGCAAGGCCAGTGACAGAGCCCAGGTTTCTGTGCTGGTTCTGCTGCTGGCCTGAGTCTCTCAACCTCTGGAGTGGCCGCTGGTGTGGCTGAAATGACCTAGGTTTTGCGTGCATAGTGATTCTTGGTTAAGTTTATATTTCTTTATTTTCTATTTTTAATTTGTTAAATATTCATTTTTGAGAGAGAGAGAGAGAGAGCAGGGGAGGGGCAGAGAGAGAGGGAGACACAGAATCTGAAGCAGGCTCCGGGCTCTGAGCTGTCAGCACAGCCCCTGATGCGGGGCTTGAACCCACGAACCATGAAATCATGACCTGAGGCAAAGTTGGACACTTAACCGAATGAGCCACCCAGGTGCCCCAAGTTTATATTCCCTTATGATCATGTTCCTTTTGCTACTGTCTTTCTGTCCATATTTAGTTTGAATGCTCCTTGGGGCTGGGACTGTCTTACTGTTTTCACATTTCAACAAATATGGACTAAGCAATTTCCAGTGTGCGTCACAAGAAAGAGAATAAATCAGTTCCTGCCTTTTTTTTCTCATTTATTTACTTGTTCATTTGTCTTTCATTCAGTCAACAGATGAGTATTGAACATCTAGTTTATGCCATCCATTGTTGTAGGCTTGGGGATATATAGACAGTATTTCCTGTTGTCATATTCTAGAAGGGGCAGATAAGCAATAAACAAATAAGCATGTATGTATGGTATGGTATGTCATATGGTGATAAGTGTTATGCAGAAAAATCCTGCAGGAAGGGAAGGTGATTTTTAAGCTCAAAAACTGAATACCTATTTTTCATTCTGCCTGGAAAGGGTTGCACCCGATCTCCATGGCAATTCATACTCTACCTGCCCTCTACCTGGGGCGCCTGGGTGATTCAACTGGTTGAATGTCTGACTCTTGATTTTGGCCCAGGTCATGATCCCAGGGTTGTGGGATCGAGCCCTGCATTGGGCTCCACAGTGAGTGTGGAACCTGCTTGGGATTTTCTCTCTCTCTCTCTCTTTCTCTCTCCCCCTCTGTCCCTCCCTCACTTGTGTGCTCTCTCTCTCTCTCTCTCTCTCTCTCTCTCTATATATATATATATATATATACATAAAACCCCTAACAGTTGTCATATTTATACTTATGCTAAAGAAAGCATGTATTAGTTTTCTGAAATTCAAATTTAACTGGGTGTCCTGTGTTTTATCTGACTACCTTAGCACCCCATGCTTCCCTCAGGTGGGAAATAATCCATCTCTCTTATTTATTTATTTATTTTGTTAACGTTTATTTATTTCTGAGAGACAGAGAGACAGAGCACGAGGTGGGGAGGGGCAGAGAGAAAGGGAGACACAGAATCTGAAGCAGGCTCTGGGCTTTGAGCTATCACCACAGAGCCTGATGCGGGGCTGGAACCCACGAACCGTGAGATCATGACCTGAGCCGAAGTCAGTTGCTTAACCAACTGAGTCACCCAGTGGCCCCTTCCATCTCTCCTATGAACTGCCATGCCACTCTCTTCTCCTCTTAAAGCACTTCTGGGCCCTGCAGCGTCACACTCCTGTGGAGACCATTCTATCACCTCTCCTCTCCTCTCCTGCAAGCACATTGACAGTCAAACCTGCCCTGATTTGTCTCTGTATCTCTGCAACATGGAGCCAGGAACTGGCTTTTGTAGACGTACGCATGCTTCTTGAATGGATGCACGGGGTGTTGGTAGGGACTCTGAGATGAGAACATTTCCTAAATAGGCAAGTTCCTTAGGGCCACAGCCTTTTACTGAAGTCGGAATTCCCCACCACCTATAGCTATGTTTCCTAGAACACTCAGTGGGTCCCTAAGTGTCTCAGTCTCCTGCTCCAACTCTCTCTTCTGTTGAGTATGGGCTACGCTTGCTTGGTACATAGAGTTAAGCTTGGTCTTGCCCAAAGTGCACACTGACATAGGTGCTCGCTGACGGATACATATCCATTTGGGAAGACTCCTAAGGCTGTATATAAGTAGATACCCTGAGGCTCTGGTGATTAATCTGACTCCCCAGGGTAGGATCTCTGAGAACTTTGATTTGGTTGGAATTAGAGAGTTCTTTAAGGGTCACTTAGTCCAAACGTTTCCTGATTCCCTCCCTGCCATCTTCACTCAGTTGTCAGCCAGCAGGCGCCACGTATTTCTACTATGCACCACTTTTTTAAAATTACATTTAAAAAAAAAATGTTTTATTTATTTTGGAGAGAGAGAGAGATAGAGTACAAAAGGGGGAGGGGCAGAGAGAAAGGGAGACACAGAATCCGAAGCAGGCTCCAGGCTCTGGGCTGTCAGCACAGAGCCTGACATGGGGCTCGAACTCACAAACCGCGAGATCATGACCTGAGACGAAGTTGGACGCTTAACTGACTGAGCCACCCAGGCGCCCCTACCAGGAACCACTTTTGACTTTTCTGCTACTCCTTTTAACGTTCAGCCCCTTCCCTCACACCCTCCTATGCTTGTCTTCCCAGAGCACTGAGCCATTTGAAGGCTGTCCTGGGTGGGTCGGGTCAGGCTTCCATTCTTGCCTCTTTTGTGACTGTTCCTGAGGCAGCTTCCTCCACTCTGTGCTGTCAGTCACTACTACATTCCTTTTCTGTCTCACAGAAATTGCAAGGCTCGCATCCTCTGATGGCTTTTATCCCCTTGTTTCTGGCTGTATGCTTATACGTGAAAAAATCTTTTAGGGGAGTCTGAGTGGCTCAGTCGGTTAAGTGTCTGACCACAGCTTGGGTCATGATTTTGCTGTTTGTGAGTTCAAGCCCTACGTCGGGCTCTGTGCTGCTAGCTCAGAGCCTGGAGCCTGTTTCAGATTCTGTGTCTCCCTCTCTCTCTGACCTTCCCCTGCTTACGCTCTGTCTCTCTCTCTCTCTCTCAAAACTAAATAAAAAAACATTAAAAATGATTTTTTTCAAGGATCCCCTGGTGAGTAAGGAATTAAGCATGCAAGTTTATTTTCCAACTTGCAGAACTCCTCAATGCAATTGGAAGGATTTCGTGAGACACACCTTTGCCCTAAAATATATACATTTTTTAAATGTTTATTTTTTTTGAGAGACAGAGGGGTGGAGGTGCAGAAAGATGGGGAAAGAATCCCAAGCAGGCTCTGTGCTGCCTGCTTGGCAGCAGGGTGGAGCCCGATGCGGGGCTTCATCTCACAACGGTGAGACCATGACCTGAGTTAATATCAAGAGGCAGACACCTAACGACTAAGCCACCCAGACACCGAGACACCCCTGCCCTAACAAGTTTCTTAAATCAACCCAACCCAGTTGTGCTATCCCCTGGGAGTAATGACATTTTTAGAAACTGTTGTGAATCATGTAACATACACGGGTCTGCTGGAGCTCACTCAGCTGATTCTGCGATTCTGTGCGTCTTCACAACTCTGCCATACCAGTGGCTTGAAACTGGCCAGGATGGGAGTATTTGCACCGTACGAAATGACAAATGCCGCAAACCTGGGCTCTCTCTCCCCATCCCCTAACCGGGGAGCTAATCTCCCAGCAGGCATCTGAATATGTTCTGTGGGAAGAGGGTTCGTGTGGCACGAAACCCTTTTCCAGCAGCACTTGGGCACTCGTTATTTATTTATTTATTTTTAACATTTATTTATTACTGAGAGACAGAGGCAGACAGAGCATGAGCAGGGGAGGGGCAGAGAGAGGGGGAGACACAGAATCCGAAGCAGGCTCCAGGCTCTGAGCTGTCAGCACAGAGCCCCGCGCAGGGCTCGAACTCACAGAGTGAGATCATTACCTGAGCAGAAGTCCGATGCTTTACTGACTGAGCCTCCCGGGCGCCCCACTGGGGCACTCATCATACCTCAGCAGAGTTACTTCATCAACCTAGCTGAGCATCCCCTGGTAAGTCAGGGAGTCTGAGCGAACACGAACACGGTAGGATTCAAGAGTCAAGAGGTTTCGACTGCGAAGAGTCAGGTCTGAAAGGCGCGGAGCGCAGCGAATTCCAAGGGCGGTATTTGGAGAGTGCGCACACGAGGAGGTATGGCGAAACGGGAGCGGCAGAGAGCGCCTAGGCCAACTTCAAAATTCGCTGTGGGTCTTTGAGGAAGAAAGACGATAGTAGATGCAGATGCAGAAAGTTTGCTTTTTTCTTTCTTTAAGGAGCTGACCTTGCTAGAGCTAGGGTGAATCATTTATTTCACCCCCTTTCTTCCCCCCAACGGAGACCTGATACATATGCTCCACTACCAGGAACGCGGCAAGTGCAAACACCTGCTGTCACTGCTAATTACCAGATGCCCCCTAGGACGAGGGTATTGCTTTAACACCTGGGCAGAGGGAGCTGACTCGGTTAGAACCAGAGAGTGTTGGCATCGCACTTACCGCAGATACCTGGATCATTAATCAGAGAAATAGCGCTTTGTACCTGGGAAGCAGGGCCGGAGAGAGTCTTTTACTTCCGCTTAGCGGGTGTTTGTTACAAAAAGAGCATAAACAGATTCCCTTGACTTTCCTGCAGTTGACGTCTTGGAGAAGCCTGATGTGAACTCATTTGTATTTGGGTACAATTTGTTGCCTGAGACATTAAGGAAAGGTGTCCTCACCAGGCTGCCTCCTCTGTAAATGACCTTAGTATTTCTGTGCGATCAGATTGTGCATCTATTTATTTTAAGCCCAGGCACTTTAACAGTGCGGGCATCAGGGTAGTGACAGCTAAAAGGCTCTGGAGAACACCGTTTAACAATTTCCCTTTCCTTTTTATCGCGCCCTGCAGCCTTTCCAGTGTTGGTAATTTTTTGTTAGAGGAATGATACTGGCAAAATTTCTTAGTGTTTTCTAGGTGCCATTGTGCCAGGCACTGCGTGATGGTCTGCATAACAATAATCTCATCTAATTCTTATGACAACTCCACGAGCAAAGAAAGTCCTCTGACCTCCCCAACCCCAGTTTGCAGATGAGGAAAGCTGAGACTCAGAAAGCTTAAGAGATTTGACTAAATGCTTGCCTCTTCCCGTCTGTCTGTCCTGCCTGCCTGTTGTGGTGCTTTTGAAGTCATGCAGGGGCGTCACGCAGACGGGAGCTATCTCTTGGAGCTTACCTCAGGGTGGGGATGTTTTGACATTCTTCCAATTTTGACTGTTATACCTCAGGTTCGTTAGTTTTTCAGCTGATTTGTGACCAGGACCTCCTCTGTCTTCCTGGGGTTGTGGGTCAGACATGTGGCCTGTACTTTCAAGGAAGCGAACTCACGTTCAATGCTCTGCAGCATGTACACAAAATTATATCAAGATCAGATTTGAATTTTGATGTTAAACGAAGTCACTGTTTTCCTGGTTCCATGCATACATTTCTTTATGATATTATTGTATACTTGTTATGTTCTATACTTGATATTATTGTATACATGTTAGGGATTTTCTATCTGTGTGCACTCCACATACTTAAAGGATTTTTGTAACTATTTTAGAATAGAGGGAACTGAGAAAGTCTGTGTCTCCCATTCATGAACCTGAATATAATTTCCACCTTTAAGATAATGTGAAAGGAAGTATATTTCATCCGGGCAGCCTGGCTCGGAAACAAAAAGCAACACGACAGTCCTTTTGAAACAATAAATCTTCTTCAGAGTAGTGTCTCTAGTGAAGACATAATCTAAAAGGAACCTTGGTTATTTATCTGCTGCCATTTGGGGTGATCACTAGAGCTAAGATTTCCTTGGAGCAAATGCTAACCACACGACTTTCACTGCAACATTTAAAAATCAACAGAAAACTATCATTTTAGGAAAAATTTGGGACTTCTTTAAGCCTCTTTATATGCACTGGGGTTGAAGAGATTAAAAATCAAGATGACGAAGCACAGGGGATTTTTTGGGCAGTGAAAATATTCTGTGTGATGCTCTGATGCTGGATACATGTCCTTATACATTTGTCCAGACTCACAGAATGTACACCACCAAGGGGGAACCCCAGCGTAAACCACAGCCTCTGGGTGATTACGGTGTGTCCGTGAAAGTTTACCAGTTGTGACAAATGTGCCGCTCTGGTGGGGGATGTTGATAATGGGGGGCGGGGGTGGGGCTGTGCACGTGCAGGGATAGGGGCTATGTGGAAGCTCTCTGTACCTTCCTCTCAATTTTGCTGTGAACTTAATTAAAACCACTCTAAAAAAATAAAGTCTTAAAAAAAAATCAAGGGGAGACAAAATGTAGTGAGTAGTGTTTCCCCAAAGGTGGGCTAAGAATACTTACATTAGAATCACAGGGGCTGCCTCTTAACCATGTAGATTTCTAGAACCCCACTAGGCTTATGGAACGAGAATCTCTGTTCTTTGGACCCAGGAAGCTGAAGATGACTGCCCCCCACCCCGCCCCCTGCTGCTTGGGAGCTACTGGAGTAGAGACAAGAGGCCTGAGCTCTAGTGTCCAACAGACTTGAGTCTTGACTTTGTCATTTTGTAGTAGTGGGACCTTGGGCAAGTGCTTAACTCTTTGGTGTTCCAGGGTTCTCACCTATAAAATGACAATAATACTATTTTTCCTGGAAAGGATGGATGTCATGACTAACCACGGCGCGGTATAGCACCTCGTGTATTGTGAACACTTAACCTATAACAGCTGCTATTGTTACTCATGCATCACCATGATGAAATAGCCTCTCCTGATGCCAATAGAGCTGAGAGCCTTGGAATAAATCATTTAACATTTTCCATCAATTAACTTTTCAGGCAGTTACTTGAAGGAGAAGGAAGCAAGTATTTGTATAGAAGCACGAGTCTTTCTCAGAAAGGTCTTCCTTGAAGCAGTGGGCACCTGTGGCTTTAGGGATGCTGCCTGCCAGAACAGTGGTACCTAAACTCCAGAAACTGCCAGAAACTCCTGGGATGCCTATTCTACATGTGCATTCTGGGGCTCCCCCTTCACATTGGCCAATCAGACCTTTGGGGTTGGAGAGCCAGAATCTGTAGATTCGGAGCCACAAGCTCTGATGTTGGTTTTTAGGAAGCTTCCAATCATAACCTAACCTGGGGAAAGTACAGCCCAGAATACACAGTGTTTTATCTTCCTGATGTTTTATCTTTCTTTCCTTCCTTCTGGTCTGAGCACTGAGCCCAGGGAGGGTGATTTCTAGAGGTAGTGATACTAGTCATAGTAATAATAATAATTATAGCTAACATTTCTTGAGCATTGCCTATAAGCATGGGCTCTTCAATCCTATAGCGATACTCAAAGAGAGGTATTGTAACAAGAGACTGTTAAATACAGAGAACAAACTGAGGTTGCTGGAGGGGTTAGGGGTGGGGGGATGGGCTACATGGGTAAGGGGCATCAAGGAAGACACCTGTTGGGATGAGCACTGGGTGTTATACACAGGGGACGAATCACTGGAAGCTACTCCTGAAATCATTATGGCACATATGCTAACTAACTTGGATGTAAATTAAAAAAAAAAAGAAGTAAAACCAAAAAACAAACAAAGATAGGTATTGTAATGATCTACATTAAATTTTTTTTAATGTTTATTTATTTTTGACAGAAAGAGAGAGAGAGAGAGAGGAAGGGGCAGAGAGAGAGGGAGACACAGAATCTGAAGCAGGCTCCAGGCTCTGAGCTGGCAGCACAGAGCCCGATGCGGGTCTCAAACTCACAGACTGCGAGATCATGACCTGAGCTGAAGTCGGACGCTCAACCGAATGAGCCACCCCCAGGCGCCCCAATTATCTACATTTTATAGGGAGGAAGACTTAGCCCCAGATGCTATGTGCAGGGCAGATTCTGGGAGCCTGCGCTCTTTACTCACTAGGCTACCCTGCATTTCTCTGCTTCATCAAAGAGAAGAGGAGCTTGAGAGTGGGTTAAGATACAAGCAGCCCCCTTGTCCTACAGATCCAAAATGAGGGGGCTTTACCTCTTCAGTACCGATGCTTCTCTGGGATGATGGGGGAGGGGGAGGGGAAGCCTAGCAAACAGCCTGTGCATCCTGGAGCAGGTGTCATCAGGTAGTATGGACCAGATGGTGCTGAGAGACCCTCGCCCAGCTACTGCAGCGGGCTGACCTTTTGCGGGAATCATGGGGAGAGCACCAGGGCTGCGCTGTGTTGAGTCCATAAGCATGGCCGGGAGCTGAAGGAAGTATCTTTCAGAATCAGCACCGCGCTCCTGCAGGAAACCCAAAGATCGTCCTGCTTGGAACGCCCCATGCCTCAGTTTTCAGAAGTTGGAGCCCAAGGCTTTATTTATCTTCTGTTCTATGACTCTCTCTTCAAAACTGGCGAGTACTTCTGCCTGCAGTGCCCCTGAAGATAAGCACACAGGCTCTTCATTATAACTGTTTTTATTAGTAATTGCTAAAGTGAACCAGGAAATGGCAGAAACCGAACCTAATGAACACAGTCACCTTGCAAGAGGGTTGGCAATCTCAGGGTTTTTAATACAGCCGATGTATCTGGGATCCCTTTCTTACGGACTCCTCAGCTCAAGTTCTCCTCTTTTATTCATGACCTCACCAAGCCTCCACAGTCCCTCAGCCTTCAGGGGCTCTGGGAAATGGTTCTCCACCAAGAGTGTGCCGCAGAATCTCCCAGAGGGCTTGGTATAATTGCTGGGCCCCAGGCATGGGTTAGGTCTGCGGTGGGAAGAGGATTTGCATTTCTAACCACTTCCCAGGTGCTGCTGATGCAACTATCCTTTGAGAACTGCTGTTCTGGAAGACACAGTCCTACAGATATAATTCAGGCAGAAACGTCAGTCATTTAAAGGGGGCAGGGGTCATGAGATGAAACACAAAATGCTCAGTTGAATTTGAATTCCAGATAAACAAATAATTTTGAAATGTACACATGTCCCAAATATTGCATGGGACAGACTTTAAAAAATTACTTGTTCCTGATCTGAAATTCAAATTTATTGGAGTGCCTGCGTATCCTGCATTTTTATTTGCTAAGTCTGGCAACTCTATTTCGAGAGCATAGTATTTGCAAGCTTCCTGATAGCATAATAGCTATCCGGTGACTCAGGCTATTTTCTTTAGATATTTTCCTTCTACTATCAGGCTCTCAGGCTCCTGAAATGGATTTCCCAACTCTGAGATGGGTCTGTCCCATCCTAACCTTCCACGGAGACACCCCTCTAGGACCTACCTGTTTACTTAGCACCTTCTAGGGTTTTCTGTACCGTAATCCCTTGGAGCTTCCTATTGCCACATCTTCCTAGTGGAACATTCCTTTTCTGTATCTCAGTCTTTCAGTATGCTTTATTAGTGGGGATTTCAGGCCAAGGCAGGAGAGAAGGACACAGCTCCCTACTTTGCTGATGCTAAGACTGCCCCAGCTGCGAAGACTCCTTAAACAAGGTCAGAGAGGGGCAGTGTGTCTATCCATGCAAGCGAGCCTGATGACTTTGCTACGCGGAATAAATGTTAAATAGCGTATCGTGTGGAAGTGCTGTTCCAAGGCTAGTTAAGGATGGCAATTTATGTTTAATTTTAAAATCCCATTATTGCACCTGTGCAGGCATTTCTGAAGTTCAACAAACTTACTTGCTAGGATGTGTCAACTTCAGCATATTGTTCCTAAAAGCACAGAAGATCTCTTTGGCATTGACTATAATAAGGATAATAATGACAAGACAGATAAGGAAATTATTGAATGGACCTCAATCTCATGGGCCGTCAGCGTAGCTAGAGTTTAATGCCCGAGAGTTTGTCTGCCACTCCTGATCATTTCCAGAAGGAGCAACTGTATTCGAACCCAGCCCAGCATCCTTGTGAAGACTGCGGAGTTTGGGTCTGACAACTTTCTGCGGATTTCTGGTGGATATTTAGAAGGACAACATAGTTCTCTTCTTTCAAGTACTAATAATTCTGATTCAAAGGGTAACTCGAAGCGTTTTTCCAGGAATCCAGACACTCTAATAAAGCTAATCGGAACCTTGAGGCTTTATTTTTGTTTTTCCCTGAGGAATGGATTCCTGTTAAGTATTTGCATTGTAGGTCTGAAACCTACCATTGTTTGAGAAACAGATGTCAGAAGAGAATGCAATCAAAAGCAAGAAGAAATAATTGTAGCTGAGAACAAATATTTACTTTCACATGTTATGGCTGTGTATCCAGTGGCTTCCCATAATAAGTCACCAGTGAACAAAAAAATCAAGTAGAAATGTGTCTGTTGTTTGTGTACAAAAATGTTGCTACTCACCGACCGTTAGAAGTAGCATGCATTTTGAGTGTATTCCCGTGACTTCTGATGTACTCGGGCAGTGTCACTCAGGCTTTTGCCTCATCATGCTATTAATCAGTAGCAGGCATCTGCAAAAGAGATAGCCAAGATTTTCTGGTGTTTTCTGTGGTCAAGGAAAAGGGCCAGATTTCTGCTCCCAAGGAGAAGCGAGCCCATTTTCTCAGCCCCACTGGCATTGTGCTTTGGCCTCCTGCAATAGGCAGGGAGAGCAGAGATTTGGAGGGTTTAATAAACGTCAGAGAGGAAAGGTATCGTCAATTTGCTTACCCAGAAAGCCAATCTACTCTATTCCTGCTAGACACTCTGGGAGCTGATAAAATGCCAAATACAGCAGCAGGGAAAAACAGTACTCAGTTATTAAGTTCTTTACTTACATTCCATACCAACAAGCTATTTTGTTTGTTTGCTGGACTTAGCAGACTGTGCCTTAATTACAAACCATTAGCCAGTCATTAATACATAGAACAGTTTGGATTTCATAAATATATATATATTTTAAGTTTATTTATTTTGAGAGAGACAGAGACAGTGTGGGGGGGGGGCAGGGGAAGAGAGAGAGGGAGAGAGAGAATCCCAAGCAGACTCTGCACTGTGAACCCAGAGCCCCGTGTGGGGCTTGAACTCACGAACTGTGAGATCGTGACCTGGGCGGAAACCGAGAGTCATGTGCCTAACCAACTGAGCCACCCAGGTGCCCCATAAATAGTTTTGAATACTGTTCAACTCATTTAACATTTTAATAAACAGAAATAATATCTGGTTTAGGGGAAATACTTGAGTTAACTGACTTCACGTCGCTTGTGATAGCTCAGCCCTTCTGACTCAAGTCAGCTGAGCAATGAGGGTTAGGGTAGGGGTGGGGGGGAGAGTCCTCCGGAGCCAGACTGCCTTTATTCCAGTCCTGACTGCCACTTACTCGTGCATGACCTTGGGCAAGCTATCTAAGTTCTCTGATTCTCAGTTTCCTCGTTAGCCAGACGAAGGCAGTTTTATTATCAACATCCTAGAAATATTTTCAGCATTAAGTGATATGATCCACGTGAAGTGCCTAGCACAGAGTGAACACTCAATAAATATTAGATAAAAATAGAATAAAATCAAACAAAATGTTAGCCACGTCTTCACTATATTTGATGGATCTCTTATTATATTTTGCAGTTATTGAATAAAGTGGAGAGTATGTTGGCTACCTCATAAGAGTTAACCAATGAATATATGAATTTTGGAATAAATGTATCTTATATGCTGATTAGGGACTCATTGGGTACCAATAGTAAAAGTGTTAAGGCCATATTTAATAAAATTAAAGATCCCTTATATTTTGCCATTCTAGGATAAACTTTTGCTTGTTGTCTAAAGCCATAAAGGGAACGGTACAAAACAAATGTAGTTTCACTTGGCTTCCTTAAAAAATGGTGTTTCTAATCTTATTATTTTCACATTTATTAACAGGCTTCAGTGTTTAAAGAAATTCTCAAGGTCTGTGATTCTTGGACTCGCGCGATAGCACCATTAAGCCTTTGGAAAACCAGTGAATGGAAACAGTGCACTCTTCAAGGATGTGGTTTCTGTGGTCTGGCTGTCTCTGTTTGTAGCAGTCATGGCTTGGTGGGGAGGGAAAGTGGGCATGGAAGGAAGTTGGGCAAGGTAGTGAGGTGGTGTCAGTGGTAATCTGAGTGGTTAGACCACTCAAACTGAAAATTTAGTGTTGGTGTTTCCTGGCTTCAACAGTGTTCTTTGATGTAGTCTCCAGTCTCTACGCCTGGAGAGGTCCAAGAATGAACAGATAGGGGTGGTGGATAGCAAGGAGATAAGCTAACGGAACACACGGAACTGTCCATCTTCTCTGTGCCTTATTTGCTTTCCCACTGAGCAACTTGAGGACCTTGTGAAATTTTTTTTTTTTAACTTATTGGAATGGGCACTCACTGCTACGTCAGTCTTCCCCTCTGGGGGGGACAGATGAAGATCCTATCTTGCTAATTCTTGCTTCCGCGAGGGACTCTATGTGAGTTAACAAATGTTCTCAAAAATAATTTCTGCAAACGTAAAACGTAGCACTGGGTGTTATGTGTAAATGAATCACTAAATTTTATTTCTGAAGTCATTATTATGCTATATGTTAACTAACTTGAATTGAAATAAAAAAAAAAAGTAAAATGCACAGTTGCTGGCTGACTTATTCTGCGAATTGATTTGGTAAAATTGATTCCCACTTCGTATCTTAAATGTTTTGCACAACCTAATAAAAGAAGCTGAAAAGCTTCTAATACATCTAATATACAGGTCCGGGCTTTCTCCCATGTCTCAAAAGCACATGTTTATTGGGTCTGGTACTCATTCACCTCGTTTCCTTTTGTTCAATTAAGTGCTGATGTCATCGCTTTTGGCTATTTCTGAAAGGGTAGCTAGGCTTGCTTTGTTTACTGTTTTATATGCTAGCGCTTATCAAATCATAGTCAACAGAACTACTATTGTCAAGGACTTACTATATATGCTCTGTATGCTGATCTCTTTTCAGGAAATCTTATATATATTACTTCATTTAAGTCTTGTTGCAAGGCTGCAAGATAGACATTCCTTCCATTCACAGGGATTCTGCAACTCAGAACGTTTAAACACTGTGCTCAGGTTTCAACATGCAGTGAGTGGTATTCAGAACTAATTTAGTTCAAATCCAAAGTCCATGCTGCTTCTTTAGGCTATGGAGACTAAGAACTTTGTCTTTTTAGAACTGGATTACTCATATAGAACCTAACATTGTATTTATAGTATTTTGCTGTCTTTCCAGACAATGCTACCTTTTTTACACTCTCAGATAATTTCAACATTGTTCAGCCTCTGCACAAATCAAGGTTCTTCCCTCTACATTTCAACTGTAGAGAACTGACCATACTACTGAACATACAGCAGCACAGTTCAAGGCACTGTAGGGTATACAAAAAAAGTGAGTCATGGCCTATAACCTTAGGAAGTTGCATTTTAATGGGGAAAAAAGTGAGCATGATAAGGCCTGCTTACAAGTGTCTTTAATATGAGGTAGAATGAAAATACCATTATTGAGATCTAATCCATGATAGGAATTTACAGAAAGAAGGCAACCACAGAAACCTCTCCCCTGTGGATCCTGGTTGAGTTTTGACTTCTTTGCTGGGTATTTATGCGGAGGGAGGACCAGAGAGAAAGTTGGTTGGTCACACATCAGTGGTTCATTGTCACTGCCTTATCTCTGCTCACATCCAGGTCTCATAGCGGGGTAGGGGTTCCTTATGACTAGCTGACAGAGAAGGAGAAAACCCAAGCTGGTTTCTTGAACGGGTTGGCTTGGCATGTTTGTGACTGTCAACACTGAACTGCTCTGCACGACAAGCCCATTTTGAGGGGACCCTGAAAGGCAGTGGAGTGGAGAATTCTCGGTGGACACATCTTTGGGCCTTGTACTTGATAGTCTACTTCATGTGGAGAGAGGAAACGTCTGAGGTAAGGATAAATGTGGACTTCTGAACAGTGGCAAAATGACTTAGCCAATTGATTATGTTCTGGAAGGAACAAGACTAGCAGATTAGTACTAAGTAGGTCTGGGCAAGGGGACCTATGGGATTAGCCGCAGAGTGTAAAGATATTTGCATCCCACATTAACATGTACCAGAGAGTTTCTGCTGTGGAAGAGGCGTTACACAAGCAAAAGAATGACTCAGCGAGTTTACATCAGCCAGAGACATACTGAAGTTGGAAGCAAAGGAATTTCCTGATGGACTCATGGAGTGTGAAAGAAGACTCAAGGATGAGTCCAAGATTTCGGCCTGAACAACTGGAAAAATGGAGTTGCCATTAACTGACATTGGATGAAGAAGATTTTTGCATAAAGATTAGGAATTCGGTTTGGGATATGTTGGTTTGAGATATTTATTAGACACACAAATAGAGATGCTAGTAGGCATTATAGATATGTGGATCTGAAGTTGAGGGGTGAAGAGGTGAACCCAGAGTATAGGAGTCATGACATTTTGGAAAAAAAATCACAGGAATGAACAAAGAAGTCTTGACTGCTGGATTGAGGGACCCAAGACAAAGGCCTTCCCTTATCTGCATTGCTCATGTGTAAACTGAGAGGCCAGAATGTGTGCATGGTAAGTTTTTGTCAACCTCGTAATTCAGATTCTGGGCAAATTTTGAAGAATAGAAAAAATGGAGAGCTTGGGCATTTTTTAAGTAGAGTCAGTATATAGAAACTTCTAGTGATCACCCAGTGCCAATCCACCTTTTTTTGGGGGAGGACATGGGAGAATTACACTTCGCTTCATCCCTTACAGGTGAGTTAGGCTTATAGGAGCAGTTCTAGCTTTGGGGTTGTGAGATGGTTGTCACCGCTATGCTGAAGCATTTCATTGCTGGCACAGAACACACGAGTGCTCTTTTCCCCTGCTGTAGTGAGGGGGGGGGGGGGCTCCATCGGTTAAGTGTCCAACTTCGGCTCAGGTCATGATCTCGCATTTCATGAGTTCAAGCCCCTCATCGGGCTCTGTGCTGACAGCTCAGAGCCTGGAGCCTGCTTTGGATTCTGTGTCTCCCCCTTTCTCTCTCCCCCTCCCCTGCTTGTGCTCCCTATCTCTCAAAAAAAGAACAAATGTTAAAAATTTTTTTTAAATTAAAAAAAAGAATCATGAGGTGAAGCAGGTGCCACAAGATCAAAGTAGTCAGATCACTGACCTGTCACTGAGTCTGCCCAGATGGGCAGCAGACTTTGGTGTGTGTTAAGTTACCGAGATCTTGGTGTGGCTTTGTTATCACGGCACAGGTTACCCTGACTGATACGGTCTGTTGGTGGCACACCTGTGGTGGGAAGTCATAGAAATAAGGATCAGGTCTTTGGAGAAGGCAGAAACGAAATTTTACAAATGTCACAATTTTCCTCGGGGCTCTGAAGAACAAAGATACTCTCTCTCCCATAATTGTGCTATTATTTTCAGTTTTTATTTTGGCTTATGCATTGTTTTTCAGTAATGTCTCCCCTTTTTTTTTTCTTTTCCTTTGTGTTGCTGTTGAGAACCAGAAGACTTATTCTGGTGACAAAAAAATCTATAAATATTTACAACTAGACTTCTCCAGTTTTAATGAACCAGGTGATTAGTGGAGACCCCTACGTTGCTTGAAGATGCCACTCAGAGTGAAAGTTCGCCTACTGAACAATTAAACAATTAATTCACCGATGGTTAATGGAGTTTCCAGTGTACCTAACCAACATTTATTAATGATAATGATGACTTTATGTTTTTAATGCTTGTCAGTTAGACTTCAAATATACTACACACATCCCTGTCTTCATCTTTTTTGCCCTTGGGGGGGTGGTCAGGCCTGAGGATGAAAATTTATATGAATTTGGAGGAAGGAATAATTTTATGATGCATGGTTTTAATGGTGTGATGGGTACTCACTCATCATTTGTCTCCCTGTAATGCTGCAGAGGGAATATACTTTTTGGATTAAATAAGTCAGATATACAACATTTTGTGGAGTTTGTAGTTGATGCTTAGCAAATATTGGTCTGAGTCTGATCTATATAAAAAACTCAGCAAAACCACTAAAATAAATAACAGCAACAGCAACAAAATACAGAAACAAACAGACAAACAAATCTACCCAATGCATTTTTAATGGAAAAAGTATTTTGGCACAAAGTTAAACAATGAAACTCAGTGTCTTATGGGTTTGCTAGCCTTTCAATACCAACAGCTACATTTTATATGAAATCTATGAAATTGGCCAATTGATAAAAGCAGAAAGCTCATTACCAAGCAAATACAAAAAAGCTATTCACCTTTGAAAGATTGCGTTTTCATTATAGAAACAGCAGAAAAGGACCTAGAAAACTAATGAAAAAAACATAAAAATGCAAATTACTGAAGCTAATTGGTTGTGTCTTCAAACATATTCTGAATTATTAATTTATAAAAGAGTAAATATCTTCCTTGGAATATAAGGAAATGGTATCCTTCCCTCACCATTGGCCTTACAATTATAGTGTTCCATTCTTCTTTAGAAGTGTAATTGTATTAAAATTTTGTTGAGGGGGCAAAGAGGAAGAACAAAAGAATTCCGATTGTCTTTCTAAAGTTCTAAACTCTTCTGTCCAATAGCTAGTTCATGTGAAATTCTTAGTCTCTCTATACAGTTAATAAAGAACCAAACTGAAGGCACATGTATTAGTAAGTTCCAAGACGGTCGGTATTATACTTCCGTTTGCTTCACTGTTGCATACCGAGCATTTTTCACTGGCACAGAGCCGTTAGAACAGCTCTCATCAAGGTAATCAACATTTCCAGCTTGACAAATCAATAGTAAGACCTCATCCCACTCGATATTTGACACAGGTAACCATTCTCTTCTTTTCGAAATGCCTTCTCCTTTTGGCTTCTGTGATACTGCTTGTTTTCTTCCTCCTTCAAAGGATGTTTCTTCTCCATCTACCGGCTCTGGCTCCTTTAACTCTTTCCAACATTTGGAGGACACAAGGGCTCAGTCCCTCATTCTTCCCTTTGATGATAGGATTTAATCCCATGGTTTTAAATACCATCTGGATGTTGAGACTCCAGAATCTTTCTGGGAGCTGCCGACTTGTACATCTAATTGCTGAGTCAACGTTGCTTGTTATATACCAAATGGGATTCCAAATCAATCTGCAACAATGTGGATGAATCTCAAAAGCATTGCGCTAAGTGGAGAGAGCCAGAAATAAAAGACTGCATACTGTATACTGTATAATTCCATTTACAGGACAAAATTATGGTGATTCCCAGTGGCTTATGATGAGGGACAAGATTGACTGCAGAAGGGCATGAGGTAACTTTTTGTAGTGATGGAAATATTCTGTTTCTTAATTGTGGTGGTAGGGTGATGGTTACGTGATTGTATACATTTGACAAAACTCATTGACTACACACTTAAATTGGGTGATTTTTTGGTGCAAATTATTTGTACTAATTATTCTGCAATACGCTTGATTTTAAAAAATGCTCAGATGTCTTCTCACTGCAATTGGGATAAAATCGAAATACTTAACTATTCTTAAGCCTTATTTATTTTTGTTCCACAAACTACTAAAGTCCTTTCCATTTCCATGCCTATACCCTAACTCTTCTTTTTGCCTGGAAATTTCTTTTTCTGGATATTTGAAATGGCTAACTACATTTGTTTCAGACTGTTCCTGTCTCTGGTGTCTAAAATAGGTCTTCCCTCCCCTCCAAGTCAAACTCTATCTCATTATCCTATCTTAAGCACTTAGCACTACTTGAACAGTCTTGCTTATATATTTACTTCTGTTTGTTTGTTTATTTATTTTCTCTCTTCCTCACTGGTCTATACGTTTCTGGTAGAGGGGCACCTGGGTGGCTCAGTTGGTTAAGCGTCCAACTCCAGCTCAGGTCATGATCTAACGGTTTGTGAGTTCGAGCCCCGCATCCGGCTCTGTGCTGACAGCTCAGAGCCTGGAGCCTGCTTCAGATTCTGTGTCTCCCTCTCTTTCTGCCCCTCCCCCACTCATGCGCACACGCATGTGCACGCGCTCTCTCTCAAAAATAAATAAAGCATTAAAAAAAGTTTCTGGCAGAAATGGCAACTGTATCTGGAGTCACTGCTGAATTTCCCAAGCTAAGGCCAGGATCGAGCATACTGTAGGCATTAAATAAATACATGTTGAATGAAAGAACAAAATGAATAGCAGGAACTTAATAAATGTTTGTTGACTGGCTGACTAACTGAATTCTAAACTATTGTAAAACACTGGCAATTCATATTTAATTGAGGCATATGGTGCGAAGTATGGGTCAGTGATGGTGATGAAGCATGTACTTAAAACATGCACATCCATCAACGGGCATTTATTAAGGTCTATCTGTATGAGTGTCACTGAGCTACATGTGGCAGTCACTTATTTTGAAGGAAATATTCTGTCAATCATTTCCACCCATTTGTTCAAACTTTCTCAAATGAATAATTTTCATGGAAAAGCTTCTTGGTTCAAACTTCTACAACAAACCTGTGGAAAGTGTGGAAATAAGTCATTTTAGTCATTTATGTGTGTGTGTGTGTGTATAATTTTGTTCTTAAACCAGTTGTTAGGAGTGTTTTATGGATATCTTTGCTAGATTTGAGACATTCTGAAAGTAAGTATTATTTTCTCTAATAAATCACCCTTGGCACAGTAAAAATACACGTAGTTTTTGTAAGCAGGTATAGTTTAAAAATAATCATGGGACTAACTCTATTTTGAGAACCTAAAGAGTGGCTGATCCTTGGATACCTGAAAGTATGAAGAACTGGGCAGTAGTGATCATTCCACTGGCACCTACCCTGATGAGCATTTTGGGAATGCTTATTAAAATATACTACAGGTTAAATCTGCACGCATGTGTTTTTATGTGTAAACAAATTTGAACCACCTGATGCTAATATAACTGAAGGACTAGTACTTAAAAATGGAGCTGTTAAATCACCAACAAGAAACATGCACACACACACACACATGCGCACACACCATGGAAAGCAGAACTCTTCTTTATGATAGTTATGGTCTAATGTTGGTTCTAGGACCTCTCTTACTTTGGTTTGGTTTGATTTGGTTTTGATAGACACATAAGGCCAAACAAATCAGAAGGCAAAAGCGTCTTCCTGGAGTTCAGGGTTGTGCTACACTGAGCCCGAATGATCCGTTGCTGCAGGAACACTCTTCTGGAAGGAGAGGTAGAGGTGGAAGCAGGTGACAGCAGAGTGTAGGTGGGAGAGGAGTTCAGTGATGCTGACTGCCTGTCATCTCTGCTCTGGATCCTCCAACTCTCCTTCTCCTCCAAAGTGAATAATTTATATTTAGTGATACAGATCATCAAAAGTTCTTGGTAATTATGTCTTCCAAAGTAGCACCAGGTCATGGAAAGTAACAGTAATTCAGCAACTTCATGTATCAAATGGCGGTGTATCATGAGGGCTCTGAAGTGTTAAATCCTAACTGTAAATGTTTTGCTGTAATTCGTATTCGATTGTTTGCTGTAGAGTCTGGAATTTAGCTTCCTTTAGTATCATCCGAAGAGAAACAAGTGGTTTTATTTAGTAATTAACATGTGATGAGGTGAAATTGATTAACCTATGTCATTTTCTTTTCCTTCCCCTTTGAAGACAAAATAGCATGTGCTGACTATGTACTTTATGTTGAGCCCTTTATAAGTGACATTTAAAAAATTCAGATGTCCAATGTTCTTGGGTCTAAAACTTGTGGTAATAGCGTCATGCCTTTGCTACCCACTGAAGCAGGCATCTCTTGCCTCCTGAACTCACAGTTTTCAAGTTTTTTTTCAAGCTCAAAAATGTAGTAAAAGCCCCAGCCATTATTTGCTATGCCACCTCAAAATAGACACTGGTCCATTAGGACACCTTTCTGGAGTAGGCATTGCTTACTCATTTTGCTTCCCAGCCTTGGCTGAAGCAGTTTCTTTAACTCTGGATTTATGAGGAAAACATAGCATTATTTGAAAGCAATTGAAGTGACACTGCAGAATGAGAACCATGAACAGTGTCCTATTCATTTGTCTTAAAAAAAGACTTACTAGAGAAATAAGAGAAAGAACATAATAAAAATAGGTACTACTTGCTGTCCGTTTGCAATCTGTCAGGTGCCAGAGCAGAAGCTTTCAAATAACCGCACGTCATTTACAACCACATTTACAACAACATGTAAAGTAAGTGCTCCAGAGACTCGGGTGGTTGGTTTCCTGTTCTGAGGATCAAAGAGTGATGAAATGCCAGAGCCAGGGTCCGAGGCAAGTCTGTCTACTCAGTTTACTATAGTATCTCCCCTTCAGGATACTTATCTATGATGTACAGTGATATTCTTATAATCGTATCTTCATCTCTTTTCTGCGTGAGTTCAGATTTTGTGTCTTCGTTTTAGCTGACCTTGGTCTAGGATTGTCTTCGGTGTATCTCAAGCCATTCTTGTGCTGTGCTGTATTTTAAGGGGCTGTGCCCTTCCTTATATCAGGGCCCATATTACTAATTATAAAAAATGATCAGTCTATTGTCTACCATAGCTCAAAATTCAGATTGTAAACATACTGCTCACTAACCTGTTAAAGGACATTGTCTCCTGTGCTTTCTTTTTTCTTTTCTTTTCTTTCTTTCTTTCTTTCTTTCTTTCTTTCTTTCTTTCTCTCTTTTTTCTTTCTTTCTTCTGTTTTCTCCTGGCTTCCAGTTCTTCCTACCCTAGGGTTTTGGGTTTCAAGGTCCAGAAGCTCTCTCTCTGGTTCTAAGCATACTGCTTGCTGTCTTTGGGTTCCCCGTGGTCAGCATTCTGCCCAACTGGGGGTGCTGGAGAGATTTTGAAGAGAGGGGCACTCTTGGTTGGCTCAAAGCTGAAGATGGATGTTTGCCATCACACTTCTTGCAGAATGCAGTTAAAATTCTTGTCTGGGTATAGCAGCTTTGGGTTCTATGTTTTGATCATTTTATTTCCACTAACTGTGTGAGCTACACAATGAATGTTGATTTTTAAAAAATGCATACTGTCCAGACTGGGTTGTCTACAATTTTGCAACTAAAAGTGTCCCTGTTACTAAATATTCCTGCATTTTCCATGACACTGATAAAAATTAAAACCTGAAAAGCCTTGAGGGGTGCCTGGGTGGCTCAATCAGTTAAGTGTCTGACTTTGGCTTGGGTCATGATCTCGCGGTTCGTGGGTTCGAGCTCCACAAGGGGCTCTGTGCTGACAGCTCAGAGCCTGGAGCCTGCTTCGGATTCTGTGTCTCCTTCTCTCTCTGCCCTCCCTGCCCCCCACTCGCATTCTGTCTTTCAAAAAATGAATAAACATTTTAAAAAAACATTAAAAAACCTGAAAGTCTTGAACCTTATATCATGATAAAAATAAATGTTTAAGGCATTATCTGAAAAATTAAGATTTGATTCAAGCTGCTACAATGTATGTATTTGACTTTTCTGAAAGCCACTTGTAATAAATTTCGTCAGATATTTTGCTAATCCTAATTCAATTAAATGAATATTTTTAGCCTGTCTGCTATCCATTTGGTTCTGAGCTTGAAATTGGCATATGTAAAGTAAGCATAAAGCAGTTTCTCCACTCAAGGAATTGTTAGTCTATTTAGATAGTGTATAGATAGATGTATGTGGGTGTATGAAACAATTATCTAAAACTCACGATATTATATATTTATTTTTTGAATAAGGTATCTGGACAATTAGCGCAGTAGAAAGTCACAATATTGAGAGCATTTAGAATGACATCTTCAGTGTGTTAACCCTTCTTATCCTTTTCCTCAGCTTCACAGCTGAGGAATCAGTTTGGAAAAAAATAATACCCTCAACAAAACAATTTTAAACCTGTGGCTTTTTGGTATCTACCATTATTGCTTTTTCTCTCCATGTAATAAAGGGGCAATGTGTTCCTTTATCCTTTTCTTGCTCTGGAGTCACTGAGCCACTTTTTACTGTCTTTCCTGACTTCCTGCCAGTTACATCTCATTTCTTATTTGGGTTTTCCTGACTGCATTCCAAAAGGCTGACCTAAAGTCAAGTTATTTAGTTTCCTGGGAAAAATAGTTTCTTTCCTATTCTTTTCATCTTGTTGTCCAGTTTTCGGTTGAATGTTTAATTCACTAATAATTGGTATATTTCCATTATGTCCCCACTCTAGAATAGCATAAGGTACCCTATACCTCTTTTCTTAAAAAAACATTCTACAGTTTTAGAATTGTAAGTTGTCAACATGTGTGTGGAACACATTTCTAAAAAACACATAAGGACATTTGTCACAAATCTACTAATAGGATATTCAGAATTTGTACTATGATAAAAAGGTGAAGCTGCATCGTTAGCTGAAAACTTACTCTTTCTGATGAAGTCGCAAAACTTCATCTCATGCTATATTTAATGCTTTTGTAAGGAGTAAACTTTCTAGAAATAATCTGAAAATGTGTCTAGCCAGAATAATGGAAAAGGAGTGTGGTACATCATGAATCAATATAAATTTATTTTTGAGGAAAGCAAAAGGGCCAGCATGGACAATGAAAATGTTTCAAGCACTATAAAATGGATGGAGACCCAGAAACCAGACAATTTTGTATAAAATGCCCTTTGGATTTGTTTTCCCCGTGATGATAAACAGTGGGGAAAATGTACTAAAAATACGGAAAAATTATATTCTGAGAAGCATATTAAATCAGAGAAACGATAGTGTCATAATTGATTCTATAAAGAGACTCTCAGAAAAGTCAACTTCTACAATTAGCGTGAAGCTTAAAATGGTGAATCCAGCTCTCAGTGGTCAGTGAGAAACAATAGAAAAATCACATGAAAAAGTGTGGGAAAAAATCTCAATAAAACTTAAAGCAGGGGTGCCTGGGTGGTTCAGTTGGTTAACCATCCGGGTCTTGGTTTCAGCTCAGGTTATGATCTGGAGGTTTGTGGGTTCAAGCCCTGCATAAGACTCCACACTAATAGTGTGGAGCCTGCTTGGGATTCTCTCTCTTTCTGTGTTCCTTCCCCTATGCAAGCTCTCTCTCTCTCTCTCTCTCTGTCTTTCAAAATAAATAAACTTAGGCATGCCTGGGTGGCTCAGTAGGTTGTGTCTGCCTCTTGATTTCAGCTCAGGTCATGATCTCACAGTTTGTGAGTTTGAATCCCACATTGGGCTTTGTGCTGACAGCACGGAGCCTGCTTGGGATTCTTTCTCTCTCCCTCTCTCTGTGCCCCTCTCTCTCAAAATAAATAATTAAGTAAATAAACATTTAAAAAATAAGTAAACTTAAAAAAAACCTAAAAACAAACCCCCAAATCACACTGGCATATGTGGTTAAGAAGAGGTTTCTTCACTCTTCACCAGGGAAATGCAAATCAAAACCACAATGAGATATTACCTCACACCTGCTCAAACACAAGAAACAACAGGTGTTGGCAAGGATTTGGAGAAAATGGAACTCTCGTGCACTGCTGGTGGGAATGCAAACTGGTGCAGCCACTCTGGAAAACAGCATGGAGGTTCCTTAAAAATTAAAAATAGAATTACCATATGATCCAATAATTCCACTACTGGGTATTTATCCAAAGAAGATGAAAACACTAATTTAGAAAGATATATATGTATCCCCATTTTTATTGCAAAATTATTTACAATAGCCAATATATGCAAGCAACCCAAGTGTCCATGGATAGATGAATGGATAAAGAAGTTCTCTCCCTTTCTCCCTCTGTCTCCGTCTCTGTCTCTGTCTCTGTCTTTGTCTCTCTATATATGAACATGTAGAAATATATATAAAATGGAATATTACTCAGCCACAAAAAAGAATGAAATCTTGACATTCGCAACAACACGGATGGATCTAGAGTGTGTGATGCTAAATGAAATCAGTCATTCTCAGAAAGACAAATACCATATGATTTCATTCATACATGGAATTTAAGAAACAAAACAGGTGAACAAAGAAAAAGAGAGACAAACCAAGAAACAGACTCATAACTATAGAGAAGAAACTGATGGGTACCAGAGGGGAGGTGGATGGAGGAAGGGTGAAACAGGTGAAGGGGGTTAAGAGGACACTTACGATGAGCACTGAGTAATGCATAGAATTGTCGAATCACTATATCGTACACCTGAAACAAACATAACATTGTATGTTAACTGCACTGAATTAAAGTAAAAAAAAAGATGAGGTTGTGCACTCGTTTATTCTGATAATGTGTCTGCTTATGGGCTATGTGTGTTCCATGTCTCTGCTCAAAGTAACCCCTCCAAGAAGCCTGTAAGTTTTTACCACTCTCTTGGGGCTTGGCCTTTTACTCTCATTTAGAATTTCTTGGTCTTGACATTTTTTATTGATATGTTATTATTATTGATTTTATTTACTGGAAGCCGTTTCACATCTTTGTATGAATAAATTTACCATATTTAACATTTGCATTTGATCACCTGAAGATGATGCTGTATGGATTATAGCCTTTTAATCTAACTGATCAGAGATCTCTCTGATGTCATTCAAGCTTTTGCTTATGTAGAAAAATAACAGAATTGATAATGATGAATATAAAAACAATTAATAATTATACCCAAACTATTATTTCAGAATATGATTTGAAATATATAAACAGGCTCACAGATTATTATCAATTAATCTAAAAATTCAAGGTAATGTTTCATGCCCAACATGAAGCCCAATGTCGGGCTTGAACTCACAACCCTGAGATCAAGGCCTGAGCTGAGATCAAAAGTCAGATGCTTGGGGTGCCTGGGTGGCTCAGTAGGATGGGCAGCCGACTTTGGCCCAGGTCACGATCTCACAGCTCGTGAGTTCGAGCCCCGTGTCGGGCTCTGTGCTGATAGCTCAGAGCCTGGAGCCTGCTTCAGATTCTGTGTCTCCCTCTCTCTACCCCTCCTCTGCTCGCACTCTGTCTCTCTCTGTCTCAGAGGTAAATAAACATTAAAAAAAAAAAAAGTCAGATGCTTAACTGAATGAGCCACCCAGGTACCCCGAGGCCATACTTTTGAGGATAGGATAAATGATTTTTCTGGAATCTTTTGCCTCTGAGAGGCGGCTTCTCCAAATATTAGTTTTGTGATGTCAGGCAATTTATTAATCTATGCATCATATTTTCCTACCTCAAAGTGGGGAAATTAGTGGTGCCTACCTCACAGGATTGTTTTGAGGATTAAATGAGTTAATAATTTTAAAGTGTTCAGACCAATACACAAGTATTTAAACATGATCTAAGTGTTTGTGTGTTATTATCCACCCCTCTCAATGCAATGACTATCTCTCCAGCTACGTGAAATATGGTATTATATCCACCCATTAAGTTTTAGATTTCATTTATTGAATTTTTGTTTATTGATGTTTTATTTATTTTAAATCTTGTTTTTTTTTTTTTTTTTGCTTGTTGCTCATATTTTCAGAGCAAAAAAAAATCCTTAGACATATTGAACACAATTATTTTATATTCTGGGTTCACAAAAACCCTCAATTCTGTGATACTTGAATTTAAATCCTTGACTTAAGGTTTTTGGATTATCCAGGAAGAAGAGATTTATCCTGGGGACCCCTGCAAGAGTTGATTTTTGGTTGAGAATTTTAAACGATGTTTTTCTTTCTGTTCTTCATCCAGTGCCACGGTTCATTCAGGATAGGAGATTTAACTTGCTGTCATGTGCAACTGGCAGTGGGCATAGACTTATCTTTACCTCACTCTTTCTCTGAGGTCAGAGGTTATAGGTCATCATATAGGGGTTTTGTAATACTGGGATTCCCCGTTCTTTGGAGGACTTCTCTCTCCTCAGCTCTGGAAGGCTTGGGGGTGGGGGTGGGAAACCAAAGCTCAAGTGTTCGTGGAGTCAGCAAATGCCCTTGGAGCTTCAGTTGACAATTTTATTGTATTTTTTCCATCCCAATTCTTAAACTTATTCTTAAATTTCTTTTTTTTAAATTGGAGTAAGAACACAACATGAAATCTATCCTCTTGACATATTTTTGAGTTTGCAATACACGGGTGTTGACTATAGGCACTATGTTTTACAACAGATCTCTAGAAGTTATTCATTTTTCACAACTGAAACTTTATACCCATTGAACAACTACTCCCTGTTTCTCCCTCCCCCCAGCCCCTGGCAAATGACCATCTGCTCTCGGCTTCTATGAATTGACCATTTTAGATGTCTCGTATAAGTGGAATCATACAGTATTTGTCCTTTTGTGACTAGCTTATTTCACTTAGCATAATGTCCTCCAAGTAGGTCCATGTTGTTCCATATGGCAGGATTTCCTTCTTTTTTAAGGCCGAATAATGAATATTATACAATGGAATCATTGTGTGAATATACCACATTTTCTTTCTCTATTCAGCCTTTGATGGACATTTAGGATGTTTCCATATCTTGGCTCTTGTGAATAAATGCTTTAATAAATATGGGAGTGCAGATATCTCTTTGAGATCCTGATTTCAATTCTTTTGATTATATACCTAGAAGTGAGACTTCTGGCTGTTATTAATTTCTTGAGTAACCTCCATACTCCTTTCTACAGTGGTACCATTTTACATTCTCACCAACAGTGTGCAAGAGTTTCAATTTCTCCACATTCTTGTCAACATTTTTTGTCTTTTTTTGGATAATGTCCATTCTAAGAAGTGTGCGATGAAAACTTACTGTGGTTTTGACTTGTATTTCGTGATGATTAGTGGTATTGAACATCTTTTCATATGTAGATCTATTCAGGCCTCATGTTCATTTTTAAAAATTGGGTTATTACTATTATTTTATATCAAGTTATATGAATCCCTTATATATTTTGGATAGTAACCTCTTGTCAGGTATACTGGATAAATGTTTCTTTATTTGTTGTATTCTTTTAGACCATTTCCAGAGACTTTAAATGGTTGTTCTTTTTACATAAATTTCTACCAATCTCTCTGGGAGTGGGGGAAAGTTGAGTCAATGGAGCTCCCCATGACATCCTGCCAGAAATGGAACCCATGTATTCATTTTTAAATGATATGATAACTACATGTGATATAAATGATACAAATACATGTGAATAGAACATTAATACTCATTAAGATCTTTCTATGTGGTCTTTATTGACACTAGTCCCCTGCTTGCCTCTTCTCAAAGTGATCAAATTTTGAAATTTTATAGTTTCTTTTACCTTAAAAATTCATTTTATCAAATAATGATGCAGGCCTAAAATATATAATATTTTATATTGATTATTGTTGAAATTACACAAAGACTATTGCCTCAATGTAGCCTTCTGAGACTCAGGTTTTGACTCACGTTACGTTATTAAGATTTCTCCCAATTGCAACATGTAGTTGTTATTTGTTGTTTTATTTCTACATAACGTTCCATAGGCTGAATTTATTTATAAACCCTCTCTTTTTGATGGGTAGTGGGTCGTTTCCAGTTTTTGTTTTTACTTGGTGTTTGGCTCACTCTGCTATGATTTCCAAGCTCATTAATTATTTTTGTAATACGCAACCCACAGACACTTACCAGTCCTCATCCTGTACCACCACACCCTGCCATTCCACTGAGCCTGCTTATTGTTCTCTTGGATTCTATGTTTCTGTGTGGTTTGTCTCTTGCTTCTCTGATCCCCTCTTCAAATTCTCCTCTGTCCTTTCCATTTTCTTTCCATGGTATCTACATGATATTCCTATGGTCTGATGCCGGGAATTCTTCCCTCACTCAGCTCTCTCTCCTTCAATGTAGAAAAGTATCACCCGAGGTCCTTATTAAAATGCAGGTTTGGGGGGGGGTTCCCAAAGAGATGAGACACCAGAGTTTGCATCGTTAACAAGCCCCCTTCTCTGAATGGATTAGGTAGTTGTCAGAATTTATTCTACTGTCTCTTATTCTGCAAAAAATTCTTTGCTTTGCTCAACTTGTGATGTCTTCTGGAGATTGTTATGGAAGTGAATATATTTTTAAAGAAGTTTCTGGCACTAATAACACTTTTAAAAACCTTGCATTTAGAATTGCCTTTAAACAGAACACAGGAGCTGTCAAACAGTTACGTAATGTTTTCTGTGCTTTAGAAGATGGTGCCAACAGAAGAGCTAGCTGTGTGGTAGAGCCATTGGCGACCAGGACTGATGGATGGAGCGTCTTCCATAGTCAGTGGTGCTCCTCAGGCTGAACAATTATTTGAAGCAAAGGGAACTAGAAAAGCTTGAAAACCATAGCCATCTCAGGTGAAAAACCTGATTGATTGAAAGGCTTTTCCAGATATCTGGAGATTTGGGCAGTGCAGTGTTGATGTACAAGATGATGCTCATTGGTAGGCAGGAGTCAAAAAATTAGCATTTTGTAGGCCATATTAAGGACTTTTGTCTTTACCTCAATCGGAATAAGATAGCATTGGAGAGTTTTAGGTACAGCAGTACCTCTTATCTGCAGTTTTGCTTTCCATGGTTTCAGTTATCTGTATTCTGCAGTCTGGAAGCAGTGGATCCTTCTGATGATAAGTCAGAAGGTTCGTAGTAGCCCTAACGCTATGTCACAATGCCTGTGTCATTCACTTCATTTCTTCTGATCACGTGGGCATTTTATCACCTCATATTATCACCAGAAGAGGAAGGGTGAGTACAGTACAGTAAGATATTTTGAAAGAGAGAGAGAGAGTTCCCATTCACATACTTTTTATTACAATATATTGTTAAAATTATTCTACTTTCAGTTATTGTTAATCTCTTCCTGTATCTAATTTGTAAATTAAACTTTATAATAGTTTTGTGTGTAAAGGAAAAAAAAACAGAGTATATATAGGGTTTGGTACTATCTGTGGTTTCAGGCATCCATTTGGGGCCTTGGATGTATCCCCCACAGATAAAGGGACTCTACTGTATAGTGATCATTTCAGACTATCACTTTGATAATTTCAGATACATACTTTGAAAAGATACACTCAGGCTGTGCGTGGTGAATAAAATGAGTGTAGGGTTCAATTGTGCTTATGGGTTGAAGTCAAGGAGAGAGAATGTAGCTTGAACCAGTATTAGCAATAGGGATGAGATTTGATTGCACAGATAATTATGATTTATAATAGACTAGGCTTCTTATTGGAGTGGATATGGGAAAGGAAGGAAAAAGTGGTTTGAAGAACTTCCACATTTCTGAGTATACTACTGGATGAATGAAGGTGCCATTGACTGGGGAATGGACTGATGCTAGAAGGCTACTTTTGGGTCTTTGATTACATAAGCATTGGTGTCTTTATATCTGAAAGATGGTGACCTACAGGGACAAGTCATGGCTTGTGGTTTTCCCATTTGAGCGGATGGACAACTCAGGAAGTTGCGTTTGTATATTTCATGTGTATTAATCTCTCATCTTTGACAGCTATTCCCACATAGATGAAAACATGATGCTGACAATTTTTAGCCTCTAAAGAGAGAGTGCCTTGACTCTCTGGTTCCAAGTCCAAACATCCAAGGGAAATTCACTCATTGGCCCAACTTGCTCAGCTGTGTATCCTTGGGCTAATCAATAGTGCCCTGATAGGTGGAGCACTAAGAGAATAGCAGCCCCTGTGGGAACCACATGAATGAAATGGGGAGGGAAGAATTAGGGGATTGTGGCATACTCTACTGTAGGTGCCCATGATATACTTGTTGAGAAAAGCAGAAAAAAAAAACCCAATTCACCCCCTAAAGGACAATGCTGGCTTTATAATGTTTACCTGATCTTGTTTTGGGTGAAACATATGCACCCATGGTACTCTCCTTAGTAATATAAGGTACTATGAAGTACTTGTCTAAGCGCTGTAAAGTACTATAAAGTACATATCCACTTGAGTACTGAAGTACTGTGCTTTCTGGGTTAAGGCACATGAAACATTTCATTTCCCTACATTATGATTTTCCTTCTATAGGTCCTTTCCATCCCTATAACACTAGCCAAAATTTAAAAAAAAAAAAAGAAAGAAAAGGAAAAAGCAACTTGGATATAGTAAATGTGGTGTCATGCCATCTTGCCACACCAAGAAATTGTCAGTTTGTTCTATAAGAATATGGATTTTACTTACTTCCTATTGTGTGTATGAGGAACCCCCAGTGCTCCAGCCCCTCGTTTCTGCATTTGTCTTCTCCCTCACCCCATCGCCTATAATCGTTCTCATTTTACTTTAGGAAATGTTAAATGATTTCTCTGATCCAAAACTGATTCACTTGGGTAATCATTCCATCATTTCACTGAGGTTAAAGGACTATAAAAATTATGATGATATTTAAGAAGGAAAATGGAAAGATAAATTGGTTATGATTAAGATAGAAAAAATTGAAACACAATTGCTTGAGTATAGATGACTTAGGCAAAGGGGAAAGCTAATTATCCTACGTTGAAAGATTATAGGCAATAATTGTAAAAGCTTTTATATTTGCATAATCATTTTGCATCAGAGTAGGATTGATTGTTTATCTCTCTTTCCATGCCCATATTGATAAATTGTAAATTATACTGACTACAATATTGACACAGTAAGATATCCTTTTCTCTTCAAGTAAACACACTATTTTATGACTTTTTAAAAGGTAAGGAGATTACTTGTATCATTTTGTACTTTCATTTTTAGTTATGTTTGTTGCTCACGTGTCTGTTGTATTGTTTTCTTTGGGAAAATCAAGGTTGTGTTGGTATACAGGAATACCAAATTAAAGAATGTTGGAGGAGATCATGGAGAGGATGTGATCATCGGTTGACTACTGATCTGGCTCTAGGCAATCAGAGGCTCCTCACCCTCTCTCTTGTCCTTGGAATATAACTTCTGCCCACCCTTTCCACAGTGGGAGCCATTTTCAAGGACAGCCTTGAGAGAGCAATGTGTTGTTGAGGCATCTTGATGGTACACGTGACTGAACACCTTTGAGGCCTCAATTTAACTTCTAAGATTCTGCTGGGCAGGTATGGAGATCTAATTGTCTTACAGCACAATTCTCCAATGTAAACTCTCTTGCTTATTTAATGTGCCACTGGTCATTCTGGTGTGGTCTGCCTCTTTCTTCTGTGTCTCCATGACCTCTGTGTATGGAGGCCAGTTTCAGATTTTACTGGGAAGCTCTGAGGTTGGAGAACCTACAAAAAGATGAAAAAAAAATGTCTTTTGGTTTTGAAAAATAGAGCAGTAGAAGGCTTACATTTTTATGTGTTTTTAGCCCTGTGAGGTTTTTTTTGTAAATTATAACAAGTCCTAATTAGACATGTACGATATAGTGTAATAACAGCTGAATAATATAAAAAGGAGAACCACTAACTTGGATTTCTTTGACTTATCATGAAGTACAACCTAAATCTTTCAAATGCCAAATTTAAATAAGAGAAGTCATATTTCATATGTTTCTATCACTCTTCTATTTTTCATTCACTGTAGTTGTAGAGACATGTTTAGGCAATCTCCTATTTTTTTTTTTTATCCCTTGAGTTAGAAGCAATGTTGAGAATAAGGAGAAACTTACAGACTCTCCTATAATGTGCCTTTCATAGGTGAGGGGAGAGAAGGATCAATACATAGTTTTCTCACTCTTCATGCCTTGATTCTATCATCTGTTCATTTGTTCATTCATTAACATTTGTTGAATGTACCTTATGTTTCAAGGAATGAGGAAATAGCAAAGAAATGCAATCATAGTCCTTGTGGAATGTGAAAGAAAGATAGGTAGACCAGTTATTACAATTCAGAGTGATTAATTCCAGGGGTGTGGGGCATAAGCACAGAGAAGCAATGGATGAGCATTCTGGGGGTTGAGGAGATGAGGCAGGGGAATATCTTCTGGCAAGTGTCATTTGAATTTAACATTAAGGGGTGAATTGCTATCAGAGTGGAGTGAAGAGAATGGGTATTATAGTTAGGAGTCACATGTGCCCAGCGTGCAAAAGGTAAGCTCATTGTGGGTGGTGTGCATGGCTTTCCTTGGCTAACCCTTTGGTTGCTTGACAGGAGCGGTGAGTGAAATGAGAGGAGTGCCTGGTGGGGGGATTTTCTCTGGGAAGGTGATGAGAAACAGTCTTTGTTTCCTACTCATGAAATGCCACTATTAATCATTTCTTAACTGTGAAAGCTTTCCCAAAGCCATTGTCTACCCGGAAAGTCCTCATAGGCCAGAGTTATACAGCTTTGAATTTTCCCAATTAACGATCAGTTCTCCATTTCACTTTGTAATGTGTAGGCTCTGCCCAAGTTTCGTAACTATTTCTTTACGTTGATAAGCCAAATACAATTCCTTTTCTTCAGTCTTAAATACCAGTGAGTGCTATTGTGAATTGATGAACCCCTGTTATTTGCAAAATTACCTCTATTGTTGCAGCCTGACAAATTACTAACAGATACACATCACAAAAATGCCAGGCACTTCAGCTCATTTAACTGCTTTCGTTGGCATTTTATTCCTTCCCCCCATGATTACTGTCATTTTTTTTTTAGCTCTGTGTTAAATCACCGTCTAATTATGCATCATCACAGCGACCCATAACCGTTAAGCACGTCTCACTCCTAAATTCTAAAAGCAACTCTGTTGAGTCAGGCTCATGGAGAGTGTTGCCACTTTTCTTGACCTTGCTTTACCCCCTGGGTGTTTGGGATTTTTCAGCTCTTGGTGGTGGGAATCTGCTCAGAGAGAGTGGAGTGCTTTGGAAAAGTTCATTGGTCGCTTGGGTAAGGTGAGGAACAAGAAGCAAAGCAGGAAACCGTCCCCCAGTTGTCTCCCTGACAAATTTAGATGACCCGGTTTGTTTTTTCCTCTCTAACACCCCTTTCTAATAAAAAGGCATTGACTGATGGGAAGGTGGAGGTTGAATCTTGACTCTTGGGCCAAATACGATCATGTAATCACAAATCAATTAATCTCCATTTCCTCATCTGTCAAATGAACATAATCCCATTTTCTTACCTCATTGAGATGTGTGAGAATAAAATGTCCTAAATTATTGCTTGGCCCCACTTGTTAAAGGTAGGCTGTTTGCCATGACTTTGAGGGAATGTTGCCTTTTTAAAATATCTAGTTATGACTGGAATTTGAGTCTCAGAAATTGCTTTATTGCTTTTGACTGGGAAAATTTCAGGTGGTAGATTTAGGGAATCCTGCAGAAAGAGTATCAGTTTTGATTCTGGTGAAATCCCATTTAGAATATGGAATCCAAGTTGAGTGGGGTGTGGGAGTGAACCATTCATCGTGTGGGAGTGAGCCATTCATTGGTGGTCCTGGTATATTCCCGGGGCTCCATGACCCCTATTTTCACTTCTCACATATTTTTATTTTGATGCCTCGATAAAAATATCAAAGAATTTCAATAGGTTCATTTATAATCATAATCTCATCTGGGATCATCACCTGTTCCCATTTATCAGCATTGGCAAGGAAAAGTGGTACATTTTTATTTTTATTTAATGAAGAACCAGCTGCTTTAACAGATGTTTCACAAATTTAGAAGATGCCCTGCACTTCTTCATCAGGGAGAGAACACCTAAATGTTCTCTGCATATGCAGCAACTCATATAAGTATTTTGCTTTCTTGACCCTTACATTTCTTGGAATAAATCAGTCATAAATTATTCAACTCCCCTTATCAATAGCCAATACATAATGGCAGATTATACAGGCCTATCTATCTTCTCCTTTGTGTTTTATTTTGAAGACCATTATTCAAAAAGGGATGATTATAATGTGTGGTAGTTGGTGCTTCTATAGACTAGCTGAATCTACAAGCCGGCAATGAAAGTTTTATTACCTCTATTGAAAGGTGAAGAACCAGAGACACAGAGATGCTAAGGTCATTCAGCTAGAAATGGCAGAGTCAATATTCAAACCCAGGTCTCTCTGACTTCAAAACACATTTTCTTTTCACCCTTACATGTCTTACCAGCTAGGTATAGTTCCATAAATGTTTTTCTAGTGAACACATAAGCAATATTCTTTCATAATTCTCTGAAGAGACATATCGTTCAAGGAGCTCAAGAAAATCCTTCTTAATAACCTTGGAATTTTGACATTGATTAGAAAAATTTTAGAATCAGGGTTCTTCCAGAGACAATGGCCACAGGATTTTTTATTGTCACGTAACCTTAGGAAGGTCGTATGCAGTCAGAACACCCTGGGCGGTGTGCCAGATCATCTATGAAGGAGAAGGAATCTGAGATGAGGTCGTGGGGAATGTGAGGGTTGTGCTATGTTCTAGAGAGGCTTATGGACTTGGAACAGTCCCTGGTGTCTATCAGAGTTCACTGTGCTAAAGGTTAGACGTTACTTTTCACACCCAAATCTTCCAAGTTACTCTGAGTCTCTGAAGCAATGACTATGCCAGGAGGTGGGAGGTGAGAACATAGTCTATAATTTAATTTAAAAAGCTTCACCTTCTTATTCCCAGTCGGCTTCACACAGAAACTTGTTTCATTCAGGCAGTCATGACTGTTTTGTTTTGTGGGAAGGGAAGTTTTGTTGATACTCCCTACCTTCTAATCATTTTATTCTCTTGAAATTAATTAGAAGAGAAACAAACCAGGATTTCCAATTGTTTTCCTTGAGGTTTTTTGTTTTCTGCTTTTTTCTTCTATAAAAGCTGAATTACTTTTCTGTTGTGGCCTTGATCATTCTATAAAATCAGGCAACCTTGTTTTCCCCTTTGCTCCTCTCATATATTTAGCATCTCTACTCAGTAAACATTCATCCATTTGTCTGTCCTCTATGAGAATATTAATCTGTAGTTCCGAAGAGAGGGCTGGGCTACAGATTTAAATCTGGAGTCATTGGCATGTGGTGGGTATTTAAAGCCAAGAGGCCAGATGGGATCATGAAACATTGGTGTCCCAATGTTGTGAGGATGGGTAGGTGAGGTGGAGTCAGCAAAGAACTTGAGGAATGACTAGTTAAGTAAAAAGAAAACAAGGGGAGGGGTGCCTGGGTGGCTCAGTCGGCCAACTTTGGCTCAGATCATGATCTCACGGTTTGTGGGTTTGAGCCCGTGGGTTGGAGCCTTATGTGGGGCTCTGTGCTCACAGCTCAGAGCCTAGGGCCTGCTTCAGATTCTGTGTCTCCCTCTCTCTCTCCCCCTCCCCTGCTCACGCTCTCTCTCTCTCTCTCTCTCTCTCTCTCAAAAATAAATAATGAACATTAAAAATATTAAAAATAAAAGAAGAAAACAAAGGGAGTATATCTTGGAAATCCTAGTGAAGAAAGGGTTTCAAGGAGGAGGAAGAGAACAACTCTGCCAAATATTGGTGATAAGTCAAATAGCTAAAGACTGAAAGACAGATCATAGGGTCATTGATAATCTTTAAAAGAGTAAATACTATAATCTTAATAATGGTTATGAAAGGATTTTTGTTTTAAGGTCAAAATAGAGAAAATCTTGATTAAGGCAAATACTAAGAGTGTATTAGCAGGATACTTTAGGAAAAGGCATCAGAACCATTTTGAGTCAATGAAAGTTTAAAACATTTAAATAATAATGTAAAGCAGAATAGGGGCACCTCAGTGGCTCAGTTGGTTAAGTGTCTGACTATGGCTCAGGTCATGATCTCCCAGTTTGTGGGTTTGAACAAACAAATTTGAACAAACAAATTCCCCTGTATTGTTTCCAATTTTTTACATAAAAAGAACCATTCCATGATTCATATTAAAAAATCATCCTCAAAGGTATACTTTGTGATGTCACTCTAGTTCTGTCTCTGTTAGCCCTTCACCATACTCCTCAATATTTTTTACATATACTTTCCGTATTTCTTATTGTAGATATTAGCGAATTCCCATCTTCCATAATTCCTTACTTACAGGGTAGCATACTATAAACACTTTTTCACTTTTTCTTTACTAAACAATATAACTTAGAGGTATTTCTGCATCAGTAGAAGGAGAGCTCCCTCATTCTTTCTTTATGGTTGGATAGTGTTTGATCCTAGTTTATTTAAATAGCTTGTTTTTGATGGGAACTTGGATTTTATCCCTAATTTCCAAAAATTAGATAATGCTATGACTTTATACATTTCACATGTGTTCAAGTATGTGTATAGGATAAACTCCCAGAAGTGAGATTGCCTGATCATTTTTTTTTGTAAATTTTATATGCACTGTCAAATTTCCCTCCCTAGGTATTATAATATTTTGCACTCCCACTGGTCAAGGTATGTAAGTGCCTGTTATTCTAAAGCCTTATCAGCAGAATGTGTTGTCAAATTTTTGGATTTTTGCCAATGTGGTAGATGAAAAGTGGTATCTCTTATGGTTGAGGCTGAGCACATTTATATATGTTTAAGAACCATTTATATTTTTTCCCCTGTGAGTTTTATGATCATATTCTTCACCCATTTTTCTATTGGATTTTTGATGCCTTTTTTCTAGGTTTTTAGGAGCTTTAATATATTAGAGAGTTGAACTCTTGCTTGTGATATGAGTTGTAAATATATATCTTCTGTTATTTATCTTCTAGCTTGGATTACTTTTGTCATGTAAGAGTTTTTTTTTAATGCAACTATGCATTTGAATTTATAATTTATTTTATAGCTTGTAAATTTTAAGTCAGTTAAAATGTTTCTCCCATTCCAAGATCATAAAAGGATTTGATATGTGTTCTTCTAGTACATTTTTGATCCATACCCAGTTTGGCTTGGTATGTGGTGTGAACACAATTTGATCTTTTTCCAGATGGCTACCCAGAGGTCCCAACTCCATTTTTTAAGGAGTCCATCTTACTTTCATTGATTTGAGATTCTGCCTTTATCACTATCAAATTCTCATATGTGTTTGGGTCTATACTTAGATTTTCTATTCTCTTCTATTGGTCTATCCACATGACCCCCTGCTTTAATTATTATAGCTTTAGAGTATTTTAATATAATAAGTTCTATCCTCATTCTTTTCTCTCCTAGAGTTTTCATAGCTATCTACCATAATTTAAATCATTGTAGAATCATTTGGTGCACTTGTATTTATGACATTAAAGAAAATAAGTTTTAAGAATTGTTTTTAGTTTATAGTTACTTAAATCCTTTCAATCCACCATTTATTCCATCAATATTCCTTAAGCACCTGTTATGTGCTTGGCACTTACTACATACTTGAGGACGTGAGTGAACAAAACAAACTTCCACTCTTTTGTAGCTTTGTAGCCCCCTATGTCAGTCTTGAGTCTTTCAAGGGAAAGTTCTATTTGATTATTTTTCACATCATCTGAACTGAAGTAAAGTGGAATGTCAACTTGGCCATCTCAATATTTTATGAAGAAAAAAATATTCAAAATCTTGTGCAACATCTATAATAAATCATCTTTGATTCAGAATGGTAAAGGATATAAAGAGTATGAAGCAAAGAAGAAAGTGCTAGAGAAAAATGAGATACTCAAGAGATTATCTTGTTCTTCAACTTACCTCAGTTGAAATTAAGTGTCTATTTAGAGCCATAAATTTGCAATACCGTGACCATATGAACATTTTAGCAGTTGACAAGGCTAAGAAATGATCATTTATGCACTATCTTAAGTGTTTACAATTTGACTACTAAACTTAGGAGTAATAATAATTTATTTTTGTTAAATTCAAGATGTATTCTCAAATCTCAAGAGCTATGAGAGGATATTTGACATCAGCCTTGGCTTTGGCTGAATATTGCTTTTAGCACTTGACCACTTAGTATGACATAAAAATGTATATTCTGAGGTTCTTTACCATCAATTATGTTTCCCAACAATGGAAACCAAAAGATGGGAACTGCAGGGCGCCTGGGTGGCGCAGTCGGTTAAGCGTCCGACTTCAGCCAGGTCACGATCTCGCGGTCCGCGAGTTCGAGCCCCGCGTCGGGCTCTGGGCTGATGGCTCGGAGCCTGGAGCCTGTTTCCGATTCTGTGTCTCCCTCTCTCTCTGCCCCTCCCCCGTTCATGCTCTGTCTCTCTCTGTCCCAAAAATAAATAAAAAAAGGTTGAAAAAAAAAAATTTAAACAAAAGATGGGAACTGCAGGTATGTGCCTGCCGTGTCAGTGGCATATCAAACTCATGACAATTTTTCATCAGTGAGAAGTATTCTTAGCTCCAGATACACTGTCCAGTGAGCAAAACTTACATGGAGGCAATTTACCTGGACTTTGCCCTTTTGCCAAATAGGATCTTCCCTTAATCCTGCAGCCACTGTCACATACCTAAGAAATACTGTCAACCAACTTATTCAACTTATTCAAGGACATAAAAAAAATAAAAACACCTCATTTAAGCAGTGCATTTAAAACTGATATGCAAAATAATTTTTTTTTTCTGAGAGTGGGGGAGGGGCAGAGAGAAAGGGAGAGAGAGAATCCCAAGCAGGCTCCCCACCCAGCGAGGACCCCAGAGCAGGACTCAATCCCACAGATTGTGAGATCATGAGCTGAGCAGAAATCAAGAGTCAGATGTGTAACTGACTGAGCCACTCAGGCACCCAAAATAATTTTCTATGGGTCTTTATTTATATCACTGCTTTTGCCTTCGAATGTCCTTCCACATCTCACCTGCTTTAGTTTTCAAATTTCAACAATTGCCTCCACAATTGCATTCTTTCTGAACTATCCCCCAGGGTGTGAAGAATAACACATCATTAGTTATTCACAGTATCACAGCATAGTGATTGCCTCATAGCAGTAGGAATAGTGCAGTGGTACTCAAATTTGGCATCCCTTAGAATCACCTGGAGGGATTGTTAAACCACAGATTGGTGGGTTCTACCATCAGATTGCTGACTAAGTAGGTCTGGGATAGGGTCCAAGAATTTACATTTCTGACAAGTTCCTATACAATGAAATGCTGATGGTCTGGGACCACACTTTGAGGACCACTGATACATTATTATAATAATGGTTTAACTTTTTGTTTCTCCACTTGTCTATGAGTTTACTGAAAGCAGATCAAATTTAGCTTCATGTCAATTTCTAGAACCTAAAAAAGTATCTGTCACATAGTAGATGCTTTATAAACAGCTGTTGACTAAATGCATAGAAAGCTTTGTTGAATAGTACTCTTCTGGATATATAAAATTTCACAATTTTGTACTTGTGAGCTATTTTTTTTCTTGGTAGCCACTAGCTATTTTCTAGGAAACTAACATTTCAAAGGTAATTGATAGCTTTAATGTAAAATATGAAATAGTTTATCCAGGAAATTTTTTATTATTTACCTTATTAATCACTAGCTAATATCAAAGATAATTTTAAACTAATGTTTTATTTATAAAAAGTGGAAATATGTTCTCATTAGTGTATTTAGATGATATGTACTCTCAAAAAAAAAAAAAAAAACCTCAGTAGAGATTTCAAATAATAATAATGAATTTTACCATTGTCTTAAAGTGAAGTTGCATAGAATACATGTGTAATAATACTCCTGATGCCAACTGTAAAGAACTATCGCATTAGCTTTATGGGGCAGTAATCTAGGAATTCCTCAAGTAGAAATATTAAATGGCAAAAATGTAGATACTTGAGTAGAAAAAGAGTACCGGTTTTCAAATCAACACCAACAACCACATCCTCCAAAAGGTAAATCAGGTGAATCAAAATTAAAAAATCCCTAGGATATTTTCTACAAAATTGAGAATGGTGAGGGATGAAGAAGGAGGGAAATACCCAATGGAAAGGTGAAATGAGCACATGTCACAGAATACAACTTTATTTCCTCCAGAAGCAGCGCTCTACTCTGGTGTTGGTTTGCAGAATCATCAGGTCCCCCCCCATTGAAGCATCTTCTCTCTCTCCATCAACACCCACCCACTCTCACAAGGCAACCTGCAAAGCAACCACAAGCTTTGCTGGGTGGGGCCTTCCTTCACCGGGCAGGGTACTCCAAATGTACCTCTGGCCACGAGCAAGCAAAGAAGCTGCAAATCAGGCTGGACAAACATTTGGTCCATTGACCACTGAGTCAAAATACAGCTTGAGACACACACTGTATATTTTGAAACAAATTATTTTGAAATATTTGATTTTTGAGAGAGTCTGTGTGCACAAAGGAGGAGAGGAGAAAGCGAATCTTAAGCAGGTTCCATGCCCAGCGTGCAGCTCCATGCAAGCTTGACCTCACGATGGTGAGATCACCACCTGAGCCAAAATCAAGAGTCGGATGCTTAACAGAGCCATCTAGGCGTCCCTGAAATATTTTTGAAAAATACAAAGCAAATATTTGAAATAAATCTTAAAGTGAAGGTTAAACATGTTGACAACAGCATGTACCTTTAGCTTTCTTCCCATTTCTAGGTCTTGATTCAAAGATTTTCTTATTCTCTGCCGGAATATTTGTTGACTTGGGAACTGACTGAAAGGACAGATGAAAAAACTTTAGTCTGTGACCTTACTTTTTGGCTTATGTTCATTAAAATGATAAAACTGAATGAGGTAATTTTCATTCTGCTGTTTTCTTATTCTTTTTTTCTCAGTCTTCATTCCACTTTTAGATTACTCTTTCTCTTTCCCTAGATGCATCTTCCATTGTTAGTGCTACCCATAGTTCAAACGTCTTTTCAGATGTAAAATTCTCCTGCATTCATTGCTTGGCATTTAATTTTTAATGGGTTTCTTTTCTCCCCCACACCTACTACTTGTATTTTCCTTTCCTATGGATTTGATCTCCTTGGCAGCTGGCATTGTCTTCATTATTTCATCCTGATCACATAAATATTGTCAAAGCACTCACCTCTGTTTTACCTCAGAAGAGAAACTAGTGAATAAAGAATACGCTACACCTTTTCTTTCTTTCAAAGAGCAGATCTTTCGTGTAAAATGTCTCCCTTGTAAATTTCCTTTTATCTCCCTGTAATAATTAATCTAGTCTTTGTTATTTAAAAAGCAGTGTCATCCTCTTCTATAGTTTTGTTCTATGTTGGAATCTTGTGAATTCTTATCACCCACCCATAGAAAAGGAAAATATTATAAAGAGTGGAGAAAGATCAAAAGTGAGGATTTCACCTATTATATGTCTTTTTTTTTCCTTCAGAACAATTGTGTAAAATTTCAAATTTTATGTAAATGCCTTAATTCTATATTGAAATGACTCCTAGCCTCCATGAAACTTAAGATAATAGGTAATAAATATTAGACTCTATCTCCTAAAATTTCAAAATATATATTTTAACATTTACCAAAATGGGATTATCTCTAGGAAATATGCCCTCAATGTGTTATCTGCAAATTCTGGTCAGTAAAAATTTTTAACTACTTAGCTTTTATTTCTGGCATGAAGAGATTATCTTGTTGACTCTGCCTTCCTTGGATCCAGTCAAAGGATCTTTACATTAATTTTGTGAGACTTTTCTAGCAGGCAAGAAAGGGTAACATTACTGGCTTGAAAGATTTTGGCCTTGTTGATACAGTTTGTGGACTGGAACAAAAAGGGAATTTCTTTATTTAGTGTAGTTGGTGTCAACTAACCCTGTGCTTCAGAACCATCTGGAGAGTGTTTTTTTTTTTTTAAACTATAGATGTTGGAGATGAACAGAGATTTGATTTCAATAGGCTTGTGGGGAAGGTGGGGAGGTGGGCAAAAAGTGAGTACTTTTAAAACTTTTGAGTTGATTCTAATGTGCAGTTGGCGTTGTGAACCATTGATTTAGCATCAGATTGATGAACTGTGGATGTGCATACAGGTGCAAGAGCATCTTTATGGCACTAGGCAAACCATGGCTTCTCAACATGGGTCCTTTACTTGGTATCCTTTAGAGACCTAAAAGATGGCTTGAATGCTGACCCCACTATGGTTAAGTTTGCCTCTGCTTTTTCTTTTGCATGGCTATCGCATACCATTCCTTTGAGAATAAATGTAAATGTCTAGATTATTGATGAAACTCAGGGTGAGGGATTGAGGAGTGCAAAAGGCAGAGAGCATCCGTTACAAGGTGGAACAATGAAAGAGAAAGCCCGTGCTTTTTTTCTGAATCTGGCAAAGTGTGCCACTAATCTAGTTATATCCATCTTGTCAACCTTGCCTACAAACTTATTGTTGTGTGTCTATAGAGATGTGACATTAAGTAGCCCATATACTGTGTTATTTATTTGTTTATAGGTTAATTGTTCAGAATATTGATCTCCTGGGCTCATTTTCCCATTCTTTCTCAAATACCCTTTCAAATCAACAAACATAAACTAGGACAGATTTTTCCACACGGGGGACACTTAAAACGGTACAGAGTCTTTCTACTTGGTGTCTTTTAAAAAAAATCACTCTTGTAAGAAAGCACAACCCAGTATAAGTATCGCCACCGCTCCAGAAGTTACTGTAATGTTTTTGGTCCTCACTTTTGGAGCGATGCAAGCCACTAATTGGGAGGCACCCAATTTTTGACCACTTGCCCTTTCGATTAATTTAGCAGTGAATATATAGAGGGAGGCCTCTAAGTTACCATAAAATTCTATAAATTTTTCCAAGAAATTGCTTGAAGATATATTACCCAGCTATGTGATAGCTTCTGTGGGACCCTAAATCTGTCTTTAAAATTGCAATACAAAATAAAAGCTTAATTCTGAGCAGTGGGGATACAGACTGTCACCTGCCCCCACATTCCACCACCCATTGTTGTAATTGTACAGTAACCTCTGCCTTAATTTTGTAATGCATTTCATTTTTAATTAGCAGAAAGTAAGTTCAAAGCCTCCCACTTGACCAGTGGGTAAGTATGTGCAGAGAAGTTGGTTCAGGCACTAGGGGATTTTAATTCCCTTGGTAGGGTTGTGTATGAATTGAATTGAGAGACTCAGAGGCTAACAGGCCCCATGGAGAGGCAGCATCTGAAATGGAACCTGATTTTGGCCGAGATCAAAATCTAGAAGCTCAAGAAATCAGTACAGATTCTGAGGGAATCTCTGAAAATGAGGGCAGAGAAACTATTACGAGTTAACAATAGGAGTATGAAGAGAAGGAAGATTCCACAACTGATGCTTCAGTAGCAAAGAGGGGTCAAGAGCAGGAGACATGTGTCTCGGTGGCTCAGTTGGTGAAGTCTCCAACTCTTGGTTTCAGTTCAGGTCACCATCTCACAGTTCATGAGTTCAAGCCCCGCATTGGGCTTTGCACTGATGGTGCAGAACCTGCTTGGGGTTCTCTCTCTTCCTCTCCCTCTGCCCTTCCTGTCTCTGTCTGTGTCTCTCTCTCTTTCAAAAAAAAAAAAAAAAGAGCAGGAGACAGAAGTGTAGACGCAGAAAGGAATTCCAGGAGCAAAGTAGCTAGAATAGGGATTAGAGTGCAGAGGCATCAGAAGTGAAACGAGATAAGGGGAGACGGGCCAGAGCAGTCAGACAATAACAGATTGCTTTAGTTGTCTCAATTCTGCTTTTGATTTTATACTAGTTTTTTAAAGCATATTTTATGTTTTTCCTTTGGTATTATTTGGTATTATGATTAAGAAATTTATCTTATTCTTGCAAGACCTAATGACACTTGACATTGGACAAGAAAATTCTACAGCTGGATAATCTGTTTTTTGAAGGCATTGGTGCAGCCTCTGTCAGATGAGGGTTTTTTGGGCCATTTTTCTCTTGAATATCACATCTGGCTTTTTTTTCCTCATAGTAAGAATCTAGATATCACTGGGATCATATCTGCCCTCACGTGCTCTTGTTGAGTGAAATGTGTTTTCTTATCCATTAATGGGGCACAGGTAGAATGGTAGAAGGTGGGTATTTGTGGAACTTCAGAGTTCTTAGCCAATGCTGAAACCTAGTGATATTGTAATCAGTTAGCAGTGTGTTCCACTATAAGTATCAGAGATCCTCCAGATGCTGGCTTAAACACACAGAGACTTATCTGCCTCTGAGGCCAAGAAATCCAGAGGTGGACAGTAGATATGGTCACCAGGGATACTGTTGGGGTGCTGGTTCTTTCTCTTCTCCTATACCCCTTCCATGTGTAGGTTTTATTCTCATGCCTATGGATGGACGTATGGTCTCTAACTGGCTCTCACTTCAGTGTTCTAGGTGAGAAGAAGAGGGAACAGTGTCATGTGGCAAGAATGGAGTTAGGGGTCTTTTCTTTCCTATGACAGAAATCCTCTGTTTGAACATCAGTCACCCTAACCATGTCAGGTGGCCACCAGAGCTGTAGGGGTGTATAGAGAAGTGATGTCACCCTTAAACAAAATGGAAGTTTTCTTGGAGGACAGAGAGTATGTTGGGTGGATAGCTACTGGTGTCACACAAAAGCTTGATGGGTAAGTGCAGGAGTAGATGCATTTTTAACACCTGAGAATTGGACCAGCTTCAGGACCAATGTTTAAATTAAGAGTGAGGCTAGTTAGATAATCTCTGCATCAGCCATAGTCAGTGGATAGGGTCTGAGGCAATTTTTTTTCATAGAGGTGTCAATGTTTTTGTAAGTTCAACAATAAAGATCTTTAAAAAATGTTTATTTATTTTTGAGAGACAGAGAGAGAGAGAGAGAATGAGAAGGGGTAGGGGCAGAGAGAGAGGCAGAGAGAGAATCCCAAGCAGGTGCCATGCTGTCAGCACAGAGCCTGACACAGGGTTTGATCCTACGAACTGTGAGATCATGACCTGAGCCAAAACCAAGAGTCAGACACTTAACCGACTGAGCCACCCGGACACCCCTCAAAGATAAGTATCTTAAAGTAAGGAGAGTTTTGTTTGTGTTTGTATTAGATTTATGAGTAGGAGCAAAATATAGTTCTTCTTTTTCTCTACTTATAATCCTTAGCTCCTATCCATTCCACTCATTTTATGTCAGAACGAGAATGCTGGCTCTTTGGTAATATGGAATTTTGACCTGTAGCTCCACGTGTTCACCTTCAAAAGGCATTGTGTTTATTTCAAAAATAGTACCAAACCTCACACTTAGGTAGAATGAATCTAAAATTACACAGTTGGATTTCTGTATATCATTATTATTTTGCGATAATAAGATACCTTAGTTCACTATTTCCTCTACTTTCTTACACAAAAGGTAGCACACTATATGTACTTTTGAAACTTCAATTGTTTGTTTACTACTTCTTGGGAAAAAGTCGTCAGTTTATAGACCTCTTCCTCATCCATTTTCATGGCTCCCTAGTACTTCATTGTGGGGATGGACAGGAGCATGTCCAAACAATATTCTACACGTGGGCATTTACCTTATTTCCCATACTTTAAGTTTTTGGGAAGTAGATTGTACATATGTGTTTTGATATTGCTGGAGGTCTTTCTTCAGTGTCAACTTCTAGAAGAGAGATTGCTGTATCAACAAGTAAACATGGGTAGTGTGGGTAGACATTGCCAAGTCCTTCCCCTCCCCTGCACTAAGACTGATAACAGTTCGTGTCAGTCACTCTGGATGACTATAACAGATGATCATACACTGAGTAGCTTAAACAACATTTATTTCTCACAGTTCTGGTGGTGGTAATTCCACGATTAAAAACTAGCAGACCTGGCATCTAGTGAGGGCCCTCTTCTGGATTTTACACTGTCGATGGCTTGTCGTATTCTCACAGAAGGAGGAAGAGCAAGAACATTCTGGGGTTCATCTTATGAGAATGCTAATTTCATTTTTGAGGGCTCCACCCTCATGACCTAATCATCTTCCAAATACCATCCCACCAAAGGGATAGGATTTCCACATATGAATCTGGTGGACACAAATATTCATTCTACTGCTGTTTGCATCCCAATTAGCGAGGTATGTGAGTGTCTGCATTCCTCCACTGCCTCACCAACAGAATGCATTGTTACACTTTTTAGTCTTTGCCCATCTGACAGGTAAGGAATGGCATCTCAGTGTGGTTTCCACAGGTGTTTCTTTTGTCATGAGTGATGAAGAACATCTTTTCATATGGTAAACAGCCATTTGTACATCTTTTTGTGAATTGTCTGCTCGTGTCGTTTGCCATTTTTTCTGTTGTCTTACTGAAACCCTGGTATCCTAGCCTTCCTGTAAATAGACCAGCGTCCTGAGAAAGAGAACAGAAGTATACGTGCAAACAGAAGCTTCCAAATGCTTATTGTGGGTTTGGTACCAGGCGAGTTGCTTAATAAAGAACTAGGTAATACAGATCAACACTATTATCTTCAAGTTTCTGATTCACAAGGACTGGCATGGGTCCCAGAATTCTATATTTTAAACGCCTGCCCTTGGTTGTTTTGCTGCCCAGCCATGTGTGGGAACTATTGAGAAGACTCTCCCTGGAACAGCAAGACAAGCTTCAGGAAACTTCACTGTGAAGAAAATGGGCTGGATGGGTGGCTGGTGAAGGTTGCCTCAGACCAGAGGAATACAAGGACATTTTCACTTACCTACACATTTTACCAGGTCAGATTTGTCCTCCTTGAGGGGAAGGGAGGTACTGGTTATGCCATTTCTGGTCCTCAAAATGCAATTGGATCATCTGGGCATCTTGCCTCTGAGAGCAACTCAAAACCCTGTATTGTATGAGATCCTTAGTGTTTTTGCTGATTGCCCACCTGATTTGCTGTTTTCATTTTGCTGGCTGTTGTGTTCTCAGATTCATACTCTCATTTTTCAGGACTATCTCATCGTCTCCTTTTTCGGTTGACCTTTTTTTCCTAGACTACTGACTTTGGTTCACCCTGCTCCTTTTGCTTTATTATGGTCTCCTGGTTTCGACTGCTTCTTTGGCTCTGGGACAAGAAATTCTCAGCCCTTGGGACAGAGAACACAAGTACTCCATGATTTCTATGTGGGTAGAGCTTAGGGGCAATAGCAATCTGGTTTGAATGCGAGCTTGGGATACCTCTCCTCAAGATGTGTTTTCATAGTAAGGGTCTGGTTTTGCTTAGATTTGCTGTTTATTTGGATGGAGGTCATGGGGATTAATAAGTAAAGTGCCTCCAATTTGCTTCCTGGAGTAGCCGCTGACATGTATGTGGTAGCCTCTGTGCATAAATGCATAGTATCCTTAGGTTACAATACAATATATGATAACCTGATAGCAAACTAAGTTCCTGATCCCCATATTTTCCTACCTACAATTGTTTCCGAATAAAAAATAGGCAGGTTTAAAAAATGTAGAGAAATGTTTAATTTTTTTTGAAATGGGGAGAGCTATATATAATGATATCTTTCTTTTTAGTCAGAAAATGAGATCTTATTCTTATTTTTTATAAGTGACTATTTAATCCAAACAAGATTGAGAGGGCATACTGGTCAAAAGAGGAGAAGCGAGAGTAGTTGGAGGTGATAGTAGGGAATTGGCAAAAGAGGAGAGGTGGTTGACTCAGGGAAAGAAGGTCTTCATATTGTGTCCATCTGGCTTTTCTTGTCACTGACTTTCTGAAACTCTGGCCTAATTCTCATATTTTTAGAACTTTACCTTTAGATTCAGAATCACTGCATAAGGGGTGACATTAATATAAGACCAGAAATAACTCAAAAAAGAAGAGCAAACGCCCATGTTTGACCAAAGTCTGAGATATGGCCAATGTCATAGAAAGTGGAAAACTTGAATCAATCTGCAGGTGAAAAGGCCGCAAAAATCACAGATGTTTAAACTTGCAAGGAAACATCTTAGAAGTGCTCTCTGGTATATGGTCTGAATATTCTTTGGGAATTCTGCAATATCCCCAGGGAAAACAAGGATCTTAGATAATTTTCTTTAAAAAGATTTACTTTAGTAATTCAAAGTAGTGTATCTCTCTTTGTTATAAGTGTAAAAAATGCAGGATCTTTTTTCTTATCTTTTATCGACTTCTTAGGGTTGGTCAGCCCTTTGGGTATATTTCATTTACCTATTGATCAAAATCATGTCAGGGTCCTACACTGAGGTTATTGGTTTCTATTCCCTTTCTAGAACTTACTTTTTAGCTCTCTGATGTGGCCCTTCCCCAACAATCTCTTCTTTTTTTGAAGACCATTACTCATCTGTAGAGAAATTCTAGACTATTGTTACTGGTCATTCTCACTGTCTGTTGTTATGGAGTCTCATTATTGCAAACAGACTGCAAGTAGATTGTCTTAAATATTCTCCCGAAACATATTCACTCTGTGTGTCAGTTGGTAAATACCATTATGGAATAGACGTGGCATTGTTAATTAAATACAATTGGTAGTTTGGTCATTTTCTCCTCAAAAGTTGGAAGAAATAAAAATACATTCTTATTATTTTGATTGGTCTGTTATAATTAGGTTAATCACAAGGAAGCAAAATACTTACATTGGTAGAAGCCACTAATTCTTGCCTTCCTGTTATTCAGTTATTTCATGAGGTAAAGTCAACAGTGCTATATGAAACAGGTGTTGCACCCAAAAGCCAAAGACCATTTGGATTCGTCTCACAGGGCTCCAGTCACTCATCATGAGCACCTTTAAAAGGAAAAAGAATTGAGCTCCAGGAGGATGTCTGAATTTTGAGTCACATTCAGCAATGTTCAGCAAAAGAAGGTTTAACTCAGTACATCCTCAATAAGTGATAGCTTGTGTAAGAAAGAGGATGTTGTTTTTTTTCCTCCCTCATTCAAGAAAGATCATTTTTCATCTCCACTGACTGAAGAAGGAGGGTATGTGGTTAGGTTAGATGACAGAAAGAGTTTCCTTCTGGCTAGGATTTCTTCTGTGGTTATGAGCTGTCTTTTCCAAGAGGAAAGTGGTTTTCAGAGTGTGGACACAACTGCACTGTTTCTTCAGGTGACCTAAATGCTGTTCTATCTAGAATATAAAAATGTCTGCATTTTGGGATCTCTTATGTGTAAATAATTTACTCGTAACTTTTCAACTTTAAAGCCCTAGGAAGATCTTGGGGAATAGCAAGTGAGAACAGATGGGGGTAGGGCCTTTGAGATCTTTGATGAGAATGACATCATGGTCCAAAACAATGAAAGAAATCTTTCCTTAAAGAACTTCAATTTCTGCCTCAAAGTGATGTTATAAGATGGATTTTTATCTATCTATCTATCTATCTATTTATTTATTTAAAAATGTTTATGTATTTTTGAGAGAGATGGAGAGTGCACATGTGAGCGGGGGTTGGGGGGCAGAGAGAGGGGGAGACAGAGGATCTGAAGCAGGCTCTGTGCTGACAGTAGACAGATGGGTGCAGGGCTCCAACTTATGAACTGTGAGATCATGACCTAGGCCAAAGTCTGATGCCCAACCGACTGAGCCACCCAGGTGCCCCTGTAAGATGGATTTTATTTTATTTTATTTTACGTTTTCTTGGGAAAAATTTTATTATTTGTTTATCAAATATTTACTTACATTATTTTGATGTCAGGATCTTTTGTAGGAATAAGAGACAAAAAGTATAACAAAAATATTTTGTGTTCTCAATGGTTTTTTATAACATTACTCATTCAATTTTATACTTCAAATTATTACAAAGACTTTTTTAATTTTTTTATTTTTAAAAATTTTATTTATTTATTTGTTTATTTATTTATTTACCTCCAAGTTAGTTAGCATATAGTGGAATAATGATTTCAGGAGTAGATTCCAGGGATTCATCCCCTATGTATAACACCCAGGGCTCATCCCAACAAGCGTCTTCTTTAATGCCCTTACTCATTTAGCCCATCCCCCCAACCCCAACCCCTCCAGCAACCCTCAGTATGTTCTCTATATTTAAGAGTCTCTTATGTTTTGTTCCCTTCCTTGTTTTTATATTATTTTTGCTTCCCTTCCCTTATGTTTGTCTGTTTTGTATCTTAAATTCCTCATATTAGTGAAGTCATATGATACTTGTCTTTCTCTGACTGACTAATTTCACTTAGCATAATACCCTCTAGTTCTATCCACATAGTTGCAAATGGCAAGATTTCATTCTTTTTGATTGCTGAGTAATACCCCATTGTATATATATACCACATCTTCTTTATCCATTCATCCGTTTATGGATATTTGGGCTCTTTCCATATTTTGGCTATTATTGATAGTGCTGCTATAAACATTGGGGTGCATGTGCCTCTTTGAAACAGCACACCTGTATCCCTTGGATAAATACCTAGTAGTGCAATTGCTGGGTTGTAGGGTAGTTCTATTTTTAATTTTTTGAGGAGCCTCCATACTGTTTTGCAGAGTGGCTGCACCAGTTTGCATTCCCACCAGCAGTGCAAAAGAGATCCTCTTTCTCCACATCCTTGCCAACATCTGTCGTTACCTGAGTTGTTAATTTTAGCCATTCTGTATGAGGTGGTAAGCTGGCTTTTGAAAAGGTAATTCATTTGCAAGAAAATTCAGTAAACAACGAAACTATGCATAATATACATAAGGGTTAGTCAAATTTCTTTGTCACAGATATCACCCGATTCTCCATGGTGGTACCCAAGACTGTAGCTCACTGGGAACTCAGTTTCTTCCATCACTTATGTGTCCCACCTTGCTGGAAAACATGGAGTAGATGAAGACCTGAGAGTAGCCCATCTCTGCTTTGGTAAATACCATGTTATTTGGAACAAAAACATGAACTGTACAATTCTCTCACTTGTTTATTTAAACTAAGAAGCATGAAGGGAAGTTGCTAGTTGGTGGTGGAATCTGAGGTTAAAGAGGCAACATACTGAGAATTGTAGCAACCTTATGAACTAGTATAAAGCATGGAAGCTTAAGATTGTCTTCATTGAAGAGCTGTGAAGGGAACAAGCATCAGAGAGGAATTGAGAGGCCCCAAGGGAGAGATTTTAGGCCTTCTCTGCTTCTAGCTTCTTGAAGCCTCTTGGAAATATATCACAGTCCTGGGACTTCAGATTTTCAGATACTTATTATATTCTTAAAATACATTTACTTTTACTTGCAATTTTATTTGTTTTCTTTGCAGCCAAACTAGCCATACTGGAATAATCAGTTTTATCTAAACACAAATAATTTTTGCAAGGATGTGTTCAAGTGGCAATATTTTTCACATTCTTTATTCCTTTGTTTCACTTTACTTATACAGCAAATACATTTTTCCTGAGAAACAGTATTTGTTATTAATGTGAATAATTTTAATTAATATGTAAGCGATATAATTTAGCCCAGAAAACTGAAGATAAAATACATTTTGGTATTTGGATCCAAACCTTTTTACTGAAATCAATTTTTATTTTTAAATTTTTTTTTAACGTTTATTTATTTTTGAGACAGAGAGAGACAGAGCATGAACAGGGGAGGGGCAGAGAGAGAAGGAGACACAGAATCTTCAACAGGCTCCAGGCTCTGAGCCGTCAGCACAGAGCCCGACGTGGGGCTCGAACTCACGGACCGTGAGATCATGATCTGAGCCGAAGTCGGACGCTTAACTGACCAAGCCACCCAGGTGCCCCTCAATTTTTATTTTTAGTGAATCCAATAAATGCTATGTGTTTTATTCTGAGTTATATGCTGTATTCAATGGTTAACACAGGGATGATGACAAACAATTTAATGGAAGGGGAAAATGCCAGTTAACTAAATACTTGGAGGTAACAGCATTTGATGCAATTTTTGAGTTTCTGTGTGTATAGATATCACCTCACTGACCTATATAAGAAATTGTTTTATTTTATTGAATAATATCTCCAAATGAAGACTGAAACGTGTTTACTTTAAATCTTTACTTTTACTCTTGATCAAATCTCCTCTTCTCCCTAGCTGTGGCCATGACAGCTGGAAGTTGAGGAGGTACAGGCTGAGTCCTCCCTCTCCCCAGTTCTTTCTCTCTGGTGTTGTGGACAAGATGGAAACATATGGGGAAGCAGACATCGTTTTATGTGACAGCCCATGTGTCAGTGGTTGATTTGTGTCTTTTCTTAAGCTCAGTCTGGTTCTACCTGCTGCTTGTGGTATCTGTTGACATGAGAGTTCCAACTGAGATGGTGTGCTTGGTTTTCTTCAGTGGTATTTACCTTTACCCCAGCTCTCATTGCCACAGAGGCATCCCCTAGGAGAAGCAGACATGTCTCCCTTTATTTCACCAGAAGTACCTACTTCAACTCCTTTTTTGGATTGGACATCTCATCAATTGGTCCAGCAACTGCCTGGGCATTCTCAGCCCATCTATGTCCATTTTTCTGTGGAGATGGGATGTTTTTCTTCATGCTCTGAAGGGCTGTGGAGAGCTGCAACAGGTGTCTAGGAACACAACCCTTTAAACTCCCTTGCCACTACTCCAATGGTTTCCTTCCTTCATGAATCTCTAAGCTAGAAAGAGGCATCGATTTTTGTGTTCAAGAATGACTTCTAAACTTTAAAGGAAACCTGGGAAGCACCCACTTACTCCAACCCATGGTGGAGTAAACAGTCTCAAAAATGCTAATGTGATATACCTGGAGTTCCGGTTCTGGAGTTCCAGAATCCCTTAGCATGCTTGTCTCCAGGGTATCGCCTGCAAGGGCCTGCGCCTCAGCCTGTGGCTGAGCAAGTTCCCAGGCAGACGACTAGATGTCATTAACTTTTTCCTTCTGGAATCTCCAGTCTTCACAAATGATTATGTTGGCTTTTTGGAGGGAAACATTTCTGATTCCACCCTCTTTTCTTCACAAGCACTGTAGTACCCATCTCTTATGGCTCCTTGGTCTTCTTTTTGGATGTGGGGATTAGTGGGGGGATCAGCCACTTGGTGGAAAGTCTGCACTGTGTCTCTCAACAAGTCCTGCAGGGAGGTGTTGGCTCCAGCTTCAGCTGAGGACAGCTCCTTGTCAATAGAAGATAACTTTTGCCTTTTGTCCAGAACAACACCGAAAATCCCACTTTACCTATAAATCAGAGACTCTATTTGTCCCCAACTCTCAATATTTTATTCTGTGCTTTTTAAATAATTGGAACCCAATAAACGTTTGTTAAAAATAAAGACAGGAACAGTTTGGACAAGTTCAAATTTAATTTCAAGAAAAAAATTTAAGAAGCTTCCAAGAGAGATGGAAAATGTCTGATAGAATGAAAGGCTATATAGAGGTTAGAAGGGATTTATGAGAAGAGATCAGGTCCAAGTAATCTGACATAATTCCCTGCTGACATTCTCTGATGAAAATTAATGATTGGAAGATGATGTATTAAGATATTGTATGCAGTTTAACTCAGGCGAAGTTGTGCATTTTATAAAATAGTAGAGAAAAGGGACTTGGGAATCAGTATTAAACCAAACATCCAGAAAATAGAAATAAATATTGAGTTTTAGGCTATGCCTATATAGGATGAAGATATCAACCATTTCAATTTAAGTGTGTGTGTGTGTGTGTGTGTGTGTGTGTGTGTGTGTGTGTGTTTTAACTCTTAACTCTTAACTTTGTTTTGACTGACTTGACCAAACTGACTTGCTGTTTTGAAGCCATGGAAACACTATTGCAAGAGACAAAATAAATACAGATGGGCTTGGGTGTTTATGAAATCTTTTATGTTTTATACGGCTATTTATGGGATTGACTTGTGTAATACAATTACTAGTTCACGTTTCCTTTAAAGTTTCCCCAATATTTTTTTTTTCAAATGGAGAATTACATTTGGAGTAGGGCAGATTTTAGGAAAATTTGTAAAGAAGGAGTTATCAGTTTCTGCTTTCTATAGATGCCAAGCCCTCCAAAATTCAGGAAGACCCTCATTCCATTTCATAAGTGTTCCCTATTGAAATTGAAGTACATTGGCTCTTCATGGTATCTCCTACTGTACACAGTAAGCTACTTGAAAAGTACTCCTTTTTATCTTTATATTACCAGCAACTATCACAGAGACGAGAGCATAGTAGGCACACGGTAATGGCTTAAGCAATGAATGAATAATTATTAGGAGTCCCAATACTAGCCTTACAACCTAGCCCTGGGATTTCATATGCCTGGAGTGAGATCCCAGTTACCCAAGTGCTCCTGAAATTGCTGGCTTCTCCTTAACCTCTGATGCAATAACTCAGTTCATGATTGATGGACAGGTATAATAATAGGGATTAGGATTTTCTGCCGAAATGCATCTTGGCTGCTAGGACACTACTAATTTCCAAGGCCTTGCTAGCTGACTAGTCAGCGTAAACCTCCTCCACTAGCCCTCAACTGCAGACCCATTTCAAACTGAAATGAACCACTGCAAAACCTTCTGTGTGACCATGACCATTGTCTGAGGGAGGCTCCTGCTTCCGTATTTGTGACTGGAGTCTCAATCAGCTCAGAATCTTTGAACATTGGTATCAGTCAAAAATTAGACCCATCTTTCCTGCTGCTTTGGATAATGGAATTTTTACTGCTGGGATCAATTTCAGCTCATAGGAGGCTAGTCCTTAGTCTGAGTTAGTCCTGTGCCTCCAGAACAATTTGTCCCTAGGTTCCTCCCTTGGCCCGTAAGCAGACAGGCAGATGAGATAACGTTCAAGCTGCTCCAAGCTAAGGTCATCCTGGATAGAGTAGCCTTTTGCAGCCCCCTGCTCTCATTTCAGCCACCCCTTCTGTCCACCAAGAACTTACCACCCACACTGCTCCAGTTGGCTGAAAGGCTTCCAATACAGACGAGCATTATAGCCCTATTGGCTAGAGCTTTCTCCTTGGACTGGTCACCTCCCCTTATTATATCGCCTCAGGACATGGTTTCTACTTCTTAGATTGATCAGGAAAATTGGACAGTAAATGTTTAATGCATTCTGTAAATTTTAGAGGTCTCATATATTACATAGAATCATCCCTGGAATTGACATATGCATTCTGACAAATTATTGAAATATGTGGGGATTCTTGTGAATAAGATACACAGGAATAAGAACAAATGAAAAAAAATTGGGCTTTGTAAACGCTGTTATATCTATTGACTCATCTGAGTAACATGGCTGATGACTTGTGATGAGACATAAAATTTATTGTGGGAAATATTTCAAGGAATGAAAACTAGCCTTTTTATTTGAGAAGGAGAAGATAATATTTAAGGGATTTGGGTAACTTTTAAAAAGTTGTATTCAGTCCCCACTGAAGACTTCTGGTCACCTCTTGATAATTTGAGCTCTTGTAAATTAAGAGAGACAATACAAGTCTAAAGAAACTAACATTTATTGCACCCAAACTCTCTTATCCCTGTTCATTCATCTATGTTGTGCCCACCTCAGGGATTTGGTGGCCACCAAAAAAACCCACCCCCTGATCATTCTTTTCTGATTATGTTTCCAATGCCAATTATCCCAAACTTGCCCTATTTCTCTCCCTTTCTCAAACACAGTTCACTTCCCTTTCCCTTAAAAAATATCATTAAATGTTATGTTACTGAAATGATTACAACCATCTGGTAAACAATTCAATATTTTTCACATTTTTTCCAGATTTTTCTGTTTCCCTAAGATTTTGTAGGAAGAAACATCTCCTCTAGAGAAGACTAATCCTCTACTCTTGCACAGAATTTCATGTCTCAGCCTCCAATAAGACCCTGCTACAGTCAGGTGCCATGTCATTGCATGTATTATCAGATATTGTATAAAAAGAATCTAGGGATGCTTGGGTGGCTCAGTCAGTTAAGTGTCGGATTTCAGCTCAGGTCATAATCTCACAGTCCGTGGGTTCGAGCCCCATGTTGGGCTCTGTGAAGACAGCTCAGAGCCTGGAGTCTGCTTCAGATTCTGTGTCTCCCTCTCTCTCTGCCCCTCCCCTGCTTGCTCCTGCTCTTTATCTCTCAAAAATAAATCTTAAAAAAAATTTTGAAAAGAATCTACTCTCCCTGTTTATCACTTAATATTTTAGTCTTATGTTTCCTCCCTTTCATTGCAAAACTCAGTAGAATAGCTTTTGAGTGCTGCCTGCTATGTTTTACAACTTCAGCCTAGTCCTTAATGAGTTTCCATTAGCCTTGGACATTCATCATTCTGAAAAACATTTTTTTTAGGATTAACAATAATCAATAATTAGCCCTGTACATTATCCTTAGACTTCATCTTCCTCAACCTCCCTGCAATATATGGTATAATTAATCCCTTCTCTCTTCTTGAATAGCTCCCTTTGCTTTCATAACATCACATTCTCCAAATTCTCTTTCTGCATTTAACAAGATATCAGCTTTATTGAGATATAATTCACATAATGTATAAACGATTTTTAGCCAATGGAATGTGAGTGGAATGCATGCTGTTCCAAGACTCCTCCATAGACACTTGCAATGCTATTTTTCATGCTATTTTTCATGCTATTTCCATCTTCGGCTTGATTTTTGAAGCTATAATAGCCTCTGTGTTGAAGATGGCAGAGGCACCAAACAGAAGAAAAAAGGAAGGAGCCCGAGTTTCCAAACCACTGCTTAGAGAGAGGGTTTCTGCTACTCAGGGGCACTTCTGGAGACAGAATGGGGGCAAAGGGTACATGCATTTATGTTTAAGCCATTGTCCACCTTCAGGTTTGCTGTAATCAATGCTCCATCAGCATATGAAAGTCAGCTGAGCCAACATTCTGTATTTTTATTTGCCAATTTTATTATTGAAAAAAAAATCTTGGTTTAATTTTCATTATTGGAAGTAAATATTTTTAGAAATTAATTTACCACTTGTATTTATGTTTTTGCAAATTGCCCAGTTATTTCTTTGTTAACGTTTCTCTGAAATTATTTGCTTTTTCCTTATGGATTCTTTGCATTTTAAGGACATAACATTTTGTCAGATGGATTGCCAATACTTTTTCACAATTTTGAACTTTGTCATATTTTTTATTTTTTCTTTTTCGATGCTTAGACACTAATAATTTAAAATAAATTTATGTTTATTTCTTTATTTGGAGAGAGAGAAAGAGAGCAAGAGAGAGCATGGGGGAGGGAAAAGGAAACAGAGAATCCCAAGCAGGCTCCACACTGTCAGTGCAGAGCCCTCGGCAGGGCTCAATCTCATGAAGCGTGAGATCATGACCTGAGCCAAAATGAAGAGTTGGAGGCTCAACCAACTGAGCATCCCCAGCATTAATAATTTTATGTAGAAAATTCCTTTATGATATTTGTTTATGGTTTTCCTTTATTGTTTTTACCTTTGGTGTCATTTCCAAAAAGTCCTTTCTCATTCTGGAATTATATTCTACAAGTTTCATAAAATTTTTAAAACATCTAAATCTTTAAGCAATCTGGAGTTAAATATAGCAGAAAATTCTTTTTGTCTTTAGTATTTGGTCCAAAATCTTATTCATAGGAGGTACTTAATGAATATCTGTTAAATTTGATAGTCTCCTTTTAAAAATTTCGGGTTGGGTTAGATCTGTGGTTCTTACACTGTAATCCTTAGATCAGTTTCATCAACATCACCTGGGAGCTTGTTAGAAATGCAAACCCTTGAGCTCCATCCCAGACTTATTGCAGGGCCCAGCAATTTGCGTTTTAACAGGCCATCCAGGTGATTCTAATGCAGGTTAAAGTTGACAGTCCCTGGAACAGAAAATCTGTAAGGCCATATTTCTGGTCAAAATATCTGAGAGATGTTTTTTCATGTTAACAAAACCTACTGCTGTGGAAACATGATTCTCTCAGTGTTAGCAGAGTAGGAAATAGAGAAGAATATGTTCAATGCTAGTCCTTCTGGGACAAAGTCATGATTGCAAGGAGGGTCATAGTCCCCGGGATTCTTAACATTCATTTTTTGTGCCCATACACACAGGGTGCCTCCGGTTGCCTCACATGCCCTCATTTCTTAGGAAGCTTTCTCTAGAACATCTCAGCAAATCTTTTCTTCCCATGCAGTGCATTGCCACGGATGCTTTAAGCCCTTCTGTGTCAAAACTCCCTGCCTTCCATGCCCTGCTCCAATCTGCAGCCTTGGGGGAGAGTGCTGATGCCCCAGGGCTCTCGGTGCAGATGTGTGAAGGGTTCAGCCACAGTAAGACCTTACAAGTCTGCATGGCTAGCCAGATGTTGGGTCTGTCCCCGGGAGGTCACTTGGTGCTCCTTGATACCCTGGCGCCCCTGGAGCTGGCACTGATTGCAAACCTCTGCTTCTGATGATGGTCCAGGCATATTCTAGAGCTCGGGGTCTAAGCAAGCATTCTTCAGGTATTGTTCTCCAATGCTGTCTACGCCTACCCACCACCTTGAAAAGAGCATTCTTTCCTTCTGCCCAGTGTAGTCGTGGAAGGCTCGTCAGAAAGAGTTTCTAGACAGTAGACTGGGAGTCATGTTTTAACAGCATATTTATTTTTCTCCAACTTAATGTTAAGCTGGATCAATCTTTAGAAAGAACTCCTAGTCTCTACCTTCTGCAGAGTGGTGGGGGAGATGTTTCAGTTCTGATCTGGGGAGTGGAATGTGGAAGTGAGTGTTGGTCATATTCTTTTTAGGATGGGCTAAAGAGCTTCTTATCATGCAGCCAAACAAACAAAGTCACCAAAAACAAGAGTTCAAGCTCTTTTAACATATGTCACGCTGACCCCAGACACTTATTTCTCTGATATCAAAACTGATCTTAACCACATCAAGGACTTGATGATGAGATTGAGTGTATTTGTGTGGAGGGGAATGGTGAGGTTTAGGTAATAGGTGTAAGGATTCAAGCAAGAGGAATAAGAGAATGCCACTTAGGCCATAAACAAGGCCTCGTTGTCACTTTTCAGTGTGTGTGTGTGTGTGTGTGTGTGTGTGCACGCGCACGCACACCTGCCATCGAGCATGCACGTATTCATGCTTGGAAAAGTTCCAGGACGGGCTTTTGCTTTATTGGAAAACCAGAAATGTCAGTCCTACTTCTGGAGGATAAGATCCGGCCGCGGGGCTGCTGGCCTGGGAGAATATTCTGGTCTGGAAGACAGCAGGGCAGTGCCTAGGGGTCCGCTTTCACACCCAGACTCACGTTCAGAAAGTGATGTTCTACCTGACGCCCCGCTCACTGCAGCAATTTCCAGCAGTGTTAATACTAAGGAGCTCGGGTTTGGGGCTGGGGTGGAGAGGGAGGCAGATAATTGGCAGGCTGCCTCTGCTAATCTTTTCACGGGCTCCTCTCTGGCTCCGGCTCTGCTCTGCGGCTGGGCTGGGCTTGCGCCGTGTCTCCTCCGACCCACCGAGCTGATCAGGGCTGTCTGCAGCGCGTGTCAAAGCCGCCAGGCAGAGGCAGCCGCGCTCCCTGACTTGACATCCCATCTCTCATCCTTCCTCAGATCTCGTCAACCTACACCGTCTGCTCCGCCAACAGCTAATAGCGAAATGACTGCGAGGAAGGCAGTGACAGCGATAGCTGTCGGCATTTATTTTACCTTTGGTTTTTGCTGCACAGAAAATTCCAGCGCTGATGAGGTCAGAGCTGCAGGGGGGGAGAGAGACATGGAGGAGGGCGCGCTGGGTTTGAGGAAGGTGGCGCTCTCAGAAACCTGACCTTTCTCCTCCAGTACCATGACATTCGGGCTGAGTGGTTTCCAGCAATGATTTAATGCCTCTTTTGTTTGGATGTTTGTCCGCTAAGATAGCAGGTTTGACAGTATGCACGCAGGGTTGTATACTGACACCGAGGCTCCAGGACTATATATTTGTTTCCCGCCTAACATTTGTCAGACCTTTTATAAATTCAGGCGCAAAACACGGAGTTCGTCTTCTACTGTCTTTTGCATTCTTGCTTCTTCATTGTTCTTACCAAAACGACACGCCATAGCACCTGCTTACCCAGCTCAGTGCTGTACAAAGTAGGAACAGATGCCGCCCTACCCTCCAGGGCGATCCAAGATGTACCCAGATAGAGACGGATGTCATTTCTGCATCCCTTTCTCTGTTACCTAGCACACAGTTTGTCATAGTGCATGGGGCGCACAGACTTTATAGTCAGACCTACATCACAGTCACGTCTTGGTCATTTACTAGCTGTGTGACCTTGGGCAATACTTTCAACTCCTGAGTCCCAATTTCCTCATCTGTAAAGTGGGCACAACAATGAAGCCTCTGTTTTAGGGTTGTTGCAAAATTAAACTTAGTGTTTCTATACCAAGCTGGCCTACAAGTAGGTGTTTGATGCCTGTAGTGGTTTTGACATTTTGGAAAATGTATCTTATGATACGTGTGTGGAGGTCATGTTTCTTGTGATGTGTATGCATTACTTTCTTTTAACAGCCCTTTCTTCCACTGCATCATTGCTATTTCTTCTGCCATTGAATCAAGTTACAGAGCTACCATGGAATGCTTATTAACTTACCCACATAGATATGAAGTTATCTGGATATATATATACACATGTATATATATATACATACATGTCCATCTATATGATAGATTCATAACATACATTGGCTGCATAGGTTAGCTTGAATATAACATTTCAATTAATCAATTTCTGCTCCTGGGTGATTTATAAGATATTGGTCTTTTGATTGATTACCTTCGACTAGGGTGAGTAATGCTTACACTTATTGTATTGATGTAGCTAATGGAGAGGGTTCCATATGGGTATCTTTTTCTATTAACAAATATCGTGCTTTTAAATATCATGTTCTTTGGTGCATTTATGTAGGTAATAATATAAGTCGGTAATTTGTTCATGTATACTAGGATCATCCATTATAATGAAATTGAGGAACACTGTTACAGATTAAATGATAATTATGTTTGAGTCTTTTCTTAACTAGTTAGTATAGGCTATGCTTATACTGGACCCAGCTGGAGTAGAATGATTGCTAGATAAGATTAATTCTTTTTATATCAATATTTCATTAATCTCATAACTCCATGGGCCAATTTTCCGTTACAGTCTCAGATAGGTGCTCCTATGATTTTTTTTTTCCTGAGGAGGAAAATGAGCCTTTTGATGTCCTCATGGGCCTGCCGTTAGCTAGTTATCTAACAGTTTCTTATACTTGTAGCAATGTGTACTCTTCAAAGTCCTTTCACTTGAACTCTATGATACTGACCCCATTTCCAGTTTCTACCTCTTTGCCTCCATATATGAAGAAAAATGCCAAGTACCCAATGATGTGAGGGAAAAGTGGGAATAATTCCTTGGAATGTGAAGCATTTTTCTTAGAGAATTTGAAGGTCCACTGTACTGTGAAGGCATAGGGCCATTTTTGGAAGAAGAGAGGGAAGATGGAATTCACGGTTTGGGCATTCCTTCACATTCCAGAGGCTGGAGCCTGTGTGTGTGTGTGTGTGTGTGTGTGTGTGTGTGTGTGTGTATTTAGGAGGACTTCTTGCTTATATCATTATAAACCTCCTTTGTTATTTGCTGATTGAAGTATGAGCTACTGAAAGAAGATTATGAGTAACTTGAAGTCAAAGAATCTTTTTTAGAAATTTATTTGCCTCAAAATGATTAGCATGGTGTAGGGAAGTTTTAAGCACTCAGTGGGCTCTTGCTAAGTGAAATTGAGAGATACTTTTGCTTCTTACTGCCTACCTAACATCAGATTGCATAAAATTGGCTCATGGGGACCTGTTCATTATGTCTGCTCCAGGGATAGTAAGGAAAATGCTTACTGGAAGGAGGGTCAATGAGATACAGACAAATTCAGGTTGTGATAAATGGCCCATGCCCTTTTTTGATACCTAATGACTCTAAATTACATTTAGTAATAGATGCCCATTGACTTTTTCATAAAGCGACAATGTGAAATCTGCTCCGAAATATGAGAATTGCTTAAAAATAATGTCTCCTAGATGTCAAACTGAAAACAAGAAAAATTCCTGAGACAGAGCTGATGTCTGTTGCATGGTAGCATGGGACCAGTTGGAAGCTGTTTCAAGAATAGAGACTCTCCTAACCAGAGCTAGGGTCAGAGATAAGTAGAACTGGCAGTCAACCGTGTATATGCCCAAGAAACACACTGTGATGCTGAAGTTCAAGAATATTTGCTGCACCCTACCATTGTTATGTTAGTGTTAATCACTTATGGCTAAAGGGCACTGATAAGGAAGGGACTGTGGGAAAAGAGGTAGTCCAAGTATTTAAAAATGAACACAATATTACATTACTAAATATAGTGTGTCCCCACTTATTGGATCAAATTATCCTTGCTGAGCCAGGGATGATCGTGGGAATTGTAATTTCTCTTGTCTGGGTGATTTATTCATTTTGTGTTTCTTCAGTTTCTCTAGGGTGGTCTGGCATAAGCTTGATCACCCAGCAGAATTCTCTTGAAGCATTTGTTGTCTTAATGGTGGAGTGAATGAGGGACATGCTGATTTGTTGCCTCTTCTGGTGGGCTTGGTGGAAGATGGCAATATCGTTGACATCTGATCCTTGGTTTCACCTCTCCTGATGCTTTGTTTATGACTGTAGCTTGAGGTACTTGTCTTCCTGACACCATTTACCACCACCTAATTGCAGTGGACTCTGCAATATGCAGAGATATTCCCATGAAAGGCTAGGCATAGAAATTCTACCCTTCTATGAAAAAAGAGGGTGGTTATGGTGATTTGTGTGAAATGTTGAAACGTGACATGTTTATGACTAAAAATACATGCTGGCAATGTCATCTCCAGAGTGGGAAAGTTTCATTCGGTAATTTCCATAACTCAAAGGACTTGGTGGTTTTTACTTTAAATTTTAATTTATTGATGTTCTACACCTGCTTGTAAAATGTTGACCCTATGGGAAGTGTACTTTGATGCCTAAGGACACCTAAAAACCAGAATTCATAATTTTCTAACTAAAGTCTTAAAAACCCTACATAGCATAGCAACCTTATGAAGGAACAATGTACTGAGGTAACCAAGAACTTTGCGACTTCATTAAAGAAGAATATAAATGACAATTTAGGAACTCTATAAAATCAGGCCCTTTTGTTGGGGCCCTTTAGTTTACTGGTATATCTTTTGTACTTTTTAGGCGTTTGGCAAAATTGGGCTCTTTAGCTTAAATATTATTTCAACATATATTTTAAAAAAATTGTGTACTCCTGACTTTGGAACCTGACTATAAGTTCCAGATTTCACTATAAAACAGAATTCACTAAAGAAAAATAATGTTTTTAAAATGATTCAATTTAAAATGTTTTTCCTACCATTTTATGGATTTTTCTAAAAATTAAGAGCCAACCTAAAATCCTGTTTAGAAGATCCCAGATCTCTTATCATACTATTTATTTTACTGAGATGACTTTCTACTAGTTCTTGTTTGAAATTTATTTTGAGTGCCAGATTCCATCAGATCTTCCCCATTTCATGTAAGCCTCCCTCACACAGAAATGATGAACTGATTCATAAATGTTAATAATACATTTGGCCTCAATAATGTCATGTTTGTGCAAGGGCTTTATGGTTAATAGAGGTTAACCCAGTCAAAAGTATTGGAAAAGCCCTCCCCCCACCCAGACATGGGTGCAGTGGATCCTTGAGACACTCAGACACCCCTTATTTTGGTTGGTTTGATTCTCCAACTGTATCTTCTACTTTCCAAGGCCACACCTGGGTTTTTCCCTTCACTCCTTGACTTTACTCCTGAACTTTTGACTTAGGCTTGGTGACCTGACTCAGACTTCCAAGGTTCCTATACTCATCTATGAGTCACTGTGCCTGCTACTCCTTCCGATTCCCAAGGCCAGATTGCCTAAGTCAATAGGTGACTGGACCTGAATTCTTTTTTGCCATTGCCTGACTTGACTAAGCTTGGAGTCTGGCTCTGTCCTAATTTTGCTAAGCTCCATGAGAGTGGGAGCGGATTCCTTTATAGCAGCCATCTAGCACTTTCATAACAGAGCTATGGGAGGCAGAAGATGGAAATTCCAAAGGAATCCTAGAGTGAAAATTTTAGTAGAGTCCATGACACCCATACCTTTTCTTAGTCTTTAGCTTAAATGTTTCCTACCGGCTTTACTTGAAGTGAGTTGCAGCTTCTTTCCTCATTTTCTTCCTGGCTTTAATTTGCAGAATGAAATGATATTCTTGCTCTTTACATTTTGGGGAAGGAGTGGAATAAAATGGTTGAATTAAGAAACAGAATAGGAATCATTGTGAGGCAACCCAGCGATTTGAAGTTATGTGGTTTTGATTGGAGCCTGGTTTGAAAGAGGGTGACTAAGTACTACAGGCAAATCAGTTGAGTGGGCATTTTATTAATTTGGCTCATAAAAAAGAGTCAATCAGTATCACACCTCAGGGAATATTCACATAAAATCAGATTCAAATATGACTAATTAAAAGGAATTTCCAAGAGTAACTCAGCATAATGCCAAATTAAAGAGCAAATGCACCCGAGGAGCTGGAAGCAATAAGGGAAGCTGAGAGGTTTCTCAGGAAGAATCTGTGGTTAGCACCAGTAAGAGCCTTGGGGAATGAGACTCAAGGTCAGGGACTAGAATCAAGAAAAGTTGGATGAATTTCAGTAGTCCCCAAAGGAAATGCTCAAAGAAGACAGAGTCAAAAATCAAAAAGAATATTAAAAAATGCATTAGAGTGTGCTAAGGATCTGGGTCCTGTTTGCATTGATGACCCAGTGGGAGCTACTTAGGATGGCGTATGGGAGAGAAGTTGCTGGAAGCCACAGAGGCCAGGAGATAGAGAGAGAGGTAAAAAACTGTAGCCAGGAGAGGAATCTAGATTGAAAGCAGAGAGGAATTGGATTAAATAACAAGCTGGCAGGACCAGGAAAAGGAAGAAGCACTGGTTGGATACCAACGCTAGTTGTTAAAAGGGTTGAAAAATGTAGGCTGAGGTTTGGGTGAACTCTGGGGTGAATCTTGAAGGGAATGTATAGAACAGATTCCAAGCGTGAACACTGAGAGTGAAGAGTGAATTTACTAGTTTGTCCACAGATCTGTCTTGAGCACCTACTATGCAACTCACACTGTAATTAATATTCTGGAGGAATATGGAGGTAAATGGAACACGTCTCTTGCCCCTAAATTGCTCAGCCTGGTTAAGGTATAGCCTGGCATGTAGCAGGCACCCAAGAAGTACTTTTTGACTGTCTTCTTTTTTGTTTTGGTCACAGCAGAGTGACAGAAGTAGCTCATATGAAGCATCTCTTCCCAACTCTGTGTCCAGTGACATCATGTTGGAAGCTTGAAATTGGCCATGATGGAAGTATTTCCATCATAAGAATCGGTAAACACTACAAATCAGGGCTACTTCTGTTCCCCGTCTCTGCAACCCAGGCATTGGACTTTTAGCAGCACACTGGTCCTGGATCAACTTCATCAGTTTAATTGAACAACTACTAATTGAGTACTTCATACATGTAAATCTCTGTGCTGGACACTTGTCATCCTCCTTTCAAAAGATTTTTTCCATTTCCCAATAACTTGATTACTTAGGTGGTTTGAAGCCTCCTTTATTTATCCAGTATTCTATTTTAGAGTGACGGTTTGCCTCAAATTTCTTGTGAAATGGGAATGCAAAATTCAAGTTGTGAATTTTCTCCTTGGATTTGGGGTATTTGCAGTATGTCCCTTGGATGCGCACGGGAAGACCCTTCTACTTCCCACTAGAAATTCAGCTCCGGATAGGTACATACTTACCTGTAAAAAGCTGATCTTTGATTGGCTATTCTGATAATGGTTCAAAGTGGAAATTTGGGATCAGCGATTATCTAGGGGATATGGATTGTTCTTTTGTTATTTTTTTCCTATGAAAAGTGGAAGCATTACGTTTCTATCCCTATAAAAGATTCCCTTCGTACGTGTATGCAAACTGGGTCCTGGACCTACCACCTCTTAGGTTAGACACTCAGGGTCATTTTATATTTGCAATTTCAGATACACTAATTCACTCACATTGAGATTAGAGTGGGAATCACCTCAGTGCTCTGTTAATGCCAATTACCTCTGAAACAGCCAGACTGGAGACAGATAAGAGTCCCTGATGACTGATTAAAATATGGTATCCTGAAAATTAAGTGTCTAGTTTGAGTGCAGATGTAGCACAAAGATTTGTTATCTGAATTGACTCAGATTGAATGCTAATATTGGGAAAACTCACCAGGAATAATATAACTGTTATACTTCTCCAGTAGGAATAAAAAAGAAAGAACTTCATGCTTCTGGGCCATGTTAAAGTCAGGAAAATTGGGATTGAAAAATATTTTATGATGAACTTTTAAGTCATAAAGCCTACTAATGAGAGGGCAGAAGTAAAACTAGAACTAAGTATGGCATTAAAATTTCTATTATGTTGCCCCTTGATCTACTGTTACCATTTGATTTATGCTTTTCAAATAGTGTTATATATAACTCAAAATTCTCTTAAGGGAGAAAAAAAATTTCGTTTTTGTCATGGGTTCATTTCCTTTTGGTCAACAAATGCTATTGTCTCCAGGTACTATCCAGAAATTGGATAATGACCTCCTTTTAAGCATAACTTTGGAAAAGATTTCAAGAGATTAGGAAATAATTCATCAAATAGAACTAACATTAGACTTGGAAGCAGGCTTTAAAAGAGCCAGGTTTTATTTTAACTAATGAAAAATCAACATATGGATAATGTTGAGGAATGAAATTTAAAAAAAATCAAGAAAAGCATTTTTGAATTGTTTGTTTAACATATATCATAGACGCTACAATGTAGGAAATGTCTGTATTCCCAGAAGAGTATGATGATATAAAATGCATTTATTTATTTATTTATTGAATTGTATTTTCCTTTTTTTTTAATTTATAAAGGTAAAGGAAGAAAACAAAAAATGGACAGGACCTTTATTCTCAGAAAATTTCTATATATTAAAAAATGGTTATATACATGTATATATATATATATCGATGGGTACACATAAACACATCCATTGCACAGGTATATATATACATGTCTATATACACACATATATCTATCTATATAGACATTGTCTATGTATGTATATATGAATGTATGTGTATGTATGTATCTATCATATATCATTGTTTATCTATCTATCTATCCATTAATCATCTACCTATCTATCATCTATCTCTCTTATTTGTTAGAAAATTCAAAAGGTTTTTCTGGTTTCTGTAAGATTGAGGGCTAAAATAACTCAAAATTAAATGTTGACCTGAACTTACAGGAATAAAAAATGGAGTCCTTGTTCACCAGAAACACATAGAGGACTCTGAAAAACAGAACTCCAAGAACATGATCTGAGGCCCCATCATGAACTCAACATCTTCTACTCCCATGAGTCCCACTCACGACCATGAGTGACCCAGTTTCTCTGTATCTATACCATCATTTGGCGTTTTCACTATTTTTTTATTTTGGCCGTTCTGAAAGGTGCAGTGTGATATCATTGTGGTCTTAATTTGCATTTCCCTAACGGCTAACAACGTTGAAAATCTTTCTTCTCCTTCTGGTATTCCCATTATGTGCATGTGAATACCTTTTGTAGTAGTCTTACAGCCCTTGGGCACTGCCCATCCTCTGTGGCAAAGTGGAATGTGGACTTACATAGCCTCGTTGTGGTGGATGGCAGGGCACAGGTTCAGCTCCCTCCCAGCCCCGCCCAAACTTTCCGGGGGTGTGGGGGGGTGTGGGGGGAAAGCTGTCTGTTGCTTTCCGGGTGCTGCTGTTGAACAGAGCGTAAGGTCAGCACCTTACTGATCCTCACTGACTCCCAGGTAGGAGGGAGTGGAGGACGGACTGGCACCACTTTGTAGGGTTTGTTAAGCCCTGGGGTGGTGGAGGCTCAGTTCCAGCTGGGATCGCTGAAAGGGAGCAAAGACTGGGAGGAAGAAGGGTTTTCCTTCTTTTTCTTCCTTTAAAATTTTTTGAGCTAAAAATACACCTACTTTGTCCTCGCTCTTAATTGGTAGGCTTGCTCTATACAGAATTTTTGATTCAGCCATTTTTGTTTAGCACTTTGGAGATTCTCCTCTGTGGTCTCGTGTCTCTGAGAATTCTGCGATCAGTGCCATCTGGCTCATCTGTAAGAATGTCTCTTAACTCTTTTTTTTTTTTAGGTCGAATTTTTTTAAGTTTATTTGTTTATTTTGAGGGGGGGTGGTGAGGGGCAGAGAGAGAAGGAGAGAGAGAATCCCAAGCAGGCTTCCTGCTGTCGGCACAGAGCCCCTCTCTAGGCTCAAACCCAGGGACCTGACCATGAGATCGTGAGGAGCTAAATAAGAGTTGGTTACTTAACCAACTGAGCCACCCAGGTATCCCCTTTTAAGTCTGGTTGTAGTTAAGTTGTTTCCTCCTGTTACACTGTTTCTCAAAGATGTTTCATTCATTTGAATTATTCTGGCTAGGCAGTTAGTGAACTTTTAATCCTCAATTTGGAAAAATTCTCCACCATTCTCTTCAAATACTCCCTCTCCACACACATTTCCTCAGTTTGCTTTTTTTTGGGGGGGGGGGAGGGAGATTTTGTATTTGTCTGTAATATTTTTTATTCCATCATTTCTCTGTGTTGCATGCTTTTTGACCTTTCCAGTATACTTTGCTACCTCACCAATTCTCTTATCTAGTCTAGAGTTTATGCCAAGTAGTGAATTTTTAAAAATATTTCAGGGACTATATTTTTTATTTCTGTGTTTCTCATGAGTTTTTTTTCCCTCTTGCCTCTGATCGTGTTTTGTTTCAACTTTTTTGGTTTTGTAGTTTCTTATTTTTTAAAAATAAATGCTTCATATCTTGAGGACCCTAAAGCATACTTATTTTAAAGTGATTTTTAGATGGTATTCTTATTTTTTTTTTTTAACGTTTATTTATTTTTGAGACAGAGAGAGACAGAGCATGAACGGGGGAGATGGTATTCTTATTTTTATCTGATGTAGAATGAATTCTCTCCCAGTTGTTGATTTTGTTGTCTATTTTTCTTTCCTTTTTAAAGTTTTATTTATTTATTTTTAATGTTTATTTATTTCTGAGGGAAAGAGAACGAGCTGGGGAGGGGCAGAGAGGGAGACAGAGGATCTGAAGCAGGCTCTGCATTGACAGTGCAGACGACAGATGCGAGGCTCAAACTTACGAACCATGAGATCATGACTTGAGCTGAAGTTGGAGGCTTAACTGACTGAGTCACCCAGGTGCCCCTTGTTGTCTATTTCTTAACCTCAGTGTTCCTCATGTGATTTTAAATTGTGGTTTGTAGATTCAACATGATTGTGGGTTTCTTTGCTTTCTCTCCCTCTTCTCATTCCTTCCTATCTAGTGATTACCTTCTTTTTGCTCCCAAGATCCTATGTGGGGGCTTTGGGGCTTATGTTCTGCTCTGATAATTGCAATATTGCAGATCCAGTCAAAAAATCTGAGTATAAAATCAATAACACGAGAGACAACAGGTGTTGGTGAGGATGTGGAAGAAAAGGAACCCTCATACACCATTGGTGGGAATGCAAAGTGGTACAGTCACTGCGGAAAATAGTATAGAGTTTCCTCAGAAAGTTAAAAATAGAGCTACCCTATGATCTAGCAATTGCACTATTAGGTATTTACCCAAAGAATACAAGAACACTCATTGAAAGGGATACATGAACCTTCTTGTTTATATCAGCATTATATACAATACTCAAGTTATGGAAACAGCCCAAGTGTCTATTGACTGATGAATGGATAAAGAATATGTGGTATATATATATCTATATACACAATGGAATATCACTCAGCCATAAAAAGAATGAAATCTCGCCATTTGCAATGACGTAGATGGAGTTAGAGAGTATTATTATGCTAAGTGAAAAAAGTCAGTCAGGGAAAGACACATACCATATTGATTTCACTTACATATGGAATTTAAGAGAAAAAGAAATGAGCAAAGGGAAAAAAAGAGAAGCAAATCAAGAGACAGACTCTTAACTGTAAAGAACAAAGAGATGGCTACCAGAGGGGAGGTGGGTGGGGGGATGGGTGAAACAGGCGATGGGGATTAAGGAGGGCACTTGTGATGAGCCCTGGGTGTTGTATGGAAGTGTTGAATCACTATATTGTACACCTGAAATTAATATTACACTGTATGTTAACTAACTGGAATTTAAATAGAAACTTTTGTGTACTGTGCTTCTGTTCTTGACCTTGAGGTCAAGTCTGACTCCTTTGGATCGTAGTTTACTTGAGTTGAAACCCCAGGCAGTTTTCTCCCACAGGTTTTTCCAGGCTCCCTTCCCAGATGATTGGAGTCTACTACTCTGGAGGCGCTTCTTGTCCTTTTATTCCTTTTATTTAGGATCTAAGGCGACTGGCTACTTCTGCTAACTTCTCTCAAAACTCTGTAGACCCAGAGATTCTTTCATATATTATGTATATTAATATGCATATAATATGCATAAATATTATATGTTATATGAAATCATCTTATATTCACATATATATTCAGAGTATATATAAACCCCTAGCAGTTAGCTCTTAGCAGAGTGCATGACATCAAGTAGCTACATATTAAATATTTATAAGATTGAGGTTGCTTGTCTATGTTATGACCTTGATTGCTAATTTAACATAGCGAAATTTTTACAGCATTATAATATTTTTCCAAATGAGTTTTTTTTCTTTGTTAAGCACTGTAATGCTGTGTTTACCTAAAATTACACAGAAGCAAATTTAATTTTTGGAAATAAATTTACTTTTATGTTGGTAAGCCAGACTCTTTCTTTTGGCTTCAAATGAATTAAAATGCTTATGCTAGATTGTAAAGATTTTAAACAGGGGAAAAATCAACAAAGAGACTAAATATCATACCTACAGTATAAAATTTTCTTTTGGGAAAAAATAAAATAATTTTTTTTAGGAAGTTACTCTGATAAATTTACACTAATGTGTTCATAGCTGGTGATCAGACTTCTGGAAAACTTCTGGAATCTTCAAAAATGTGGCAAATCATATAAGGATGCCTGGGTGGTTCAGTCAGTTAAGAGACCAACTCTTGGTTTTGGCTCAGGTCATCATCTTATGGTTCATGGGTTCGAGGCCCACATCAGGCTCTGAGCTGACATCCACAGCCTGCTTGGGATTCTCTGTCTCTCCGTCTCTCCCTGCCCCACCCCCACTTGCACTGTCTCTATCTCTCTCAAAATAAATTAATAAACTTCAAAAAATGTGGTAAGCAATATAGAATGTAACTGAATGTTGTAAGAGATGATGTCAGGAAAGGGAAACAATGCTTGTGCACTTTGTGCAGATGGAGTTGCCCTTACTGGTCTAATATTAATTTCAAACAAATTTAATTTTAAAGTATATGGACCTTTATTTAATAAATTTCAAAAAAAATAGATAAGAAAAACTATTTTCAAAACAAAAATAGATAAGAAAGACAGTGGGGGTAGTAGGGAAGATCATAATACACTTGACTGCCAAAAATCATCTGTGGTTCCGGAGTTTATATTGAATGGATGGATCAGTGAAAATGACATATTTATTAGTGATACTATCAGAAAGAGAGCAAGTGCAGTTAGTTGATCCTCGAACAGCGTGGGTGTTAGGGGTTCCCACTGCCTGCGCAGTCGAAAATCTATGTATAACTTGTGACTTCCTCTCCCCCCCCGCCCAAACTTAACTACAAATAGCCTACTGTTGACCGGAAGACTTACCCATCACATAAACAGTCGATTAATGCATATTTTGTATGCTATCCATATTACATACTCCATTCTTAAGATAAAGTAAGCTAGAGAAAAGAAAATGTTATTATGAAAACCATATGGAAGAGAAAATACGCTTACAGTCCTGTGCTGTAAAAAACATCTGCATATAAGTGGACCCGTGCAGTTCAAACCCGTGTTGTTCAAGGGTCAGTTCTACTTCCAGTTCAATCACAGGCACAGAGTAGTCTGGAGTCAAATACAAACTCCATTTCCTACAAGTCAGGAGGATATCAGGGTATTAAAACCCAGTATACTATTGTATCAGTTTCTTTTGCCATAACAAATTAGCACAATCTTGGGGACTTTAAAGAAAGTTTTTTTCTCTCAGTTCTGAAGGCCACAAGTTGGCAAGAGCCACACTTGTTCCCAGGCCTCTAGGAGAGATTTCGTTCCTTGCGTCTGCCAGCTTCTAGTGGCTGTCCACGTCCCTTGGCTGGTGGCTGAATCATCTGCTCTGTGACTGCTTCTAAACTCCAGTGGCCTCTCTCCCAAGAATACTTGTGATGGCATTTAGGTCCTACCCAGATAATCTAGGATAAGCTCTTTTTTTTTCTTCAAGATCCTTAATCACATCTCTTGCCATATAAAGTAATACTCATTCTTTTGCCACGTAAGGCACTATTCACAGGTTCCAGAGGTTAGGACATCATATTCATTGGCTGGGGCTGCCAAAACAAAATATCACAAACTGGGGGGCTTAAAAAACAGAAATTTATTGTCTCACCATCCTGGAGGCTAGAAGCTCAAGGTAAAGGTATTGATAGGGTTGGTTTCTGCTAAGGCCTCTCCCCTTGGCTCGTAGACAGCTGCCTTCTCCTTGTGTCTTTACAAGTTCTTTCCTCTATGTACACCTGCCCATGGTGTCTCTTTGTGTGTCCAAATTTTCTCTTCTTAGAAGGATGCTAGTCATATTGGCTCACCATTCAGTCCTCATTTTAACATAATTTCCTCCTTAAAGACCTTATCTCCAAATATAGTCACCTTCTGATGTACTGGGGTTAGGGCTTCAACTTATGAATTCTGGGGCAGGACAGAATTCAGTCCATACCAGACGTGAGCATATCTTTTGGGGGGGGCACCATTCAGCCCACTACACATGTGTAACTTACAGTTGAAATGAGAAAGAAAAGTTAAATATAATCTACTATGCTCTATTCACCAATGCAGGCAAGTGTAATACATTTTAAGGAGGTAGTCTCATCAAAATGGTTAAAATTTCAGAGAAAAAGAACTCTATCAGGACTTGCTGACAATTAAGTAGAAAAATGACTTAAGTGGAATAGTCCTTTCTCAATGAGGCAAGATTAAATGTAATGCTAGCATATTGAAAAATCTCACGCTGATATTTATTTGGGAATATTTTTTAAAACTCTCCCTTTCATTTCTGGATTTATAGACAGACTTGTGAAGATCACAATAGAAAAGAATTCTCCCTTGGTTAAAGGAAAACATGTAATTTAAGTGGAGGCGTAATTTATACTATAGACTGCAATTGCCTGACTTTAATGAGAAAATAAAGTAAATTCCAATATACTTTCCTGGGAATCATTCCAGCTTTCAATAATCATCTGCAGTGGGATGCCAGGAAGTGGCTGTTCATAAGAAGATGGCCCAAGGTCCATATCTATAAACATAAATAGGTTGCTTTCTTGGTAACATCATCTTTGATTACAAGGAAAGTGAACTAATATTAATATATGTATTTTCAGAGATATATCATACACATGCCATGTACATGGTACCAGGGCATCTAAGGACATAAAAATTACAAATATAAAAAATCACACCAATATTATAGAACGTCCCTTGTCTTGTACTTTGCTTCAGAAAAATCTAAACTTCCTTGTTCCTTATTCCTGCTCCAGACCTCAAGCTCTTCTTCATAGCCTGCCCATGTAGAGTCCTTCCATTTCTAATCTGTATGGTTCTTCCACTTCCTTTCAGGTCTATGGACATAAGCTTGGGCTTCAAGTATAACACAAACTTCTCCAGCATATAGTGTTACAGAATTGACAATAATTTTTGAACATGTACTCGGGTGAATGGTGTTCCCCTTCTCCCCTTCAAGAAAAAATGTCTACCTGGAACTTCAGCCTTTGCAGATGTAATTAGTTGAATTAAGATGCAGCCATGTTGGAATAGGGTGAGTTAAAATCCATTGAGTTATGGCTTTATAGAGGCAGAGATGCAGGTGCATAGGAGAGAAGGCCATGTGAAGATGTGGCTGGAGTGATGGGTCTACAAGCCCAGGAATGCCAAGGTTGTCAGCAGCCTGAATCTTCAGGAGCTGGAAGATTCAGGAGGCATCCTTCCCTAGAGCCTTTGGAGAGACCATGGCCTTGCTGATGCCTTGATTTCAGACTTCCCGCCTCTGGAACTGTGAGACAATACATTTTTGTTTTAAGCCACTCAGTGGTAGTTTCTTATGGAAGCCCTAGAAAACAAATGCAGAACATGATAATGATCATTTGAATCTAGGCTGGAAGTTTATTCCAGATGAAATGTATTTGAGAAAGGAGCCTAAACATTATCTAGTTAAAATTATACCAAAGTATAAGCACTCTTTTCACTGTGTGGTTACCCAGCACCACCCAGAGATGGGGAGTTGATTACCCTGTAAGGAAGAGCACTGAATTTGGGGGAAACTCTGTTAGAATTTCTGTTAGTGCCCTAACGTCTGCCTCCCAATACTTACTGGTTCTAGTTGTGTCCTCTAGTTAAAACTTTTCACCCCTTTTGTGATGTTGCTTAAAATATTTGCAAAGTCTTCAATTACCCCTTGGTTGTTCTCTGCATCAGTCAGATGTTTTTCCTCCCCTGTGTACACCTCATTTTGGCAGATATACTTCTAAGGATCAAGTACACTTTTTCTGAGGAAGTTTGACTAGACCAGTGAAGCATGGAACTAATTTTTCCTATAATTTGGGCATAAAATTTTTTATCTTGAAGCCTAATGTGAAATTCGAGGTTTTTTACATGCACATTATATACTTGGTCAATTAATCTTTTATTATATAAGTAAGAGATGAAGAAATTTTTTCCTGTAAAAGTTTCACACCGTAGATAAGTATGTACAATAAAATACGAGAGAACTTTTTCTCACCCCTCCCTCCTAAACTCTCATCCCTAGAGATAAGCATTCAGTAATTTAGTATTTGTTTTTCTGCCTTATTTTATGTATTTAAATACATATTTATTAGTTTTTTCATGCTTTATTTATTGAGAGGGAAAGAGAGAGAGAGACAGAAAGAGACAGAGAGTGCAAGAAGGGGAGGGGCAGAGAGAGATGGAGACACAGAATCCCAAGCAGGCTCTAGGCTCTGAGCAGTCAGCACAGACCCCGACATGAGGCTTGAACTCATGAACTGTGAGATCATGACCTGAGCTGAAGTCAGACACTTAACCAACTGAGCCACCCAGGCACCCTGTACTTAAATACATAGATACACACACACGTACGCATACATGTGTGTATCTCTCTCTCTATATATACATCTATTGTCTTATAAAAGAGCACTGCTTTGTTTGCTTTCTACATTCCAATTAGTTTCCTTATCCTTTGCTTCTTTAAATGGTTTGCCTTGAGCATTCTAAAGTTTTTATTTATTTATTTTGGGAGACAGAGCAGGAGCGAGGAAGGAGGGAGAAGGAGAGACAGATGGAGAGAGAGAGAGAGAGAATCCTAAGCAGGCTGACAACACAGGGGGCTCGATCCTACCAACAGTGAGATCATGACCTGAGCCAAAAAAACAAAAAAACAAAACAACAACAACAAAAAAACCCCGAGTCGGACAGACACTCACCAGCTGAGCCACCTGGGTGCCCCTGCCTTCAGCTTTTTAAAATCCCATATACTGCCATTGGAGGTTTGGTACTAAGTTCATGATTTTGATACTGAATTGAAGACCTTTAAAATGTCATCTTTTTGTGTTTTTATTTTGTGTTAATCAAACACAAGTTAAATTTTAACTTGTACATCTAACATATTGGCTATCTCTTTCAGTTTTGTGCCTGTTCGAAATTGAAAAGCACACTTCTTACATTATTGTCAAGGCCACTGAAAAAAATCAGTCAGAATTAGACCAAGGGAAGTTATGCTATTAGAGACTTTAGGTAGCCTGCAGCATTAATCAGTGTTACTAATGTACGATTATTCAAACAGAAGCAAATCCAGGTACCATAAGTTAGTTGTATCAACCGAAATTTTTGAGATAATGTGATTTTTTTTTGGTTTTGTTTTGTTTTGTTTTGTTTTGTTTCTGGGCTCTTGTCTCTGGGGTGGTGCAGAAAGAGAGGTGTTTATGTTATTCCTTCTCAAAATGGGAATGGACAATATGGACAAAAAACCCAACCACTCAAATACCACAACAAATTGTGAAACATCTAGTCAGTTTCACAAATCTTAACTGTAACTTGCTACAGTTAAATTAGGAAGAAGGCAAGTGCAAATGTATTAAAATTTTAGTTTATAGGGAATGGTTAAAAATTTGAAAAGCCATGCATGTCTCAATAACATAAAGAATATGGAAAATCTTTCTTAGTAGTAATGTCTAAAAATTTGCATCCTGAACCATTGGAGAAGGCAGTTTTATACTTATCTGTTGGAGTGGCTTTTTTTTTTTTTGAAGTGAGGTAAATGATATATTTATATGTTTGTTACCTGACCAATGAGCAGTTTCTCCACCCTAAGTTTTGCTGCCAAATTGATTTATTTGGTGATGGATAAGCTTTCTGTATCACTTGGGGTTCCTAGTTGGAAGCAGCAGAATCGATTCTGACAGGGAGATTTGCTGGGAGGTTATTAGTGGGGAGGGGAATGCTCATGAGAAGGGGGGCAGGTTGTAGGTAGGGGTGCTATCTAAAGAGTCAGAAGGCAGAGCACGCTGTCCACAACTAGAATGACTTGGGGAGAGAGCCCCTGCTATCACCACTACAGCAGCCAGGAATGACCTCCCACTGTGCTCTATCTTTTGATCACCTTCCGGATGGGCTGCAGTATGTGGAGAGTTGGCTTCTGATTGGCTGAGCTCATCTCACAAGCTTTGTCCCAGCTATACCTGGAAGAAGGATCTGTTCCTCTCCTCTTTCACAGTGGGAAGCAACCTGGCCATATTAATTTTCCAGCGTGGCAGTAACAAAGTACCACAGACTGGGTGGCCTGAATAACAGAAATGTATTTGCTCGCAGTTCTGGAGGCCAGAAGACCTACACCAGTGTGCCAACCGGGTTGGTTCCTTCTGGGGGCTGTGAGAGAAGCATCTCTGGCTTGTAGCTGGCCATATTCTCCCTGTATCTTCACGTCACCTTCCCTTTGTACGTGTCAGGGTCTAAACTTTCTCTTCCTACAAAGACACCAATCACATAGGGTTAGGGACCACCCTAGTGCTCTCATTTTAATTTACATCTTTAAAGACTATCTCCAAATATGATTACATTCTGAAGAACGAGGGGTTAGCACTTCATCATATGAATTTTGATAGTGGTGGTGGCCCATACTCCTGGTATTTCTTTTCCGTTGACCCAGTACAATGTGCAGGAGAGGAGACTCCCCTGGAATAAAGATTGGGATGCTCTTACAAAGAGGAGTTGATTCTGGGCAGGTAATTACGAAGTTAAGCAATTTTTTTTAATGATAAGAAAATGCTATGTACAGAAAACTTGAAAATCTAAAAAACCCAACCACATTCAATGTTGGCAAAGGTAGAAGAAAATGAGCATGTTCTCTGTGCTGGTGGAAATGCAGGCTTTTATCCACCTTCCCATCATTCTACTTTTATATACTGCAAAAATGGAGCCGTGCCACTTAAAGCTCTCTTCCAGAAGGAATTTGCCATTCATCCCCAAGGGGAGTGCAGTTAGATCATTTCCTGCTGTTACGCCTTCAGGATTCAGCTCTGCTTTGGAGCACCTTTTGGGCAGCCCCAATAACTGAGCATGGCAGGGGTACTAGGGCCTGGCCATTTCTGGCCAACACGGGCCTCCTGGAACAGGTAATCTTTGCTCTGGGAGCAGCTGTTCAGTTTGTCTGAGACTTGGTCAAATTCACATGGTGGTCTGAGCTCTGCCCACCCTCCCAGTCCTGCCTCCTCTTCCTGTCATCTCTCACAGACCTCATCCTGCCCCAAGCTTTCTGCACCCCTAATTTCATCTCTGTCTGCATCCCAGACGGTCCACTTCACATGCATATTTAGCAATAGTTTTGTTTTCTTGCTGTTCTTCTATGTCTTTGTTATTCCAGCCATGGGTTTGCAAACTGTTGTTTTTTTTTTTTCCATGCTGAAAACCCCATGGTTTTATTTTTATTTTGGGAGAGAAGGAGGGAGAGGGAGAGAAAAAGGGAGAGGGAGAGAAAAAGGGAGAGGGAGAGAAAGTGACTAGAAGAGAGGGGCAGAGAGAGAGCAAGCAAGAGAATCTTAAGGAGGCTCCATGCTCTGGACAGAGCCCCATGAATTGGGGCTCAATCCCACAACCCTGGGATCATGACCTGAGCCAAAATCATGAGTCAGACACTCAACTGACTGAGCCACCCAGGCACCCTGAAAACCTTGTGGTTTGAATGTAATATCATTTGTTTTCTCTTTTGCCATCTTACCCTTAGCAACAGCATGAAAATTTTATTGCATGCTTTTCTGAAATCAGTTGAATTATATTGTTGGTAATTTACTATCTTCAAGCCTAATTTTGAACTACTTAGTTCAGTGAGTCATTTAAGGTCTAGATGGAAACTAAGGGAGAGAGACAGAAACAGACAGACTGGGAGACAGAGAGATGTCTCCCTCTGGGTATTTGTACATTACAGCATACGACCGAGTGACTATTGGTGGCCATGGTCTGTGCTTTGAACTTAAGCGCTGAGGCAGGTCTGCAGTTAGAAAGAAGAATTGAGCAGATAAATCGAGAAAAACAGACTGGAATAGAGAAGACGTTTTCTGGTTTGCTATGAAATGGCCTGAGTCAGAAGGAAACCCTGGTCCCAGGTCTATTCCCTCTGGGTTTGGTGCAATTCCTTGGAGGCTTTCTAATGAATTCCCTTGATTTTGCATGTATTATATGTTTAAGTTGGGTTGCCATCATTTGCAACTCAGAAAAAGTTTTCACTATCACAGCACATAAGCACTTTGCATGACCATAGTAGGCGTTCAGAAGTTTTAACAAAATCTGTATCTTGTTATATTTTTTAAGTGAAGTTTTTTGTTTGTTTGTTCTATTTTACTGTTTGTTCCCAGTGATCCCAAAACCTCTTTTATTGTTTGAATTTATAGTCTCAAGCTGTATATAGATGGTAATGCTAAGCCCAGTCTTCTGCAACCTGTTGTCACTTCTAATATATTACTTAGAAAAAACAATAGCAGGGAGAGAGGGAGGGAGAGAGAAAGAGTGGGCAACCTTACTATTGGACTAAAGGAAAGACTTTCCTCTTCATTAAAGAATCAGATTTTAGGGGGTGCCTGGGTGGCTCAGTCGGTTAAGTGTCTCACTCTTGATCTCAGCTCAGGTTTTGATCTTAAGGTCGTGATTTCAAGCCTCATGTTGGGCTCCATGCTGGGTGTGGTGCCTACTTAAAAAAAATCGGATTTTAGATAAAGGATTTTTGTTTATATGAGGAGTCCAATTCCCAGTTCCTGTAGCAGGGCAAGGTTTTAGGCTTACAGTGGGCAGGGGAACTAGACAGAAACGCCTTCCTTGATTGAGCACTAAATCTGAACATACACTAGCAGAGAAATCGTCACCGGAGTTTGAATCACCTGAAGAGGAGGATGGGATCTTTTATTTAGATGAGACTCTTTAGATCACCAGGAACGTGGGTTTCCTCCATAGGTATCCCAAAATGGGCCATAATATTTCACAAAGAGTGCTGGAGTCAAAAATTCACACGGCTTAGAATTGATAGACATGGATGAGTCCCTTCTTACAATGATCTGATTATCCAAATCTACTGAGTAAACCTAGGCCCCTAAGGATGGACCTGCTTAGTTTGACCTCAGACACCATAAGAGCAACTTCCGTGCTAGGAAGGAATCCAGAGTGTTCTTCCTTCCCTAGCCCATATCATACTGGATTTTCTCCTCACTGAGAGACAAGATTGATTTTTGCCCTACTTTTTCCAGCTGTCTCTTACTCCTATGCTAACCTAGAGCCTTCACGTTGGTCCCCCAAGGGCAGGCCTCAGCCTGCATCTGGACTAAAGGATTGACTGGAAATCCATGCTCTGACCATATGTCTTGGAGTCACCTTCCAAGTTCTCTGGGATGATTCCTCTTCTTGGCAGCAATGTCTTATCTCTTTTAATCTTGTCGCTCTCTGGAACAGGGCACTGGGGTCCTGACACTTGTTCTCCTAATCATGTTGCTGCCATTTGGAAATGAGTGAGCTCTGCTTTTCTGTCTTTTTCAGCTGTTGGTATTAATGATTCCAGACATCTTCTCTGATCCTGGAATCTGTGGCTGGAAAATGTAAAACTACAGACACTACAAGCCAGTGGTGTTTTCCAAATGTGTGTGCAGACTATATTTCATCTATTAATTCATGGTGATGGTGCCCACAAGGGCCAGAAGGATCATCACATTATCTCCAAACCCTTTTAACAGCTGACAAAAACCAGATTCTACAAGTAACAGAAAGGGTAGAGTTTTTCATACATAGCCTATGCAGCTCATACTCAAGGGGCCATGAGATTTCTGATGGTGTTATCTCTCAGCTATTATACTGAAGCTACATGGTTAATCCTGTCACTTGGGCATCAATAGAAAAACGTACCCTGGACTCTTGAGTGTAATGTCTAAGACAAGATAGTTATAAGCAAATCTTACTAATTCTTGATTACCTGTTAATGGAAGAAAACGAGTACATAGGCTTATTTTGAAAAAAAAAAAAAAAAGTGAATAATGCATCATCCTGCACTGCCAATAGCTCACACAAACAATGGGAAACACTGGGCTTTGGTCTTTCCCCCCGGCTTTCGGTTCTAGTTCTGACCCTTCCTGATTGCTTCACTTACCTCCACTAAACCGGCAATAGTCATACCGATTTCATAAGGTTTTTTTCTGGAATTCAATGTGATAATACCTATAATTTTTAACATACTTATGTTTATAGATTACGTTATAAATCCAAATATCTATAAAGCATAATGTTTGGTGCCTCCTACAGGCTAATTTATTCATACAAACTTTTGGGCACCTTCTATAAATAGGTCTTAAGTGCTGGGGATAAGAGGACAGATAAGTCAAAGTTCTTACCTTCAAGAAGGATGCAGTCCCATTGAAGTGACAGGTCTATAAACAGACATTTTGAATGCAGTGTGATAAGGACAATTACACAGAGAGGCATACAGAAGTATAGAAACAGAGGAGAGACAAGTAATAAGCTGGAGCTGGAGGTGGGATAAGGGAAGGCTCTGGGAATAGATGCCTGAGCTAAGAATGAACCAGAAAACAATGAATAAAGACATGTAATGCATACATTTTCGAGATAACGTGACATTCAATATACGTGAGTTTTCTTTGCTTTTTCTTTTCTTTAATTCACATTGCATCACCAACATTTTTCATATTTTTGGTCAGTTATTGGTAATTCCAGGACTCAGTCTGTTGGTATTAGGGAAGGAGGAACCAAATTTATGGACCATCGTGGGTTTATAATTGCAAACTAAAATTCCGCAGGTTGGTCTTTAAAAGATTGACCACTAAAAGACTAAGAAGAAAAAATAAGACTAGAAAGACATTAAAACCGGGAAATATCAGGTGTTATAAAATTAGATGCTGAGAAGTATAAACTGGAGGGAAAATTAAGGCAGTAAATATTACTGGTGTGTCCACATGTTTTAAATCTTGCTTTCCTGAGGTGGGAGCTGCCTAGCAACAGAGCCTCCCTGAGGCCCCACTCGCCACAGCTGGTCAGCCTTCAGGGTCTGGAGTTGCTGAGATCAGGGGTTATAGCTTAGGAAGGCCCCAGTTAGAGAAGTTTAGGGGTCAGGATACTAAGTCTCTGAAAGTCCTGGGACAGCAGGACCCAGAGGACTCAAGGCAGAGCTCTGGGATTTAGTTAATAACATTCAGCTTTGTTGCCAGTTAAATAGATTTTTGTGAACTGGCTTTGGAGCTTTACCATCCTTTATATACTTTTACTCTTGGGTCAATTTATGTGAACTACCAATGAGGCACACAGAATGCAATCCAACCATAAGATAAACTTAACCACATCTTCTTCAGGTCATGAATTGAATCTGTGGAAATGTGGCATCTGTACCTAAAATGCATGAGAGCCTCTTAACGATTGTTTATTCACTTTTGTGCCTTGTTGCTAGACATTTCCTGAGTATAGCATCTTTCAAATCCTTTCAATGCCTTTTCAATTAACAATTTGGTTATATAACAAATCAAGAAGCGTTTCTATCTCGGGTACTTTGCAGAAGAGGTTTATCAAGTGAAGTTCTGAATTTCAAGACGCTCACGCTGTAATCTCTTTCCAAGAACAAACCAACACTTGGGCCAGGCCTTCAGGAAATCCAAACATCTGGATTAAAAAAAAAATGGCAGAACAGTCAATCATCCCATTTTGTCAATGTGATGCCAAAGACCTAGATTATTGGAAAGGTTTCCAGCCAGATGTTATACAGTCTGTGGACGTATCTAGAATCAGGACTACAAACACAGACCAAAGAATAAAATGCATCAACAGTTTTGCATTTCAGTCCACTGTGTGCATATTTGTTTCTTTAGTTGGTGCAAGGAGAAAAGAAGTTCAGACTTTGTGGAGATGGTGGAGGTTTTCTCCTGTAAGATAATCATTAGAGAATTAGAAAGGAATATTTAGATAGTGTGTTGGGAATACACTAGGTGCTAGCAGAAAGTTACACAGAATTTTGTCTGACTCTGCAGTATAGACTACTTATTTGGGATGGTGCAAACTGAGAAACAGTCGTTTTGGGTAAAACAAATGGAATTTTTTGTATTTTTCCCCTTATAAGAGCTCTTTTTTGAGTTTTAAAATAAACTTGTGTTACTTTCATAGTAAAGAAAAATAATTTTAAGTGCTCCTATTTATTGATCACTTTCTGAGTGGCTTGCTCTAGTCTAAAGAATTTTCCTGTACTAAATCCAATAAAGTAGGTGCTGTTGCTATCCTTCTTTTGAAGATTAGAAAATAAGCTTTGAGAAGTTCCACACTTGACTCAAGCCTTCCCAACCTGTAAGCAGCAGAGTTGGGTTTGAGGTCAGGCAGTTCGTCTCCAGAACCTGCCACCTGCCTTATTCCCTCAGCTGGGCTCTGTGTGGCAGCCCTACCCTGGGGACCTGCAGCAAATCCAAACAGGTCAACAAGGTCTTCAATAAAACAACCCTGGTGGGGCACCTGAGTGGCTCAGTAGGTCAGTAGGTTAAGTGTCCGACTTCAGTTCAGGTCATGATCTCACAGTCCATGAGTTTGAGCCCTGAGTCGGGCTCTGTACTGACAGCTCAGAGCCTGGAGCCTGCTTCCGATTCTGTGTCTCCCTCTCTCTCTGTCCCTCCCCTGCTCATGTTCTGTCTTTCTCTGTCTCAAAAATAAATAAAAACATCAAGAAAATTAAAAAAAAAAACCACACTGGTGACAGTAATAGCCACAATAATAATGATTAACAAATACTGAGGACCTAATATGTTGTCGTGATTTTATTTTTATTTCTACTTTTCAAAACTCTTGTTACGTTTATACATCGGGCGGATAAGGAGCCTTCAATGTGGAGAGACTGGGCAATGGCCAAGATCACCAGGCTCTTAAGTGGTGGAGCCAGCAGTGACCAGGTGGGTAAAATAAAGGGAAACAAATATGCTTTTCATTGTGTCAGACTGAAAATCACTAAAGTAATATTTCTCCTTCTAAAATTAAATAGAATATTCTATATTAACTTATCAAATTGCAAGACTACTTTATGCAGTTTGAATAAAAGTGAAGTGTCTCATTGGTGAGGAAAAATGGAATGTTTCAATGGGAAAAACACTGGATAAAGAATATATACAAAGGATGTATGAAAAGTAATAAGGAGGGATAGTCAATTATGGCAAATATTTCATTCCAATATAATATGGTAAAATTGATTCAAAGGAAATTGATAAGAATAAAATAAATTTAAATTTGAGACGTTAATCTTTAAACACTGTGGTTTTCAAAGTAATGCCAACTAAATCATTTGCTACTGATGTCAGAAAACTCAGGTATTTGGGGAAAATGTCATTTAAAAATTATGCTGCTACCACATACTGGTTATGAATTATTCAATACATGTGTGGGGGTGATATTGTTTACAGCACATTTCCTGCCAACTTCTGTTTTTCACTAAATTTTTTGTTAAACTTGAGGCAGCTTCATAATGTAATTGGTAATAGAAACAGATGGCACTTTTTCTGACCCTTTATTTTAGCTTCTAGGCATTTGCAATCAGTTATATGTAAGATATAGGGACAGACAACATGCATTAAAATTAGCCCCATCTTTTTTAGCTGCCAAAGAGTAGATTTGGTCATAAAATTTGGGAGTGAAGAACCTCAATCATCTAGTCTGAGTCTCAGATTTTATAGGTAAGAAAATGCTTGAGGTAAGATGACCAGCTCAAGGTCACATAGGACGTAAAAGGAATCAGATCTCAGCCACTTGACTTAGTGTCAGAGATTCTTTGCCCCCACTCTCTACGTTTTCCATTTGGAGAGATTAGAATATTTATATATTATGTACAGTTAGGAAACATTTTAAGCATCCTGAAAATAAACAAGATTAATATAACTCTGGAGTACTTTCTTACCCAGTTTATCAAAACTTAAAACATTGCCATCACCTTAGCCATGGATTCATTTGTAACTCTTTGACTTTTTAATTTTTTTAATGTTTATTTATTTTTGAGACAGAGAGAGACAGAGCACGAGCAGGGGAGGGGCAGAGAGAGAGGGAGACACAGAATCCGAAGCAGGCTCCAGGCTCTGAGCTGTCAGCATAGAGCCCAACTAGGGGTGTGAACCCACAAACCACGAGATCATGACCTGAGCCGAAGTTAGACGCTTAACCAACTGAGCCACCCAGTCGTCCCCTCATAGTCACACGAATACTCTCAATACCCTGAAAATAATAATAATAATAATATAATTAATAATAATAATGATAATAGTATTATCAATAAGAGTAATAAGTTCCATCATTGTTCTGCTTATTATATGACAGGTATTTATTTGTGTGCATTGTATTATTTTATATAAAATTGCATTTTGTTACTGCGCTAGAGTTCAACTCATTTTCTTCTAGACAAAATTATTTCTTTTTTGTTATTATTCTTTTCAACTGAAATAGGAGTGCATCATAGAGGCCTATTTTTTCCTGTTGGGCCACAAGGCCTCTGATAGCCTAAATAGTTTCTTTGTATGAAAAAAAGCCAGATACTTTGTTTTGGGGGAAGACATGGCCTCCTGTCAGCCCCACAACTTCAAGAACAGAACTGGTACCGGATTTCAGTCCTTACTTGTTTCTTTAATTGGGAATTCTTGTTTAGGGCCAACCATTGATTTACTGTGGCTGTTCTGATGGCCAGAAAGAGAGGACTCTCAAATCTTGGGAGTGAATCAGATCAAGACATGGCCAATCTAAAATGAGGAATATTGTGAGAACATTTGAATTTGGTTTTGGATGGGTTTATTGAACTTATGCTCGAATATCGGTTACACCCAATGATGTTCTGAAAATTCACATCAAAGAGAATAAGGAAATCATGCTGTGAATGAAGGCTGGGCTGAGGAGAAGCTGGGAGCTTTTCCAGGTTTTTCTCCCAGAAATCAAACCTTCCTTGGAACAGATCCTAAATTGAAATGATTGGATTTCAAAGCACATTCCTCTTGAGAATGAGATGGACTGAAAGCTAAAGCAACCAGGTGGAAGGAGTGTGATATGAAGTATAACCCAAAAGCCTTACCTGCCTCCAATTATTTCTACATCATCTCCCTCCCTGATCTGAATTTCTCCCACAGAGTAAAATAAAGATGGCGACTCTGTCATCCTCACTTACTGTATCCCCAGCTTTACGTTTCACCCATGTGTGCTTCTCACCTCTCCCCAAAACAGATAGAGATCTTTCACATTTCAGGTTCTTTGTTCATGCCACTTATTTCCTGGCCCGGAATTCCCTTGTCTTCCTCTACCTAGAAAGCTTCGACTACAGCCCAGTTTCAGGAAACACAACTCAGGAATAAGGTCGTTACAAATAAGTGCAAATCTGGAGAGATGAACAAAACTACCTATTTAGACTATTCAGATTTGGACAGGAGCTCAAAACTCTAAACTCAAAAAAGGTCTGGTACATCGTGTGTTCTCAAGAAATATTAGTGGAATGAGTGAAGTAGATAGATAATGTGCACGTGTAAGAGTCTTGATAATTTTTGTTGGACTATAATGTCTTCTTCGGCAAGCTTCGATCTACAGTCAGGTCCTATTATATAACTCCACCCATGAGCTTTTGAGATGCTGTGTGCAGCACTTTACCTGAAGCGAGACACATTGACCAGTGGAATCACAGATTATATATGTCACCAGGGGACTGGTGTGCCTGAGATGAGCCCTAGGCACTTATATACTTGACATATATTTCCTTACTCCTGTTGTGCTCATTTACTCCAGGGTCTTGCCCTCAGTCTTCTTTCTTGCTTTGGCATTCTAGCTCCTGACTGGAATTTGGAGCCTGCCTTGAGTCCTAGTACACTTAGCTAGAGCCTGGACCCACTTGGTTGTGTCTTGCTCTGGTCAGGGGGTGCAGATCATGGTCCTCTTCTATCTATCAATTAGCTAAAGTTTCTGCTTCCACAGACTAGCACTGGGAATTGAGATGCTCCTGCTCTCTGACAGGGAACATTCCTGTCCCGAACCACGGTTCAGTAGTCAAGGGCACAGACCCTGGAATCAGACGGACCTGCATGGGAATCTAGCTCCATTATATTTAAGTTTTGTCAAGGTTTTCAACATCTCATTTGTAAATTGGAGCTAACAATAAGTCTTCAAATTGTAAGGGTTAAATAATGTAGAAAGCACTCAATATGGTGTACACAGAGTGATTAATATCTCCTTGACTTCTAAGGTTAAGAACACTGGGCCAAAGCCAGCTGAACATTGGCTACTGGGATGGATATTGGCCTACTTGGATTCTGGTTATTGACCTTTAGAAGTCAGACCTACTGTGAAGTAAGCAATTCTCCTTGCAGTCTATCTTCTTTTTTTGTTTCTCTGTTACCTAGCCAGATTCTAACAAGGAAGGGATGGGAGGAGCACAGAAGCATCTATTTGTCTCATAATTTACCTTGGCCTTGGTAAGACAAAAAAGATTATTTTAGAACACAGTAATTAAGTAGGCAGAATACAACCTGCCAATAATATCAACAAAACAATTCATTAAGCATAGTTGGTGCTATTGGTTAATAAACTGACTTTAAACAAAAGTTTGCCATGGGCAAGCCAACATTTTGCATAATTCATCTAAAGATGAGGGAGAGGTGACTTTATTTTTTAAGAGTGTCTAGATATTACTCATTAATGAGCATGGAATAAATATTTTAGGAAATGAATCAGGATATTTCTCTAGAAACAGTTACCTTTAAAAATGATACTCAAATTCTGAGGAAATTGTACTTGTGTTCAACACATTTCATTGTCTTATTTCAGTGATGTGGTAAAACAACCACAGCTTTTGGAGTCAGAAAGATATGGTTTTCAATTCTTCTCCAATATAAACTAAATATCACTGAACCTTAGTTTTCTCTTAGGTGAAATAGCTTTAGTTTTCTCCATTTTTCAAGATGCCTGTACAGATTAAATATGATAATGTGTTCTAGTGATTTGTGTCACGCCAAGTCCAATTTCTACCCTTATCTTTGCCTTCCAAACCCATATGGAAGGCATATTTATATTAAATACACTTAGTGAAATCACATACCTCCTTATGTGAAAGCTATTCTGCATTTATCCCCTCATCCAAGAAACATTCATGTGCTGCAATATTCTAGGATAGGGCTTGCTGACTCTCTGATCCTTTTTACTTTGGGGCAGTGCAATTCAAGTTTGGGACGGTGAGCCAGGGGAGGATAAAGGCAGTAAAGTGATCGAATTCATTGACTTGAATAAATGGGAGGAGGGTCACTGAGCATGTATTATTATAAGCGAAGTTGGTACCATTCCACAAATAATTATTGGGTGCCTAGTACAAGTAAGCCACTGTTCTAAGTGCTGAGGATACCACAGTGAACAAAACAGGTCAAGTTCCTGGTCTCAAGGAGCTTAAGTGCTAGCGAGGGGATACAGAAAATAGGTAACTCAATAAAATGTACAGTGCTATTGACAGTGGTCCTGATGTTAACAAAAACAAGGCAGGGGCGCCTGGGTGGCTCAGTCGGTTGAGCATCCGATTTCGGCTCAGGTCATGATCTCACGGTCTGTGAGTTTGAGCCCCGCGTTGGGCTCTGTGCGGACAGCTCAGAGCCTGGAGCCTGTTTCCGATTCTGTGTCTCCCTATCTCTCTGCCCCTCCCCCGCTCATGCTCTGTCTCTCTCTGTCTCAAAAATAAACGTTAAAAAAAATTAAAAAAAAAGAAAAAGAAAAATAAGGCAGAATAAGAGGGACATGAAGGGCTGCAGTGGGTGTGGGGTTTCTATAGTATATAGGGTGGCCAGAGAAGGACTCTGATGAGATGATGTTTGGGCAGGAATGTGGAGGGAGTGAAAAAGAGTTTGGAGATACCTAGCCTAAGAGTGTCCCATGCAGAGAAATAATAAGTTGCAAAGTCTCTTGAGAAAGGAGGTGAAGAGGGACTAGTTAAGGAATATCAAGAAGGTGGGTGTGATGGGAGCAAGAATAAGCCCTTAAAAGGAGATCAGAGAAAGGAGGCATGAGTAAGCTGTTGTTCCCAGCAGGGCAGTTTGTAAATGTGTGGGCATATTTTCAATTGTCAGAATGAATGGGATGTGGTACTGTTATAGAATGGGTGGAGATCAGAGATGGTAGGTGTATTGCAATCGGTGGGATGGTCCTACACAGTGAAGAATTGTCCTACATCTTGTCCAACTTGCAAATATCTGAATGGGTGTTTCTATACTATAGGGCTGATGCATATCATTGTGCAGCTTGTGGACTGTGGGGTTTTTGGAAGCACCACTGACTTAGATCGGTTGGGTGTGGCACAGTCCCACAGGACTGTGTTGTGCAAGGTCTGTACAGCTGTAAGTGGCAGGCTTGCACACAGGTAAACAATTGTTTACAGTCTTCTGAGTCTGCCCCTAACCCCTTTTTACATACAAACAAAAAGTTTATATTTTGCATCCTTATATAATTCCTGAATTTCTTAGGAATGCAACTATGATGAAGGTAAAATAAACTTTTTCTTTTTTTCCAAAAAAAAAAAAAAAACCTTTACCAAGGGTTGTTCACTATTGTATCAGTCAGGTTTCAATCAGGAGAGTGAAATCATATGGTAATTTAAACAGGACAAAATTAACATAAAGTATTATTAACTATAACATGGAATTAGAATGAAGGATTGGTTAGTAAGAGCAGAATTCTAAGAAATATATGAATATAATTATCAACACTACCCCTAATTCAGAGAGAACATACAAGGAAGAACCACCCACTCTGGGGTGGGAGAATGCTAAGAGTCAGTAATTGTTGGAACAATACAATCGTGGCTCGTTGGATGGTAAGAAGTTGCTGTGGTTTTGCACTGGCAGAACTTGCTGGAAATCCCAACTTTGGAACTTGATACGAAAATCAGGTGCTGGGGAAAGCCTTTCAATAGGAATGTCTCTCTTAGACATTCTGCTATGAAGCTGAATAAGAGGTATGCCGGAGGAACTGTTGTCTGCTGGATGCTGCTGACTGCTGTTCATTGCAGGAGCGAGCAGAAGCCCTGGGGGAGGAAATCTATCATAGCATCCTCCAGAATCACTTTGTCTAAGAAGGGAGAATATGTAACCCAATCTTGTCTCCTCCCACCCTCCTATCTACTGCAAGTGTCTCCTATTGACCAAACCCAGTTGGAAACCAGGTGGCTAGTGAGTTTGGGTCATTCTGACCATAGGAGTCAGCTTCCTGAGACGGAGACCAGAGCAAAGAAAGACCTATCATGGATTTGAATTGGAAGCAAATGAACAATATAGAATTGGGTCAATTAATTCTTTAAAAAAAAGACAATTGCTTCAAAGCCCTCTGTTTGTTTTGTTATTGCATTTGAGATAATCCAACAATGAGGCTGATTTATTCTAGAAGACATTTTTGAGAGGTAGTCTCTCTGATCCCAAGAAGTCATAAAGAGGACACAATGGGCTGCCAGGTCAAAGGAACTCTGCCATGCTTCTTTCCTGGGCTGCCTCACACTTTCTGGCTCCCAGAGGCTGCGCTATCTGCCTCTCCCCTCATTACTCTGGAACTTGCATTGGGGTACCTTTAACCGGGACCTTTAATATCATGGAACTCTCCAGGTTTTAACATTCTTCCATCCACTTCATCAAAACTTTGCATTGTTCTCATGTAGAAATGCACTGATTTGAAGAAGACTCCCAACAAACCACTCATGTCTACGGGAAATGATCTTTCTTTCCTAAATGTCACAAATGTCTTTAAGTGTTTCAAGACTTATCACTTAAAAGTGGGATTAGAACTATTCTATATTCCAGCCAACTCCAGGGATGGAAGGGGACCAATGAGTGGTAACCACGCAGAGAATCACCTGTGCTTATACCAATCTGAAGCTCTCCAGGTGTGCAAAGATGGAAAAGGCTATCTTGAGAGACAGTGAGGTTCCCCCTCACCAGGAGTGTCTGATCATCAACTTTGGAGGGAGACTGTAGAGCAGATTTAAGTTTGGGGAGTGTGGTTGGCCCTATTATCTTTTTTCAGATCCCCACCAATGCCTGTCCTCCTGGGTCAATGGGGCCGAGAGCTGACAGTGGAATTCGCACTCATCACGGACCAACACTGCAGCTTTGCCACAGTGCCTCCCGCCATCTAACCCTGCCCATTCCCAACACCGTCATCTTCTGTCATATTCTCTGGGGTGTTGTATCAGTTTCCCATTGCTGTGGGAACAAATTACCACAAACTTAGTGGCTTGAAACAACACAATTTTGTTATGGAGCTCAGAAGTCTGAAATGCTCTGATTGTATTAAAATCAAGGCTCTGTTCTTTCTGGAGGCTCGGCTAGAGACTATTTCCTTATCTTTTCCAGCTCCTAGAGGCCACCTGCATTCCTTGGCTGGTAGCCCCTCCCTGGATCTTCAAAGCCAAATTCTCTTTTTCCTCTGACTCACACTCCTGTCTCCCTCTTATAAGGGTCCTTGTGATAAAACATTGGGTTTACCTGGATAAATCATGATAGTTTCCCCATCCCAAGATCCTTACCTTAATCATCTCTGCAAAGTTCCTTTCGCCACATGAGAGAGCATATTCTTAGAGTATTGTGATTAGGACATGGACATCTTTGGGGGACCATTGACTTGCCTACCACAGAAATTGACACTTGAAATTCATACCCAGGTCAAGGAGAGGAGTAGGGGTGGGCGTGAGAACATTGAGATGTAGCCACATGTCCACCGAACAGTGAACTGTTCAGACATGCTATCATTTCAGACCACCCCCGACCCATAGCCATGATACATCCTAACGAAGCGAACATGTTGGTAGTCACGAGTGCCGCTCATGAAATAACTTTTAGTCCTCCTTTGGGGCCCATGGAAGGGTTGTATCTCTCTGCCCCCTTAGATTTTGATGTGACCACATGACTTGCTATGACCAATGAAATGATAATGGAATAACGAATGTCACTTTCAGGCCAAAGTTTAAAGGCTGGTGTGTGATTTGCCACATCCTCATTTCTCTGCCAGAGCAAACATGGCTGCGCGCAGATGAAATCTTCCTCGGTCTGGGTTCCTGACAGAGAATTAATAGAGTGGAGCCCTCCAGCTGATCCCCTAATGGACATACAGCCTGAGTGAGAAATGAACTTTTGAGCTACTCAGATTTGGGGGTGATTTTTACTGCAGCATAACCTAGCTTGCCCTGACAAAGGTATTCTTCATAACAAACCAAGTTAGGGCTTACTCCCTGTCCTGAGTCTCCTAACCAGGGTGCTGGAGGACCCTGAGGACCTGAGGACCCTGAGGACCTCCCTGTTCATCAAGGAAATCTGCTGCATGCTAAGACAGCCTAGTAACTTAAATCCCAGATTTAACCACAGACAACCTGGATTCCCTTCACCTTCCCAAAATGTATATACTGATGGCCAGAGTGTTCATATCAGCTTAGATTGAGAGAAATACACTCATAATTGTACCTTAAAAAATTTTTTTTTACATTTATTTATTTTTGAGAGACAGATACAGAGCACAAGTGGGAGAGGGGAAGAGAGAGAAGGAGACACAGAATCCAAAGCAGGCTCCAGGCTCAGAGGCGTCAGCACAGAGCCCGACATGGGGCTTGAACTCACGAACTGTGAGATCATGACCTGAGCCGAAGTCGGACTCCCAACCGACTGAGCCACCCAGGCGCCCCTAATTGTACCTTAAAGACTGCGTGTTGGTCTACCTCAGGAGCCGCTGTGGATTTCACATACAAAAGAAATTTCATTGATTTTCTCTGGCTGGAATATCCCTTCTACTTCTTTCTGTACCTCCTGGTACCACCGTTACTCTGGCAGTTGGTGGAATTTCAGCTCACTCTAAAGACTGTTGTGATCCCTTTCTCCTGACCTATGGATATCTCATACCCGGGCTGAGCATGGATGAGATGTACCTGTGGGAGGTGACTCTATATCGGCCTTCTTCATGTATGTCCACACTGTGGTTCGCCAGGTCTGGCCTCTCTGTTGAAATTCCACCAAGCGCACCAGAACCCAATAATTACAGCCAGTTTCCCTGAGATAGCCTGAATATGTTTGAAAGAGTGCCTTTGTCCCATTCACGCATCAGCGGGAAAGGGTAGAACCGCAGACTATCCACGAGAATGCATCCCTGCCTTGCGAGTGCACCAGCCCAGGCAAACTCAGACCCAGCCCTGCTGGGGGCTTCTCATGTGGCAAGGTCAGCTCCATTCACAGACCTTTAAATAAACTCAGCCTGTCCATGCAATGTACTGCTGAGGATGTATAAAAACCCTTCTATGCAATTTCCCCAAACACCTTCCTGCTTACCTCACTCTTCTTTCCAGGCCCTGTTTCCTGCCTCAGGACCTCCTTATCTTGGAGACCTGTTTACGTGCAGCTCTCCTATTTTAACCTGAGCTGTTTGCTTTAGGATAGAGCTTGTACTACTCCTCTGGCTCACGTGCCTGCAGCAGCTTTAGGTGAGAGGGGCTTCTGCCTCCAACCCTCACCCTGAAGACCCATCCCTGCAGAGATCAGCTTGCGTGACCTCTCTGCCAGCGTGTGGGCACCAAGCTAGCGCCAGTCCCTGAACTCAAACACTCTCCTCTGTAGTGTCAGAGTTGATTAGTGCTCACAATAGGATGAGATTGGATTTCCCAAATTTTTAGGGTGGCTTGATATGAAGTCCAGAGGTCAAACATGTGCTAAGGCTTATACTCAAAACTATTAGCTCTTAGATGCACTCTCTTGAAGGAAAAGAAGTCAGAAGGGCCCCGAACGGGGATTGGGAGACTAATACCTTTGGAGAACATGTAGGTCATGATGTTCATGTTATAAATCATACCGGGGCAGTCGGTATTCTTACAAACTAGTGGCTAAGAAATTGCCCTGCTTTTCAGTGACTTTCCAGTGCCTTCCTGCAGGCAAGCACTGGAGGCAATCACAAGCAGGTGTGATCCACCAAGCACAACTACGTGTTCCTTGTTTATTGTAAAGCTTTGGTGCAAGGAGAGGAGGACAAGAAAGCAGGGGTAAAGAGGGCAGCTTTCATATCGTCCAGCTGCCACCACCAACTGGACATAATGACAATTAGGACACTCAGGAAATTGAACCAGGAAAGTTCATCCTCTGATGGTGAATTTTAAGGTGATTTCCAGTCATCTAACAGGATAAAAGGAAGTCAACTTGAAACTATGGTCAGGTAGGAATATTGGCATGAAGTTTTCTAGAGCAACTTATTTAACTGGGAGATTGCCTGAGAACCTTTTAAGAAATACCAGGATGTCTTGAAGAATTATTTCATTTCCCCCAATGTGTGTTTTCTGTGAAATTTAGTCTGCCGAACCTTTGAAACAGAAATGAAAAGAATGAGAAATGTATTTTTTCTTCACTTTCAGTATTTACTGTGACATAAAAAATTCAGATTTAATAAATTGCCACCCCTCCTCCCCCAGTACACTTACTCCTATTTTATCTTGGGATTGGCGTGGACTCTGATAAGCTGCTTCTCTCCCTGAATTTTATATGTGTTGGTCCAGAAAAATTTTTTGATTATTGTTAGATTGACTGAAGGCATATGAAACGTTTCCATTTTAAACACGAGAGAGATTGGTGGCTCAGTCGGTTGAGCCTCGGACTTCAACTCAGGTCATGATCTCGTGGCTCATGGGTTCGAGCCCCGTGTTGGGCTCTGTGCTGACAGCTCAGAACCTGGAGCCTGTTTCAGATTCTGTGTCTCCCTCTCTCTCTGCCCCTCCCCTGCTCACACTCTGTCTCTCTCACTCTCAAAAATAAATAAAAATTAAACAAAAACGAAACATGAGAGAGAAAAAGGTTGTGAGTCGATAGCAGAAAGCACTCTTCCTGACGGCACGAGTGGTGGTGTATTCTGTTTTAATTTAAAATAAAAAATTGAAAAAGCTTTAATTCCAGTTTATGTGTCTTGTCTTTACCATGTGGTGTGTAACAGTACAAATAGCGATGAAATGCTTTATTCTTTATGAAATGGCTGGCTAAATTAAACTCTTTATATTTGTAAGTAACTCATTTGTGTGTATGTGTTTACAGAATTCAGTGACTTTGTATCATGTGACCACAATGACATCGTTTCCCCTTCCCCCCACCACATTACTCAACAGGATGGATTTTCTATAGATAACAGCTTCAGTTTTTTGTTTTTGTTTTTTTAATTTGAGAGAGAGAGAGAGAGCTAGTGAGCAAGTCGGGGAGAGGGGGCAGAGGAAGGGAGAGAGAGAATGCCAAGAAGGCTCCCTGCTCAGCATGGATCCCAACGTGGGACTCAACGACTGAGCCACCCAGGCGCTCTGACAACAGCCTCAGTTCTAATGGAAAGAAGTTATTCATTGGACAAACTACGGCATGGTAGAATTGCTAAATCAGTAACAAGGATTTGTAAAGAGCCCTAACAAACTCAAAAATCAGGAATTCGGGTTCTAGACCCAGCTCTGACATTAACTGCTGCTAACCCTTTACCAGTCACTGAGACCTTTGAGCTTCAGTTTCTTGTCTGTGACGTGGATGCGAGGGCATTTCTCAAATGTACTTTGTCCTGTCTGAGTTTTCTGGGCGTGCTCTTCCATTCACATAGAATGGCCTTGCTGCCTTCCAGCCTACTTCTGCCCAGCAAGCATATTTGCAGCATCAAGGCCCCTGCGAAGCAGCCCTTCTCGCCTCCAGCCGCCCAAGTAAACCTGAGTGTGCCTTCCTCAGAGACACTAAGGGACTTTGCATATTCTCTGACAGGGGAGGTCTCCGGACATCCTGGGATTTCTTTGCATGGGAGTCTCCTTGTCTTAGCTTCAGGCTCCTGGAGGTTGTGCACTGACTCCTTTCTCTCGGAAATGCCCCGCAAGGTGCGCTTGACAAATGTGTGGGGGTTGAATTGGTGTGCACACCCTGCCTGTCCTAGGGCTGCTGTTGGTTGTTTTGAAAACCACAAGAAGAGGGAGAGTTAGATATTAACAGAAATAATAGTGATCCTTTGAAAATATCTTTGTTGCTTCTGGATTTCTTTCTGCTTGCACAGCTGTATGGATGGGTCATGGCAAATCTCACCATCTCTAAGTTTTAGATATAAGAATCTGGTAGAGTCATGTAGCTTTTTCTTTCAGGTTAAATAAGCCCCAATTCCTGTAGTCATGATTTATTGGCCCCATTTTCCAACTCTTTAATCATTTTCATTGCTTTTCTCTGGAACTACTCCAAGTTCTCCAAATACTCATGTTTCAGGCTCCAAACTAGACATAGTATTGAGATACTGAGTGAAAGAATTATCTGTGTGTTCCTACATTTAATATTCTTGTTTATACATAGATTTTTTTCCCCCACCCCGATCAGTCTACAAATATTAACTAGGCATTTATGCTACACCTGGCACCGTGCTTCAGAGTTTTGGGCAATTTCAAACAAGGTGATTCCTCTCTGTGAGACAGGCTTTCCTTGGTGGTAATACATGAAAACATTATATTAATAAGCATCTGTATGGTATTAATTTATGTAAAAGTAGAGTGGCTTTCCATGTCAATAAACATACTCTCTCTTATCTGGTTTGTTTACATGAAATTAATTAAATAGCTCATCTGCTCCACGAATATAACAAGTTCACTTCTCATCCCACATTACACTGTAAATTAAAGAAGCAGAAAATGATCTAATGTGGCTTTTTTTGCATTATATACTTTTATCCTGTTCAAATTTTATTCTAACTTGTAGATTTTATTCTAGTTCAGCTGACCATTAAGGTTTTCTCTCTATTGTCATTAGAGATTTCAGTTAATCCTAAAATATTAAATATTCAACTACCTAAACACAGTAAAATTATATCACTACTGTATACTGCTTTATCTTTGAAGGCGTTTTTTCACGTCTCTTATTTTGCCCTATTAAGAACCTTATTAATAAAAGTAGAAACTATGACCATCATTGTCCATTTGGTTACTATGAGACACATCAGAGTCAAGCAAGGTTTGGCCAACATCATACAAGTTAATGCAGAGTTAAGGGTTCTGACTTATATATAGGTTTTCCATCAGAATTTCTCAAAGCTTGAGAAAAAAATTGAACCATTACTATTACCTGAGACCCTTTTCTAGGAAAGCCAAGATAAGGTTATAGAGGTTGTAATATATAATAAATTCTATGTTAATGAAAATAGAAAATTTGTGATGCACAATTAGCCCTATGTAATATGATATAATTATATTGATATTATATATCAATATATATATATAATGATATATATATCATTATAATGATATATCAATAATATAATTAAAGTGTTAACAACAACATTTAGTCATAGACTATTGTAAGGATGGTGGTCTGGTAAAACAACACAAAATTAAAGATTATTTAGTATTGATATTAGTTAAGACTATCTACCAATCAACCTATCTATCCTCTATGATTTAGTGTATGGAATTGACTCGCGTGATTACGCAGGCTGAGAAATCCCAAGATCTGCAGTTGGCAAGATGGACACCCAAGAGAACCAGTGGTATAATTCCAGTCCAAGTCCAAAGGCCTCAGAACCTGGGGAGCTGATGATGGTGTACGTTTCGGTCCAAAAGCCAGCAAACTTGAGACTAAGAAGAGCCAGTGTTTCAATCAGAGACCAAAGGCTGGAAAAGACCAATGTCCCAGCTCAAGAGGTGAGATAGGAGGGGTTCCCTCTAATCCAGCCTTTTTGTTCTATTTAGATATTCAGTTGGCTGGAAGAAGCTCACTCACATTACGGAGGGTGGTCTGCTTTCTCAGTTTACCCATTCAAACATTAATCTCATTCAGAAACACCTTCACAGACACACTCACAATAATGTTTGGCCAAATGCTAGGAACCCCATGGCCCAGTCAAGTTAACATGTAAAATTAACCATCACAAGATACATGATAAACATTTTTAAATCTTAAAAGTATGCCTGTGTACCTCTGTGACTATGCTATAGACTCATTTAGAAGTATGTCAAAATTAAAAATCTGAGGCTAAGAACATTAATCATGGGCCAAATGTCCTTTCTGATATTGTGTTCTGAAAGCCCTGCTTTTCACTAACCTATCTGGTACCAACTGATTCATTTCTCAAGATAGAGATATAAGGAAGCTACCAGATGGTTAATGGAAACCAAGCATTATTGTTAACCTGCTATTTGCTGATGCCATTGTGGAACTAATGTTCTTTGAGTTGTTTAACTCCTTTCATGCTTTGCATAAAGTATGCTTAAATATGTAAGAAGTAAAAACCAAAGGTTTATTTTTGCAGTCAGTTTGCGAACAATTGAGCCAAATGTACATTCCTTTCCTCTAGTCCTCTGCAAAATTACTGAAAATTTTGTTCATTTCTGTGAAGCAAGTATTTTCGTTTTATAAAAAATATATTCCTAGGTTGTTTAAAACTTTTCAATAATTTTATTTTAGAACACTGGGGGCTTAAAAAACAGCTTTATTGTGATATAATTAACATACTATAAAATTCACCAAAGTGTACAATTTTCCTTGTGGGAGAAATTGTGGGCTGAGGGGTCTCCCTTGGCACTGAGTGATGCCACCTTGGGAGAGAGGTGACACAGGTAAAGTGAACCTTTTATTGTATACTCTTCAGTGAGTCTGTTTTTGTTCTCTTGCTTAAAGGAGGTGCTGTAATCTTTCTGTTAGACTCCCAGGTTTCCACAAAGGTATCCCTGTCCATGGATAGTTGTCAAGATTGACATTTCTATGGAAGTATGAGGGCTGGAATGTCCTATCCTGTCATGCTGCTGACATCCTGCATCTGTATTTCCCCACAGCAAATTTGATGTGCCTCTCCCCTACAATCCAGTTGAGAATTGCTGGCCTAATCAAAAGCCTATTAGTTCTTTCCATATTCATCTGGGTGGCAAACCTGTGGCCTTTTTTTAAAAATGCTTTTTGGGTTCCGGAAGATGGCGGCGTAGGAGGACGCGGGGCTCACAGCGCGTCCTGCCGATCACTTAGATTCCACCTACACCTGCCTAAAGAACCCAGAAAACCGCCAGAGGATTAGCAGAAGGGAGTCTCCGGAGTCAAGCGCAGACTAGAGGCCCACGGAAGAGGGTAGGAAGGGCGGCGAGGCGGTGCGCGCTCCACGGACTGGCGGGAGGGAGCCGGGGCGGAGGGGCGGCTCGCCGGCCAAGCAGAGCCCCCGAGTCTGGCTGGCAAAAGCGGAGGGGCCGGACGGACTGTGTTCCGACAGCAAGCGCGACTTAGCGCCTGGGAGGTCATAAGTTAACAGCTCTGCTCGGAAAGCGGGAAGGCTGGAGGACAAAGGGAGGGAGAGCTGCTGAGCCCCCGGACGGCAGAGCTCAGCTTGGCGGGGAACAAAGGCGCCAGTGCCATCTCCCCCGCCCATCCCCCAGCCAAAATCCCAAAGGGAACCAGTTCCTGCCAGGGAACTTGCTCGCTCCGCGCAAACACCCAACTCTGTGCTTCTGCGGGGCCAAACCTCCGGCAGCGGATCTGACTCCCTCCCGCTGCCACAGGGCCCCTCCTGAAGTGGATCACCTAAGGAGAAGCGAGCTAAGCCTGCCCCTCCAGCCCCTGTGCACCTTGCCTACCCACCCCAGCTAATACGCCAGATCCCCAGCAACACAAGCCTGGCAGTGTGCAAGTAGCCCAGACGGGACACGCCACCCCACAGTGAATCCCGCCCCTAGGAGAGGGGAAGAGAAGGCACACACCAGTCTGACTGTGGCCCCAGCAGTGGGCTGGGGGCAGACATCGGTCGGACTGCGGCCCCGCCCACTAACTCCAGTTATACACCACAGCACAGGGGAAGTGCACTGCAGGTCCTCACCACGCCAGGGACTCTCCAAAATGACCAAACGGAAGAATTCCCCTCAGAAGAATCTCCAGGAAATAACAACAGCTAATGAACTGATCAAAAAGGATTTAAATAATATAACAGAAAGTGAATTTAGAATAATAGTCATAAAATTAATCGCTGGGCTTGAAAACAGTATACAGGACAGCAGAGAATCTCTTGCCACAAAGATCGAGGGACTAAGGAACAGTCACGAGGAGTTGAAAAACGCTTTAAACGAATTGCAAAACAAAATGGAATCCACGATGGCTTGGCTTGAAGAGGCAGAGGAGAGAATAGGTGAACTAGAAGATAAAGTTATGGAGAAAGAGGAAGCTGAAAGAAAGAGAGATAAAAAAATCCAGGAGTATGAGGGGAAAATTAGAGAACTAAGTGATACACTAAAAAAAAATAATATACGCATAATTGGTATCCCAGAGGAGGAAGAGAGAGGGAAGGGTGCTGAAGGGGTACTTGAACAAATTATAGCTGAGAACTTCCCTGAACTGGGGAAGGAAAAAGGCATTGAAATCCAAGAGGCACAGAGAACTCCCTTCAGACGTAACTTGAATCGATCTTCTGCACGACATATCATAGTGAAACTGGCAAAATACAAGGATAAAGAGAAAATTCTGAAAGCAGCAAGGGATAAACGTGCCCTCACATATAAAGGGAGACCTATAAGACTCGTGACTGATCTCTCCTTTGAAACTTGGCAGGCCAGAAAGGCTTGGCACGATATCTACAGTGTGCTAAACAGAAAAAATATGCAGCCGAGAATCCTTTATCCAGCAAGTCTGTCATTTAGAATAGAAGGAGAGATAAAGGTCTTCCCAAACAAACAAAAACTGAAGGAATTTGTCACCATGAAACCAGCCCTACAAGAGATCCTAAGGGGGATCCTGTGAGACAAAGTACCAGAGACATCACTACAAGCATAAAACATACAGACATCACAATGACTCTAAACCCATATCTTTCTATAATAACACTGAATGTAAATGGATTAAATGCGCCAACCAAAAGACATAGGGTATCAGAATGGATAAAAAAACAAGACCCATCTATTTGCTGTCTACAAGAGACTCATTTTAGATCTGAGGACACCTTTAGATTGAGAGTGAGGGGATGGAGAACTATTTATCATGCTCCTGGAAGCCAAAAGAAAGCTGGAGTAGCCATACTTATATCAGACAAACTAGACTTTAAATTAAAGGCCGTAACAAGAGATGAAGAAGGGCATTATATAATAATCACAGGGTCTATCCACCAGGAAGAGCTAACTATTATAAATGTCTATGCGCCAAATACCCGAGCCCCCAGATATATAAAACAATTACTCATAAACATAAGCAACCTTATTGATAAGAATGTGGTCATTGCAGGGGACTTTAACACCCCACTTACAGAAATGGATAGATCATCTAGACACACAGTCAATAAAGAAACAAGGGCCCTGAATGATACATTGGATCAGAGGGACTTGACAGATATATTTAGAACTCTGCATCCCAAAGCAACAGAATATACTTTCTTCTCGAGTGCACATGGAACATTCTCCAAGATAGATCATATACTGGGTCACAAAACAGCCCTTCATAAGTTTACAAGAATTGAAATTATACCATGCATACTTTCAGACCACAATGCTATGAAGCTTGAAATCAACCACAGGAAAAAGTCTGGAAAACCTCCAAAAGCATGGAGGTTAAAGAACACCCTACTAACGAATGAGTGGGTCAACCAGGCAATTAGAGAAGAAATTAAAACATATATGGAAACAAACGAAAATGAAAATACAACAATCCAAATGCTTTGGGATGCAGCGAAGGCAGTCCTGAGAGGAAAATACATTGCAATCCAGGCCTATCTCAAGAAACAAGAAAAATCCCAAATACAAAATCTAACAGCACACCTAAAGGAAATAGAAGCAGAACAGCAAAGGCAGCCTAAACCCAGCAGAAGAAGAGAAATCATAAAGATCAGAGCAGAAATAAACAATATAGAATCTAAAAAAACTGTAGAGCAGATCAACGAAACCAAGAGTTGGTTTTTTGAAAAAATAAACAAAATTGACAAACCTCTAGCCAGGCTTCTCAAAAAGAAAAGGGAGATGACCCAAAGAGATAAAATCATGAATGAAAATGGAATGATTACAACCAATCCCTCAGAGATACAAACAATTATCAGGGAATACTATGAAAAATTATATGCCAGCAAATTGGACAACCTGGAAGAAATGGACAAATTTCTAAACACCCACACTCTTCCAAAACTCAATCAGGAGGAAATAGAAAGCTTGAACAGACCCATAACCAGCGAAGAAATTGAATCGGTTATCAAAAATCTCCCAACAAAGAAGAGTCCAGGACCAGATGGCTTCCCAGGGGAGTTCTACCAGACATTTAAAGCAGAGATAATACCTATCCTTCTCAAGCTATTCCAAGAAATAGAAAGGGAAGGAAAACTTCCAGACTCATTCTATGAAGCCAGTATTACTTTGATTCCTAAACCAGACAGAGACCCAGTAAAAAAAGAGAACTACAGGCCAATATCCCTGATGAATATGGATGCAAAAATTCTTAATAAGATACTAGCAAATCGAATTCAACAGCATATAAAAAGAATTATTCACCATGATCAAGTGGGATTCATTCCTGGGATGCAGGGCTGGTTCAACATTCGCAAATCGATCAACGTGATACATCACATTAACAAAAAAAAAGAGAAGAACCATATGATCCTGTCAATCGATGCAGAAAAGGCCTTTGACAAAATCCAGCACCCTTTCTTAATAAAAACCCTTGAGAAAGTCGGGATAGAAGGAACATACTTAAAGATCATAAAGGCCATTTATGAAAAGCCCACAGCTAACATCATCCTCAACGGGGAAAAACTGAGAGCTTTTTCCCTGAGATCAGGAACACGACAGGGATGCCCACTGTCACCGCTGCTGTTTAATATAGTGCTGGAAGTTCTAGCATCAGCAATCAGACAACAAAAGGAAATCAAAGGCATCAAAATTGGCAAAGATGAAGTCAAGCTTTCGCTTTTTGCAGATGACATGATATTATACATGGAAAATCCGATAGACTCCACCAAAAGTCTGCTAGAACTGATACATGAATTCAGCAAAGTTGCAGGATACAAAATCAACGTGCAGAAATCAGTTGCATTCTTATACACTAACAATGAAGCAACAGAAAGACAAATGAAGAAACTGATCCCATTCACAATTGCACCAAGAAGCATAAAATACCTAGGAATAAATCTAACCAAAGATGTAAAAGATCTGTATGCTGAAAACTATAGAAAGCTTATGCAGGTAATTGAAGAAGATATAAAGAAATGGAAAGACATTCCCTGCTCATGGATTGGAAGAATAAATATTGTCAAAATGTCAATACTACCCAAAGCTATCTACACATTCAATGCAATCCCAATCAAAATTGCACCAGCATTCTTCTCGAAACTAGAACAAGCAATCCTAAAATTCATATGGAACCACAAAAGGCCCCGAATAGCCAAAGTAATTTTGAAGAAGAAGACCAAAGCAGGAGGCATCACAATCCCAGACTTTAGCCTCTACTACAAAGCTGTCATCATCAAGACAGCATGGTATTGGCATAAAAACAGACACATAGACCAATGGAATAGAATAGAAACCCCAGAACTAGACCCACAAACGTATGGCCAACTCATCTTTGACAAAGCAGGAAAGAACATCCAATGGAAAAAAGACAGTCTCTTTAACAAATGGTGCTGGGAGAACTGGACAGCAACATGCAGAAGGTTGAAACTAGACCACTTTCTCACACCATTCCCAAAAATAAACTCAAAATGGATAAAGGACCTGAATGTGAGACAGGAAACCATCAAAACCTTAGAGGAGAAAGCAGGAAAAGACCTCTCTGACCTCAGCCGTAGCAATCTCTTACTCGGCACATCCCCAAAGGCAAGGGAATTAAAAGCAAAAGTGAATTACTGGGACCTTATGAAGATAAAAAGCTTCTGCACAGCAAAGGAAACAACCAACAAAACTAAAAGGCAACCAACGGAATGGGAAAAGATATTTGCAAATGACACATCGGACAAAGGGCTAGTATCCAAAATCTATAAAGAGCTCATCAAACTCCACACCCGAAAAACAAATAACCCAGTGAAGAAATGGGCAGAAAACATGAATAGACACTTCTCTAAAGAAGACATCCGGATGGCCAACAGGCACATGAAAAGATGTTCAACGTCGCTCCTTATCAGGGAAATACAAATCAAAACCACACTCAGATACCACCTCACGCCAGTCAGAGTGGCCAAAATGAAGAAATCAGGAGACTATAGATGCTGGAGAGGATGTGGAGAAACAGGAACCCTCTTGCACTGTTGGTGGGAATGCAAATTGGTGCAGCCGCTCTGGAAAGCAGTGTGGAGGTTCCTCAGAAAATTAAAAATAGACCTACCCTATGACCCAGCAATAGCACTGCTAGGAATTTATCCAAGGGATACAGGAGTACTGATGCATAGGGGCACCTGTACCCCAATGTTTATAGCGGCACTCTCAACAATAGCCAAATTATGGAAAGAGCCTAAATGTCCATCAACTGATGAATGGATAAAGAAATTGTGGTTTATATACACAATGGAATACTACGTGGCAATGAGAAAAAATGAAATATGGCCTTTTGTAGCAACATGGATGGAACTGGAGAGTGTGATGCTAAGTGAAATAAGCCATACAGAGAAAGACAGATACCATATGGTTTCACTCTTATGTGGATCCTGAGAAACATAACAGAAACCCATGGGGGAGGGGAAGGAAAAAAAAAAAAAAAAAAAAAAAAAGAGGTTAGAGTGGGAGAGAGCCAAAGCATTAGAGACTGTTAAAAACTGAGAACAAACTGAGGGTTGATGGGGGGTGGGAGGGAGGGCAGGGTGGGTGATGGGTATTGAGGAGGGCACCTTTTGGGATGAGCACTGCGTGTTGTATGGAAACCAATTTGACAGTAAATTTCATATATTAAAAAAAAAAAAATACTTGGTACATAATTGGTGCTTAATACATGGTGGCTAGTACAGAACTATAATTCAAACCAGGAGAAAATATTAACTGTTTTTCATCTTCCTAATGTTTAGTAATTTATTTTTCTTAATGTTTAATTTTAAATAAGGCATCAAAAATGCAAAAAAAAAAAAATAAAAAAAAAATAAAAATGCTTTTTGTTAGAAGTGTGGCTCTAGTGAGACCAGGATTCTCTGGAGAATCTAGAGAGGAAAGAAGCCCCTTCCTCTGCAATGATACAAAGCCTAGATTTTTTCTGGACTTGAAAGGGATGGTGTAAACTTGCAGAGATCGCTAGGAAAACTTTCTGTGATGACAGAAATATTCTATACCTGCAGCATATGCTATTGTAGCCACTAGCCACGTGGTGTTGAGCTCTTGAAATATAGCAATATGAGTGCAGTTCTGAATTTCCTACTCAAATTATGTTTGATTGACAATTGAATAGTTACATTTGAATAGTGGCCCCTGTAGTGGACTGTGCTGATCTAGAGAATCTTTTTCTTTGTGTGTATGTTGTAAGGTGGGTGGGGGCAGTTAAATTGTTGAGTAAATCTAGATAAAATTTTCTCTTAGGCAGCTCAGCCCCAGGTGGATTATAAAAAGTTCTGGTGGATGATGTGAAAAACAACAACAACAACAACAACAACAAAAGAGTGTTTTAAGACATGTTCAAAAGAATTTCAGAAGTACAGATCCTTTATAAATCTGTGATCTAATTTATGCATCTTAATCATCAATCTCCGAAATAAGTGAGCACACAATTAAATTTATTCAATTTAAATCACCTTGAGTTTCAGGTGTATTAACTTTGAGAGAAGAAGGAAAACCGGGACATTTTGTCCTTTTTTCTAACAGAGGAGACAGTATTTAATATCACTCTCCTCCTTTTGTTTTGAGGAATCTGTGTGTGTGTGTGTGTGTGTGTGTATAGCTTATTTTCAGTATTAGTTAATACTCTTTCAACACATTTTAGTTTTGGGGGATTTTTGAAAAAGATCCTTTTGAATAGGCTCTTAGGGAGAATGACCATTGTGAGCTGATTTTTTCCTATTTCTGAATCCCCATGAGCATTTAAGGAGAAGCCCTGTGTGAGAAATGCCTCCCTCTGCAGACATTCTGTAGTCATTAGCCAATGTGAAGAGTTAAATGTCTACCTGGCTTTGGCAGCACAAGGCTGAAGTCTTGTCTGAATTCTGCTGTTAATTGATTTCATCAAAAGGCATATTTGCATATGGACTGATAAGGCACCTTGGCACTAGGATCCTGGATTCTGTACAGGCACAGAACTGGCACAGGACTGATGAAAACTCAATTATGATTTATGTCTATGCAACAGAGTTTCCTATTGATTACCTGCCAGAACCATGATAAAGCAATGTTAGGCCTGAAGCCAATTCTTCCCAACCATAATCTTTCCTTAGGTTTTGTTTTCCACGTCCTTGCTCCAGTTTTCTGAACACTTGTGAGCAATAATGGTTCACAAAAATGATCCTTGGATATGCAAATTTGTCTGTAATAAAGGATCTTCTTCTTAGTGCCTATTTACTTTGTATTTGCCTTCTAACCATTTGGGGTTTACCCAACACTTGCTTATGTGCATTATATTGTTCTAAGTTTTATAGGATGTAGAAGAAATGGATAACCTGGCTCCTGTTTTGAGGAACTTGCCTATTGTAATCTGGAAGAGGTAAGTTGTCCAGAGATGAAGACCTGAGTCCAAGAAGCAATTGCCTTCTAATATTGATGTTGGTGAAATTAAGGAACTCAAGGCAATGATCAGAGTGAACCAAAACTAGACCATGAAACTTCTTGGTTATTATTGTTAAGGAGGAATAATAAATGTAAAAGGAATCACAAGCAGGTAGAGGGGATATGGGATGAGGGTCATTAAGGGGATTCTTGGGGGACAATCTAGCTTCTTTGATGGTCAGTCTTCTGCTCAGATAGTGAACATTTTACTCTTCATACTTAGAAATATCTTTATTTGAAATATCTAACTTTAAAATAGTTTAAAATATCTGACATTAACATGGCGTTCCTGTGGGTTGGGCCCTGTTCTAAGTAGCTCTACACATATTGACTCATTTAAATCTCAAAACATCCCTGTGAGAAAGTTCTATTATTATCTCCATTTTACAGACCAGTTAACTGCAGACCAGAAACAATAAGAGACTTGTTTTAAAGCCCCATAGCTAATGGGAAGTGGGTGCTGGAATTTGAACCCAGGTAGTGTGGCTCCAAATTCTGTGAAATCAATAACCACCGGATAATGGTCTTTCATCTGTGGAGAAGAACAGAGGGCCATATGCCATGGTTTATGTCTTGGCTCCTCAGGGATTAACAGAGTTATTCCTTTCCCATGGTGGGGACAGAAAGGTCACTGTTCCTTAGTCTCAGGATGACCTAGGGTTAGATGGGCAAGCCACCCTCCTACTGCTTAAAGCAGCCAGTTCTGAAGAGTCTTTCTCAATTCCGCAGAATAAGTGCAGTTAGTGTTGTGTTATGGGTTGATCATATCCCCCGTGCCCCCCAGAAAGATATGTTGAATTCATAACCTTTAGTATCTCAGAATATGACCTTATTTGTAGGTAGGGTCTTCATAGAGATAATAAAGTTATTTTGTTATGGCAGCCCTAGGAAACTCATACAGGTTGAAAGTTGTTTTCAAGTATGTGAGACGGCCTCCCATCAGCTGAAGACTGCTTAAACTCTCAAGAGAGGATCTCATTTCCACATATCAGAGAGTGGAACAACTTAAGACCTCCACAGTGAGGTTAATGAGGTATCACAGGAAACAAACCTCTCACTTGATCACTTAGATCAATTAGAACTTATTTCATGTTTATCAGTACCTCAAAAACACTTAACTAAATACATAATTTGTGTCAAAATCTGAATTAGGCTCTTATTATTAAGTATTGTAGTTAGACCCTAGAGAAGTTTTTTCCCCCCAAAGCTTTGGAAGAATCCCCTTTCGCCAACTTTCCCAACATTATTTTTGCTACAGGGACAGCCTCACTGGATTAAATGAATAGTATCAATTATTCCATATTCTAAGAGGACGATACTCCCTATCCAAAATGGTAACCTTCCTTTATTGGACAATAGCCCTAAACTATATGCTATTCTCTCCTAGAGAAATACATTAAAGGTGGCAAATTGTTGTTGCACTTATTGAAAAGACCTTGATCTTTATTAAAAGTTTGTTTGTTTATTTATTTATTTATTGAGAGAGAGAGAGAGAGAGAGAGAGAGAGAGAACAGAAGCAAGGGAGGGGCAGAGAAAGGAAGAGAGAGGGAATCCCAAGCAGGCTCCACACTGTCAGCATGGAGCCTGATGGGGGTCTCAAACTCATGAACTATGAGATCATGACCTGAGTGGAAATCAAGGGTCTGGTGCTTTACTGACTGAGCCACCCAGGCATCCCATTGATCTTTATTCTTATGTACCAGCTGCTAGAAGGGCATGTACTCAATTTAGACATAGCCCCAGATACAGATACTTTTACAACTCCGGCCCTATTATTTGATTCTGCTCAGATCAGAGCCAATAGGAACAGTCTTTCAACACAGAAGACCATAGCCTTTGGATTATGTTTAGATTTTCTTTCTTTAAAACTTGGCTCTTAATGATCTGGTTGAGCTCACTTCAAGCCCTCCCACTCCTGGCTGTAGAGAAAAGTAGCACATTCTTTCTTACATGAGTGTTAGGGCTCTATTATTTCAAGCAAGGAGTGGCCTGAATAGGCTTCTGACCCCACTGGCCAATTATTGCCCAAAAGAAAGGCCAGCGATAAGCCTTTTAGCCTTTTTCTTATTATTTTTTTCTTTTTCCAAACAAGTTATGTCTTTGCTAGATATTCTCATTTTTTAGTTGGTTTATAAATAAATAACAGTCCCACACAACTTGTTACTGTTTCCTCAAAGTGCATTTCATAATGGTTTCTCTGGGAACACACAATAGAAAGAAAGTATTCTTCTCAAAGCTAAAGATGCTTTCAGTGTTATGTTGATGTTTTATTTTGCCCAAGGTGTGTGTCTGGTTAGCTTTGGCTAATTCAAGCTAATAACTAAATGGAGTAGAATTTTGAGGCCTCACTGCTTTTATCTGGGTTTCCAGTGGGTTCGAAATAATTTTCTCAAAGTCATCCTGGATTTCTTGACAGAACTCCCTAATTATACCTTACAGAAGGGTGGCCTGGATGTCATTGGACATGTGCCTTGATGGGGTCCCCAGCTTCTGCAAAAAGACATGGACTCTAGCTCCAGCTCTGGAGTCTGCTTAGGCATTGAAGGATGAATTCAATGGTCCAAGGAATAGCCATTCTCAATATATTTGTCATCACTACCCAATATCGATCAAAAGTTAGGTGGAACAATATTTAGAGAAGATTGCCAAGTTTTTCCAATGCCAATTATTCTGAATTAAATCCCTGGATTCAAGCTGATAAGTAGAGGCTGGAACACTGCTTTTTATTATGCCAATCATCTCTGTCTTCTCTTTCCCCCTTTCCAGAAGAACTCCTTTTCTCTGTATCATGTCTGTGTATGTGCCACTAGCCTACATCGAGTTATTTTAATAAGCAGCTTCATGTATCTTGTTGTATGAATTTTAAAGAAGTTGTGATGATTGATCATTATATTATGTATTTGTGAGGATCCCAGGGAAAGTTCCTGTCTGGTCTGAGTACCAAGAACAATTAGACTTCCCCAGGAAATTTGGATTGTTAGTATCTCATGGACATGTGAATTGTATAACTGATAAAGTTTCTCTTTTCATGTTGGCAGCCAGATTTATGGCCCAGGTATTACACATGTGTGGGTTATTATGATATGCATTTTTAGACTCATTCCTGGCTCTGCTTCATCTCCACTCTTGTTTTACTTTCTTCTCTTGCCCTACTTTTAATGGATGCCATTGGGTCATCTTTGATGTGTCTTGTTAGAGGCTGCTTCAAATATTTTCAGGAATAGAGCAAAATATGAAAATAAACACACATACATAAATAAAATAATCTCAAATAGAGTTTTGAAGAGAGTGTTGCAGATTGGTTGGTGAAGAGAAAATAGAGGTTTCCAGACACAGGAAGCAACATGAACAAACATAAAATCTTCCTTATTACAGTTAAAGTCATGTAGCAAAGCTATTCAACTGAGATCTCTAAAATAGCACGTGGAAAAAGATGCATGGTATAAAATGAAATTGCTTTTAAAATCTCTCAGCCTGAAATATTTTATTTCAGGAATAAATTTGGTAAAATATTTTAGTTACTCTACACTGGAATGAAACTTAGAAGTTCTCTGAAAAAATAAAGGGAATTGCGATAAGAAAATCATACTGGTATCTTTAGATTAATATATCTTCCTATGTTATTTAAATACTTCAAAAAGAATTAGGTGAAAATATTTTTTCAATTTTATTCATGCCTTCCAAAGGTCATGTCTACATCTATGTGAAAAACAAACATGGGAAAACACTGAATATTTTGTAGTGAGATTAGGTCTAAATTGGAAACTCAGACGAATAATGATGAATGGCAATAATTCCAAGATAAGAAACATTATGTCTACTTAATTTACCTGGAGGTTTTATAATCTAAAAGCTCCATTTTCATTGGTTAGTTCCACGAGATTAAGGGCTTTCTGTCTAGTTTATTATTGCTATATCCCAAGTATACAGCCCATTGCCCAGAACATCGTAGATAATCAGTATATATTTGCTGAATGAATGAGTGAATGAATGAATGAATGAATGAAATTGTAAGTTTAGGCTGTATTTGTACAGTCAGGATGAAATTGATTTGACCTGGGAGAAGCAGTGACAGGGACTTTAGTTTTGTCCTGTTTGGAGAATATAGGCTAAGGTAAAATTCCTTTTACAGTTAATATCCCAGACAGCTATTTAAATGTTACCATTTCTGTGATTATTTGAAGACCTCTCTCCTTCCACAGTGTGGAGCCTACCCCAAGATGGTTGTTTTGTGAAATAAGTATCCTGTTGCTGTTAGAATAATGAATGCAAATGTTGTAAGGAACTTTAAGACCATCAGCTCCTCCCCGTGGAGGGGAGAGGCTAGTGACTGGGAGGTGATACTTGTGGCCCAAATCACTTGGCTCCATTTTCATGGAGGCTGTGTGGCACAGTAGTTATGCACACTCACTCTGGAGACAGACAAGTCACCGCTAGAGTCTGTCTCATCTGTAAGTTGAGAATAATAGTTCCTACTTCATAGGATTGTTCAGAGAATATGATGAAATAATGAATGTAAAATATTTAGAAGAGTGCTTGGTATTACTGAAAGCATGAGTTCCGGGGTATGGCCAAGTTGTATTACCTTTAGAAAGTAAAGTATAATTATCCTGAGAGTTCAAAGTCATCTTCCCATATGATATTTTCCCTGATGCCCAAGTAGAATGGGTTGCTTCCTTTTCTAAAACACCTATATGGTGTTTTACATGTATGTTGTTCCCCACCTCTCAAATACTGAGCTTTATAAAGGCAGGGTATGCCTGCATGGTGGGAAATTTAAAATTGTCTGTTAATTTTACTTGAGTAATTATCAGTATTATGCTTAAATGAAATTAATGCAGTGGTCTGAGACCAAGGCATTGTACCCACAGATGACTTAAATGATTAGTTTGATTATTCAAACTATGAATCTTTTGTCCTTACTCAACTGTTTCGGAGAGGAATAATTTAGTCACGCTGGTTATTTGTCTAGATAAGGGCTTTTTCAGACTTGGCACTATGGATGCTTTGGTCTGGATAATTCTGTGTCCTGTGCAATGTAGGAAGGTTAACAATATGTCTGGTCTGTACCCCCTACCCATCAGCAACGCTTGCCTTCCCCAACAGTTGTGACAATAAAACATGTCTCCAGACATTGCTACATGTGTCCCAGAGAGCAATATTATCCCCAGTTGAGGGCCACTAAAATAGATGACATTATATAGTTGCTTCTCTTTGTTACATTTATAATATATCTCTGGAATATAGTTTGAAATAAGATAGTGGAGTCTTCTTTCCAAGACTACCTAGAAACAGAGAATGATAATTTTCAGTTCTGGAAGGTATGGAGACTTGGATCAAATGACCTTTTCAGGTAGCTCTCTCTATTCTCTGGATTGAAGATCAGAAGTCCCACAGGCTTCCTTGGGTTGGTGGGGGCAGCCCTGAATGTTTGCCCTATTATGATGTATTATGTAAGGACTCCAGCCAAAATTACTGGAAAGCAATTACAAATCTTGCTTCCTTTAAAACATCTTGCCTTGTTTATCAGTCTTCCAATTTGTCATATTTGCCCTGTCCTTCCTCACTGCACAGAGCATTCTGAGTCATTTTCTAGGTCTATTGAATACAGTAGGACAGGAGATTTGCGGTGGCTGTGGCTGTACACACGTCTCAGAGCCTCTCTGCACATCCAGTGGCTAACACACCTGGTGCTTAGAACATATCTTAGCATGGCTGCTATAGCCAACTTCTAGCACCCACTCCAGCTCTCACTGGCTGCTCCACCCCACAGACAATCAGAGCATTGTACAGAACAATCCCAGAGTTGTTCCAAGAGCATAGCCCAGGGCCCAGGGGGGTTGCTGTTAATTTGTGGCACTAGATCAAGAATGATATGGCAGTAGCTTTATGAATGTGCTTAGGAAAGACTTGTATCAACAGCACCTGAGGATCTGGCCCTTTCAGCCTTCTACTCTCCCCGAAAACAATGCTGTATGTATTTGAGGAGTTGGACATGTTCTGGGAAAACATGCATTAGGAATGCACCCAAGCCCACAGTGGCCCCTGAGTCTGTTGGCACATCCCTTGGTATTCCTCTGCCCCAGGTACACGTCATTACACAGGCAGAGGAAAGTAAGATTGTGCGTGCTTTGTTAAATGCCTATTTGGCTTCTTGGTCAGGGTGGGGCCATGGAGTCACAGGAGGCTATGAGGAAGCTAAGATGGCCGCCAATGCTTCCCGTTTCCAGAAAGCGTCCCCCAGCTCCATCCAAAACACATTTGAATGAAGACTTTTCCCAAACTCTGGTCACCCTTCAATGATACATGTGATCAAGTTAAAATAAATCACACTTAACGGGTGAGGTACAAAAGAAGCCAACTTCAGAACATCCACAACATAGTAAAGGCAGAAAAATACTAGTGACAAGGAAGATTAGCTAACGGAAGAGGCAACAATAAATGAACCCATAACCTTTTTCCAGATGTATGGTTTTGACTTAAACACAGATAAAGTGGAATTGTGAACAACATTTAGAATGAACTCACAGAGGATTCCCACTTATTTAAGAATTTTTTTTAGCACTAAGTTTATATGAAGCATGGAAGAATATTTATTTTGAACATTAGTGACTTGTGTTGGCACAACGTTTTTATTGACTATTATTCCAAGCTATGGCTTTTATATTTTCCTGTTCTCTTTGACTGATATTTAATGAGTATATTTTAAAGAACACTTTTGCTATTTTATGGCCAGGGTGCCAGCTCCAGCAACTGGAAATTTGTAAAACTGTATAATATAGCCCTTCCAACATGGTTCCATCAGTTATACACCAATAAATAACGGTGATTTCAAGGATGATTAATCATAATCATTATAAAGCACTTTGGCCAAGCCAACATCTGTTTCCATGGATACAGCTGCTGGCCATCCAGGTTTTGTAATTTATATGTTTTAGTTATTGTTCCCAGATGACTGTGAGCACCATTCTACACAATATGACCTTTTAACTTTAGGCCCCAATGGACTCTGTGGTTTACATGCAGCCTGTAGTTCTTTTGAGAAGTTTTTATTGGGAATTTGTAGGGCTCTGAGGAAATGAAGCAGGAAGATCTTCCCATCCTAGCTTCCTTGAAGAGACAGAGTGAAGAAAAGCACAGCGGTAACGACGTCAGTAACAGCCAACTAACTGGCGACATTGTCAGTGCATCAGAGATCTGAAGACCCACAAGGTACTGGGGACACTGAGAAGGAGGTTGGAATGGCTTGCTCTGTCTCACACTGAAACTGAGCGGAAAGTTGGTTCACAGCCAGATTCCCCCACTCTCAGCCTAGGGCTCATCTTTTCCTCAATTATTTTAGACAAACAGGTTTTATTCAGTTCTTCACTGAATGAATGTTTACTAAACCACACTATATGCCAAGCTCTAGGCTCCATGCTGGCAAGTTAATGGCAAGTCAATGAGAGGAGTCATAGCTTGTCTTGGTTTTACCTGTGTGGCTCAGAATGAGTCTAGTGGGTGAAGGCTTGCATTAAGCAAATAGTGACACAGGTGAATGGACAGTTAAGCTGTGACAGGTGTTGAGTCCGTGAGAGCTATCATATCCTGAAGGCCTATCATTGGGCATTAGGTCTAGTTACAGAGGTAAGGACAGGTTTCCCTGGAGGCAATGTCACCTGAGCTGAGATCTGAAGAAGGCATTAACTTTGTGAAAATGAAAGAAAGAGCATGTCAGGGACCAGCATGTGCAAATGCCCATGGCAAAAGGAAGCCCGGTGAGTACTGGCACTAAAAGAAGTTATGACAGGAGTTTAGAAAAATGGGACAAATGATCAGGGGCTTGATTATATAGGACTTGTATGGTCCATAATGAAATATTCTGTCTCTGTTCTATTTACAGAAAGAACTCCTACGTCAAGAACTAGCTTGACGAGGTTGTATCAGTATCAGGAGGAGCAGCTGGGGACTAGTGGCTGGAGCCCCTCTAGCTGGGAGGGTGGAGCCATGCTTGGGTCTTTTGCACCTTTAAACACCCTACTGTGATTTTTTTTCTACATTTTTTTTTCCTGTGAAGTCCAAATATTGAGAATGGCAAGAAAGCCCTGAAGTCTTGTCTGTGATTGGATAGTCCTTTTCACATGATGCAGGTGTCCAGGGTTCTGGTCTCCTCTCAGCAGAGGAGGGAGACTATGCGGTAGACTGTTGTCACAGGGCTGAAAGAATAGGCTTAGTGTAGACTTTTCTCTTTCTATGCATAGGAGTCAAAGCATAATTTAATCAGAGAGTGAAATCCCATCACCGTAACCAATTATGCTGGTTAGAATAAAGTCACAGATACTGCCCACACTCATAGAGCCTGGATTATAGAAGGGCGTGAACACCAAGAAACAGGGATCATGGAACCAGTCTGTCTACCACACTATCCATGTCCTAACCTCAAAGACACATACACAGGGACTGTCTGTATAAAACCTAGGTGAGTTTTGTGCTCTTTCTGACTGTTTGAATCAGACACACTTCTGGACATGGTATGGTTCCCACCTAAGAGGATTATGGGAGACTCAATAGCAAGTCAAGATTCCTTGGTGGGAAGGAAATCCTCTAGCCTAATTCTTTGCAGAATGAATGACAAAAGGAACATCAACTGTTGTGGGTGATGAGGGAAATAGGAGGGTCTCTGGGGATTTTCACCCTGCTTTCCTTAGAAGGGAATCAGCAAGGAACGAATAGGGAGCTTGGTTGTAAAGGCAGGAGAAGGCAGGTTTGCGGCAGGACAGGAGCTGGCTGCTCTGGATGCAGTTCTGGTTCTGTTGCCTCTGGTGGGTCATCTCTCCTCCAACGGGATGTGTTAGTAAACAAGCAACTTGGAATAGGTGATCTCTCAGTCGCTCTCTCTCTTTGTGTGTGACTGTATGTGAGAGAAGACAGGGAGACAGAGAGAGAGAGAGAGAGAGAGACAGAGAGACAGAGAGACAGAGACAGAGAGACAGAGAGACAGAACGAAGGAACAGACAGGGCCAAATCCTAAGCTTAGCTAGATGGTGAGGAAGGGAAAGCTAGAGCATGAGAGACTACAAATCCTAGATTATAGCCTTTGGCATTAATTTATCATCTTGTAAGAAAGGTAAGACTCAGTAGAAAATTGATTTGCCCAAAGTGTTGCATTAGTTCGTTTACCAGAGGTACCCGGCCCAGGGTTGACATCTGATTTCCAGTTTGTGCTTCATTACTTCCCCATGAGTCGCTAGGCTAAGAAGAGAGTTTTCTGGAAGCTTTCAGGGGGGTAGGAACAAAGGGAAAGGGGAGACCACTCAGAGGAGAATGACAAGACCCCTAATTATAAACGAGGCCCATTTCTGACTTGTACTTGTGTATGATGGAGCTTTACTGCTTTGAATAGAACATTTCTATTCTGTAAAATATGACTCTTGTATAGACATTCTTCATCACACAGGCTGGTCTTCCCTGTACCACTGCACATAGGAGGCAAGGAGCTTTTTACTTCGAATTATAATCCATCACTGGAAGGCTTGGTAGGCATGGTCCTCTGTGAAGACCTTTGGGGGCTGATGATCTCACTCTGGCACATTTTTGAGCCTTGTGAGTGGTAGTATGCAACCCGACGATAGCACAAGTCCCTGCCAGGACAGGGCTGCTGACAGCACTGTCACCTCTTTGTAGCCAAGGCCAGCCCCCAGTGTGTCACAGAAGAGAGAATTTCACTAAGCTTGCTTGCTCATAATCTTGGGGATGTGAGTGAAAACAACAATTAGTAGCAATTTTCACCCATCAGATTAGCAAAAATGAAAAAGATAAATAGCTGGTAGGATACAAATGGTATCGTCACTTTGGTGAACAATTTGAAAGTTTCCAAAAGAACTAGAAGTGCACACACATTTCATTTATAAATCTATACCCCAAAGAGGAAACTCATCTAACTGCATAAGCAGACCCGCGCAAAGCTGTTTCTCACTCAGCATTGTTTGTGAGAGCAAACATTTGAAGCAACCTAGATGAAAAAGACATAATGAAATATACCAACAGAATAAATATAATGGGGTTTGTTCATACAATGGAACATAATCCAGAGGTAAAAAAAAATGAATACGGTCTCTCTGCATAAACATGGATAGATCTCACGAACATAATATTAAGTGGAAATATTGCAGAACAATATTTTATGATGTAATTTATTTAAATGTGGAAAATCAAGACAAAAATAAAAGTATGCATTATCTATGAATACATAAATATATATCCAATATATAAGCATATACAATAAATATACATATTTAATAGATAAAATATATAAAAACATGTATATAAATATAAAATATATATATACGTATATATATATACGTATATATATGTATATATATATATATATGTATATATCCAAGTATAACAATGGATTGGAAGGTTGAATAGCAAAGTGCTGGTAGGAGTTGCTTCTGAGAAAAAGGGAGGAAAAAATACAAGACTAAGGGGACTTTAATTTGATTTTTAATGTATTATTTACTTAAAAAAATTTTAAAATATCAATATATGATCATTTATGTGTATGTGTGTGCGTGTGTGAAAGAGAGAGAGATACACAGGAACAGATTTTTAATTTCAACTTTTGAGATTTTAAAAAATATCTCAAAAATCTAATTAATGAAGAAGATCACTATTTCTTACCAATGGGGGGAATGTGAAACTTTGCCAATCTACTCTTTTAACTAGAGTGAGAGGGGCGCCCTGAGCTGCAAAGTTTCAGGGGGAGAGCTTCAGCAGAACTGGGTTCAGGACATGTGCCAGTATACAACATGAAACTATGGATGGGTAACTAAGTCCAGAAATGACCCCTTGGCAAACACATTCAGGTACATTTGGAAGCACAAAACCTTTCAAAAATAATGTGCTCAGAGAAGACTTTAAGTAAACAAACACTTGCTGAATTGGATATGCATGATGATCGCAGCTAATTGTATTTTTAATAGAATTATTCTTTGGTGTCTAGGAAAAGGAAGTTGAAAAGCAGGAAATAAATTATTTTGTACATTAAGTCTAAATTTCAGACTGGTTCCGATTGTGCTGGAAATTGCTTTGTTGAAGGTTTTTCTGCTGTTCAGATGGGTGGCCATGGAACAAAAGCACTTAGTGAATTAGAGGGGAACCAATACGCTTATAATTTTGAAGGCGAAGGCAGGGATTTGCAGAAATAAACATTTCCATTCAATAATGTCCAGGAAACCAGACCCCTTGCTGCTCGGATTGCTAGAGTAAAAGAAAAAAAGAAAAAAAAGAAAAAAACCCCAAAGACACTGCTGGAAATCCTCTGATTTCTTTTAAACTGGAATGATCGAGATAGTTTAAGGAAGATGTAATCCGATTTATTTACCTCAGAGACCTGTTTTTGCTGCCTATCATTAAAGCTCTGTTTCAGGAGCAAACGATTCCAAGTATTAGTAGTGATTCTGTGTGTGATTGTATATGCAGGGCACACAATCGGTGTAGAGTCAACACTTCCCCTTCAGCGAGGAGGTGGTAAACAACAGAAGAATGGCTTTGTTTCTTGTCTTGGAACTGCCTCTTGCTCCCCAGCTCATCCCTCATTTTGGTTCCAGATGAAACCTCTCAAGGAATCTCGGATGCCATTGCTCCCTTTCTTGGAAATGTTCAAGAAACCTCACTTTCCACTGAATTAAGATCAAACTTAAGGGCCTATGCCGGTGCTCTTTCCTACTGTTATTCCCCACTGTTCTATAGCATGCCAGGCCAAGTGGTTTGTTTTATTCCAGTTTTATTGAGGCAGTCTAAGTGGGTTAGCTGGGGATGTTTTCTGAGTATTTCTCACCTTTTGCTCATTTTTTTAATCCTTTACCTGTCTTCCTTCTCTTGTTCATTTTATCTGTTCTAGACATTACAAGAATTGTCTTAAAATTCATAGCCTCCATGAAACCTTTCTTAATTCCATCCAGTGGAGACACTATACTTCTTTCATGGCATCTGAACAATGGGTTATCTGTATAATTGTGGGTTTTTGAGTATTAATCGAGCTGTTCTCACTCAATCTCAAGCTTCTCCTGCATTGAGTTTATGACTTACTCATATTTATGTCCCTTACAGCAGGTAGCACCATGCCTTACAAATACCATGTGCTTAGTTAATATTTAATTATTACCTGATTGGGTAAGCAGTTGTATGGGAAAGTTGGCCCTAGTCAGCTATTAACTGACCTGAATTCAAATATCAACTTTCCAATTGTTTAACAAACTGAAGACCAAGCAAGTGACTTTATAATCTGGGACCTATGCTCTATGTGGCAATTTTCCTGGAACAGGCCAGGCACAGAAGTCTGCTTGTTTTCCCGCTGTGTTTTGTGGAGATTGCTTCGGTGACATGGTGAAGCCAGAGCTCAGTGACCTCCAGGAGTTCTCATGATGTGGGATTTTGCCAATTTACTTGGAAGGCAAAAGATTTTCTTTCAGGTCAATGTTTCTAACTCCATGGCGTCAAGGATATTGTACAGGGTATTTGTTGTACATGACTGTGGTTTATTTGCTGTGGTTTAGGAAGACTCTATGGCATCAATATTGGCATATTTGGATAGGCAGGTATGGTGTAGGGTGAAATGACCTTAGGACTCAGGTCCTCAGAATCCTTCAGGATGTCTGTTCTTTGCCTGAATTATCTATAATGTGGACTTTTGTTTATTTAATTAATTTAATTTACTGATTTATTCTTTGTCCTCCATAACTAATTTTAAGTTGTTTGTGGCCAACGCATATCAAAACAGTGAAATATAAATAGGAGAGACAAATGTTAAGACTAGAGCAAATTAAGTTTGCATCAGAGGAAAGTTAAGATGGGCGGGAAGATGAGAGGAAGAAGAAGAAACCTGTGTTCACACTATATGGATCTTTATAGTTGTGAGAGATGAACAAGAAATTGGGCTCATGTTGGCAACCTGGATGAAAATGAAAGTTGCCTGGGACATAGTCTCAATGCTTAAGAGCATGATATCAACCTTGGTGAGAAACCAATAGTTTACCAGATGAAAATCTAAACTAAACTGACCATGGAGGGTTTCTGGGTGGTTCAGTGGGTTAAGTCTCTGAATTGATTTTGGTTCAGGTCATGATCTCACGGTCATGAGATCAAACCCCGTGTTGGGCTCTGTGCTGGGTGTGGACCAGCTTAAGATTTTCTCCTTCTTTTTCTCTCTCTCTACCCCTCTCTCATTCCCTCCCCTGCTCACTCGTTCATGTGCTCACTCTCTCTCTTTTTCAAGGAAAATTGCTCACAGAAATTCCCCCAAGGACAGTGGATGACATCCTCAACAGTACTGCACAAAGCTATGTGACATTAGTATCGTTTCTCAGTAAATTACAGCAACACAATTCAGTAAAAGGGCCACTATATCTCAGGGAAAGTGTGCCCCTTCCTGAGGGAATAGCTTGATTTGAGGGCAAAACCTGAAATGCCAGGAAGAATGGAAAGACTATCAAAAAGTCCTTCATAAATATCTCCTTCTTCAAGCAGGCTTTGTATGGGAGGTGAAAGGCATAGAGTTCATGATTGCATTTTTTATAAGCTCACGAGGGATTCTTCATTATTAATTGAGGGTGCATTATTAATTATTAATTGGCCCTTAGTCACATTGTATGCCAAATTATCCTCATTATCACCACCTCCACCAACCTCACCTTCATCCTCAGAAAGTATCTATTTAGCTCCCACAGTGATATGCACATAGTTGGTGATTAACGAACATGAATTGAATTAACTGCGCTAGGGGCCAGTTGAAAGTAAACCCCAAGTTTATTTGTCTTTAGAAACTGACCAGTAAATAAGCATTAGGGATGTATGAGGGGTAAACAGGGTCTTCCATAATCAAATGCATCATCATGAAATACCTAGTTTGCAAGTCAAGGGGAAAATGGTTCTAAGAATTATATCCACAAAGTGAGACTTCAGAAAGTTTTAAAATGACAAGGAAGTGGTGGTCAGAAAATGTATTCTAGACAAGGAGCAGTGTTTGGGAGAAGACTCAGCAGGGAGAGCATTCCTAATTTCATTTCAAGAAATCCAAGTCCACAAAAGTGATGAAAATGGACATTTCTACAAAGACACTTTCATTTTACCCTAAAGCTGTCGCACCTAGTAGAGATTAGTATCTAGTGAATCCTTGAAAGAGACCCAGGGTGGCTACTGGAAGACCTCAAAGTCACAGCACCAGGACGAAGAGTGTTTTCGGATTTCAAATCCAAAGCTTTGAAAGTCAGTTTCCTGCCTCTCAAGTCTGCTAAAGATATATTTAATAAATACTATACAGGGAAGAACAGCCCCTCCACTGGCTGACTCTCTTCCTCCTTACCACCTTGTCCAACTATGCCTTTTTTATTTTTCAATTCCGTCTCATCTTGTTTTCCCTTCGTGGCAATCTGTAAAGGTAGAATACAGCAACATTTAACGGATGTTGGTACTTATGGATTGATTCTTCAATTTGGAGAATGAGGTGAAAAAAAAAAAGAAGAAAAGAAAAGAAAAAAAAAACCCCTGTTCTCTGAAGAATGTTGCAACAGTTCCTGACAAAGCAGGAGCAACATAACATATATTTGACATTATCAGTTATGACTTGAGTTCAACCGTGAGTATCAAATACCAGAAATAATTGCAGCTTAAGTAAGACAGATGATGTACAGTGGATGTCTAGGGGTGACCAGAACGCTAGGAGAGCAGACCTGTGGTGTCATCATGTCCTAGGATTCTTCCTACTTTGCCTGTCTTATCGCCGGCTGCTGGTCACTATGTCAACCCATGAACTGAGTTGCTTCATGGGGCTCTAGGCATTACACCCACCGAAGGCTGGCAGCAGAGGGAACGGGAAGAAGATGAAAGGTTACACGTCCCTTTTAAAAGAGTGGTCTTCCCCATAAATACAGAGAGCAAACTGATGATCGCCAGAGTGAAGAGAGGGGGGGAATGAGAAAAATGGGTGATGGGGAGTGGGAGATACAGGCTTCTAGTTACAAAATGAATAAGCCATGGAGATGAGAGGTACAGCACAGGGAATGTAGTCAGGGTCCTTTAACAGCCTTGTATAATGACAGATGGTAGCTACACATGTGGTGAGCACAGAATAACGTGTAGACTTGTCATATTACTATGTTGTGCATTTGAAACTAATGTCACATTGTGCCTCAACTATACTTTAATAAAAATAAATGAAGAAGAAATGGTTTTAAAGAGGTCCAGTTGGGTCATATAAGGCTTTGATTTACATCACATTGCTCAGAGCTTGGCCGCAGGCTGCAGAAGAGCTGGGAAATGAAAACTGGTCTTGGAGGCGCTGTGCCCCACTAAAAATGGGGATTCCACTACCGAGGAAGGAAGGGAGGAAGCCACACAAGATTTGGACTCAATTATTATAATAAGGATTTCTAGTTTCTGATGATTATAGACTTCAGACATTTTTTTCCAATGTAAATAGTTTTCTCATTTAGGTTACTGTTTCTGGGTTGCCTTAAACTCTTGACTTCATTCAGATAGATATCAATCTCATTTCACATGTTCTTACAAAAAAAAAGTAAAAGAAAATGAATGGACTGACATCTCATTTCTTTGTTCACTCTCAAACAAAGTTGATTAAAAACTCTCAAAATGTTTGTGATAAATGTTACTTTTAAATATCCTGATATTTATTTATTTCCTAATATTGTTCCCATTTTTTTTTTGTGTGTGTTTATAGTCTTCACCATTTACTTGTATTTTGAAAACCGAGGACTCTTTCTGACCCCATGTGAATTTATATCATTGTTTTCTTTCTTTTTGGCAATAATTTTTGTGTGAGATTAAAACTACTTACCTTCAAATACTTCATGTCAAATTTAATTATGCCTGAATTCAGAACCACTTTTAATAAAAGATGATAAAGAAAGACGGGTACCGTCATTTTCAGTTTCTAAATTTTACTCCATGGCACAGGGTTTCTGATCTTCTTTAAGTTAGACATGGATGAAAATTGCATCCTACAAATCACAACGTAGATTAGGAAACATCTGAAGCCCCTTTCCTCTTCATTCTTTCTTGTTAAAAATGGGCCCCTGCCTTCAGAATTCCTTCCATACTTTTTCTCCTCTTAAAAGATGGCTTATTCATCAGGTATGAAAAGCCCTTATGGATGCATCTACTTCTAGAATTTTCCACCACCCATCAGACTCATTTAGCTCCATTTGCTTGTTATTCTCTTAAAGTTGTTACTGAAAAAAAACTTTATTTTTGAACATAGGCAAAATGAAACAAGTAGTATCTGTCAACATAACAGCTTCCTATTTGCCTAGTTTCTAAATAATACCACATTTCACTGAATTTAAAATATATTATTATCTTATGTACCTCTAAAAAAGAAAAAGCACTCTTAGTTAAATATAAGACAGTATCAATTGTTTAGAAAGAGAGAGAGGACACAGGAGTGGGGAAGAGTGGCGGGGGCGGGGGGCGGCGGACAGAGAGAACCTTAAGCATGTTTCATGCTCAGCACAAAGCCCAACATGGGCTTGATCCCACAACCCTGGGATCATGACCTGAGCTGAAATCAAGAGCCAGACTCTGAGCTGACTGAGCCACCCAGGTGCCCCAAGACGCCTTGTTAAGTTGCATCCTGACTTCACACTGTTGACATGTCTTTTATTATTTTTTTTTACTTTTATTTTTTTAATGTTTTTACTTATTTTTGAGAGAGAGAGAGAGAGAGAGAGAGAGAGAGAGAATCCAAAGCAGGTTCCAGGCTCCAAGCTTCCAGTACAGAGCCCTACGTGGGGCTCGAACTCACAAACTGAGAGATCATGACCTGAGCCGAAGTCAGACGCTTAACTGACTGAGCCACCCAGGCGCCCCGACATGTCTTTTAGAATTGAAAAAATGCAGTATTTGTCTACATAAATACATATTTTTACAGTTACAATCATAGAATACGGACCTCTCTTTTTTCCCAGTCAAACTATAAACCATAAACATTTTCTATATTTCTACATTTACTGTATAATTACAATTTTAATAACTACATAATTTTCCATCAAGTTGATACACTATAATTTACTAAACCACTTTGCTGTTGTGCATTTAGGGTGTTTCTAAGTTTTTGACAATAAATATACTATGCATGGAGGTATTTTTATACTGTTGAGTAATTTACTTGTCTCACTTCCTGGATGGATCAAAAGATTCGTGAAAATTTGTATAGTTCTTGCTATTTTTCCATGGCTTTCCAGAAATGTACCAATTGCCATTGCCTCCAGCAGTAAATGAGTACCCCAGTTCTTCAGGAACTACTCCAAATGTTGAGAGCTATTAAAAACCCCAGCTTTTTTCCTAGTCTAAATGCTTCATAAGTGTTTCCTTAATTTGTATTTATTTGAACTAAGAAGGGCAAACATTTTTCCTCACTCTTGTTTATCAAATTCTTTCTTATTGAAGCTTGTTTACTAACCACTTATAGTTTTGGTTTCCATTCCTTACTTCCATTTGACACTAGGGCAGTTTTAAAAATAGTTGTGCTGTTGGTGTGATAGAAAAAAAATCTAGTCTTTATTTTAAATAAAATCAAAATTGTGGTGGTGGCCGAAGGGGGTGATGTGGAAAAAGAGGTGTGGTGACCCTGGTTTAGCAGAACGACTGGGAATCTCCTGAACCTGAATTTCCAGCATCTAGAGAAAGATACAGGGTGATGGCTGTAGAAAGAAGACTTTGGCATTAGGCTTACTGAGTTTTAATTCTAATTTTGACTCTTAGTAGCTGTATGGCATTGGGTAAATTACTTAGTCTCATCTAAATTAACTGGGATATCAATCCTCACCTAGCAGGCTATGGAGAACATACAGTTAATTAACGTATGTATGAAAAACACCTAATGTGAGGTCTGGTTTGCAAAAACCCACTTAACTCTCCTGCTACTGTCTATGCTAGAACAGGGTCATTCACAGCATGAGGGCACAGTATTTAAGGGGATGCCATTTGTATAATAGTCATTGCAGATTTATAGATTTATTGCAATATAATAGACATTGTAGGCTTTTATGTACTACTGTCTTGTTCTAAACAAATCAATATAGTATGATAACATTTCATCAGATGGGAATAAATTTTCTTGACAGAAGGGTACTTTTCTAATTTGCTGAGCAAAACAATGTTACTGGTTGGATGAAAGTGTTATCAATGACTAGTTTATGATTACCTATGTGGGTTTTTTTAAATAAAATAATTCACACTTGTAATAGGCAGAATAATGAGTCCTCCACCCATCAAAGATGTCCACATTCCCAGACTTGGGAATGTGTTACCTTACATGGTAAAGAAGTAAGGTTGCTAATTAAGTGACCTTGAAAGGGGGAGATTGTCTTGGATTATCTCACTGGGCCCAATGTAATCACATACATCCTGAAAAGTGGAAGAGGGAAGCAGAACAAGAGGGCAGAGTAATGCCATGTGAGAAGAACCTGACCCATTGTTGTTGACTTTGAAGATGGAGGAAGCTGGTAAGAGCCAAGGAATATGGGCAGCTTTAGAAGCTGGAAGGGGCAAAAAATGGATTCTATCTCTACCCTAGGGTCTCCAGAAGGGAACACAGCCCTTCTGACCTCTTGATTTTGGCCAGTAAGTCCCATCTTGTACTTGTAAAGTACAGAACTGCAAGATAATAAATTTGTGTTGCTCTAAGGCACTTTATTGTAGTAATCTGTTACGGTAACAATAGGAAATTAATACAACATTATTAACAGGAAGTTTAGAAACTATAGACAACAAAAAAGGAGAAAATGAAAGTCATCATACAACTTCATAGCTCTGTCTTTGGAGAGGGCCTAGAAGCATGGCGTCCCAATACCAGCAAGTATCTCGTCCCCAGATTTTGCTATGGAAAGGAACATGTAGTAGCTTTGCAGTGGAGGTACCTGGAAGACCCCACTTTAACCAAGTGGTCAAGATCAACATCACCAGCGGTAAGTCATGCTGTCGTCATATACCCCCCAATTTGATGTAATGAGAAAGCCACTTTATATTTGTGATATTCTTCTCAAAAACCTATAACTTCAGCATAAGCATGAGAACAGAACAGGAAAAATCCAAACTGAGGCACAGTTTATAAAAGATCTGGCCAGTACTCCTTAACATTGCCAAAGGTTATGATAGAAAAGATAGACTAAGAAACTGTCATAGACCAGAGAGACTAAGGAGATATGATGGCTAAAAGCAAAGTACAATCCTGGAAAAGAAAAAGGGCATGATTTGGAAAAACTGGCAAAATCTAAATAAAGCCTGGAATTTGGTTAATAGCGAGGTAGCAATACCAATATCCCAGTTTTAGCAAATGTACCATAGTTATGGAAGATGTTGACATTGGGAGAAAGTAGGTGAGAGGTCTACAAGAGCTCTTTCTACTATCTTTCCAACTTTTCTGTAAACTTAAAATTATCCCAACATAAAAAAAATGCCTTTCACATACCATCACTCAAAAATTGCTATTAATATTTTATAAAATTGAGATTAAACTCTGTAATTTTAGTAACCAGATTTTTTTTATTAACTTGTCAGCATGTTAAGACTTTATCCAACTGATAGAGCCATGAGAGACATCTCCCTTTTTGTAGTCATTATAGTTCTCTGATGTCCTGAAGGAGATAGTGATTGGCATGTAGAATCATAGATTGTGTGATCATAGGACATCCACTCTATAATGAGAGGTAGGCAGGCCCTGTCTGGCATTGGTTTGGTCCAAACCTCTCTCCACTTGTAGAAGAGAGAGCTTTCACAAAGATTTCATAAGCTTTAACATACATTCCACCTTAACATGTTGTGGACACAATTGTTGACACAGTTGTGCCCCTCCTAACACTTACAGAACAAGAAAGACAAGAGGAGAGGTCCTGTTGCTTTAACACAAGAGCATTGTCTTCCTCTATAATCCATAATTTATGATGCCACCAAGAGATCTGACCTTGTACTTCGAAGAAAAAAAAACCCAGATGACTATTTACTACTTGCCAGTCACTAAATGTTTTATGCTCATCGTTTAATCCTCAAAGCAATCTTCTGAGGTAGGAAATATACTCATCCCCATTTCATACATTTATAGAGAGAGCTTAAGTAACTTGCCCAAGGACACACACTTAAGTGGCAGAGCTAAGCTGCAACCCAGGCAGCCTGGCTCTAACCCGAATATTTGATTGTTGTACAACGTGTCTCCTGAAGGAACAGTTACCTAAATTGGGAGTTAGCAGAGAAGTCACAGAACTTATTCTACGGTGATTATTGTAGATCAAAAACAATAACAGCAACAGCAGCAACAAAACCCTCCTGCAATTGTCTTGTGTTATCGAGCCATTCCGCTTCAAGGGGATAATGTTAGAGCAGCCAGCAGGAAAATGTAAGAAAGTACACGAGAAAGTTCTCTACCACTCCTACTCTAGTTAATACTAAACCTTTGTATGATAGACATTATTTTCAATATCTGTCATAAATATTTTCCTGCAACATCATTTTTGATGACATCATAATGCATCACATCGGTGCATTGGACTCTAAAACTTTTGCAAGTTCAGAAAAGGGGTGTGGTAATTTTCTTTGAAATGCTTTCTGTAAAATGCTATGTGACTCTTAAGCATCCTATTATATTTTATTTTATTTAAAAAAATTTTTTTAATGTTTATTTATTTTTGACACAGAGAGAGACAGAGCATGAGCAGGGGAGGGGCAGAGAGAGAGGGAGACACAGAATCTGAAGCAGGCTCCAGACTCTGAGCTGTCAGCACAGAGCCCAATGCAGGGCTCGAACTCACAGACCGCGAGACCGTGACCTGAGCAGAAGTCGGATGCTCAACCAACTGAGCCACCCAGGTGCTCCTATTATAATATATTTTAAAAATTAAAGTTCTTTTCCCACAAAGATTCATATGTATCCATCTAGTTAGTTCATGCTGAAATGTAACAAAACGTAGATGTAATTTTCTCTTATCTTTGTTTCTGTCTTGCACATTTCTTTGTGAGTGGAATTAAATGACAACCAAAAATAGAAATGCATTTGTTAGCACCAGGTACCATTGTTCTGAAAGAAAGATATTTTCTCCATGATGGCAAACCTTCCTCACACTGAGTAATATACAATTGAATTTGCATGTTAAAAAAATGTGTGCACTGCTTTTTTATAATTAAAGATAAGATTAACCTGTGTGTCAAATTTTTCTCCAACAACAACTTGAAAGATTTTCATGTTAATTTCACTGAAAACAGTGTGAGAATAATGGGTAATTATTTTCTGCTGACATTCTCTCCCATTAGATGGAATGTGCATTTTGGAACTGAACTGTCAATTTTGATTTCAGCTTAGTTTTCACCTGGAAACTAAGTTGGTGCATTGAGATTATTTTCCCATTATTGTTTAATATGTACTTTCTTATGGAAGTGGAAGTAATTTGGGGCCATCCTGTCAATCATCCCCTCATAGTTTGGACACATATATGAGAAATACAGAAGGAAAGTCTAGAGCCATTTATTTCGGACAGTCTAACTTATTTACATACATAAAAGCCCTGATTTTGTACCCTTTGTTAGAACTGACCATGGCTCAAGTTGAATAATTTAAGGAAAATCTGTATAGTGCTGATGTCATGGACAAAAAGTCATTTTGTGTGTTTGTACAAATGAATCCATTCATTCATTTTTAATGCCATGCTTGTATGTATGTTGTATCGAGTGAATGGTATTCATCTAGGTAGCTCAGGATATAATGTCAGCTGATCTCATCTTTTTTTAGCCTTCCTAAGAATTAGAGGATCACATGAAGAAGTTCTGATTCATGTGATTATTAATTCATAAGGAGAACTTTATTTTCATTTTATACACTGGAAGGTTTAATAATAATTTTTAAGTGTATTATTCATTATTTAAACACTTATTATGTGCCTACTATATATAATTACCCTGTTAGGTGGAAAGAGGGATCTTAAGATATACATGACAAGATCTCTGAGCTCTAGGCGCCAACAATTCAACAGCCTATAAAGGTGTGTTTGGGTTTTATTTGATCAATTTGGGGGAACTAATGAATGTTTTTGATCAAGGGCATTAACATGGTGCTTTAGAGAATTGAAGCGGCTGTGGTTTATGGGCTCTACACCTTAGGAGATCATAGACTGGGCCACCTGGTGTGACAGTATTATGGCAGTATGGGGGGCAACTGAGGGTGGTGGCATTTAGACCGAGGAACCGGTCTGGAGGAGGAAAGTCTAAACGTACTCACAGCAGACTGGCTGACTGAAGGTTAGCATCTGACCGAAAGGATGAATTATTGTAGAAATATGCTCAAGTCCAGGAGAGACTCTGGGTCGGAGTGAAGGTGGTAGTTGTTTTGAACTACTTGAACATAGAAGCTGGTGAGGTACTCAGTAGGCAGGTGAGCATAGAGGCTGAGACATGGAGAGATGATAGGGAGATAGTTTCTGGAATCCATTTCCTATAAAAAGAATTTGGAATTCGGTAGCTGTCAGAGTCGATAGGATTCATGAGGGCAGTTGCTTTCAAACACTGTTGACTACGACCCATAGTGTATCTTATTACATGTATGTGTTTGAATATGAATATTTATATATGATATATACCCACATAAATTTATATATAATCTTCATAAAAACTTATGCCCAAATTTTGCCCTCATTACATTTAATGCACTCTGGTGATTTAAAAAATCTTCTTTTATCAAAAAAAGTCATATGAGGACTTTAAGAGACAAAACAGATGAACATAAGGGAAGGGAAGCAAAAATAATATAAAAACAGGGAGGGGGACAAAACAGAAGAGACTTATAAATATGGAGAACAAACTGAGGGTTACTGGAGGGGTTGTGGGAGGGGGGATGGGCTAAATGGGTAAGGGGCACTAAGGAATCTAGTCCTGAAATCATTGTTGCACTATATGCTAACTAATTTGGATGTAAATTAAAAAAAAAAAAAAGTACTGGTCAAAAGTGCTGACCCACTTAACAGATTTCATAATCTATGACTCAGTCACAGCCCGTAGTTGACAACACCTGTGGAAAACACAGCCTGTGCTGTGGATCCAGCTCCTGTGTGTGTTTCTTTGTCATCACACCCCTGCACTGGCTGGGAAGGGGGGGCTCAGCTTTGATTTCGAGCAGGCCAGTGTTGGGAGATCTACTTCTGCTGCCCCTGGATACCGCTCCCACCTGAAACCGAACTGAGAAGCAGCAAAGCCCTTGAGTGAGGGTAAATCTTCTGATTCTTAGGGATCCAGGATGTGTAGAGTGTTTCTATTTTATACACGATAAAAAGAGAGGCAAGGAGAAAAAAGAAACGGTACAGGATAAGTGGATAGGAAAGGGATGAAGGAAAATTTACTTTGAAGTCACATCTCCAACTTTCTTCATATATGTATGAAGTCAGATTATTGGCAATCAAATACTTGCAAAGTCATCAGATGAGCCAGAGCTCTTAAATCTATTTAAAAATTTTTTAATGTTTATTATTTATTTTTAAAAGAGAGAAAGAGAGAGCGCAAGCAGTGAAGGGGCAGAGAAAGAAGACACAGAATCCAAAGCGGGCTCCATCCAGGCTCTAAGCTGTCAGCACAGAGCCTGACATGGGCCTTGAACTCGTGAACCATGAGATCATGATGTGAGCCAAAGTGAGATGCTTAACCAACTGAACCACCCAGGCACCCCTTAAATCTGTTTTTATATTGAGTAGGAAGGTTGGAGGGTAGGATGTGCATTTGTGGTTGTGTATACATGTGTGTTTGTACACTTCTATGTTTTGTGTGTGTGCACACTTGTGTGTTTATGTATATGTGTGTGCATACTATGTGTCATTTGATTATTTTATTCAGTTTCATGACTCCGACCTTCAGTATAGACAGGCTGTCTGATATGCCTGCTTTAGACTCTGCCATCTGCTACTCTTATACCTCCATGTGGGAATCAACTATTCCCCTCCCAGGCACCCTCCCTGATTCATTAAAGATGTAAGTACTTGGTGTATCTTCTTTCTTCCTCCCACTAATTCTGTCATCATGTTTGGTAGCATCACATGATATCCACATAGACAGTGCACTCCCATACCCTACCCTCCATCCAAGATCTTCCTTCAAGAATCTCACTTCCCTCCTAGGTTGGTAAGTTAGTACCATAGCCATACTTACTCTCTCTTATCCAATCTCCACACTCCTTGACTCATTTTCAGTCTTAGCTTGATCTTAGATCATCATCTAAGATGACCTTGCATCTTATTTCAGTTGTAGAAATAGAAGCTATCGGTAGAGAGCTTCAACATATTTCCTCACTTCATTTTCCAGCCCATTCACATTTTTGCTTCCGTATGCTGTCTTCCTCCTGCCACAATGGAGGACTGCCATTATCACTCCACCTGTTGCAGTAGATTCATATTATCTCATCTACTCAGGAGTATTGGTCCTGTGGTTCTATCTTTCGTCAACATAAAACTTTTCCCTCTGCTAGATTATTTACATCAGCTTACAAATATGTTGAAGTATCTCCCATCTTTTAAAAAAGTTCCCTTTCCTTGATAGAGTGGTCAATACTTGCTATCTTCACATTTTTTAATTAAAGTTTTTATTTATTTATTTTGAGAGAGAGAGAGAGAGGCAGAAAGAGAGAGAGAGAGTATCCCAAATAGGCTCCATGCTGTCAGAGTAGAGCCTGACACGGGGCTCAAACTCACCAACTGTGAGATCATGACCTGAGCCGAAATCAAGAGTTGAATGCTCAGCCTATTGAGCCACCCAGACGCCCTTTGCTATCTTCACTTCTTATTCTCGTATTCTCTCTTTAATTGATTTCATTCAGGCTTTCTCCCCCACTCCTGCACTGAAACTGTTGTTCAAAATCAGTTGACCCTTGAGCAACATGGGTTTGAACTGTGCAGGGCCACTTTGTATGTGGATTGTTTTAGATAAATATAGCACTATAAATGCATTTTCTCTTCTGTATGATTTTCATAATAACATTTTCTTTTCTTTAACTTACTTTATTTGAGAATATGGTATATATTATACATATACCATATAAAATGTGTTAATCAACTGCTTATATAATTGATAAGCCTTCCACTTAACAGTAGGCTATCAGTAGTTAAATTTGGGGGGAGTCAAAAAGTATATGTGGATTTTTGACTGTGCAGAGGGGCGGGGTGGTGCCCCTAACTTCCATGTTGTGCAAGGATCGACCGTATTACCAGTGACCTCCATCTATGAAAGTCCATTGGTCAGTTCCTTTCAGTCCTGGTCAGTTTATGCCCAGAGCATCTCATTATATCTATATCAACCACAGGGCAGTCTTAGAGTTAAGTCCATGTGTGGACATTTGGGAAAAAATCTTGGTTAAAAAAATTTTTGCATTGCGTTTTTTTCAAGTGGATAGAAAGATGAACCTCTGCAAATAGGTAGGGATTCCTCCTTTGTTATTGAGTTCTGCCCCTGAGTAGCCTGCCCCTGAGTAGCTGGAGACTACACAGGTTCTACTGGAAGGGGTAGCAGAAATAAAAGAGGACAGGAGTCAAGGAGTAGTTTCTTTTTTGTTTTTTAATGTTTTTTAATGTTTATTCATTTTTGAGAGAGAGAGAGAGAGAGAGGGAGAGCATGCAGGGGAGGGGCAGACAGAGAAGGAGAATAGAACCTGAAGCAGGCTCCAGATTCGCAGCTGTCTGCACAGAGCCTGATGTGGGGCTTGAACCCATGAACTGTGAGGTCATGATCTGAGCTGAAGTCAGACGCTTAATGGACGGAGCCACCCAGGCATCCCGAGTAGAGATAGTTTCTAATTGCACCACTATTAGAAACTGGCAGTAGGAACATGGGCAGATCATCTAATGTCATAATCCTTGGTGCTCAATTTCTCTTTCAGAATCAGGGATGGCACCAGAGGCTGGATGGTATCTCTGGCCCCTCTCTGCTCCAATGTCACACAGTTCTTCTGTCAAATTCAGACCTTCCACGATGAGTCTTAGCCATAGTCATCAGGTTGTTGTTGTTTTTATCCCCAGCTACTTCATGTATAAGGCAAATATGGACAAATTTAATCCCTGTGAACAATTAAGCTTCTTCTAGGGAAGAGCGATCTGTGTCATGCTGAGCAATCCCACGCTGTGGGTACCAAGAGCTGTCGGATAAATGTAGTGGTGAGGGCCACTAGTGTGTATCTCTTTCCAGCTTATTGTTCAGTCATGTCATACTGTGTTGGTAGACTGATATTGGCCATGGATGTAGTATTTACACCATGGAAGTGCTACACATCGGGGGCTTTCCTCCCCTGACACCACTCCTTGCCTAAAAATCGGTTGTTAAACATTTATCAGCACACTACCAGATAAACGTTAATGGGTGTCACCATCATTAGATAAATAGATCAAAGGATGTCTTTGATTCACAGTGGTACATGGAACCACTATGGTATACGGAAAACCCACATGTATAGCCATCACCACCACCATCCTTTTTGTTTCAATGTTTATCTTTGAAAATAGTAAGAAAGAGAAAAAGAGGGAGAGAGCACAGGGGAGGGGCAGAGAGGGGGGAGACAGAAAATGTGAAGTGGGGGGCTCGAATTCCCAAACTGTGAGATTAATGACCTGAGCTGAAGTCCGACACTCAACCGACTGAGCCACCCAGTTACCCCAGTTACTACCATCCTTTTAACAACCTCTATTGAGAAGTTACTTAGTGAGCCACAAAATTAAGAAATTTATATGACTTATTTAATACTGACAACAGTTCATGAAATGCTTATTGTTACTGTCCTTTTTATAGACAAGGAAGCAAAAATGGTGAGAGGTTACGTAACCTTCCCAAGATCAGACAACTGGCAAGTGACAGAACCTGAGGTTGTGCTCGTGTTTCTCTGATTCCAACTGTGAAGCTATACTGCCTCGCTGACACATAATAGACACACGGAGACATTCTTCTCCATACATACATTTATGGGTTTAAAAATACTTCTTTTCCCTCCACTGTGGTAATTGTTTATCTCTTTCTTCACAAGTGCAAAAATGTCATGAACACGAATATCACACCAGAGACTTGTTTGCTCTCTGAAACATTTAAAACATTCCCTAGGGACTATTTCAGAAATGAGACTGAGGATCTGATCCGAGTCAAAATCATCAGAAAGGCACAGTGATATGGAAGATGCACACACTTTTGTTCTTAGAAAGCTTTATCTCCTCTTGCTAGCAAAATAGCTGAATAGAAAACTACTTAACCTAAGACAGGGCACTTTGCCCTCAAAATAAATTGCTTCTTAAAAAAAAAACGTGGTTGCATAATCTTTGAATTAAAATTCCAAATCCACAGAGAAAAACATTACCAGCACTGGGTTAGCTTGAAAGGAAAGTGGCCATATGCTCACAGAATAGGCGAAGGAGCCAATCTCGGGGCGGAAGGTGGTAGTAGGACTAAGGGCTATGTCTTTGATCCACTGCCCAGAGAGCATTCTCGACAGGATTATGTAAATGACCTTTAAAAAGTATTTTGGATCATGCAGACCTGAACATATTTATGGATTTCCAAATTTAAGTGTCTGATCAGATGAGATGGGGAATTAAGCTTCTCTCTATTTGCTTCAACTGGAAGCTCCCTCTTCTAATTTTTCCTTGTGTACAAATCTTTAAAGATGACAGTTGCAAAGGTGGCTAGAAATGCCTCCAAGAGGTAAGGAAGGGAAAGGGAAGAGCTGCCTATGACCTGCCAGTTTCAGCATATCGATCACCTCCCCCTCCCAGGAGATTAGGTTGAAGTGGGTGGCAAGGGGTGTGGGAAATTAGGTGGAGGTTTCCACCAGGCAGTTGCACTTGAACTAACTGTAACATGTGTCTAAGTGTTTGTAAGATATTAAATATGCTAATGCATCAGGTTATTGTTCTGTGGAAAATTTTCCTCATCTGTCTCCATCTCTATGTAACATGGAAGAGTATTTTTGGTATGACCTTGAGTTGTTCATGAAGATTGATGCTGTTGGTCCAGACAGCAAACTTTGGAGAAACACTGGGCAATGATTTTCAACTCTAACTTCACTTAAGAATCACTGAGGTAAAAAAAAAAAAAAGGTAGCAAAGCCTGGAACCTATCTCAGACCAAAATTTCTGGGATGGAGCTGGAACAGCAATGCTTTTTATATGTCTCCCACCCTACCTGGTTCTCATGTATAGTCTGGATTGAAAACCACAGATCTAGATTTACCTCTTCATTTTCCAGGTGAAGAAATTCAGTTTTAGAGATGTGAATAACACAAGGTTAGACTTAATTTAGTTCAATTCAGCAAATGTTTATTCAAGCCCAGCTATGCGATGAACTCAGGGGGACAGAGGTGAGGGGATTGCTTATGTAGAAAGGAGTCTCTCTGTGCTTCCCCAGTGTGGCATTTCCTGACCTCCTTGGAGACCTCACCGACTCTGTGGCGTATTTTCATTCTTTCAAAACTCCTGTAGGAGACTCCATGTTTACCAGTGATAAATCTGTACAGACTAACCACATAGTCTAATGTATTTGCTATTAGAATTTTATTAGCTAGGCGTATGGTAATTCTGGTGTTCTTATGCCAACCAGGAGCTCTGATTCTGGGAGCAAATATCCTCTAGTGGTTATAAACACTGATTTCTAGAATCAAAGTGTCGGGTCAAGTCCTGGGTCTTCGTCTGACTAGTGATTTCATTCTGGCCAAATAATTTTACCTCTCTATGCCTCAGTTTCCTCAAATGGGGTGATGATAGCTTCTTAGGCATAGTGTTGTTTTGAAAATATCTATAAAGTGCTTGTGTTGTCAGGAAAATAACACCCTTTAAATGTCAGCTCTTGTTACGGCTGTGTATTTTTCCTTCCTTCTTCCTTCTCTGAGCCTTTACCAAGTTCTGTGCAGGCTCTAACACTGGGGAATGCATCAGATTGCCAATCACTATTCATCTCTAACTTTCAACTCCGATCACTATCAAGCTGCACTAGAAAAAATATGAGCCATGACTTGCATTTTTGTTGTTGTTGTTGAGAGCAGCTGACTAACTAGAGCAGCAGGGACTTTGCTATGCTGAGGTGGGGCTGTACGGTGGGACGGGTGCTTCAGAGAGAGAAGCAGTGGCCAAGGCATTGGAGTCGGCAACACTGAAAGCGAATGATCTTCCCTTACTTTTAAAGAAACCTCTGGTAATAGACAACACTAACAACACACAATTAGCATAAATGAAATTCGGCACAATAAATTGTTACTTTTATTGTTGTCCCCACACTACAGGGTGAAATTTTAAAAACATATTTTGTTAATTTGATATTGCAATTAGAAGGGAAACCTGGTAAGAAAGGTTTATATGAATTGGACCATTTGGGGCAGAACTGGTTTGTTTGATGATCCTCTTTCATGTTGACATTAAAAACACACAATATGCAGTCTATTCTCGTGTCAAATATTCTTTATCAATAATTAGTGATCAGTCATTATTCATACCTTCAGAATAAAACAATATAGTCCCTGATGAGAAAATCTTTTATGTGCTGTGTGTGTATGGGGGGGAGAAACTGAATTCCCTCTCTCTCATAAAATGCACAGAGAACCTTTTCACAGAATCTTTTCTTCGCCTGATGTCTTTGATAATCGTGAAGCAATCGGCCTTATTCTCAGGAAAATGTTCCTAGGTGTATACGCATGATTTTGCATGCATTTATAAATCATTTCAGGGTAAAACAAACTGAGGTTTTCCCTGTCAAAGTTTATGGTTCCCAAACTTGGATCTACGACAAAAAGAAAAGGGTGGATATTTACTATGTGGGAACCCTGCATACATAACATCAGGACCCCCAGCTTTTCTGAAGGTTGATGCAGCTGGTGTACAAGCACTGCTTCGTTTAGTTACCATAACAGCCACCAGATGCTGGTTTGGAGCCCCCTTTCCCATCCTCCCCCAATAATTTGTTAAAATTTTGTTAAATCTGAAGCTACAGTCAATACTTAATCATGTGCAGAAAACTGTGGGCATGAAGTCCCTAGACATCTACCTTCTTTCAGTTTTGAATAACTTGGTGGTTTGACAGGAGCTACTGACGCCAAACTTGGAGATGCCGTAGGCAGCACTGGCTACATGATTTGTGGGCACCAGTGCAAAATGAAAATGCCGGGCCTCTTGTCCCAGAGGCATGCAGAATTTCAAGATGGTAACAGCAGAGCATTAAGTCATGTGGGGACCCTTTTAAGGGGTCTGTGCAACTACACTGGATGGTCACCCATACAGCTGGCCCTGGCCACAAGAGACATGGAGATGTTGATGGGTCACTGTAACTAATACAACATTGAAACTTGCTTAAAGAGAAAGAGAGGACTGATCTTGTTTTTGGTGGGAGAGTAGAGTCTGGAAACAAAGAAGGATGGATGGGAGAGAACTTTATAACACTGTTTCTTTCTTTCCCTCACATTTTTCTGGGTGGGCCTGAAAGTGGAAGTTCAATGTGGGGGTCACAGCAGTTTACCAGGCCTTCTCGCATGGCCCAGGTGAATAGGAGCTTTTCTGCTGGGGGAAACGGTGATCTTCTAGGGAAGAGCCAATTGCAAGGGGTACAAGTGGAAAAGCTAGACTCTGTATGTGTCCCCCATTCCTTCCATCTCCTCTTGCTCTAGACAGTTATCACAAGGGGTGGTTGCCCCATTACTGCTGAGAGCAGTGCCCAGGGCAAAGGTCCCGTAAGATTAGGGGCAGGCAGAGAAATTGGGTGGGGGAATGGAAGCAGTGAGTCTAGAATGGTAGCACTAGAAGCTTTCTGCCTCTAGGCACCTCCCCACCATTCCCATTGCAGGAACCCAGCGGGGGCCAAAGCCACTGCCCCAGAGGAGTAAAACATGTGCTCCTCTCCCCCACAGAAAGTGTCAATATTTGAGGAACATAAACTCCAAATAGGAAAGAGAACTGAAATTAAAAGCCTTTCTGGAGGCAGCAGGGCTAATGAAATTGGATATGAATTTAAAATGGTCTTAATAAATGCCCTCACAGAGAGATAAGGGAAGCTTTTGAGATTACAGAGCAGGAAAAGGAACTAATTTAAAATTGGGGGTATGAAAATATAGAATTAGAATTGCAATTAGAATTAAAAAAAAAAAGAAAGAAAAATAAACCACTAAAGAGCCAGTTGGAATCACAGAATGGGTACAATTGAAGTACAAACCAGTAAGCCAAAAAAGGTTGTGTCACAAAACTTTCCTGGAAGACATCAGGAAGGGAAAACATCCGGAAGAGATGGAACCCATGAAAAATGTTGAGTCAAGAAACAGAAATAAAAGTGTCAAAATCTATAAAATAGAATTCCCAGGCAGTGAGAAAGGAGCAAAACAGAGGAAAAAATATGAACAAGAATTTCCCAGGATTAAAGAAAGATATAAAAGCTCAGGATAAAAAGGCTAATAGAGTGCTGAACAGGACAGATAAGAAAACTACAATCAATATCCAGACAGATTATAGTTAAACTTAAGAGCATAAAGACAGAGAAAATTTAAAAGCTTGCAGAGAGAAAGAAAAGACCCAAACAAGTACCAGATTTATGGCAGACTTCTCAACAGCAACACTGGATTGTGTATCTTCAAAGTTTAGAAGGAAAAGAACTTTGAACTTAGAATTTTATATCCAGATAAACTACCATTTTAGTAAAGAAATTCTCAGAATTAATAAAATTTAAAGAAAGTTTGCCATTCAAAAATCCTCTTTGAAGTGCTTCTACAAGAAGTTCTCTCCCAAAAAGAAAGATCAACATAAAGGGATAAATGATTATGGAAAATAAAAGCATGTAAAGAAGTTGATTGACTTTAGGAATGTCTTAAGTAGCAACAATTTTATAGAAAGCTTTATGATTTAAAAAAAAATATATTATACATTTTTTATTTTATATTTGAGAGAGAGAAAGAGAAAGAGAGGAGAGACAGAGCACAAGCAGGGGAGGGTCAGAGAGACAGAGACAGAATCTGAAGCAGGCTCCAGGCTCTGAACTGTCAGCACAGAGCCCGATGTGGGGTGTCAACTCATGAGCCATGAGGTTATGACCTGAGCTGAAGTCGGATGTCCAACCAACTGAGCCACCTAGGGGCCCCCAAAAGCTTTATGATTTTAACAGTGAAAAATGAATACTCTAGATGATACCACCAAGACAAGAACAGAGAGGACTTAATGAAAAGCGTGTTCCAGGTTTTGACTCGTTTGGGAGGCATGGATATTGATAAATTTAAACATTGAGAGGGAAAACTAAGCATAACAATGAGTTTCAATAAATTTGGATAAAAAGCAAGAATAGAAAAGCAAAACATGGAAAGCTCAAATGGCAGAAGAAAATTTTACTTAAGCAAGGATTTGCTCAATGTCATGGAATTAAAACACAGCCTTGTAGATAACAATACATCTGTTCAAACACTGATTGTGCCACTAATCATTGTGTGACAACAGGCAAATAACCTCTGTAAATCTTGGTTTGTGTCTGTAAAACTTGAACAACAATGTCTATCAGGAAGGATTTAAGTGACATTGAAATAAGATGCTATTAGTATTGGACTTAGAGCAAAGACAGAGAATAATAAATGCTCAATAAGTGGCAGCGAGTCCATCGTTGGACTCATCGTTGAGTTCCAACGATGAGTTCCAGTGCTGACTTAGTTCTTTCCTGACTTTGGGACCAAGGGTACTGAGATGACTGCAGAGCACACAAAATAGCATATGAGGATTCTCATCGATTGTTTACTTGGGTGAAATAGCTTTGTGTATACAGTAGTCTTCCTTACCTGTTGTCTCACTTACTGCAGTCACGTACCTGTGGTCAGCCACCATCCAGCAGCAGATGAGCCTCCTGACTTATTGTCAGAAGGTCAACACTAGCCTAATGCTATGTCCCAATGCCTATGTCATTCACTTCGCTTCAGCTCATCACATGGGCTTTTATCATCCCACATCATCATAAGACGAAGGTGAGTACAGTACAGTGAGATTTTTTTGAGAGAGAAAGAGATCACATTTGCATAACTTTTATTACAGGATGTAGTTACGATTGTTCTATTTTATTATGAGTTATTGTTGTTAATCTCTTACTGCGCCTAATTTATAAATTAAACTTTATCGTAGGTACAGATGTATGTAGAGGAAAAAACAGAGTATATAGAGGGTTCAGTACTATCTACGGTTTCAGGCATCCATTGCAGGTCTTGGAACATATCCCCTGTGGATGAGGGGGGATGACTGTATTTACATGCTGCTCTCCATGGATTAAAAATCTTCCTATTGACTCCTTGTAAATAAACATGTGCTTTGTGGAGTCTTCACAGGCAAAGTTAATCCATACTTCCCCTCAACAAGACAAAAGGTGTAACCTAGTGGTTAATATGGGTGTTAGATCCAGCCTGACCTGGTTTTATGTTCCAGTTCACTGACATTGACAAAGTCATTTAACTTTCATACACCTCTGTTTCATCGTACTGTGGCCTGTGCTATGTATGACACTACTGACAGAACCTATCTCACAGTACTATTTTGAGTATTAAATGAGACTAGGCATGCACAATGCCAGAAGCAGAATAAATGTTCAGTGATTGTTAGTGTTGATGACAATTAGGTTGGTGATATCATGGTTACAGGGGCAGGATGTGATCTGATGCTATAAGAACATTCTCCCTCTATTCTGTCATCTATTCCCACAAAGTTAAGAATAAAATATTGAAATTAAGCCTAACTATCTTAATCAGTGAATGTAAATAAACCGAATGCTTATGAGCACAATATCGTATGTTTGTTTCTTTCCTTCCTCTAACAGTGATGGTTCATACAAATAATTTTAACTTCACAGTTGCTAATACCTGCTGAGAGATTAGGGCATCTTCCCCGCCGTGCCCCCCCCCCCCCCTCCCGCCCTCTCCCTGATCTCAGATGGGGTAAGAGGCCTTGTCTAAGGACACAATACACAGTGAGTATGAAGGTCATGTTCCTTATGAGACCTGGAAAACCCCTTTTTCCCCATGATTTCTTTGACAAAAGGTGGCTGCACGCCAGTTTTCATGCAAGATTTATTAAATTGTCACAGAAAGTCATGCATATTCTAGCAGAAGATACTAATGATGATTCTAAAGATGCATTCTTTTGTAACCTTCAGGCAGTAATAGACTAAAACCAATGCCTGACGTGAAACTCCCAAGAAGATAGGGAGACAGAGTGATGTGTCACAAAATGTGAAGTTAGATTCATTTTGGCGTGCTCTTTAACACTCGATTGTATGGAAGTGGCTTTGAATGGCAAAAGGGTACTCAAGTGCATTTGGCTGGAGGCAATCTTCTGACAATACTGAAAATAAAAAGGAACTGGCCTATGAAGAATAATGCGGAAACAAAAATGCCTAGGCAATCACCGCAGTGTAAAATAACCAGTCACATCAGCACAGAGTATTAGAAAGATGTGCCACATAAAAAGCAGGATGGCAGTGTGTTAACAGGTAGGCAAGGCTGGAAGGCAGAGCTCATGGTGATGTGTTCTCACGAAGGAAGAGGGTTATCACTAAAACAGTCAAGGGACAGTTGGGCGCTTATGATGTCAGAGACCATCTGACAGTCATTTTATAACGATTAACTCATGTGATTCTACAGACCTTTATGAGTCATGGTCAGATATTATCATCATTTCATAGATGAGGAAACAGAGACACAGAAGGTTAAGGGATTTTCCCAAGCTACATCTTTCAGAAAAGAAAGCTCTGGAATTGGCGTACAGCAGATCTGAGTCTATAGCTGGGATACTGCTAGGTGTCATTCAAAGGCGAGGAGCATGGGGTCGTGGGGCCGGGGAGCCAGTGCCCTTGTGCTCAGACACTACGCTACCCTGTCTTCAGCTGATGTAAGGTCAACAGGCCTATTCTGTGAGTCTCTGAGAGAAATGAATGTCCTGGGGGAGATTTTATAATATCTGAGACCCAGGGGCACACAGCTCTGTTTTGAATTCCCAATAGTGTTATCACATGTGCTGGTTCGTCCCAGACAGCCCTGCTTTATGCTTGCTGTCAAGGTGTAATCAATAATAGTGCTCTAAAAAGTGTCCCAATTTGGAAGATAAAGTATATAGTCATCCTATGTAGACAGTCAAATGGTTAATCCCTGGTCAAGACTAAATCCACTTGAGAGCTGAGGTGCTGTGCTGATGATTTCTTACATACACAAGAGATGGATGGACTTGAGGAGAATTTGTTCTATAATGGGAATACTAAGAAAGTAACCCCCCTCACACCCAGGGAAGAAATCAACAGCAGAAAAAGCAAACAAAAAATAGCAGGAGACTCAAACAAGGCAGCATAATTAGATTTAGTCAAAACTACTCCAAAGAGGGCATTACAATGAGCTGCCAAAGGCTTCGCTAAGATAAAAGGCTGATTTCCTTGGAGAATATCCAAAGTGAATTCCAATCATATCTGGGTTGTTTTACTATCTATCTAGGTATTAGAACCCACCCTTAAGTATCAGGAATTAGGGGACATGAGGTGGAGTTAATTTATTAGTTCGTTCACAGCCTGCTATAGTGAGCCTGAATCCATTCTGCCAACGTCAATATTGGGTCTTGCCTTTTCATACTGGCACAACTACAAATACATGTATGAAGATACTGAGTCATCTTCAACATCAATGAGCCCTTATGAGGGGTAAAGCTCAACCTTTCTTAGCCAATCCCCCCGGGGCCAAACCAGAGAGGGCAGGAAGCCACTGACTTCCTCAAATAATTTGCAGCAGTGATTTCCCTGCAACATTTCCCCGTAAGCGAAAAACTGCTTATTCCGTGTTTATAAGATGTGGAGCTTCCCAAATGAAAGAACTCCAGTCAGAAAGTCCAGATGTTTCTGGAAAATCCATTCTTTTTGCCAAGGAAGTTGATGACAAGTTCTTAAGGTCAGAACAGGAAGCTTGTGTCTTTGGGAGATCTTTGAGAAGACATGGGGAGAGGAAAGCAGGAATGAACCTTTGTGTTGTCTGCACATAAAACTTCACACAAATAGATTTTCCATAAATAAGTCTCCCTATACACTGAAAGTATGGAAAAGAATATACTCAATGAGATATAAAATGTTGAGGTCTGATCATAAAAATTGAGTTCCTATTGTTACTATAGCAGAATGGGTTTTTTTTTTTATGGGATATATTGCAATGGAAATGCACTGACTGTTGATAAGTGATAGACCTGTTAGAATTCATTCCTTTGTGATTGCCAGGTAGGCAATTTCTTAGAAAACTATAGAAACCTGGTCAAGTACCTCTATTTATTTTTCACTAAGTTTGATTATGCTTTACTTCCCATCTAACTTTCTATTGGTAAGTTAGTGCTGAGATAAAAGGATTTTGTGCTATTAATGCGCACTGTGGTCTAGTTTCAAGAATATTTGAAATAATTGCTTCTGGATGGGCTCAAAATTGTAAACCAGAAGGCTCTAGGGAACTTTCACTTGATTTGGGCTGTTTTCAAGCCTATTTTTTCTGCTAGCATTTCCAGTAGAATTTTATCATCTGCTCACCTCTTTTCCTCCACTGCAACCCTAACTCCAGCCCCTGCCAGCAGACAAGAGGAAAGGCCCCATGCAGGGCAAACACAGAAGGTTTTAGAGGCCAGGTCTGAAATTTATGGTCTCCTATAACCACAATGGGCTGGAAACTGGTCTCCCTGTATATCAGGGAGGAAAAATAGAAAAATAAAACAGGGTTTTGTGATCACATAGCTGTCTTCCCGATACTCCATACCATCAGACACATAACCTTACCTTAAACCACATGGTACTCTAGAGCATGACTTTAAAAAAAATTTTTTAATGCTTATTTATTTTGGGGAGAGAGAAAGACAGAGCATGAGTGGGGGAAGAGAGAGAGAGAGACACAGAATCCAAAGCAGACTCCAGGCTCTGAGCTGTCAGCACAAAGCCCAATGTGGGGCTTGAACCCATGAACCGTGAGATCATGACCTGAGTCAAAGTCAGAGGCTTAACTGACTGAGCCACACAGGTGCCCCTCTTTTTTTGTTTTTTGAATAGAGATTATTCCATTTGTAATGTTGATGCTGAGATAAAAGGATATTCATGTTCTTAATATATGCCAATGTCTGGGCACCTGGGTGGCTCAGTTGGTTAAGCATCTGACTTCGGCTCAGGTCATTATCTCATGGTTTGTGGGTTCAAGCCCCACGTCAGGCTCTGTGCTGACAGCTCAGATCCTGGAGACTGCTTCAGATTCTGTGTCTCCCTCTCTCTCTCTCTTTCAAAAATAAATAAACATTAAAAAAAAAAAATATATATATATATGCGCCAAGGTCCACTTTCAAGACTTCTCAACATAGTTGCTTCAGTATTCTTACTGGTAGTCATATGGCATATCTGGGATTTTGTGAGGTACCAAGATTATTTACAGATTCGGTGACTGAAGTCAAACATTTACTCTGCTTCAGAAGATGATTAAGGAACCCAGGGTAATGTACTTGGATATTGCTTCTAGGCATTTGGAGGGTTTTTTCTTCCTGTGTGGAAGCTTCATCCAAATGGCTTAAAATTAGGTGATTATAAATTCTTTGATACAACTTTGTGGAGCTTTATTCCCCTCAACCAGACTGTGGGCTGGGATTAGTGACTTGTTTCTAGGGAACAAAATATTTAAAGGAAAAAATAGTACTTTTTTAGTGGAGAAACCTGGCAAATGCCACTTTATGCAAGTGATCAAGGTGTTAACATTATTAGTAATGTTATGTTGATATCATGTACCCCTGATATGATGTGATGAAAGGCCATTTCACCTTTGTAGTATTCTTTCCCCAAACCCATTACCCTAGTCTAATCATGAGGAAACATCAGACAAATCCCAACTAGGAGACATTCTACAAAATACCTGACCAATAGTCAAAAGTATCCAAACTGTCAAACAGGAAGAAAGACAGAAACTGTCACAGATTGAAGGAGATCAAAGAGACAAGACAACTAAATGTAATGTGGGATCCTGGATTGCAGCCTAGAATAGAAAAATGACACTACTGAATAAACTGGAGAACTCTGGATACAATCCATAGTTTAGTTACTACTATGGTGCCGATGTGAATTTCTTAGTTTTGATGAATGTGCTGTGGCTATATAAAATGTTAACATTAGCATATGGAAATTCTGTACTATTTTTGGATGTTTTCTGTAAATCTATGATTATTTCAGTATCAATAGCTAAAAACGAAACTAAAAATGAAATTTAAAAATTAGATGATTAACTTGAGAAGAGCAACACGGTTAACAATGACAAAGACAGAATTTCAAGGGTAGATAAAGACATTTTATTTTATTTTTATGTATATATGTCCGTATTTTAAAAGTTTATTTTGAGAGAGAGACCATACGCGGGAGGGGCAGAGAGAGGGGGAGAGGGAGAATCCCGAGCAGGCTCCACGCTATCAGTGCTGGGTTGGACGTGGGGCTTGAGCTCATGAACCATTAGATCATGACCTGAGCCAAAATCAAGAGTTTGATGCTCAACTGACTGAGCCACCCAGGTACCCCAGAAAAGACATTTTAGATAATAGCAATTTATCAATTCATTTGGAAGAAGAAAATAAGGCTGAGAGAAGCAAATCAGATAGCTAAATGTTTCAGAGGAGATAAATAGTACCTACCTTAACATAAAAGATTTATTACTCTTAACCTAATACTCTTGTCTCAGGTTATTCCTGAGATGCTTGTTTGTGGGGAGAGGGGAGAATCATGGCATAGATGTAGAAATCACACAGTAAAAAAATTATGCATCACATAATAGGACTATTCATTTTATTTTTTTTTTCTGGTTAATTCCTAATCCATAGGATTTATGGTTCAACCCCCCGCCCACACACTCACATGCAAACATGCACACACACACATACACACACACATCCCCCTTTTCCCACAGCATGTTACCTGCAGTCCTACAAGATAAATTTTAGTATTCCTCATTTGTAGAAGAGTATCATGAGGCTCAAAAAAAGCAAGTGACCTGCCAAGCTTTCACAGCCAAATAATTACCAAACCCTGGATTGAAACCTCTGTCTACAACTGAAGCTCAAGCTCTTTCCATTATACCCTGGTGCTTCCTTTCCTGAAAAGAGGCATGGAGAAGCCCCTGGAAAAGATGAGAGAGGAATATCTAGGAGCAGTCAGCTGGATGAGTTGTAAGGGTTTATCATGAATCATTACTTCTCAGCATTCCAGAACTGAAACTTATGTCCCTAAATTTCTGAAAAGGTCTTAAGTGAGTGAATGAGTCTGGGGCAAAAATAGGCAGTTATCTGTAGTTTCAGGGGCTCTCTGTCAGGTAAAGGATTCAAATAGTTTATTTTCTTCCTTTGAGTAACTTTCTGTATGATCAAAATATTTAGTTAAATGGTATGTTAATCTGGCGAGACAATGGTATTGTGTCTTGCTTCAACCCTGAAAGTATATAATAATAACATTGACTGTTGACCGCATCTTTCCTCTGTGCCTCATACTGTAATATATTGCATTTGTTATTTCTATTTCACATCTCAAAATAGGAAAGGAATGGTTATCTTTGTTTTACGAAAGGGGAGATTGAGGACCTTTTACCAGTGCTGCCCCTCACCGCCCATGCGGTATTATAAAACTAATACCACTTGTGTGAAGCAGTTAGTATAAAAACACATTTAGATGAAACAATGCTGCCAAAGGCAGACGTGTCTCTTCTAATAGATTTCGGTCACCAGTCCACTTCATACATGTGTGCAGCCATTTCCAGGTATTGTATAACAAAACATCTCTTAAGTCAGAGACCTTTTCAACAACATGTTTAATTGCTGGAAACTTAGAAGAAATGTAAGGAAGGAAATGAATACCCACCATTCAGCTAGTGGGTATTCTTCACTTTTCTATTCATTATTCAGTCTCCTTGAGGTTGAGACTGTGGTTTCTTGATTCTCCTAGTATCTCTGTGAGATCACCCTGAATCAACTGGATGACTCCTGGGGGTATAAAGAGGCCTCACACAATGACACTGAGGTAACACCTTTTTTCACTTCCTGGTGAAGGCCTTAGTAGTACTTGACTGGGCTCAGGTCTTTGGCCTGTTAGCAATGAATATGGCCCTGAGACATTCACCTTTTCTTCACCAACCAGAACTCCCTCAGTTATCAGTGGAGCTAAATAAAGATCGCAGCTTATCTCCAAACTCTCCTTACCAGGCCTATGTTAAAAAGGAGCTCTGGACCCAGAAATCCTGTTAATTCAAGTGTACGTACAAATGCTTCTCTCCTAGACAGTGTATTAGTTGACAGGATTTCTGATATGATTATTTTTTATTATTATTTTGTATGGTGCTTTTTATGCTTACACGGATATCATGGTTCTCTACCACAGGGAAGTGATGGAGAAAACCTCTCCCGGTCAAGTGCCAAAGAGAAATGAAACAATCTATTCTAACAAAATGCAGGCATGTACTTTCTTTGGCCTCCCCATTGAGTGTTCAGCCTGAGTTAATTTCTTGCTGACAACAACTAATGTAGTGTCTTGAGTATTTCATTGGCAAAACTGCAAAAGGAAGCAAACAAAATGAGAGAAATTAAACAAGGCATAACCAAATTGACCATTTCAGTTGCATTAATGAAAATGTGTTATTTATGTAAGTTGGAATCAAGCTCTGAAAAGAAGTGAGACACATATATTATATTTCTTGTTTTTTTAAATGATTGTTTATTTATTGAGAGAAAGAAAGAGGCAGAGAGATAAGGAGAAAGAGAATCCCAAGCAGGCTCAGAGCTGTCAGTGCAGAGCCCAACGTAGGACTCGATCTCATGAACTGTGAGATCATGACCTGAGTGGAATCCAAGGTTCAGATGCTTAACCCACTGAGCCACCCAGGTGTCCCTATTCTATTTGTTTAGAGTTATTTACTAAAAAAAATCTATGGTGGAGGAAAAGGTAATGGTTTCCCCTATTTGGTGACCAATATTTTTCACCATTCTCTGCTATGTGGCTCATGCTTACAAATATTAAAAACATGGTATAATTGATTATAATCAACCAATACTTATCATCATGCTAAGAGTTAGGGAAGTGATTCAGACACAGTCCCTGCCATCTTTAGGAGCCAGAAAGAGTTAAACAGGGAAGTTATACATCAATGAAAGTTCATATAAACTATAGAGAAGGGAGTAATTAGCCAGAAAGACTGGAATTTGAAGACTGGGTAGGATTTCACCTAGAAGAACAATTTCAGGACATTAGATTTGTTCAAAGTACAGCATTTGTGTGGGCATAATGGTGGACTAACAAGATATGTTCAGGGAACTCTGAAGAGCTTCTCCTAAATGCCAGAGGGACAAGGACCTGGGGTGAGGGCGGAGATGTGGTCGCAAACATTGCCAAAGAGGTAAGCAGAGACTAGATTGTTGAGGCCAGTCAGAATTCATTAAATACTTAGCACTAGGTAAGGTACTATGTGGGCTACAAAAAACTACTTGGATCCTTTGCTGCTTTTTAAGGATCTATGATCAAACTGAGAAGAGAAACCAACATACATGAGGCAATTAAAACACAATTAAGAAGTCAATGATGCATTATTGACTCTGCGGTTGGAATTCAAAGACGGTACAGAAATCTATATAGTCTCTAATAATCAAAGAATTAAAAAGTTGGATTTGTACTGCCCCTTGACAAATGGGATGGCTTACTTGAAGAGTTCTTAACCGACCAGTACTACCCCCTAGCGGACATTTGGAAATGTGTAAGTTTATTTTTAAATGTGGAAGTGGGGAGGAGGGTGGGTCACTTTTTCATTCATTGGACCAGAGAGGCTAAGTGCCTCATTCAATGAAGAATTGTCTCTCTCAAAACTGCCCCCATTCAGAAGCACTAATCAGATAGAGGGCAGAAAGTAGATTCCAGATGTTGAGAACAAAGTATAAGAATTATAGGTACATATCACTTTTGGTCATTAGCAAAATTTAATTGGATAATTCAGAAAAAGATTCTATTCTATTTTTAAAATACACTAACTTTCTCAGTTTATTTCAGAAAATTCATGATTACGTAGGCCCTTTGGCAGGATTGCAATCTCAAGTGCTATTAGGGGTTAGACAAAAGCCGTAGATATGTAAATTGGTGATTTAACCAGAACCACCTCACCTCCTCCCCTAATGCTGCAAGGTTATTTGGGACATATGGCAGCTCAGTACTGTGGCTGTATGTGCTCATTCTCCTTCATCCACCATGGGTTGAATACAAGTGTCCCGGTTTCAAATGCTTGTGTCACTTTTCTTCTTACACTATGGTTTCTGTCCACCCTTGGCTTTAGTTTACTATTCTCTTTCAGTTTCTTCCGCCTGTAACTGAAGAGTGTTTACGTATCACTTTCAAACCTCCCCAAATTGGGTATCTGATCAGTTTACCCCATGGCTCCTTCCCTGATGGACAAAGCCTTAGTCCACCATGTGGGTCATTGGCTGACTTGCAGGTTACTTTTCTTATAGCCTTGAGTGAAGTCATCTCCCCATCAGTTAGCTGTGGGCAGAATGGTGCGGTCCTAAGCATGGCTCATGGGGCCTCATTCAAAAAGAACTGGGCCATAGCCCCAACAACAAATACAGTGGCTTTTCAATAATGACTCTGGTTAGACAAAAGGAAGGAGGTTTAATTGAAGTGGAACACTGCAGGATCCTGTACTCACTTCCTTCTGCAACTAAAAGGAAAAAAAAATCAAAGCCAATTTTGATGAGCGCACAGTGTAGACAGAATAAACTGCTCACAATTTAGAAGTCTTCTGTTACATTTATGCATACAGACCGTGGTCACTTTCAAATTCAGGTGGCACTATTTTCAGATATAAAGGTCATGGGCTTACCGTCACTTCAAAGTCAACAAGTACAAAATTTAACTCCTTTCTATCGGCACCAAATCACCCTCCAAGCTTCTCTATTTCCAACCATAGTATTAGAGATTTTATAGGGAGTAGTGAACTAATTGTTACGGGGAATAAATCATGGCTGTGAATTGCAAATATCCTAGGCTCCACTTGTTAGAATACCCCAGGGTCAAGATTGATGGAGAGAAATAACCATATAGCCACATAAAATAAAATTTATAACCTGATGGCCTCCTAGCCAAATTGGGCCAGGAAGTGTTTTTCATTTTGATGAGTACTATATATTGTAAGCATTTGAATTAGAGTACAAATACAAATCAAGGCATGTGAAGTAGAGATGTCAACAGTCTTCACCAATCCAGAAGGGGCTAGCTAAAGAAGCCGTAGGTGAGTACCCGCTCACAGGAGATGAATTGCAAGAGGTGACACCAAAGTAGTGCAGGGTGATGAGGTCAGGTGGGAAACATTTTGTTTGGCTTCTACTCCTTCACTTCTTAAAGTGGTCATGCTCTCCAGCTACTGTATGACACCTAGAGTCCCATGGCTGTTTCTTTCACCTGAACGTGGGACTGGTCCAGGGGGAAAAACAAATGTACATTTAGAAGTCTAATTAGAACACACACTGTCAGCAACACTGTACTGAAGGCCCCATTAAACATCTTGTGAATGCCCAAGAGTGCTCCTGCCCATGTTTGGAGTGACACATTTTGGCACGACTGGTGACAATTAGGATCAGACCCAGGACACTGGAGAATTTGCACGGCATCCCATATGGCCTAGTGTTTAGGTAGATTGTTCCCAGGTGCTTGAAACTCAATGAAAGAGCTCTGGGTAGGAATTAGATGAAAATGCTGGAGAATGCAAATTAGTACACTATAGATGGATCTGTATCATGTATGGTCACATTATGGATTGGATTCAACTGTCAGATGGTTATGTATTATTCATGATCAAATTCAGGGTAAAGATACCAGATGGCAAAGGGATATTCATGGTCAGATCATAGTTGTTAGATTAATTATAAATCTACATAAGAATTGGATAATAATCACTCAGACTGCTCTCAGAAGGATACTCTGTAGATCACCTAATCAAAAGTATTTTTAAAATAAGGTGTGTAGGTTATTAGGTGACATTAAACATTTTATGTTACCATAAGTTATTTTCCAAAAAGACTCTCTAGTAACATAAAAAATTTTTTCAGATTTCACTAACCTGTGGCTTTGGTCTTAATGTTGGATAGAGCTCAGGGTAACAATGCCGTTTCTTTAAAGGAGTTTACATGATTTACACTAGGTAGAATGTTAAGGGACTGGTGAGACTCTGTTAGATGATAACAATGTTTTTGTCTGCATGGCTACAACTCATCATGTACAACTCATCAGGTGTCACTAAACCTAATGTCATCAGCATCCCTGTGGGATAGACATCTTCTGATTGCCCGCACCACTCCCCCCATGCCCAAATCCTCTTTCTGTCCTTTCCCACCCTGAATTGTGCTCAGTGAGCATGCTCTAGAAAGGTCATATCAACAAATTCTTTTGTCTTCTATATTCCAGCTGGTTCACTACTGAGGAGCATTAGTGGGAGATGGGGCTTAGAAAGAGCGAATATTCTCTTGGGTCTCTCCCTGTAGGATCTCTTCAGGCTGGCCTGTCTCCACCACAAAGTTCCACAGCTCCTGTTAGGTGGTCCTCCCCAGCACACCGTTTTCTATCTGAAAAGTTTTCTTTCTGAAAACTTCACTGATGATTGCGGTTTTCTGCTGTTACTAGCCCCGGGGTTGTTATCTTTTGTGGTTGCCTTATACCCTGACCACACCTTTGTAAATAGTCTTCTAATTAAATTCTCCTTAAATACTTGAGTGTGCCATCTGGTTTCTGCTAGGATCCAGACTGAAATATACCCTAAGCACAGAATCATAAGGTCAAAGAATAGTTTGTCTACAATGGAATATAGATTGACATGATCTAGTCAATCTTTCTCATTTTACTGATGAAGACATTGAGGTGCAGAGATATCAAGGGATTTAACCAAAGTCACCAGCTACTACATGAAAACCTGGAGACTAGAACCCAACTACTCCGAATCTCTTCAGTGCATTTTCCACAACAAACTCCTGTGCAGAAGGTTGTGGGCACCCCATGTGTCCCCTGAAGGTGTCTGTCAAGGAAAGTTAGCTCCAAGCGGTTGGTCAGTAGAGAGATTTTTCTACATATAGCAGCTTATGGTCAGGTTGTTATCCACAGTTCCAGGAAGAGACTCATTAAGAAGACTGGTGTTACTGAAAATCCAGAGATCCATATAATAACTTCAAGAGTAGTTTCCAAAAATTCCAGCTAAACTTGGCTCCCAGAATGTTACAATACTCAGGAGGGAGAGGATAAAGGGGGAAATATATGAAGTGGGGCCTTTATCTCCCATTGCTCAGATGTTATCCTTAGACAGGTGGAGGGGTTGGGCAGGGGGATGGTTGCAATCAGGCAAGACAGGTGTCACTAAATTGCATGAGAGAAGAGAGACAGGGGTAAGATAATTACCATAAAGTGAGTATCTTTGTGTCAGGAACTGCACTGTTCTACATTCATTATTTTATATAATCCCAACCATAACCCTCATTTCACAGATGAGAACAGAAAAATTCAAGCAAAAGGAAGTTATACCCGTAGGGAGTGGGAAATAAGCCCAAGAGGAAACCTAGAGTTCCATACAATTGGGAGCAGTGACAGCAGCAACAAAGATGATAAAATGTTTCTTATTGCCTGTCACTGGCTAGGATGTTAGGGATGGAGGAGAAACAAAGATCAGGAAAGAAGCACCATGAACTAGAAAGACCTAGTTGCTGCCATTGTGTCCTATGGGCTATGGGGCCATGGGAGTGGGAAAGTACACAGATGACTAGAATATAGTTTGAAAAGTTTTATTATCTGGAAGGACAGGTATGTTGGGGGTACAGAGAAGGGGCAAGTAACACAGACAAGGGAGGGCATGGGGCAGTGAAGATTTTACAGAGGAAGTGACAGCTGAGTGAACTGAAGGATGAAGAGAAGTTGATAGATGATGTGGAAGGGAAGTGTGTTTCAGGTAGAGGAAACAGCATGTGTAAAGGCCTGCTGTTAAGAGAACTCCTGGCAAATAAGTTCATTGGAGCTGATCATATAGGATAGTGGGAAGTGAAGGGGGCAAGGCTGCAAAACTAAGTCAAGGACGTCGTATAGGCTGAGCCTGTAGGTCAGGTTAACGAATTTGGATCTTTCTTTTCCCTCTGAGCATTAGAAAGACACTGAGGGTTTTACATAAGGATATGATATGACCAGATGTCCTGAGGTCACTGATCCTTGGACAGAGATTGTCCTCTCCTCTGGTTTTGTTTGGGGAATGACAAGGCAGCACTCTATTTAGGGTAGGGCAATAAGGCAGCCAGCATGCAGTTGGGCTCAGAGGGCCCATAGGTGTTAATTATCCTTGACTGAAAGCCAGGCCTCTCCAGGGATCCCCAGTAGTTCTGTGTCACTGACAGTGTTTGCCAGTCTATGTGGCACTCTCTGCCTAGCTGCAAGGAATTAGAATTTACTCTGCTTCCTTGAGCATTTTGTCCCGTTTTAAAGGAGAACCTAAGATATTGTTCAACAGAGGTTACATTGTTTTCATGGTATCATATAATAAGTACATATCTTTCATGACTTATGATGGGGTTGTATCCCATAAACCCATCATCATAAGTCAAAAATACCATAAGTTTGAAAACACATTTAATACACACAACCTACTGAACATGGTAGTTTAGTCTAGACTACCTTACATGTGCTCAGAAAACTTACATTAGCCTATAGTTGGGCAAAACCATCTCACATGAAGCCTATTTTATAATAAAGTGTTGACCATCTCATGTAATTTATTGAATGCTGTACTGAAAGTGAAAAACAGAATGGCTGTATGGGTTCAGAATGGTTGTTAGTGTATCGGTTGTTTACACTTAGTGATCATGGGGATGACTGGGAGCTGTAGCTTGAGGCAGCTGCCCAACAACACAAGAGAGTATCATACATACTGCCTATTGCCAGGCCAGAAAAAGATCAAAATTCAAAATTGGAAGTATGGTTTCTACTGAATGTGTATCACTTTTGCACCATGGTGAAGCTGAGAGATCATAAGTCGAATCATCAGAAGTTGGGGACCACCTGCAGTTGCGATGTCTTTTTAATTAACATTTGTGTTTTGTTTGCTTTTCCTTTTCCAGTCAGTACAGTCTAGCACTGAGTTGTAAGAGTGGCTCAGGATATTTATCTGCCTTAGATGGACTCGGAAAACTTGACCTTGAGTTTGTATCTGGCCATGTGATACAATCAGAACTTGCTCAACTTTGGGAGCCACAGCATTTATAGGAAAAGTATTTCCAGGCAGGAAAAGGGCAGAAAGGGTATTCCTTTGTAAAATGTGAATGGATATGAGACTGAGACCTTGGCTGTATCTGTATGTGCATTAAACTGTCCAGAGAAGTTACCTAAAAGATGCTTACTGAATAAAAGAGAAGTGCTTGGCTATTCTTTATAACTGAAGCAAAATGTTCCTGAAATATTATTTACCCTTCCATGTGCATTTTCCCCATTCCTCTCCTCTCCTTTTCCCTTCTATTCCATTCTATTTTAAAGGAAAATTCTAGTTACAAACCAATAAATTGATTTTAGAACTCACTAATGATTGGATTATAGCCTGGACTTTGAGAAATGCTGCTATAGAGGATTTAACCAAAATGTATTTTTCCTATAATTCTGTTATGGCAAAGAAATGAATTCTGCTTGAACTATGGAATTAATAAGTCCTACCTAACTGCTTGAAGTATCTGAGGATTGGTGAAGATTTCCACAGAGACTGTTACCTCATTGGAAGGGTAGCAACACCATTTCTTAAAGGAAGGAATACCTTTATATGGCTATGAGATGGTAAACTCTTGAACCCCACTATATTTGGGAGGTTGGTTAGTAGTATTAGATAGCAATGTAATGGTTTCTTCCCATGAGAAATCTATTTTCAGTTCAAACTCTAATCATAGAGGTATTCCTCTGCCTGAAACAAATGATATGGTGGACATACTGCTGATCACTAACTCAGAAAAAGCTGATTAGAATTCAGAATGCTGAGATCAGAGACAGAAAAAAAGCCAAATTAGGCACATAGGAAAAGGTGCCATTCCTATGTTCTAAAGGAACTGGAAGCCTGAATTTTTCAGATCCTGTTGAAGGTAGTAGTTCCACTTCTCATTAATATTAATTCCTAGTCCTGAGAATAAGTGAATGAGTAGAGACTTGAGAATTTCTCAAGTGCCATGATGAAGGATGGAAAACTTTTCAATCCCAGTTGGTGCGGAATAAAACCATGGAAATGATGAGCCCCAGGGAAGGGGATCAGAATAGTGAACATAAGAAGATAAACCAGATGGATAAACCAGAACAAAGACATCTTAACTTAGTCTTCTGGGTTAAAAGGTTTCCCCCAATCCCACAGTGAGAATTAGAAGAATTAGAAAGTGATATCAGAGCCTCAATGTGGGTGTTTATTATTTGCAAACATAATTTTTTTAAATTATTTATTTGAATTCAAGTTAGTTAACATACAGCATAGTATTGGCTTTGGGAGTAGAACCCAGTGATCCATCACTCCCTATAAACAGCCAGTGCTCAACCCAACAAGTGCCCTTCTCAATGCCCATCACCCATTTACCCCATACCCTCACTCACCTCCCCTTCAGCAACCCTCAGTTTGTTCTCTATATTTAAGAGTATTTTATGGTTTGCTTCTTCTGTTTTTATCATTTTTCCTTCCCTTCCCCTTTGTTCATCTGTTGTGATTCTTAAATTCCACATATGAGTGAAATCATGTGATCTTTGTCTTTCTCTGACTGACTTATTTTGCTTAGCATAATATACTCTAGTTCCATTCACGTTGTTCCAAATGGCAAGATTTCATTCTTTTTGATCACTGAGTAGTAGTCCACTGTGTGTGTGTGTGTGTGTGTGTGTGTGTGTGTACCACATCTTCATCCATTCATCAGTTGATGAACATTTTCTATAAACATTGGTGTGCACATGCCCCTTTGGACCAGTATTTTTGTATCCTTTGTATAAATATTTAGTAGTGCAATTCCTGGGTCATAGGGCAGCTCTATTTTCAATTTTTTTGAGGAACATCTATACTGTTTTCCAGAGTGGCTGTACCAGTTTGCATTCCTACCAACAGTGCAGAAGTGTTCTCCTTTGTTTCTCCGCATCCTTGCCAACATCTGTGTTTCCTGAGTTGTTAATTTTAGCCATTCTTACAGGTGTGAGATGGTATCTCATTGTGGTTTTTATTTGTATTTCTCTGATGATGAGTGATGGTGAGCACCTTTTCATGTGTCTGTTAGCCATCTGAATGTCTTAGTTGGGAAAGTGTCTATTCATGTCTTCTCCCCATTCCTTCACTGGAATGTATTTTGGGTGTTGAGTTTGATATTTTCTTTATAGATTTTAGATACTAACCCTTTATCTTATATGTCATTTTCAAATATCTTCTCTCATTCTGTTGGTTGCATTTTAGTTTTGTTGATTGTTTCCTCTGCTGTGCAGAAGCTTTTTATCTTGATGAGGTCCCAGTAGTTCATTTTTGCTATTATTTCCCTTGCCTCTGGAGATATGTCTAGTAAGAAGTTGTTGTGACCAAGGTCAAAGCGGTTAATGCTTGTTTTCTTCTCTAGGATTTTGATGGTTTCTTGTCTCACATTTAGGTCTTTCATCCATGTTGTTCAACATAATACTGGAAGTCCTAGCCTCAGTGGTCAGACAACAAAAAGAAATGAGAGGCATACAAATTGTCAAAGAAGCCAAAATTTCACTTTTCACAGATGACATGATACTCTACATGGAAAATCCAAAAGACTCCACCAAAAAGCTGCTAGAATTAATTCATGAATGAATTCAGCAAAGTTGCAGGATATAAAACCAATGTACAGAAATCTGTTGCATTTCTATACACTGATAAGAAAGCAGCAGAAAGAGAAATCAAGGAATCAATCCCATTTACAATTGCAATAAAAACCAGAACATACCTAGGAATAAACCTAACCAAAGAGGTAAAAGATCTGTACACTAAAAACTATAGAAAGTTTGTGAAAGAAATTGAGGAAGATACAAAGAAATGGAAAAACATTCTATGCTCATGGATTGGAAGAGCCAGGTATTGCATTAAAATGTCGATACTACCCAAAGCAATCTACACATTCAATGCAATACCTGTCAAAATAACACCGGCAGTCTTCACAGAACTAGGACAAACAATCCTAAAATTTGTATGGAACCAGTAAAGAACCCGAATGGCCAAAGTAATGTTGAAAAAGAAAACCAAAGCTGGAGGCATCACAATTCAGGATTTTGAGCTGTATTACAAAGCTGTAATCATCAAGACAGGATGGTTGGTACTGGCATAAAAACAGACACACAGATCAATGGAACAGAACAGAGAACCCAGAAATGGATCCATAAATGTATGGCCAACTAATCTTTGACAAAACAGAAAAGAGTATTCAGTGGAAAAAAAGGCAGTCTCTTCAGCAAATGGTTCTGGGAAAACCGGAAAGCGACATGCAGAAGCATGAAGCAAACATACTTTAAATAAATGAACAGTCAACATTACATGGCTCTCCTTCTGCACCATGAACTCAGTAATTCTCACAAACCATTCATGTGGCCCTTATAAATTGTAAGTCTATGACTGAAATCAAACCGTACAAACCTAACCTCCATTGGTTCTACCCTGTTTTACATGTCACAAATGAGCATAGTTTTGGCTTTGCATCAGGCAAACATAACTTTAAAATAATGTTTTCCTTTCTGCTATAATCTGAATGTTTAGGTCCTCCCCCTAATTCATATGTGGAAATTCTAACTCCCACAGGATATGTTTGGGCCTTTGGGAAGTGCTTAAATATGAGAGTGGAACCCTCATGAGGGACTGGTACCTTATTTGAGAAACCCCAAGGAGATAAATTCCTAGCCTGTTCTGCCAGGTGAGGATACAACAAGAAGATGTGACCTGGAAGACGGCTCTCACCTGACCATGCTGGCTGGCAATTATCAGCAATACATTTCTGTTGTTTATAAGTTCCCCAGTCTGTGGTGTTTTGTTGGAGTAGCCCAAACAGATTAACATACTTTCCTTAGAAGTTGAGTTATTAGAGATTTTCAACAACACTTTTCAGGAGGGGAACTCACAAATTCATGCTCTCCATGCTTGTTATCTGCAACCCTGTGGAATGGACTGTGTTTGCTTGCCACATCGCCTTGCTCTCTTTCTATAGGGATCTCTCCCCTTTCAATTTTGCTTCCTTGGGAACCCAGTTATTGAGGAGGTACTTTCCCTCTTTGCTGGTAGTGGCTTCTCTTTTCCTCCAGTAGCATACCTATATGTATCTCAGAGCTAGAGTTAATGCCTGAAGGATTTTCACTAAAATCCTAATGAATTAAGGAGGATAGGTCTTCTGGAAAACATTTTCACTTTAGCTGAGTTCTATGTCTTAACCCAGGAGTTTGTCATAATTAGACCAATACTTTCATTCTTTAATCTAGATGAAGAATGTAAGGCTCAAAAAAGTTGTCTTAATTCCTCCTCAAAAGGAATATTCTACCAACCAGATTTTTAAGCTTCTTGGTCTATCATTGAGACACTGTGTTTCTCTAGAAGGAAAAAGGGCAAGGTTCTTTTCTGAGCTTTATGGTTTTTTATAGAGATTGTTGGTGAATTTATCTTGGTGTGTATTAAAGCACTAAAGTTGGTTTGTAACATATTGTGAGAATAAAAAGGAAACAAGACTGGAACTTCACTTGAATATATTAAATTTTGCTGCTGTTCCACGTCCATTGGTCTTCTAGAGATTCTGTGATACTCAGTTTAAATACAAAGCAGAAAACAAGAAGAGAAATGCACTTATATCTCTTGAAGGCTCAGCCATGTTGAGGGATTATACACACAACCTCCTTAATTCTCACAGCCAACATTTCAGCCAAGTATTTTTATCTACATTTTGTAGAAAAGGAAACTGAGGCCCATGTACTATTTTGTTCATGGCCACCTAGATCATAGAGGCAGGAGTTGAGCTTAGTTTCTTTTTGTTTATAAAGTTCACACTCTTTCCACTAGCCCATGAAAACTCCTAACTTTCACAAAGCTTACCCTTTACATGGGGAGCATTTCAGACATCAAAAATAGAGAACATATATTATGAAGTCCAAAAAATGAGTGGCCAATTGTGTTGAGATAAATTGGATAAGTAAGCCAGGGCTGAATTCACAAATAAAACTTTTCTAAGTTCCCACTCAGAGATGTAGAGCTAGAAAGAGCATCTCTCACCCCCTTATAATGAAAAAAAAAAAATAGACAAATTGCAAGCTCATGACTTTTTTTGAACTGTCAGAGAACTTTTCACAGGGTAATTACCTGGCTCAAAATCTAAGATGAGAGAGGCATCTGCAGGTAACAACCACATACGAACACTGATGTACCTGGAGGAGACACATGTAGACATCGGTAAGAAGAATCCCAATGGAAAATGAGAGAGTTGATGCCAAGTGTGCATAGGCAAGAGAATTAAAGCACCTAGGGGCCACAGGAATTGGTGAATCTTCAATCTTTTCAGGCTTTTTCTCCATAAACCCTACTGAGATCTTGCAGAAAAGTTTGGAAAGAGTCCTAAGAAAGTGTCCTAATATGGGGAAGGAAAGTGCAGCTGCTGAAGGATGGTCACATAATTCCACCTGGACCCTTCCCACTGATTTTCCCCATTGAATGAAAGTGTTAATCTGTAGGGCGAAGGGCAGCAAATGTAGTCGTTTACGGTAGTAGTGGAAAGCCACTGTAACTGGAGAAAGGGAACAAGGGGAAAATGCTATTTCTTTGGGGAAGGAGCAGGGATAAGTAACACGTTGGGCCCATAATCATAGCCAGGTGAGGAGCAGAAGCACTGAGATGGCCATATCCATGGTAGGCTTTGTCTGCTGAGAGTGCCCAGAAACAATGACATTCTAGTAGCAATGACCACACCTAATGCCAATGCTCAGATACTGGTTTTTAAATATAAGAAATCGGGATTCCTCAGAGAAGTGGCCTATTCCAAGGCTGAGGCAGGGAAAATACAGGATGACCCTGGACTATTTGAAGGTATCAGAAAACACAGTAGTGAAAAAAAGGCTAGTTTCATGTTATGACTTGAGCAACAAAATAAGTAATGATAGTACTGGTCTTTATAACCCAAAGAATAAAGTAAATATCCATGAGTCACCGATGTAAACAAATAAGTGAATAAATATAGAAATGGAGCAGAGGTAAACTGTCCTTACAGGAGAACTCCAAATAATAAATGTTGAAGGAATGAGGGAAGGAAAACAATTACCATTAGAACATAGCAAAAATTGCTACAATCATGATCCACAGAGGAGTGCTAAAAATCTTTGGATTAAAGTTTGAGAGGAGTAAGAATATTTGTCTTAAAGTGTCTTTCTCCAGATATTTATTATTTACAAAGGGAAAAATAGTAACTTTACATTGGAGAAATCTGGACAAACCACCTTAACCAAGTGATATCCGGTAAAATGTCTCAACATCATGAAATCCCCGATATGTTTCACTGCAGAGAGCACACCTCCTTTGTGGTATCATCCTTATAAACGGAGCATAACCTCAATCTAAGCATAATGCACTCTTAACACCTCTAACTACATAAAATGTATATCTCAGCATATTACAAGCTATTTGAAGATAAGGGTGTCAAGTGTGTTTCTTTTTCTTCATTTTTAGTCCGTCAAAAAAAGGAGATAAGGTGGAATACAATCAAAGCCTTGAAAAGAGAGAATAAAATGCCAGCTGTAAGTGCTAATATAATACAGTTACTGAATATTGTATGTGGCTCTGAGCTTCCTTTCTCCCAAGGTAAGAAGAGAATCACAAAGAATAAACACCAAATTTTGTGAGAGGTAAAGTTTTCCATACCAACATATGATTTTGCACCATTCTAAACACAGTGTTTTGAAAGAGAGGAAAGACACCTGTAATTCTACTCCTAATGTACAGTTTACCTTTGAATGTTCATTGTTATCTTGTTTGAATACACGTTTTGTATATCTGCAATCCCACTGTAGATGTCATTTTGTATTGTTTTATTGAATTGCGTCACTTATTTCCCATCTCTCTACATAGTATTCAAAGCTTATCATTTTAGTGTTTATACACAAATATTAACACTCTGTTATATGAAAATGCTATAGTTTACCTATGCATTTTCCTCTTGTTGGACAGTTAGGTACTAAATGTTTCTTGGCACTGAATTCTGGAAGAGGTGTTCTGTGTGTGATCCCCAAAAGGGGACATGGAGCCATGAAACAGACAGTGTCATTGGTAGCACTGGTACAAAATGCAGAAAAGAATTTCATGTGGATATTTCTGATGAGGGGACGGTCCAAAAATGTACACCAGTGAAGTAGATTTACCTACAGCTCAGCTACTGAAGGACTGATTTGTTGGTGTCATATATCTTTGTATATCTTTTTGTGTTTAACATTGAACCTTTCACATAACTGAAGCTTAGCAAATGCATGTCAATGTAGACGTACTTTCATCTTCCTCATTATTGCATCTCTGTACCTTCCTTCACTTTGGAGGAAAATCCATGTCACAACCAGACTATTTCTAAGCTTTAATGTCAGACCCATGTGGCAAGGGATTGAGTTCAGCTGACTCTTGAACAACTCAGGGGTTAGGGGCGCCAATGCCCCCTGCCTGCACCCCATGCATTTGACAATCCACATATAACTTTTGACTCCCCAAAACCTTAACAACTAATAGCCTAGTGTTGACCAGAAGCCTTACCAATAGCATAAAGAGTTGATTAACACATATTTTGTATGTTATATGTATTATATATGGTATTCTTACAATAAAGTAAGCTAGAGAAAAGAAAATGTTATTCAGAAAACCCACAAGGAAGAGAAAATACAGCTACAGTTACTGTATTTATCAAAACACAATCCACGTATAGTAGTATAAGTGGCCCTGTGCAGTTCAAACCCATGCTGTTTAAGGGTCAACTATACTTATATGCAGCAAAGGAAATACAAAAATACCCTCGGTGTTAGGAAAAATAAAGGAAAACAGAAGCAACTCTCAACGCTACAAACCACGAAGAATAACAATACATTTAGTAACAGAGTAAGTACTATTCTCCAAGAATTCATGCTTTCCCATTACTCACCTCAAAACTAAATGAAAATTCAGCAAGCTTTTCAATGCTTTCAAGTAGATTACGTACATAATTAGAAATTATTTTACTGGTGGGCTATGAGAAACACACTCAGATCTAACAACAACAAAATCTTTGTAAAGAAATCAAGCTTTCTAAAGGGCCAGGTGTCTGCCCACTTATATAAAACTACATTTCTGAATATGCTATTTTAATCTGAGTTCATCATCTTCACTGATATGTCTTCCTTTTAAATATCTTAGTCTTTTCAATTTTGTTCATTATTAGAGTGATGATTTAAAAAACCATTTTTAAGAGTCTTCCTTTTTTGTAAATATTTTTACTTTTAGGTTTTCTAGCCATGAAAATATATTTCCCTTCTTTGAAAGTTTTGTTTTTCTAAGTCCTAGAACTCACCTGTGACTCAACTCAAAATTTGCATTTCTTTACTATGATAAATTTCAAGATTATATGATAACGTCTTGGGTATTCTGTAGTATCAACGTTATATACATCTGGTATAAAATTGTGACGTTTTCCACTTGGCCTTTTTGTGAGTTGTTCTATCTAAATTGATGTTTTTCATCAACTGTGAAAAATTATCAGCTATTATCTCTTCAACATTGCTTATTATTATTTATATGGTCTCCTTCTGGAACTCTGACTAAACAGAGGACAGTTTCATCTGCTCTTTATGTGTTTTAACTCCTCTCTCACATTCCCATCTCTTTGTGAATCATTTCTTTAAGTTTATTAATTTTGAGAGAAAGAGAGAGAAAGAGAGAGAGAGAGCAGGGGAGGGGCAGCGAGAGAGAGGGAGAGAGAGAATTGCAAGCAGGCTCCATGCTGTCAGAGCAGAGCCCAATGTGCGGCTCGAACCCTCGAACCGTGAGATCATGACCTGAGCTAAAATCAAGAGTTCAACACTTACTTGACTGAGCCACCCAGGTGCTCCTGTGGATAATTTCTTAATATATACCTTTTAGCCAACCGATTCTTTTCTCAGCTGTGTCTAATGTGCTAATCTGTCCACATAATTTTGATTATTATATTTTATTCTTCATTTATATGTCATTTATAATTTACATTTCATCTTGTTCTGTCATTTGCCTAAACTGACTAATTTATTCAAAACTTCTGTGTATGTGGATTAAGATATGTTACTATTCATTGCCTGCTGTTAAGAACCTGGCTTTGTAAGTAAGTGTATAAAATTAAAAAATATATTTTAAGGAAAGGACAACAAATAAGCGTTTAGTATTGTCCCTTGCAATATTTGGAATATACTTCTACAAAAAGGTGTTTGCTGCTTATCTGAAATGCAAATTAAACTGGGTATCTTGTATTTTTGCTAAATCTGGCAATCGTAGGAAACGTTGAGGCACTGGGTAGAGTAATGTGACATTCTTTACTCATTAGCAATAAAATAAAAGGCACACTTTGCCAGTCTGCAGTAATCATGTATGGTAGCAACTAGACATTTTGTCAATAGTTATGTCCAAATTCTTTGTGAGTCCCCTGATTCATGAGCATGGAAGCGTTTGCCCAGGGTCTGGTTTTCTCCCAAATCATATATGTATCACAAATCATGTATAACCTGGATGTATTCTCACACTTCTAAAGCACTCACTTAACAGGTAAATGACCTGCTCCCAACAGTTTTGCAATGCAAGATTCAAATGAATACCTTAGGAACATGACAAATTATTACTTGTCACAGACCTTCCCAGCGGGCTGCAAACTGTCACAATCATAAATGTGAAAAGGATGTGATCATCATGGCAATGACTTTCATACCGTGTTTTGTTGAGTTCTAAGGTTCCTCTGAGGTATCGCTAAGGCCACCTTGAGGGTAAAGTTCTCAGTTCCTGATTGAATCCAGGTCTCTCATTTTTTATCTGTTACACGTATTTGGTCAGAACAAAACATTTCACTTGAATAAAATCTTCTGCCATTAAAAAATATTTGCAGACTAATCTAGAAACATATACACTTTGGTGTAAGAAAAACTTGGGTCTGACCCTGGTTTGGGCACTTATCTTTTATGTAAATTTAGGCTGTTAACTTGGCCTCTCTAAACCTTTTCCCCAAGTGAGAAAAAGAGATAATATTAGAACTTTCCTCATAGCTCTTTTTCTTATTTTCCTCTTTTTATTTTGATATTTTGTAAGAATACTTAAGATGAGATCTATCCTCTTGACAAATTTTTAAGCGTACAATCCAGCATTGGTAACTCTAGGCACGATGCAGACCTCTAGAACTTATTCATCTCGCATACCTGAAATGTTCAACACATTGAGGAGCAACTCCTTTCTCTCTTCCCCCAGCCTCTGGCAACTACTATTCTACTCTCTGTTTCTATGAGTCTGACTACTTTAGATACCTCATACGAGTGCCTCCACGTTTGTCTTTTATGGCTTAATTCGCTTAACATAAGGTCTTCCAGATTCATCCGTGTTGTTGCAAGTGGCAGGATTTCCTTCTCTAAAGGTGAAATAATATCCTGATATAGATATATTAATTATATGTATCCATATATGGATAGATAGATAGCTAAATAAAATGTGATATATGTCCATTGATGGACATTTAAGTTGTTTCTGTATCTTGGCTATTGTGAAGAGTATTGTAATGAACATAGGAGTGCAGATATCTCTTTGAGATCCTGCTTTCAATTTCTTTAGATATATACTCAGAAATGAGATTGCTGGATTATATGGTAAGGAAAACTGAGATAATTAACATGAAATGTTTAGTACAACAGCTGGTATATAGTACATAATAAACCTTAGCTGTTATTATAATTTTTATGTTGAAAGTAATCTCTGATTCAGTTAATAATTATCGCTTCTATTCTGATCTAGAAATGTATGTCGTTTTTTTTCATGTAATCTTCACCCTAAAATGTGGAGGTCATTGCATTCTTGTCCCACAGGGGAGGAAGTAGGCCTGGGGAGCTTGGTAAGCAGCACTGTTCATTCAGCCGTAAGTAGCCGACTGGAGTTTTGAACTTGAGTGTCCTGATTCCAAGTATGATTTTCTTCCTAGTACCAAACCATCTCCTCTGGAGTCAACAGGAGCATGTTGCTCCTGATTTATAATAGCATTTAAAACTTCAGATTTGTGAATTTTGGAGTTTTGCAGAAAAGTTGCATTATTAAATAATTACCAATGTTTTCTTTCCAACAATCAATATTAATATGATTGATATGTGATCAGAAGAATTTTTGAGGGTGCTTTCTGATTACTTACTTCCTCGACTCCAGAGGACTGTGGTTCGCTGCGTTAATGGATGTAGCCTGCAGGAGTGGAGGAAAGCCCCTGTCACCTCACCCTTTGAAGAATCTTGCATTACTTTCCTATAATTATTTCTGTAGGTTAATGACATCAAAGAGCATTCTGCAGCAGATAAAGTGAACTTCTTCTGATAAACATACCATTATAGAAAATCATACCAAGCACGGCTACTTTTGTATGCTGCCAAAACACACAAATGCCTTATTTTGTTCAAGTGTTAAAATTTTTCATAATTAGCACACCAGGTGATTCCAGTCATTGGAGATGGTGACACAATTATTTCGCCAGAGCTTTTTTGTCTGCTTATTGAACTGGCATCAATCTGAAATATTCTTTCTTCGCCTGAATTTCCATTTTTATATTTCTCAATAAAATATCAATGGAGCATTTGTCTCCTCTCTTTTTAGTTCCTCTTATACTGTTGCAGTTTACAATATTATTTCACTTAACCTTTATTACAACCCAGCAAGGTAGGTCCCGGCAAGACAAGGGAGTTAAAACTGCCCACCTAAAGTTTCCTGTCTGCAAATGAAGATGCTAGAATTGGTTGCCAGGTTTTGTTAACACTGAAGGTGAAGGTCCTTCTGGATATAAGTTCAAATCTCAAACAATTCCATAAATTATGTACATGATTATAGGCATATAGGAAGGCACCACTTAGGGTGCAGTGGAAATCAATGTAATAAATATGGTAATAGCTAACATTTACTGAGAGCTCATTATGTGCTAGGCATTGTGTAGCACTTTGCAAGTGTTAACTAACTTAATACTCATAAAAACCCTTTAGTATGTATGTTTGTAAGTATATTTTTATACCCAAATTATAGAGGAGGAAACCAAAGTGTAGGTAATTGTTACTCTCACAAACTTCCACATCTAGTATGGGGGGGGGGGGGGCTTGGGTTTTGACCTGATTCTGTGTGGGTAAAGGCCTCCTCTTTACCCCTAGATGAGGTGGCGACTTTTGTTCCTTTAGTATATTGCTGGGTTCTGAATCTGTGCCATATTTTGGGTGCTGGCAGAAATTGTATGATGATTTAGTCCAGGGGGTTGATATGATTTCTTCTTCAGAGTTTCCTTGTACTTTCTAGAAATGAGGGAGAACGTCTTCATACTAATTCTTTGTTAATCTACTCGATTTGCTGCATGGGTTTGTAAATAATGCTTAGTTTAAGTTTTAAAAATGTATTTTTCTATCATTTACAACAAATTCCTTGATTTTCTTTTTAGAAATAAATATTATTTACCAAAGTACTTTCCATTTTACTCATAGATATATAATTTACATATTTGTTAAACCTCTCTGTGGGAAAGCTTCTTTTATATTTTATACATTACTTACTTTTCCAATACACTAACATTTATTAAATCTGATATTAGTTCTTGATTTTTAAATTGAGGTATAATTCACATATAGCATTATATTAGTTTCAGATGTAGAACATAATGATTCAATCTTGTGTATATTGCAAAATGATCACCACAGAAGTCTAGTTAACATTGTCGCTATACAGAGTTACAAAAAATTTTTTCCTCGTGATAGGAACTTTTAAGATCTATTCTCTTAGCAACTTTCAATTATTCAATAGAGTATTATTAACTATAGTCAGGATGCTGTGCATTATATCCCCATCACTTATTTACATTTTAAAACCTGTTTACATTTTAAAATTTTTGTCATGGGGCACCTGGGTGGTTCAGTCAGTTCTGACTTCAGCTCAGGTAATGATCACATGGTTCATGAGTTCAAGACCTGTGTCAGACACTGTGCTGACAGCTCGGAGCCTGGACCCTGCTTCAGATTCTGTGTGTCCCTCTCTCTCTGCACCTCCCCTGCTCATGCTCTGTCTCTCTCAAAAATAAATTTAAAAAATATTTTAAAATTTTTGTCATAATTTCTTAAAAACACAAACCATTAGGGGCGCCTGGGTGGCGCAGTCGGTTAAGCGTCCGACTTCAGCCAGGTCACGATCTCGCGGTCTGTGAAGTTCGAGCCCCGCGTCAGGCTCTGGGCTGATGGCTCGGAGCCTGGAGCCTGTTTCCGATTCTGTGTCTCCCTCTCTCTCTGCCCCTCCCCCGTTCATGCTCTGTCTCTCTCTGTCCCAACAATAAATAATAAAAAACATTGAAAAAAAAATATTTAAAAAAAAAAAAAACACAAACCATTAAATACTTATCCTCTTGCAACCTTATTTTTAGTTACTTTTAAAGTTTCTCTTTTGTTTTGGCCATTTAAACATTTTAAATATCTCTTGTTTATTTAATCATTAAATACTATGCCCAATGTTTTTTAAATGAGCTTTTAACAACATGATCTGCACCTGACGTCTCCACTGTACTTGTGCCTGTGGAGATCGATAAGACATCAAAAGAAAACAGATCATAGAACAACCAACTCATAAAGTCACTTCTGTTGCTAAGCCAGCCACTCTCTCCCTTATCCCTCCCCCTTGGCATAAGTTCCATTTAGAGCAAATATGACACTGAAACGAGTCATATGTACCCTGAAGCGATGCATGATGTCCATATACTAGAAGGAGGTCATAGTGTCTCTGTGTTGGTATAATGAGTCTTGGGAGGCCCCTGCAAAGAAGGGACCAAGGTCCCTTGCTGCAGCACCAGAGTGGTGATCATATCTATAAAACAGGTGGAGGCTCTGGAGGTTCCCTCTGCTCATGGTGGTCACTGAGGTAACTTTGAGATAAACACTATTGAGTCACTAGTGAGATCAAAAGGAGGTGCTACTCGTAACTATGGCCCTATAGCAGGTTTAGACTGGATTCCTCTGGAACCTTTTCCCAAAATGATCTTGTTCACTCTGCTGTCCACTTTCCCGAAATTCCTTATTTTATTGAATTTTTTTTAACGTTTATTCATTTTTGAGAGACAGAGAGACACAGAGCATGAGTGGGGAAGGGGCAGAGAGAGGGAGACACAGAATCCGAAACAGGCTCCAGGCTCTGAGCTGTCAGCACAGTGCCCGACGCAGGGCTCGGACTCACGAACTGCAAAGATCATGATCTGAGCCAAAGTCGGACACTCAACCAACTGAGCCACCCAGGTGCCCCATGAAATTCCTTATTTTTTGGATGACTCTATTGCCAATAATCAATAGAGTTTGTAAGGACAAGGTTCTTGTTTAGATGAAAATATCACAAAAATAATAACTCTTACTAATACAGTATTTTTGTAAGTTGGGCAGGTACTATTTTGAGCAATTTACACATATTGACTCATTAAATCTTTAGTACAACATATGACAGATGGGCAAATACAGGTCCAGGAATGGTAGTGGCTGTCCAAGGCACACAGTGAATAAGGGGAGATGCTGGGATTTGAGACAAGTCAGGCTGTTCGCAACCACTACACCATATAGCACCACATATTTATCTACTAACACTAATTGAATGCATTAAAATCAGTTCATGATGTTTCCAGATTGTAAAAGGATAAACCTAATATGGTCTAGTTTATTATTATAGCACCAATAATTCACTGATCCACTTAGCAAATATTTATTGAACTCCTGCTGTGTGTTTGTCACCGTGTGAGACAAAAATGGCATAAAATAGACAGGATTATTTACAATAAAATAAAATAAAATAAAATAAAATAAAATAAAATAAAATAAAATAAAATAAAATAATATAAAATAAAATAAAATAAAATAACAGGATTCCTCATTTCATGGAACATTCAGGCTGTCTAGGAACAGAGATTTTTAAACCAGTGATTATAAGAAAGCGAGCATGATATGTGATATGACAGGGAGGCTCCAGGGAACAGAGGACCTAACCATGTCTAGGTAGCAGAGGGGGCTTCTTTGAGAAAGCAACATTCCCACTAAGATCTGAAGGATGAGAAGTTATTCATGTAAATGGTGAGAGGAGGGGTGTTCCTAGGTGGAGGTAGCAGAAAATGGGGGAGTTTACCATCCAAAAGAACCATCTGGAGCTTGCAGAGAAGGAAAAAGTGAGAAGAGCAGCAGTGATCCTGAAGAGCTAAGCAGGACAGATCATGGACAGGTTTGAAGATCATGTTAAGGAGTTTCTCCTTTAACTCAAAAGCAAAGGGGGAGTCCATATGAAAGATTTAGGAGCTGGGGAGTGATATAATTATATTTTCATTTTAAAAAGAATATTCTGACTACCATATGGACAGTAGATTGAAAGTGTATGTATGTGGAGGGGCAAGACTAGAGGCAGGGAGACCAGTTAAGAGACTGTAGTCCAGGAACAATGGTGGCCAGGTCTAGAGGGTTCATAGAAATGGAGAGAATTGGGCAGATTTAAGAGGTAAGTAAAAGGTAAAATCTGGGGCACCAGGCTAGCTCAGTTGGTTGAGTGTCCAACTCTTGATTTTGGCTCAGGTCATGATCCTAGCATTGTGTGATCAAGCCGAGTCAGTCTCCACACTGAGCATGGAGCCTGTTTAAGATTCTCTCCCTCTCTCCCACTCTCTCACTCTCTCTCCCCCTTCCCCTGCTCGTGTTCTCGCTCTCTCTCAAAATAAAATACATTTTTTTTTCTTAAAAAAAGGTAAAATCAGTAGGACGTAGTAATTGATTGGATGTGAGGATAAGGAGTTGTCAGCTGTTTCTGGCTCTTGCAAAGGAGAAGATGATTATGCCCTTTACTGAGTTGGAAACCTTGGATACATGCATAGGCCATGGAGGAAAGGTGATGATAATGGCATTAGTTGAATGTGCTGAGTTTTAGGTGCCTCTGAGACATCTAAATGAAGTTAAGAACCTACAACAGTGCACATAGTACATAGGAGGTACTCAAAAACTTCTGTTGAGTTGAATGAACACATAGTAGACAGCGGGGTATATGTGTTTGGAGCTCAAAGTCAGGCTTACAGAGATAGAGACAAATATCTCTAAAATATTAGCATATAGCTGACAACTGGAGCAAAGAAGTGCTGAAACATGGGAGCATGAAGAGTGAGAAAAGCAGAAGGCCTGGGATGGAGCCTTGGGCAGTGCCAGCGTTCAAGCAGTAGGTGGAAGAAGTGGAGGCTGTAAAGGGCAAGTAGTCAGCAAGGTGGGAGGAATATCATAGGAGTGCTGTGTCATGGAAGCAAAGGGAATGAGCTTTGTTCAGTTGTCAAACTATCAAATGCCTCAAACAGATCAAGCGGCATAAGGACTAAAAAATATCTCCTGGGTTTAGAAATGAAGAAGACATTGGTGACCTAGTGACACCAGAGAGTGCTGAAGGATGAAGCCAGATGGGAGTTCTGAGCGCTGAACCAGTGGGTTGAGGAATGACTAAAGACTAAAGAGTAGAAAATGGGGACAGCAAATATGAACAACTTGTCAGAGAGTATTAGCAGTAACGGAAGCAAAATAACAAAGAAAAGGCCAATGAAAAGAACATCATGCCTCTTTTCCTTTTCCTTCTCCTTTGCTGAATAATTCAGTCCTAAAACCATGAGGTGGGGCAAAGCAAGAGAGCTGTGCACACAGATGGGTGGCTGGTGCAGGGCACAAGAGCCCAAGCAAGAGTGTGTCCATGTGAGGGAAAGACCAGTGAGATGTCACATATTTGATCAGCCTCCCTGTGTGCAAACCAGCCATTACTATGGCCACCTTGTCCTCTCCCTTAGTGCTTTCTTTACAACCCCTGTTGTTCTGTGTTCCTGTACCTCATGCTGAGCCTTCCTGAGTGTGCACACTCTGCTCATCCTGCTTGGCCTCTGATATCCCTCATCAAGCAACATCTCTGCATGGACAGCATGCTCACCTTGCCATGCCGTGGTACCTATGCCAGATCGCTTCCATTCATGGACGCCATTCCCAACTCATGTGGGTTCCAATAACTCCCACTGGGCCTTCCTTTGTATGGACACATTTATCATTCCACTTAGATTCTGAAATTCCAGCCAGGATATCCTCATGTATGGGCACTCTGATGGTTAAGTATAATCTTGACTGGCTTGTGAGGTGCCCAAATATTTGGATAAATATTATTTTGGGGTGTGTCTGTGAGAGTGGTTCTAGAAGAGATTGACATTTGAATTTGCAGACTGAATAAAGCAGATTGCCTTCTCCATTGTGCGCGGGGTTCATCCAACTCATTGAAGGCCTGGATAGAATAAGAGTAAGAAAGAATTCTTGTGCTCTGCTTAACTGTTCTTTGAGCTGGGACATTGGTCTTCTCTTGGCTGAAATTGGCCAAGACATGGTCTCAGACAGACAATTTATACCATCAGCTCTCTTAGGTCTCCAGCTTGCTGACTGCTGATCCTAGATTTCTCAGCTTCAATAAATCATACAGTGAATCTCTCTCTCTCTCTCTTTCTCTCCCCTATTCACCCTGTTTCTCTGAAAAATCTAGATTAATATGGCCCCCTTCCCCTTGCTTGGGCTCCAACAGCCCATGCCAGACCACTCCATTGCACAGTTTTCCTGTTCACTCTCTTCTCCCCCACCCTCCACCTTCTGCCTTGGGCTTAGGAATCTCAAACTGGGCCTTTCATCTGTGTGTATACACTCCTCACCCTACTTGGGCTCCTCCACACCAGCCAAGCTTCCCTGTGGACAGCTCTCTGGTTTTGCCTTACCAATGGTTTTAGGACTGAATTATTCAGGAAGAGAAAAGGGGGGAGCGGAGGAAGGAAAAACTTATATTACTTCTATTGATGTTATTTTTTGTTATCTCTTCTTCCTTTCGGTGCTAATTTTCTCTTACAAGCTGTTCATATTTGATGTAAATGTGTGTGTGTATGTGTGCATGCATGCACATGTGTGTGTGTACATAGATACATATGCTCACTCTCCTCTCCAGTGAAAAGGTCTTGGAATAGCTATATCAAGGAGTATACCCAAAGCCCACATCCTGACCTCCAAATACCATCTCCACTGAAAGGTCTAAAAGGAACCAGATCTCCATGAAGAAATGGCTGATTCCAGAGCTGTGACAAGGTAAATACACGAGCCTGGAATACCTTTTGTATTGTAAAAATTGCTAAAAGATGAGAGGGCACATCAAAATGACATATTTTGGCTCTTCCCAGCCAAATCTTGAACTACTTGAGGCTCAAAATATATAATGAATCATTGAATACAATAAGAAGTCATGAGTCCATACTGATATATGTAAACAAATGAATAATTTGAAACTTGGATGAGAAAAAAGATACTTACATAATTTCAAAATACCTGTTCCACATAGTCCTTTCCCCACAAGATATGTATTAGTAAGGGAACAAAGTTCACAGTGGAAAAACATGGCAGATACCATCCTAATCAAGAGATCAACGTTAACATCCTCAGTGGAACAAAAACCACACACCACCTAAAAGGCTGTTAGAAAGAATGCACCATCACTTCTGTGATATTTCAGCCAAAGTTTCCTAACCAGAATCTAATCATGAGAAATAACAGACAAACTGAAACTGATGGACACGTCACCAAATAACTGTCCTTTAATCTTCAAATGTGTCAATGTCATACAAGTTGAAAAAAAGCTTAGGAACTCTCCTAGAGTGAAGGAGATTAAAGACACAATGACCAAATGTGATGTGTGATTCTGAACTGGATCATTTTGCTATCTGGAAATCCTTGAAAGGTTGAGGAATAGGTGGTAGTAATGCATCAATGTCAAATTCCGGATTTTGTTGTGTTGGAGAATGTCTTTGTTTATAGGAAATAGACACTAACGTACTAGGGGGAGATTGGGCATAAATATGAATTAAATATTCCAGGGAAAAAATATTCTTTGTATTGTCCTTGGAGCTTTTCTCTAAGTTTGAGATTATTTCAAAAGCACCCACTCCCCTCCACACTAATACAACAACTACACCAACATGTGAATGACTCTTCAGAGTTTTCATTGTAGCTCTCTCTATATGTATTAATCCTCATAAAAATACATTAGGTATGAAGATGGGTATTATTAATTTTATATTGTAAATGTAATTTTATATTGTAAATGTATATTGTAAATGGTGAAGAGAAATTAAGTGCCAAAGATAATGCAGGTAGTGAGTAGCCAACCATGGACTGGGTGGAAAGACAGGAGAGACAAAGTCCTGGGGCACAGGTTAATTTTTAGGGAAAACAGGTGCAGATGAGAGTGTTATGATAGAAATGAGGTGGGGGCTGCTCGACAGGATAGAAGGAAGGTATATACACTTCAGAGAGGAATAGATCAGAAACCCAGAGAAGTTAAATAACTTGCTGAAGATCCTGTAGCCAGAAAGAGTGAGCCGGGCTCAAGGGATTTTCTTTGACTTCACATTTCACAACCTTCAGTGTGTCATTAGAGTGGCCTTGGTGATTCCGAAAAGGCAGGTTTAGTAGAAAGATGATGGGAGCCTGATGAGAGGGTTAACAGAAAATTGATGCGTGGGAGGATAGAGGATTGGAGTGTTGTTTTCTTTTGGTCGCAGAGTGTGAAAAGGAGAGGTGAGGCAGGACCTGGAGAGGTAGCAGGATTAATGGAAGATCTTTTTCTTAAAATGGTGGAATCCTGAGTAGATATGCACACAGGAAGCACAGACCTTTGAAAGGGAAAGCCTGAAGATACAAGAGAGATACAAGGTGGGGTACATTAAGAAGGGCTCTGAATGCTTTCCGGGGAAGCCTGGTTTTAAGTCTGTGAATGACTGGCAGCCACCTGAAACCAGTGGAGGCCATATTTAGGTCATGGAGTGGAGTGGTTCAGAGCTTAGACTATGAAGTCAGACCGCCTGGATCTGTACTCTGGGTCTGACATGCTTAGGGCATGGTATTGGGCAAGCAACTTAATGTCTCTGCCTTGACTTCTTATTTTAATATGAAGGATTGTAAAAACACTTACCAAGAATTACATGAATTAGTACACACTGGGAAGTGCTTGACACATAGTAATACTCAAAAAAATGTTAACTATTATTTTTGGTGGGATAATCTGTGGAGGTCTGAAAATCTTTTTCAATAGTTGATGTGAAAGATAATAAGCACTTGAACCAAGGTTGTGTTAGAAGGCTTTCACAAAGGGGCTAAATTTGAGATGTATGAGTAGCTAAACAATGCAAGACTTGGTACCTGATTGAAGGCTTGGAGTAAGAGAAAGGATTTGCAGAATTGGATGGATGATGTTGCCACGGTAACATGGTAAATTAAAGATAGCAAATTCAGTTTGCAATGCATTAAGATTGAGGTGCTGTGTACATCTCAGTGGAGATACCCCACAAACAGTTGAGTATATGAACCTGAATTGCTGGAGAGAAGTGATTAGCCATAACCTGTACTTGAACCATGATACTGGCTGAGGAAGTGAGGTAGAAAGCAGTGTTGAAAAGTTGAGGGATTTAAGACAGGTTTGGCACAGATTCTGTCAAAAACTCAGAAATAAACCAAAGAGAGCCAAAGAGGGGTCAGTTGTAGGTTAGGATAAGGTAGACCTCCAATGCAGGTCAAGGGAAAGACATGGTGTCCCACTGTGGGTGGTAAGGTGGCCCTAATAGTGATGAGGAAGTTCTTCAGGACATCATGGGCATTTTAGGAAAGTCAGGTACAACTTCCATCAGGTTGTCCCAAACACTAAGCCTTTATAATTGATTATATCCACACATGATGGCTATAACGTTTTCTATTGAAACATTTTGCCCGGAGTTAAACAGAAAGTCAGACTGGGCAGAACTGTTATTGCAAGCAGCATGGTTTATGTCTGATCCTATCTTCAGTTGATTGTGATGCCTCAAAAGTACCGGCGAGCCACCTCTATGTGGCACTGTGCCTCCCTAGCAGATGGGAATGAGTGTAGTTATTCAATGATTTGGTATGTGCATCAATTTTAATGATCAAAATAAGATTTTATGTGCAGAGTGTCTAGGCATGAGGTTAAAAGGATAAAATGCCATTATATTTCCAGTGCAGAAATGGATTAGTCCTGAAAAGTTAACAATTGCTTATGCAAGTTAAAAGTTCGTTAAATTTCACTCTGGATTTGTGTTCATCTGGGAACTTATGAAAATGAAGCCTTTCAGTCCCAGTTCGGGTCTCTAGAGGAAGAACACACACAAATTCATTTAATAACTCAGACTGACTTTGATCTCTGAACAGATGAATCAGGTGCAAAAAAGTGGAAGGTAGAAGTGGAAGGTGTGATGTGTCTGCCTCACATCACATTGCCTTTGCAGAAGACAGTACAATTTTGGAGTTATAAGTGCATCTCATAATTAAGTTCTGGCAATGAAATGTGCAGCTTGGTGACTATACTTAGTAATACAGTCTTGTATACTCGCAATTTGCTCAGAGTAGATCTTAAATAATCTTACCAGACACACACAAAAATGGTGTACGTGAGATGATGGGTGTGTTAACTAACTTGATTGTGATAATAATTTCACAGTGCATGCATATATCAAAACATCACATTGTATCCCTTAAGTATATATAATTTTTATTTGCCAAGTACACCACAGTATATTTGGAAAAATGAGATAAAGGTAAGAGGAAACGCAAAATTAAAGGCAAATTATCAACGACTTCAGTATATAAAATATTTTAAAGCTTAAAATACATAAATAATAAAAATTTGGCCCCAGAGTCAGAATTGTATGGTCATGTTTACACATTCATGATGAAAATGAGCGTTCAAGGAAATTAGAAGACAATTATAGGAAAAAAATGTTTTCCTCAATTACACTGTTTTTTGGTTCAAATTATTTTCTGCATAAGGGTTTCAATTTCTTATTTTGCTTTCAGTATATATATATATATATATATATATATATATATATATATATATGTATAGTGTGTAATTATAATTATGGGTAATAGTATATTTCAAGTTTTCTGTTATGCTGTAACAAACTACTCCAAAACTTAGGGCTTGACATAATTATTTATTTTGTTCATGACTTTGGGGCCAGGAATTGAAGGAGGACTCTGCTGGGTGGTTTATCTCTGCCACATGTGGTGTCCACTGGGGTGGCTGGGGCTGGAAGATCCACATCCAAGGTGCCATCTTTACTCATATGTGGTGCCTTAGTGTTCCTTAGCACTTTTTTCCTGTCTCTCAATTGCCCTTTCTCACTCTCTTTCACCACATGGTGTCTGATCTTTCAGAGCCTTTCTATGAGGCTTGGGCTTTTCACAGCATGGTGGTTCCAGGGTATCTCTTGGTTTAAAGAGGCAGGAAGCAAGCGATTCCAGGCTACATAAAGATTATGCCTGCACCTTGCACATCCTCAGTTCTTATGTATTTTATTGGTCAAAGCAGACACAAAGAGTACTAGATTCAAGAGCGTAGATAAATAAATTCTACTTCTTGATGGGAATATGGCAAGAAAAAAGCATGTGTGGGTGACATTGTTGCCATCAGCATTAAAATGTACAATAGGCCACATAATAGAACCAAGGAGACACTGTGAGGATTCTAGTGTTTTCTAAAGTGTGGTCTGCAGAATGCCTGCATTGGAATCACCCGGAAGGGGGGTGGTTTTTACTTTGTAGAATGCTCATTCTCAATTTCTGGATAAGAATCAGAATCTCTGTGGAACTCTGTTGCTTTAATAAGACCTCCATGTGATTGTCAAGTGCACTAAAACTAGAGAAGAGTATTTCTGAGCATGGTTTTGGAGACATGAAGACCTGGATGGAAATTTGACTGCCACCAACTAGCTATGTGGCCTTGGGGTTGACTCCATTCTCTCAGCAATGGTTTCCTCATTTGTAAATTGCACCCAATGATAGTATCTGATTCACTGGGTTCTTTCTGTGATAACACATACACTCCACGTATGAACTTGATAGCATGGTGTCTGGAACACTGTCAATACTTTAATAATAAAGATTTGGCGAGTTAGTGAGTTTCGTTCCCCAAACAGATGAGGACTCTTGAGTGTGTAGAGAGGCTGTACACACATAATGGCCTGGACCTGAATTGTGGCCACAGTAAATTCACCAGTGTGCCAACATGCCAGTGATACACGTATATTCACTCATTAGAATCCATCGGATGAACAAGTGTGAACCTTCCTGTGTGTTTAGGTAGTCAAGTGGACTCATGTATAATAAAGAACTGACTAAACAGAAAGCAGAAAACTAGCTGAAAGTAACGTTGAATTGTTTAAAAAATGGTTCAGTGGAATGGTGGGTACCATTTGGGGAATAAGACACTCTTGGAATTCCATGATTGGGTGAAGTTCAAATATGTGTTGACATGGCCCCTGTGAACTTAACTACCTGGTAGTGGGAATGAGGAATTTGGTAGAAGAAAATGGAGGCCTGATCTGGCAAGTGGCTAAATAAAGAAATAAAGGCTCAATGTTGCACATTTATTAACAATTTTGTTATACTAGAACTAGAAACAAAAACATTAAACACAGACAATTAGAAATAAGGTGTGAGAAAGCTAAGTTGTTTCTGAAAAGTTTCAGGCTTATAATGTCAACAAAACCTGCAGAAAAGACTCTTAAAGTATTTGAGTCTGTTCTAGATGTCAGCTGTAATCGATAAAAGACTATAGCATCTGAAAAATGGGCACCGTATGTTCGTGACAGTGAAAGAAGGCGAGAGTATTCAGAAGAAGATGAAAAGCACCCAGGTTCTGTTTCTTGTCCCTGAAGAGCTACCAAAGTGAGATTCTTTTTTAAAAGTCAACATACTTGAAATCCTGTACTTAAATGTGTTTTATAAAGCTCAGAATGAAATGAGAAACAGGTCCTGGGAGAGGTCCATTTAGAATGATAGACTGAATTTTTAGACTCCCTGTGAATTTTCTGTGTGTTGTCTGTCCCTTTAGAAAAAAACAAAAAACAAACAAACAAAAAAAACCCAACTCTTATTTATGCAACATATGTTCTTCTAAAGCACTCAGGGCTTTATGGCTGACACTGATCTACATTTACTTATCGAATCAAGTTCCAAAGCATTCCTAATTATATAATTTCTATTTCTTTACATTCCCTTACTTGTATTTTATTCCTCTTTTTCCTTTTTGATTAACTTTCTAAAACCTTTCATTACATTTATTTATCTTCTCTATCCTTTTTGTTGTGATGTCCGCCCACCCAAATGATCCAATATTTACCCTTGGTAATGACGACAATCCAGTGACTATAACAATAACAACACAACCAATTAATCTTTGTTGAGCATTTGCTGTGTATCAGATGCTGCTACTTCCTTTCTTCCTCTTCTCTCACCTGAGCCTCTCCCCAACTATGGGCACTTTTGTCTCATATTTTGAACAGTGGCTATAAATTTGTCTGTTGTTGTGATATATCATAACCTCATCAGAGCTATGAACACAAATCATGAGCGTACTCTATCATTCTGTTCCAAGATTCAGGATGCGGGAAGAAGAAACCATCTTGGAGCAAAGGATAAGTACACTCACTGTGCACACACTTAATCTCAGGCCTCATAACCTAATAGAATCTACTAATTCATTCTTTTATTCCATTGTTAATGTCTTGTGACCGAGAGAGGGAGAACAGTTTTTCCTTGGCTTTCCTCCTGCCTAATCAGGGGATCAGAATACTTACCTAGATAACACAAGGCACCTTTTCCAAATTCATTTGAGGCTGAGATAAGCTCGCTTCATGTCAGTGAAAGTGGAGGTCCAAGCAGTTACAGGGTGAAGTGGCCTCAATGAACACTTGAGCAAAGACTGCCTGTCTGCCATCTCCTGGGCCCCCCACGGGTTGAGAATTTGTGGAGCAGCTGGACAGGGAGATACCCTTCCTTTGTGCCATGTGCATGAGTGTAGTTGTTTCATTTACTAAATCCAGCCATAATACCTAGTGTTTGAGTAGTAGGAGTAGCAGTAGTATTACACTGCTGAAACAAGAAGAACTTTGTTTCTCTCTGAGAGAGTCCATCCTTGATATTTCTTTTATGCCTGGTCCTTTTATGAAATCATTGTAGAGCTCAAGAGTCAAAGTATATCCTCAGGAAATACATTAGATCTCTTCTGTGCAAGGAAGAATTATGGGACTAACAAGAGATTTTTGTTTTATCAAATTTCTAAAAACTGATACAGAGGAGGGAATATTTTCAACAATTTTTTCGAGAGTGGTAAAATTAAGCTGATTTAAAGACTTGTATTTTCTGTGCTATTGCCTGAGCACAACCCACTTCTCCATGAAACTTTTATCTTAGCTGTCAGGACAGAGACATAAGCACGACTCTAGCAATTTGTATTCCAGACAGACACATAAATTCATCACTAAAGAGTCAGAAAATGGAAGGAAGCTGCAATGAAGGTGCATTGAATGAAATGAACAAGAAACTGCATGGGATGCCTCATAACATAGCCTTGCTCAGGACTAAACCACTGCCATAACTGATCCCTTTGGAGGCTGAAAGAACCTTGACCTCAGAGGGAAAAAAAGGAGGAAGGGAGATACAAATGAACATGAATTATGTCAAGTGTTTTTCACCTGTTACCTTTACTTTAGTTAATGAAACCAATAGTCTTATCCAAAATTTACCATTGAAGTCACATTACTACTCAGTGGTAAGCAGAAGGATTTGAATGTGCATCCATCCGTCTTTTAAGATTGCATTTATTCTGGCTCTTGCTGCTTCACTGAGAAACTACATGCTTAGAATTTCTTTCTTAAATGATTGGAGTTACTAACAATATTGAGGTGGGTCATCTCTTTTTAGCTCCAATTTGAGCCTAGAGAACTTCTCACCCATTTTTTTCTGTATGTGTGCAACCCAACGTACTAAGCTTACACATTATTAGGTAAGCATTTAAACTGTGCTATACTTTGTCTCGTTTTGCTAATCCATATAAATAGGAACTTTCTACCTTTCTTCATTTCTAGACCTAATGATTATTCTCCTACCCAACTTTCTTATGTTTTAAAGGCATGACTGGAGGGAGTAGTTTAAATGTAGTTATTGTTTTAGGTGTTTTATTTGTTTCATCAGAAATTCCCATCTAGACCTTGAGGGTGTGACGCTAACTGAAATAAGTCCGATTGAGAAAAGAAATACCATAGGATTTCACTCATATGTGGAATCTAAAGAAACAAATGAATAAACACATTCAATGTAGCATCAGACTTATAAATACAAACTGATGGTTGCCAGAGGGAAGGGGGCCAGGGGAATGGGCAAAATGGGTGAAGGAGGGTGGGAGATACAGGCTTACACTTATGGAATGAATAAGTCATGGGTATAAAAGGCACAGCACAGGGCATATAGTCAATGACATTGTAATAGTGTTGTACGGTGACAGATGGTGGCTGTACTTGTGGTGAGCACAGCATAACCCACAAGAAAGTTGAATTGCTATGCTGTACACCTGACACTAATGTAACACTGCATGTCAACTCTATGCAAATACAAAAAATGAAAAGAAGAAAAGACATCCCCGTCAATTGGCAACTTGACTGTCTTACTGAATCCTGCAGAAACTGCCAGCTTGCTGGAACAGCCTCTGTTCTATGTTAGCATGGAGATTCTACTCTTAAAATAGGGCTCTTCTTTGTTTTGGTCCTCTCTGATTCATGATGTAACAGCTCAAAGAAAGAAGTGTGGCTGTCCCGCTGGAATCTGTGCCAGCCCCTATCCACATCATGTGGTTACTCTGTAATGATGCCCTGTCACTTAAAATGGGATTTTGCATGAATGCATCATATAACTGAATTACCCTGTTGCAAGCAAATAGCTTATTTTCTCCAGATCCATAGTCCAGAAAAATGACACAAGAAATGACATATTAGATGCCTTCGTACTTTGACTTCATTTTTGGCTTTGCCACAGCTTACATATGATTATAGATGGTAGAAAACTAAAGTGCCCAGGCTTCAATTTTTTTGACGACTACCATCTTACTTGTGCAGAAAGGGGCTTACCAAGAAACCAGTACTGGCTATTCCTTCTCCTCTCTTCTGCATGTCATGAGAATGAATCCAGGGCCTGGGAATTCATCTTCAAGACTGAGAAAACTGGGGCAGCCTAACCTGCTTACCACGTCCATGGACTTTGAACTCTTTGCAGCACCTGAGTCTGGAGCTGTGGATGAGTTAATATTAAAAACATCATGTGATCTGTCAGCCTATGTTGTGATAAACTGCCATTGGAGGAAGTGACAAGTGCTGTGAAAGCTTCTTTTCTGAATAAATTCCAGTGACACTCCTCTATTTTAGCAACTCAACATTCGGCATTTGGACTTAACTGCACGCTTAACCCTCGCTCCTTATATTTTCCTGCTTTGGTGTACTGATGTTGTTTCTATTAGGAAATCACCATCACCAAATTTTTCTGTCTAGAGGAGACTTTCTTTTTGCTTCATCATTTCAAACTCACAAATGGGCAGATTCAGAGTCAAGGGAATGATGTGCGATGCTTACTTTCTCTCTTGGCCTTAGAAGTGAGCTCTCTGTGGTTTGCATCTACTGCTTTGCCATAGGTGGTAACAGACACACAACATGAGCAATGCTAGTGAGTGTTTGTTTTCAGAAAGATTCCTTATAAGTCAGTTTCTTACAATATCCACAGGACATCACTCTCTAGCTTCTAGCAATCAACATGCTGCTTTGCAAAAACATTTTACAATCTGACCTCTAGTCTCCCCCTTTAGCTCTTCTTCCTCAACTTCCCAGTACCCTAGTTAAATATTTGCCTGATCATTGCCAGAGCTCTGTATATACCTCAGCCCTGTTTCAATACTAGTCCATCTTTTCTTTATAACCAGGTTACTTTCTGAGAGACAAATCTGATCACATTAGCCCCCTGCCTGAAATACTCAAGTAGGATCTCCTCTACCTATAAGATATGCTGTAAACTTCATAGCCTGACACTCGTCTTCTGACTACAACCTGTCTTTCTCTGATTGTTTTATTTGTATTTTTTATGCCATTATATTTTGGTGGCTCTTAGAAATGCATACAATCTAATAAGCTAAAAATGAAAGACGAAAGGAATCAAATCAAAGGGATTGATGATATCTAATTTTCCCTTTTGCTTTGCCAATTTGATGAAATTGTCCTGTCAAAGTGGTATGAAAATCATTGCTGTATTGATGGAGGCAGCCAAAGGAAATTTTACACAAGTGCTCTGTAATTAAGTAGATATGAGAATTTACTTGCCCATTTCCCCTTCTCAAAGCCTGTGTTTTGTCTTGGAATCAGATGAGAGTATAGCATAGTTTATATGCAAATGTTTACATTTTTATTAGGATAATGTCAGCATTCTTGTGCAGGCATTGCTTTTCTAGTAAATGAGGAAAGATACTTCAAAAGTTGAGAAGTTTAAAAACAATTTAGGCAGTCTATTTTCTCCCCAATCTGGGTAAGGGCAGAACCAGAAATTAGATTAGAGTAGTTGGGTCTGAAATAGAAGCAGGAGAAAGTAAGACTTAGCATTTAATGGATGGCATAATCCATATGGAGCAGAGAATTTTAAGTAGTGGGAGAAGCATAAGCAAATGCATGAAAATTGAAAAACACATTATATGTTTAAATTATGGTGAATAAAAATGTTTGGGTAAAAATGAATTACGTCTGGAAATAGAAAGCAATATGGGCAGAAATGGTCCTTAGAACAGAGGACAGAAGATCTGAAATGCTGGACTAAGAGGTCTTACCATGACTCAATGAGCAATAGGGAGCTTCTGGAAGAGTTTCTACAAATTGAGTTTGAGCTGTTCCATGTAGATGCAAGCGGAGTTGTTGGCTAAGATGCTGGGTGTATGGGTTTGTTCTGAACTCAGTCTTTTCCAGGTTACATTGAAAACCTTCCAGTTTTCATCTTGGGGACCTCCACTTTGGAAAGAAATGGAATCTGCAAGTTTAGACTCCTGAATGAACAAGCTTGGTAACTAAATGATACAAGTTCAAATTCCACCTGCAAGGATACACCTGTGTGACTTTGCCAGGGATCTCATCTATGTTTCCACTCATAAAATTAATGAGTAGGAATGATGTGCATGGGATGTGCGAGCAGATCACAGTATCACAACTGAGGGGCTGTGCACAGTCTGAGAAGCAGTGTCAGAGGCTTCTCAAGAGCTTTCCTAGGTAAGCAGAAAATGGAGCCTTTAAAAGCAGGAACATTCTAGAGGAGGAGGTCAGCAGTGAAAGGCTTGGCAGCACCCGTGTTTAGTACCTTGAGAGCTTTTATAATATGTGCTTATTACTTGATCGTAACAATAACCACTGTGCTGAAAATTTGGAAATTGCAGAATAAGTATTAAAAAATTTTGCAACCCAATCATCCAGTGATAATCACTATTAATATTATGGTGTAAATACAGACAAGCTTTTTTCCTCCATGCATTACGTATTCTAATCCTATACGTACATGTAACCCGCCTTCTTCTTAAAAATGTATGAGAGTACTCTTTGCAGGTCTAAGCACTTTTTTCCTCTCAGAAATAAGTGAAAGACAATCTGAGGTCAGCTTACTTCCAGCATAAGCAACAAAGAGTAAAATGGCACATGATTGCCATTTTGAGTATTTAGTGAAAATTTTACCTTATTATAAAACCACGGGCTGGGGCATGCCAAGTGTGCTGATAGAAATCATGCTGTGATAAACACAAATTCTTTCACATATTTATTTTCTTCCTTAGGATAAAATCACAGTAGCAGAATTTCTAGGTCAAAAAGTTGTGAATAATTTTAAAGATGTTAATGAATATTTCCAAATTGTCCCCCAGGAGTTTTTTTAAAAAATAATTTATATTCCCCTGTTTTCCATGTACAGGTCCAGTTTTGAAATTTAGGGGCTAATGATTTAATGAATTGTTTGATTACTGAGTTCTTTGTGCAATGGCAGTGGAATGTATTAAGCATCAGGCCGGGTTGTTTTCTATAGTTTCATGTACATTGTCACTTCCCTTGATATTTTAGAAATATTTAAGCAGGTACTTAATAGATGATAAATAGCTTGCATCATATCCTTTGATTAAACATAAAACATTTATTATATCTCCCGAAGGTATAGGAAAAATCAGCAAAGCATATGAAAACACTTAATCTGGCTAGTTAGACATTTATAATGTAAGAGATACTTTTTGCGTGTTTATTAAAGTGGAATCAGATTTCAGAATTCTCAATAATTTAAATAAAATGTTCCCATGGAAGACACCATATGCTACCATCTCAATTTTGTGTGTTTTATTAATTCAGAGGGGAACCTATCTTAAGAGCTACAGGCAAAGCATAGTAAAATTTAACCAAAGCATTTATTCTGTTGAGTCATTCAAGGGATATATCCTTATGGGTGCAAAATAAATATTATTGAATTAGGACTTTAAATCCGTAAAGGATCCAAAAGGGCAAGACCCACTTTCAAAATAGGAAATGAACACAAGCAGAACTCCCTCTGTTTAACGAAAAATGATTCTGTAGGGATGTGATAAACTCGTAGAAGTGTTTTTTCTTTTTACGTGGTAGTAGCTACAGACTGGTCCATCTGCTAAGAGTAGCTCCTGACCCGACTGATGAGTTCGTTCAGACAACAGGTTGTACCACTCAAGTATCACCACCACACAGGAAATCCTACGGTATCTGAGGGAGCAAAGAAATACTTCTCTTCTTTCTATTGACAACATTTGGCAACAGAGTTTCTGAGGGTTGTTGTTTAATGTAAGGAGTCTCATTTCGCTAATTACTGAATTTTAAACATCCATCACATGCCTAACCATTGTGTTAACTCGTAGACTGAATTTTAGTAAATGTTCTTTACTAGATTTTAAGGGACTTAAGAATATATACCTCATTTGGCAACCAGATTCTTATCATTAGTTTATAATAAAAGTGGAGTAGTTATATCCACATATAGCTTCTAGTGCTATCCCAGTGTATTGCAAACTGTCAATAAATTTTAGTTGTTTTTATTTAAAAGTTAATATTAGTTAATGTTGCTATGGCTATTTTATCATTATTACTGTTACTTTTAATTTTTTTTTTTTTTTAAATTTACTTTTGAGAGAGAGAGAGAGAGAGAGACAGAAACGGAAGCAGACTCCAGGCTCTGAGTTGTCAGCACAGACCCCAATGCGGGGCTCGAACTCATGAACCCTGAGATCATGACCTGATGGCTTAACCCACTGAGCCACCCAGGTGCCCCTCCCATTTTTTAAATTATATAAAATAAGGAAATTCTTAGCCTTTAGCGCACATCTGTTGGGGTTCTTCTTCTTTAAAGGGTAAAAGTCTTTGGCACAAGGTGACATTTAGGATGAATGTCAAAAAGACATCTGAGGAATTGTCTCCCCAGTAACACCCTTCCTTAACCCACTCTCTTCTTTGTGAGGTTACTGAATGGCTACTTCGGGACTGCCATTTTCTCACATGACCCTTTTCTCCAGGTCAAATTTCTTGATATTTGGGAAAAGATGGTCTGCAGTGGGAGAGAAGGAATCCAATATGAGAGAGACACAAATAGAAGAGAGAAAGAGAAAGAGAGGAAGGGGGTGTGGAGGGAGAGAGGCTTTCATCACTCTGGTCTGAGCCCTAGCTGTTTTTGAGGCCCCAATAGATACCTAACCTTGTTTCTTGATGATTCGACTATAAATTGGAGTCCCTCTACCAATGAGCTTCCCTTTCATGTTTAAGCTGGTTTGGATTTGTCTTGGGCTTCAATACTGTCACTGTCTTCTTTGACTTCTTGTTATTCACGTTCAGGCTCTCAAGACCACAATTGTCCTCAAATGGGGTGCACTTACTCTACTCTGCAACACATTAGCCCCAATAGTCTTGGTCTGAACATCATTTCATTACAACATGAGATGGGTGCTATCGATCAGGTCAGCCCTTGGTGCTGGCAGTGTTAAATGCCCAAATTCAAACAGCATTACTTATGCAAAAGAGAAGCCACATTCTAATCTCGTCTATATTTCAAAAACGCAAACACTTCATGTTCTAGCAAATGATCACATGTGAGATGTGCCTTTCTCATTTTTGCCAGTTCTTCCACTTACTTATTCTCTCTTTCATTTGTCATGTGGCACTAGCACTGAGCAGCTTTTCTGTTTTTTTTTTTTTAAGGCAATTATTACTTCTATAATTTAGACAGCAAAATGCATTTCAACTTAAATTTAAAACCCATGGGCAAGAGACTGATGTTTGTACATATCTAAAATAAGTCTGCTGGAGATGTTGTGATTATTTTGGGTTTGGAATGCTTTAACATCACGAACATTAATTATATATTCTTCATAGTTAGTTCTAAGGCATCGGTGCTCCACCTCTGCTTTGCTAATACAATCATTATGCAGGAAAGGGTCAGGAATTCCGTTAGAGATTCATTTGAGATGTGTCTATTTTTTGGCTCATTATCTGAATAATAGGCTCCCTAATTCTCTTATAAATAAATCAGGCACCATGGTCAAATGGTTAGATTTGTCAAATGGAGGGCTAGGTCTAACATGAGGTAAGTGAGGCTGGAGGCTAAAAAATAAAAGGAGATACTCTCAGGGTTCTGCAAGTTGCCTGTGTCTCCTCACCTCATCCTGGCTATGTTGGAATGTCACAAGCTAGATTAGGAGATGTTCATGTGGACCAGGTGAGAAAATGAGACAGCATATGTACCAACTATGCAATTGAAAATATATGCCAAAATTACATAGTATATGTACCAACTGTGGGATTAAGAAAAAGCCAGAAGAACAACAACAAAAAGAACTGATTGTTTAGCAGATCTGCCAGTTTCACCTTCTTTCTTTCCTTACTGCATCCAGAAAGGTATCACCTGCATCTTTCAGCACAGGTCTATCCAGGAGGCATCCTAGAACATTGAGCAGAGCACCTAGGACTCAAGGTCATGTCCTTGAGTGGGTTACTCTTGATTGCGGAAAATCAACATATCATCATCCCCAAGTTCCTTTTCTGCTAGGTGGTCCTGGGTCTAAGCCATTTCCTCACTGGTGGTTACTCAGTAGGTTCTTGATTACTTTCAGCAGGTGACTGCCGGGGCAACTATGACAAGAGTGAGGTTTATTTTCAGCCACCCTATCCTATTTTGTTCCCCTTTTTCACGTTGATGGTTTCTGTTTTCAGTTCTTTCAAGCTCCATTTGCCCTCATGGGCTCCCTCATTCCATTACTCATAGGGTAGGATCTGAATGCTGTTTATGCCAGCATGGAAATGACAAATGAATGTTTGAAATAGTATTCCTCTACAGGGAATGTGCAAGTGGGCAGGCACAGGTAAGACTTGGGTTGTGAGTGAATGGGCAGGAAGGTGGGCAGATTGGACATGGATTTAGAACAGGTGAGCCAGAACAGGTAAGCTTCAAGTTCAGCTCAAAAGGGTGACAACCTTTGATCCAAGGACAAAGACTGGATCTCCTCTGACCCTATCCCAAGAGTTCGCAAAAGGGCTGATAATGAGAGTGGCAAGGCTTACCTCAAATCTTCACAAGGACTTGTAGCAACTGATTGGGCTAGAGCCACTAAGATTACCCCTCATTGCATATTTTGGAAATATACTATTCAATTTTAGCTCTGTTTTGTGCATTTAAAACTTGTTTCCTCTAATATTATAAGTGAATTGAGGTCACATATCTCCCATTTCACCTGGCACAACGCTAGGAAGGTAGCAGGTGGTCAATATTTATTCACTTTAATTGAATTTTATCACATACAGGGTCTATTTGTCTCACATACATATGTGGCCTTTATACTATTAATATTGTTCCTGCTTATAAAGATCATATTATTTCAACACTTGGTTTCTTTGAAGGAAATTATGTCTGAATATCTCCCTCCTGTTTCTGCAATAATTATATTACGATAACTCTCCCAGCTCTTAAATCCTATGTGGTTTAACTGAATTATCAAGAAACTTCACTCTCCATCCTGAGATAATCCAATGTATCTTTTCCAACCCATTCTACTGAATTAGTTCATAGAGGGTTATCTGTTTAAATAGCAATCTGAGTTCTTTAGAAGCTCTGCTTGGGCCAGACTTCAGACATCACTACCAATTGGCAGTTCAGTTATCAGCAGGGTGAGTCTTAGTAGCTCCTTCAGCTACACTCCTCCCTTGACAAAGCAAACGGACAAAAAGAACACCAACAAAAGCATCTTGCAACCCAGGGCTTTGGTTACTCTTAAACTACCACGTGCAGATAATATAACCACATGACCAAATGTTCCTTCCAGTAAAGTGCTTGCAGTAGAATGGAGTTAGGCATGTTTGTTTTAACCATGCAGTGCATATGCCATCTGGCACATTTCGCATAAAAATGAAACTGCTTTCATGGCTGAGTAGATGCCAAAATGGAATTGTATAACAGTGATAAGGCCTTGTCTGGTTCATGAATATACCTTAGGTGCTGTTTCAAGCATGAAACTATAGATGATGTGAAAATAGTCACTTTTTTTTTTCTCTTCAGAGGTGAAGGATATACTAAGAGTGAAGTCACTCACTTCTGTGAGCTTAGATCCCCGCTATGATTTTTAATGTGGAGAAAAATAGTTGCAAATTCTTTGTCTATGATTTTTGAAACATATTCAAGGCTTTAATTTAACTCTGGGTTTATGCCTCTGTGGAATAGCTAGGTGGTGGGGGAATATAAAACATACAGACTAGAGATTGGATGAAAAAAATGTCTAGAGTTTTAGGGTTTCTAGAATATATCAAATATGTAGATGATTGACAGAATTTCCTCCTTCTTTTCCATTACTTTCATGTCATGTTGTCAAATCCCAGGCCAGATCCCCTTTTCCACCTTCCCTGAGCCCTCTATACACCTTAAGAAAATGAATCTCAATCCATCTAACCTCCAGGGTGCTGGTGTAGGTTTAAGGAATTTTAGAAGACTGTACCAATTCTAGTGGGACATATCACATTGGTAACAAGGTGCCAGAGATTCATGGTTAAAGGTATTTGTAGAAAATTTGTGCATCTCTACTATGTTGTGCAACCTAATAGTATATTCTCCTCTGTCTATAATAACTTATTTTCTGGCAAACTTGGGACTCAACATTTCTCATGGTTGATATTCAGATTTACACAAAAGTGTTCTCTTAATGCACCTTCATGCATCTCATACATATTTGTATTTCTTTCCTGCATAATTTTAGGCCCAGTAGAGTGTTATAACAAACCTTTCCCTATGTTATCAGGACCAATATCTGTAGCATCTAAGCAATTTTCCAATCCTTCAAGTCATTTACCTCCAGAACTTACTTCAGTACAAGCATAAGTGTGATCAGAAATTGGGCATGTATCTATTTTTCTGGTCAACTTAACTCCAATGTACACTCGCCTTGGCACGCAGCTATGAAGTCATTAATATCTCAAACAGTATGTTCTCATAACATATGATGGACCTTATGTCATACAGCTATAAGAGATGCTTAGGCATTTATGCCCGCAAACTAGGTTTCTTACTTGCTTTGTAACATAACACCAGGAACCTTGTTAAGCTATTGCCCCACAATGATTATTTGTCTCTTTCAGGAGGGGTATTTCACCCCATGCCTGCAGGCATTTTCTGATATTTTGTTGCTCAAGAAACTTCCACATGTTGATTCTCTCCAGTACTTGTCTACACAAGGTTTAGGACTATAATTGTTGTTAAAAATGTCTCTGAACCAGATACCAGTGTACTGAGGCTTCCCTTCACTTGCAATCAAATTTCAAATGATATGAAACTGTAGATCTGTGAGGGAGTGGAATTTAGTCAATGTTCTGCAGGAATTGATTTCAATCTCAGAGGTCTTTGGAGAACTATCATTTGAACTTTAGAATACCCTCTCTTTCTTCTAAAACTTTCTGTGTTGGAAACAGTTTACTTCTACCTGCACTGCCTAGAAAAGAGTGAAACATTATATAGGCTTCTTGCATAGGCCCTTATAGCTGGGGATGAAAGCTTATAGCAATATTAATCTCTTAGTAATTTAGTTACAAGCTTGTCATTCACATGTAACTTGTGGTTATTACTCTGAGTTTTATAGTTCAATTAGGCTTTCAGGGTATAAAGATTATAGCAGATTGGCGGAGCCTAGTCATTACCCTGTTTTGCTAAGCCTCCATCTATTTTAGAAAACCTATTCCATCCCTATGAACAAAAACGACTCTGCTTTGGAAAAGCAGCATTGAGATCCCAGTGAGCATATGCACAGAGGCGTCATTTTGTCCCTGTTCAGGACTTGTAGATGACCTTGTAGATGAAGTGCCCAGTTTGAAGCTGATCTTGAAGGAATGGCCTCATATATGTAGATTTGTAGATTGTCTTGGAGATGAAATGGTTAGGTTTCCAGTTGATTTGGTATCGATGGATTCACATCTAGCTGAGAGCCAGAAAAAGTGTCGTTGTGGCCAGAGGAGAATACACTTGTGATCTGAAACGTGGCACAGATTGGAAGAGATTTAGCAGTGAAAATTATTTGCTTATGTTTTTCACCTGTAACTTGCTCAACTGATATGCTGTATTAAAGATAAGTGTGAAATAATCTGCAAGAATTGATAAAGAGGTTTGAAATCCTGAAGACTACATCAGTTCCCCCTTTGGCTGGCATTTAGAAGTTTTAATTTCAGTATCTCAAAATGTACAGGGGTGCAGGGAGTGTGGAACAAAGACTGCTGGAGTATTGGTCAGGTTTTGTCAACATGACCAAATAAGAGGATAAGAGAGACTGTTATAACCTCCCAATAAGGTACAGAAATCCCAATCTCTCTTTAGATGGTAACAAATGCACACTTGGCATTGGCACAAAAGTATTTTCTGATGGTGTGGAAATTTTCAGGTTTTTTCCTCTGTGTATTTTATTTATTTTTTAAAGTTTATTTATTTCTGAGAGATAGAGAGCATGCAAGTGGGAGAGGAGCAGAGAGAGAGAGAGAGAGAGAGAGAGAGAGAGAGAGAGAGAGAGGCATAGAATCTGAAGCAGGCTCCAGACTCTGAGCTGTCAGCACAGAGCCTGATGTGGGGCTTGAATCCATGGATTGTGAGATCATGACCTGAGCCAAAGTCAGATGCCTAACTGATTGAGCCATTGAGGTGCCCCTCCTCTGTATATTTCAGAAATGTGTAGTCCAAGAGTTAGACTGAAATCTCCAAATAACATTGCAGGATTTCTATCAACTATTACTAAATGCACTATCATTCTTTCATTCTTTCATTCATTCAACAGATGTGTATTGAGCACTGACTAACAGCTATTTCAAACGCTGCTGGTCCACTGGTGAATAAGTTACACCGGGCCCTTCTCCGTGGAGCTCACATTCCTCTCTGCATAGGGGGAGAAGGCAGGGAAAATTTCTGCCCTGAGATGGCGCTCGATATGCACACCTCTCTCTTCTTTAACATCCCATTGGCAGTAATCAGGGAAGCCAGCTTTGTATTCACAAATATACCAACACTTAACTTTATTAAGTACTTTGTACTAGTCCAACACGTGTTTTTCCAATTGTGCCTCATCTGCTGTTTAATCCACTGGTTGACTTTCTAATGTCATTTTAAAAAATTATTTTAATTTTTTTTCTATAAGCTCTATTTAATTCTTTTCTGAGTATGTCTCATTATTTTCATAGGCTCCTCTTTGTTATCCTTTAAATAGATAATTTTATTTCTGTAACTGTATTAAGCATAATTTTTTAGAACATGTATTTGATAATTCTAATATTTGCAGTCTTCCTGGGTCTGTTTCTGCTTTTTTTGAAATTGTAAGTATATGTTTTATGGAATATAATTTGTGGGAATTTTTTTGTTTGAGGACCAGCTTTAAGATGGTTTCCATTTGTCTATGGTAAATAAATTCTCATTCTAAACTAATTTTTAAGTTCCATATCCCCCCTTCCACATGTGAACATTGTAATTCTGGCTGTAACCCATGTGAATCAGCTCATAAGTATAAATTCTCAGGGAATTTATCTGTCTCTTCTCTCCACCCAGAGCCAAGATGAGACACCATGTGTCCTTCAATGTCTCTTTCAACAGAAAAATTTCCCCTAGCTTATCTCCTTTCATGGTTGGTATTGCATTCTGCGAGCCCTGGCTTTATGTGAGATCGTCCTCTGAAGGTACAGCATCCTTTCAGGTCTTTGCTGGTTTTAGGATCTTTATGCCTCAGCTCAGATCTTGCCTCTTCAAGGAGTCCTTTCTAGGGTGCCTGGATGGCTTAGTAGGTTGAGTGCTGGACCCTTGATTTCAGCTCAGGTCACAATCCCAGTGTTGTGGGATTGAGCCCCATGTCAGGCTCTGCGCTGAGAGTGGGCCTTCTTAAGATTCTTTCTCTCCCCTCTATCCCTCTTCCTCACTCACATTCTCTCTAAAACAAAACAAAATCAACCCCCCTCCCCAACCTTTCCTGACTGTCTGAAGTAGACTTTCTGGTCATATCATCCTATTATTGTCTTCATACCCTTACTAATACCTGAAACTGTCTAGTTAACTAGTTTGTGAATTATTTCTATTAAAAATCAGCTTTCCCAATCAAGACTACAAACTGCACAAGTGTGAGAACTTTCCCTTTTATTCACTGTACCATTCTCAGTGCCTGAGATGGTACGTGGCCCAAAGGAGGTCCTCAGAGAATTTACATTGAATTAGAAATTGATGGAATGAGCTAATAGAATAGGTTAACATTATGTTTCACCATGCCTCTCAATACATGGAAGTTAACTTCTTTCTAGTCTTCATACCCATGTTGTTTTAAAAAAAAGTCCAAGGGTTTCTATGGTCAAAACAACTGCTGTGCTTTCTAATTGTTTACCTGGGTTCCTCTGCCCTTTGCCCTCTTCCTTCTACTTTGGTCTGGAGGTTTCCTGACACCTCAGTTGGGTTGAGTGGAAAGGCAGGCTGAGTGGGGACTATGAACAGTCAAGCTTTCCACTGCATAATGTGTGAGTAGGATGAGATTCAAGTGTGACTGTACTATGGCTTGAATCCCTTAGTATTTGTAGCAAGACCCTGCCGACAGATGTGTGTACTTGAGTTGGTGATGGCAGGATATAGTGCTAACTCTCCATATTTGATGGAGCTGACTCTCATTGACTATGAAATGGTGCACTGTCATCCTTCTCAGGTGGTAGGGGCTGCTTCCTGCCTGTCCCAGATGGTTCTAAGCCAAGAAAAATGGAGCTTAAAGCAGTGATTTTACCCTGGATATGCTGAGAATGAAGTATTAGAAGTCATGTAACACGTGGCCAAAGATGTAGTGCAACTAAATGAAAACGTAACCTAATTCACTGCCATCAAGAATAAGTATGCAAGTATAAAACTCCTGAATATCAGCATGACTTCTCAGCTGAACACAAAAGACATCCAAGACTTTGCCTCATTTCTGATGAGATGATCCTAGGCTGCCATGACCCCTGAGGAAGAGTAGTTCTGTGCACAGTATTGCTGACTAAGCATCCCTTTGGCCATAAGTCTTGGCTGGTAGCTTAGTTCTCTCCAAAGAGGCAGAGAGTATGGGGACTATATTAGTTATATGAGATACCCCATGATATGCCAGTGTATTGCCTCTTTCTTTTCTTTCTTTCTTTCTTTCTTTCTTTCTTTCTTTCTTTCTTTCTTTCTTTCTTTTCTTTTTGGCTGTAAATCTGGGCTTCTGTCCCTTTTTCCATTTCTAGATGGACTAATCCCAGTTTGTAACTTTGACTGTATAACAATAAAACTGCAGCCATACCTGGTTGATTTCAGACCTCTTTATGGCAGCTTCCATGTCTCATCCCAGGTCCCCAACTCAATTGCCTGGTTCCTGTTTCTTTTATCACTGCTACAATTTGCCTTGGTCCTCTCTTATTTGACAGTAAAAGATAAATTGAGGAGGAAAACAAAACCAAAACAGGTCCTCTGGTTAAATATTTTAAAATACCAGCATACTATTGAAAAAGCATATCCTCATAAAGTAAATGTTGAAAACAAATAGAAAAATGGAAGGAAAACAATCACTTATAATGTAGCCACCTAGTCACAGTAATGGCATTAATTTCTTTTGGTTCTTTTATAATTCTTAATTTTATTTTCCTCCACACTGTATATATAATTATACTAATTATACTGTATATACAATTTTGAATCCTGATTTTTTTCAGTTATATCTTTATAAACACTTGAATATGGTGTGCAATTGGTTGCGTAGTATTCCAGTTAATGGGTATACTTTAATTTCTTCAGGCTTTTACTATGAACATTTGCATTGTTTAACAGGACATATGTCAATGTAAATGTTTATAGACCTATTATATAATGCATATCATGTGTTATATCAGATGCCACTCCTGGGAAATCAATCAATTCAGCAAAACCTATCATTAATTGAGGTGAGAGTTGGTTGTAAGGCGCTCTTAGAAAGTGTGCTTTGTAATGGATCACAACCTGAGAAGCAGACTGAGGACGGAGAAGCTCACATACACTGGACTGGGTGTGTGCAGACATAGGCATGTGCACTGAGCCTGGAAGGGATCCATCTGGGGGATGTAACATAAGGAGCATGGTAGGGGTTCATTCTTTGGTACGAGGGAAACACATATCTATGCTTTTCTAAGCAAAATTTTGAAGTTCAAGGAAATCCCCAAATTTCAGTTTACTGGGATATTCACATAGAAATAAAAATAAAAATAATTGTAAATGCCTTTTGTGTTTCTAATAAGATCCAAAGTGTCATGTTCATTCAAATTTGCAAATTTATGAAGGAAAGCGACATTTTAAAGTGAAATTGCTTCTATGTCAGGGATGTCATTGTTGCTTGGGTGATCATAAAAAAGGAAAGATTTATGATTCTTAAAAAGCGTGACATCAGGTTTGGCAGTGATTCCCCTTTATATGATACATGTACTTCAGAGATTTAATTTAAATTCAGAATTAAATAGCTTCATGAGATACACAATGTGAGAGTAAGATTATCTTGATTTTTAGAAAGTTCTTAAGAGTATCCTAAGTAATTTTTTTGAAAGCAAATCATTTTAGTATTTCTCTGTAAAACTTAAGCTAAAAAATAGAAAAAGTAAGTCTGTAGGGGACAATAATCTGGTCCTGATGGAAAAAAGAAATACAGCTAGGCTTTATGAAATATCTTTGCTATATTGACATGGAAGTGACATCATGTTTTAAAATATCCTTCCGGAGTAGCATAAATGAAAACATATTTTTCTCTGACTTCCTTCCTTCTAACTGCTCTTCACCCTGTCTTTGGTCTTTCTGTTCTTATCTGCCATTTCTTTTGTCCCTTCTTCACCCCTCAGCCCTATCACTTTGATCTGCATTTCCTTATAATTTCCACTCCATTCTTCTTTAATTTGAAACTTCCTTCTTTACTTTCCAAGCATCTTTTCTCTCCTGTACTGAATCTTTCTTTTAAATGAAATAGTCACATTGATTGTGAAAAATGAAAACGGTGTCAGATGTTGCCCTCTGCCCATAAATAACAAATAAAACAAAACAAAAACACAGATGCAAGTATTAAAATGTTTTTCCCATTTTAAGAAAAGAATTTTGCTGGATGTCTTCGATCTGTGTGGCTTTACCACAGACTATCTACTTTCAATTCTTATAGCACTTATCCTTTGAAAAATGCTATTTGCACTTATCATTGATATTTTTACTCAAATAACTCCTCACTGACTGAGTAAACTTACAGAACTGACCAGTCCATCAAATTAAGGGTATAGACTGGTTAGGTTCAATCAATCAAGGCTTCATGGAGGAAGGAGAGGACACTCAAAATGGTTAAATAATACCACCCCGTATCAGGGATGTAATTTATATGTCCCATTCCTTTACTTGACTCTCATCACAGACATCACTAATCAACCATAGTACTCTTTCCTGCTCAACATGGATATGGTTCCACACTCCTTCTAAGCATTACATCTATCATGGTAACTTAACTAGATGTGTTACTTAATTTGAAATCAATTTGTCCTCTTTGCTTTAGACCAGGTCATTATATATCCCAAATGACCTATCTCATAGATGCTCCAATACATATGACCTATAAGGTAGGTATTATATTAAGGGTTTTGCAGGAGGAAATTTTGCAACTGAGAAGAATTTAGGTAACTCACTAATGTCACACAACTACTGATAGGAATACTTCAGTTCTTTTTATGGCAAGATCAGTATTCTTTTTTCTATAGTTGCTTAAAGAGCTGTTTGTGGACATTTGCCTGGGAACTCCTAAAGAGAAAGCTAGCAAATGATAAAAGAAATTCTAATTGTGTTGGGAAAATTTTTGTTCCAGGGTTATAGCAGTGTCATTGAGGGTTGCTGCTGAGTGTAAGTGAAATATGTGACATCTATTTGCAGTGAATAGTAAATACCAAAAATGGAGCCTAATATTTCCCTGAAACTCTGTCCTCTCATCATTGAGTCCATGCAGACCCATCTCATCTCCAGTGCTTGGAATCTCAGTGATATTTCTTTAGATTTGGGGAGTCCCTTTTTTTTTTAAAGCTAGTCACCATTGATGAACCAAGAAAGCAATTCATTTTGTAGCTCTTAATGGAAAAAGGTACATGTGATCATTTATTTTTACATTGGAAGTCTCCAACAGTACTTAAAGGAATGGAATAATCAGAGAAATGATATTGTTTTAAAGCTCTTTGGAGTTTACTCTGGAGGACAGGCTTAGATGTGGGTGATTCCAAAAAGGCCACTGAATGCATCTAGAAGAAACATGAACTTTTCAATTTTAAAGGAGACTGGCCCTTCAGCAACCCAGGGAAGATAAGCTCTCCCTGCCCCTGATCCTTGCTCTTCCAGGACTCAGTCTCCCTGTGCCTTTTTCACATAGTGACAGAAGGACACTACTTTTTCCAAATAATATGGGCAGAGATCTTCCCCTTCCCGCCCACCCCTCCACCCCCAGCATTTAGAAGATTAGATATACACCCTTTAAAATATTTTAGCCAAGTCTTCCATAGTTTTGCATATTTGCATAATGATAAAGTTCACTCCTTAGTTATTTTCCTTAACAAGCTGAAAAATACCATGCAAACATAAAGTGGAATCGGCGAGGGGCTCACTCATATTGCCAATTTGATCTTTTCTATACTTCATCAAGTTACTTCATCTGAATCCTACTCCAAGTTACTTTTCTTCTCCATTGTCACAAATCAAAAAAAAAAAAAACACCTTAGAATAAATATGACATTTCAAGAGGCATCCTATTGTTCTTCATACTAGACCATGGTTCCTTACTCATGCTATTTTCTTAATACGAACTCTGGCTAGGAAGGAAGCACCTCATGCTCTGATAGCAGCAACCATGATCTATAGCCCTCTGAAAAAAGCTCTGGGTATATGTTTATTGGATCAAGTAGCTATTTGACTTTACAATTTTGTAAACAACTTACAGTTTAAAATTTTTAAAAACATATTTATCTATTTTCAGAGAGAAAGAGGGAGAGAAAGGGGAACAGGAAGAGAGAGAGAGAAAGCGAGAGAGAGAGAGAGAGGGCAACTGACTGAGCCACCCAGGTGCCCCCCAAATTTTGAAGAGAATAATGCTTGTATAAGAGTGTAAAATATTTCTTATGCCATATTTTTATGCTGTATGTCAGTATTATTTCCATATAATTTTAGTGAATATTTTCTCAAAGAATTATTTGTAGCAGTGGGTTGTTTAAAAATCATTTATGTGAAAATTAAGATCCTCTCTGCATTTCATTCTGTTGAAAATCAACAAATTTGAGAATTAATGTCTATATTGTTCATAATCTTCTCTTAAAGAGACGGAACAGAATTTAATTTTGGAAGATGAGATTTGCTAATTGATCTCTCTAGAGTGAACTACCGAGGAAATGAGAATATAAATAAGAAAAAGGACTTATGTCATAATACACATTTATAAAAAATGCATATTATCCATGACTCTATTATGTATTCTAAGAACTTCTATTATTTACTCCTGTGGCTTATAAGCCCTCTTTCAAGGTAAAAATCCTATTTGTTCATGTCAACATTGTTTACTATTTGTTTATTTCTTATTTGTTATGTGAACACTGGAATTAAATATTCTTTTGAAAATAAATAATTGCCAATTTTTCCCAGATCCAGAAATCCTAATACAAAGCAATAAAATTCAAGGCTTTGTATGCTCATGAGTGCATATAAGTCTTTAATTTCTGAGAGACTGAATAATAGCGAGTGATAAGCTGTAAGCAAGCAAATGGTTAGTGTGTTCGCTCAGGGTCCCTCCCTGGGGAGTTGGCATATATTCATCAGAATTGAAAACAGCTTCCTCTTTCCCTTAGAGGGGCTTCCGGTTCTCAAAGAACAGATGGGATAGAAGTAAACCCACAACATTTGCAGGTAACTAGAGAACTACAAAAATATGTTTGGGGAACATGTAAATCAGTACACGTTTCTTTGGCTAAAAAACAGATTAGCTTTCATAGTTACTTTCTAGATCCACTGGAAAAGAAAAAAACACACAACAACTGAAAACCACAAACCACCACCCATACCAAACTATAGCTGCTTGGGTCTTATCATCTTTTTGATCAAACTGAGAGTGTGTATCCTTCCTTTCAAGATTCTAGCTTTCTATTCCTATGTGCCACTCTGAGGATCTGTAAAGCAGATGTTCTTCTGGTATAAATCCATGTGCCTTGAATTATTTTAGCCCCTCTCAGTAAATCATCCCTCTCCGATCCCTTTCCAGGAAGCATTCCTTTTGGTAAATGTGAACACAGTTGACTAGTATGTCAACTGGGTTGGGGGCAGCCAGCAGTAGGGCATTGTCCCCCAATCTCCAGTGTCCCCACTGGCACCAAACCATCTCTGATTTTGAAATGAACTAATCAAAATATATTCTTTCACACTGGGGTGGGGGGGGGGGAGGGGGGAAGACAAGAGGCTGTTAGACTCTAAAGGACTTATCCGAGTTACTTTAGGACAGAGTCCACAATTGGTCTCTTTTGATGTAGAGGCTGCTATGACCTGTCTGTCCCCTTTTTCCCTCCAAGGCCCTTCCAGTAGAAGGGACATGTGCTAATAGCTGCCACCACTGCCCCTTACCTAGGGGGACTGATGGAGAAAGAATGTCTTGCCTATAACTTGTCTTGTACTACAAGCAGATGTGTGCTATCTCCTCACACTCACATCCCAGTCCAATATAACCCCAATTTTTAGGGAATTTCCCTTCAGGGAATAAAACGGAGATTGTATGCTAAGAAAATCTTAGAACTTGTGGGAACAAAGGTACTCTTTAGGTTGGCCAGATATACTTCTCACTTGCTAGAAAATGATCTGACTCTTAATGTCACTTTCACAGTGTGACTATTGCCACTGTCTGCGGGTGCCCTGGAAAACCTAATTAGACACAGGGGTGAACATTTTACTTTCAGTCAAGGGAATATTCCTCCTGGATAAATCACTGTGGGACCCTAAAAAATAATGGTGTTTGACTGGCTTGCTTTTAAAAGAACTGAATGAGCCCTCAGATTGTTTGGCTTTATTTGATACTTTAACACAGGACACAATCTGTAAGATGTATGGTTGGGAAATCTCTTTCTTTCTTAAGGGCAATTCTTATTTGAAACAAGCATTCTCCACAACAAGCCTCTGTTTGACCAAAATTAGAGTACACCTATGTACCCTGTTCTAATTTTCTGTAGTCCTTTTTACATGATGAGAGAAATCAATTTTCTCTCTTCTTTCCTTGTAACACCGAATGTTTTGAAGATGATACTTTGCTTTAGCAAGAGAGACTCAGGATAGTTATTTGAAAAGCTGACTTGTATCTTTATTTGCCTGAATCTTGCTTATTCTTACTTAATCTTATTCATTTTATGTAGGTCTCTTCCCTATGAGTGGGTACTTAGGTAGAGTTATAGTTGTGAGGTGGCCGCAGAAACTCTCCAGTCTAACTCTTTGTGTCTGCTTGGGATTCACCCTTCCTTGGTGTGGCTAATGACCCTGTTTGCCAGGCCCTGGCCTTTCAGGCCTTGCCCAGCCATGGACAGAGATAGCTCTTTTGCTTAGGCTCGGCCCTACTCAGCATCTATTCTGGTGCTGAGCAGATCGAAGAACACATGGGGAGTCTCTTCTCCAGCAATGAGTGAGGTCTAAATTAGACATATTTATGAAATCTGATGTACAGTGTGACCGAAGAAAGCTCACAGATGCATCTTTACAGGGTTTCAGCCTTTCTCTAAGCACTGCCTTATTGGTCTGGTCTCAGGCTCTGGTTTACTATTTCAGTTCTCTTGCAGGAATTGGAAATTGAACTCCAGCTTGCTTGGATGGAGCTCTTCCCTTCTCTGGTCCTTGCTGATGGCCTCCAGGAGAAGCCTAGACTCTGTTCTCAGCATCACTTAGTCCAGATTTCAATGAATTTACCTCCACTTCCTATATATCCTGCACTTAATGACAATGTTCTCATCCCAACTGCCTTCAAAACTTGCTTGGAACTCATGTTATGCCTTCAAGTTTTGTGCATCAAATTGAATTGATTTAGATTTTGATGCCAAACTGTATCAAGTCCCAGATCACCCATTCTCAGACAAGTGTGTTGGGCCAGTGGATAATGTGGATAACACTCTTCTCACCTCTTCAGGCCGATCACATGTAGTCTGCTCTTTCTCTTCCCAAACTCGGACATTGCAGAGTGCTTACACTTAAAGGGTGGGGAGATAATGATTTACTTCCTTGTAGATAAAGGTAAGTAGGTCAGAATTTGGAATTGGAATTCTTTCGCAGTAAAGAGTTATGTGTTCTCCCTTTATTTATTTATTCATTCAATCATTTAAATAATATGGATTTATGGGTGTTCTCCACTTTGTATAATAGTCCAGTATATTTTTGTCACAAGCAGATCAGATGCTTCTAGGGAATTAGAACTGATTCCTGCTTCTATAGGTCCCTCTGCCTGACACAGAACAGATGCAAAAAGACACTTCTTAGTTAATAGAACTAAAATAAGAATTAAGCCCACAATATCTGTAATGATTTGCCAAAGCAGCCCAACTGGTCTTCTGACATTAACTTACTACATTTCACTGCCTTTCTGATAAAGATGTCAGAAATGGGACGCTCTAATCCAACCCTTTCATTTACACATGATAAAATTTAGGACTGGAGAAGTATATGGAGCCATATGTGGAATGAGAGCCCACTTTTCCTAACTTCCAATGTGATACTCTTTAGACATAATGCATGTAGTAGCACCAACTACAGTGCCTAATGCATCCATGCACTCGACCCAGGTTGGTTGATTTTATATCTGTAGGCAAAAGAGAGCCATCACAGAAATTTTCTCTGTTCTGTTTGTTTTGCAAAGTGAATTTTCACTTTCCACCGATCTCTAAGGCAGAAATGAGCATGGATGTGTGTAAGAATGACACTGGGGTGATCAGATGAAAGCAGACCAAGTGACAGCCACTAAAGGCTGTGCCAAGCTGGTGGCAGTGAAAAAGAAGAGCAGATATACGGAGAGGTATTTTAGAAGCAGAATTGGCATAATCTGTTACCAGTTAATGCGGAGGGTAAGGAAGTAGGAGATGTTTAAGTTGACTCTGAGATCCCTGGCTTGGGCAGCTCGATGGAAGAAGTCACTAATCAAGACATAGCAGGTTTGGAGAGGAGGATGAATTTGTTAGGTATGAGATAGTTGTTAGACTCTTTGTACTTCCAGGAGGCAGCATATGTGTGGAGCTTAGAAGAGAAATTTAAATCCAAGGTATAGATCGAAAAGTTAATGTCAATTGACTGATGAAGTTTTCAGAGGTGGTGGTATCGCCTGAGAAAGGCAGAGTAAAGACAAAGGACCCCGCCCAAGTTCACGAGGGAGAGAAGACAGAGAAGGCAACAGGAAGTAAGGAGATACTATCACAGAACCAAATATGCAGTAGTGGGGGGAAGTGAGGTGAGGAGGGATGGTGAGCTGGTTAAGTAGTCTGCCCTTCTTTGTCTCATTCTGCAATGAGATCAAATTAGATGAGGCTTTAAAGAGGCTGTGGGGATGATGATACTCAGGTCATGGACAACTTTGCTAGAGTCGTTCCATTGTAACGGTGCAGGGCTCAATATAAAAGAATCAGACACTGCAGAAATAGAGAGCTAGATCAATACACACCTTTTCATTATGATTCTCCCTCACTCACACTCCTTTCATTTCCAAAGATTACAGACAATTACATAAGAAAGAATTTAAGTTAAATAAGAATGTCTTAATAGTTTTTATGAGACATAGGAATAGATTAGTGGGGTTTTTGAATCTCTCATTTGTGAGTGTTTCAAGAGTAAAGACGTGGAGGGGTGCGTGGGTGGCTCAGTCAGTTAAGCATCTAACTTTTTAAAAAAATAAATTTTTTACTGTTTATTTATTTGTGAGTGAGAGAGAGGCAGAATGTGAGTGGGGGAGGGGCAGAGAAAGAGGGAGACACAGAATCTGAAGCATGCTCCAGGCTCTGAGCTGTCAGCACAGAGCCTCAGGCGGGTCTTGAACTCAAGACTGTGAGATCATGACCTGAGCTGAAGTCGGACACTTAACTGACTAAACCACCCAGATGCCCAAGCATCTGACTCTTGATTTCATTTCAGGTCATGATCTCACGGTTGGAGCCCCGTGTAGGACTCTACGCCAACAGGTGACAGTGCAGAGCCTGCTTGGGGGTTTTCTCTCTCTCTCTACCTCTCTCCTGCTGGCACATGCTATCAGTCTCTAAATAAATAAATAAATGAACATTTTAAGAAAGAGTAAAGACGTGGATATTTTATTTTTTAAACATTTAAAAAATGTTTATTTTGAGAAAGAGAGAAAAAGCAAGTGTGCATGTGGGGGACGGACAGAGACAGAGAGAGACAACATCCCAAGCAGGCTTCCTAATGCAGAGCCCAATGTAGGGCTCGATCTCATGTCTGTGAGATCATGACCTGAGCTGAAATCAAGAGTTTGATGCTTAACCCACTGAGCCACCTAGGCGCCCCAAGATGTGTATATTTTAAACTGGAGTGAAATTATTTTGAAGAATGGCTCTGAATTCTCCTTGAAGTTTTTGGCTCTTATTCCAGAAGGGTGAACATATAAGGCTACAAGGAGGGCATTTTTATTTTTGCTGTGTACTTATGGGATAAATTCTCCCTGTCTGAAAATATTGAATTTGCTAACTAGTTGATCTATTCAGAGGTCTCTGAGTATTTCACTGTGCAATCAATTGTACTTTTAATAAACCATAAACCATGTTTACTGCCTTATTTATTGAATTGAATCAAAGTGACTTGATGGTTAACTAGTACAGTGCTCTTGACAGGCCCCAGAAACAGGGTCTGCGTACTGGAGGAAATAATACAGCAAGGTGATGGGATGATCTTATTCTTGAAAAATGCAACAAAGCAGAGCAAAAGTAAAAGATTTCTTGTTTGTTTGTTTGAGGGCAGAGTTTTTCTGGAAGATAGAAGGCCAACCCTGTGAAAACCTTCCTGTGGCTCTTCCTGTCTTTCAAGCAGGTGCAAGCGACACAAGATTCCTATTAAAGAATAGCCTTCACAGCTCCTCACAGCCTCACTGCTGTGTTTGCCCAGAGGTGTAAATAGATTCAAAGGTCATCCGCTTCCTAATATCCCATTTCTTTTCTTTTGGAGTAGTTTCAGTTAGAGTGTGAAGCATTGAGATGAGGCAGCTCCGCAGCCAATCTGAGAGAATCAAAAGAGCCCTTATACCCCCTACAGAGCCTTTTGCAATCTTCTGGGTCTTAACACTCCAAATGATTTGATTATGTTTGGTTATAATTGCAATATTGATTGAAGTTAGAGGTGGCCAGGAAGGGTCGAACCATGCTTTATGTCTCCTTGTAGTCACATAGATCAGAGTCTGTTACTTTCACATTACCTGCAGGAAGGAATCACCATCATCTCTCTAAAAACAAAATGCACTGCAAAAGAAATTTCATAGGCCTAAAGAGAGCTTTGAAAAAACTAGTTGGCACAGTAATAATTTGATTTTCGTGAAGCAGTTTCCTTTACTGAATAAATAGCACTGTGTTTACACACAGAATGAAGATCACTGAAAATCTCTTTATCTGGTTTTGACAAGTTCATTGAAAAATTGACAAGAGAAAGATTTATTTTATTTTTATTTATTTTTTTTATTTTTTTTATTTTTGGGACAGAGAGAGACAGAGCATGAACGGGGGAGGGGCAGAGAGAGAGGGAGACACAGAATCGGAAACAGGCTCCAGGCTCCGAGCCATCAGCCCAGAGCCTGACGCGGGGCTCGAACTCACAGACCGCGAGATCGTGACCTGGCTGAAGTCGGACGCTTAGCCGACTGCGCCACCCAGGCGCCCCGAGAAAGATTTATTTTAGACAGTGCCGGCCAATCCAGTAAAGAGCTTGCTGAACAAAATTTTTAGATTTAAAAAAAAAATACAAATACACATACAGACTGGGGAGAGGCAGTTGTTTTCAGTATTTTTTTTATGTTTACACATCAAACACTCATAGAGGAATTGCCTCCTAAAATATATAAACCTTGGGTAGAAGCTTCTAACATGAAGGATTGATTTGGCATTTTGAGGGTTCTACCTTTTCCACTTGGTTCAAGTCCATCAACAGCAGGGGAAATCTACCCTACTGAACAGCTCTCTTCTACTCCCATGTTGCAAACATTCAACACAGTGTTCTAGAAAGACATTCAATGAAAAGAAGCCATGTAATACAGTGTGAGGATTAAGTGACCCACAGCTTTTCCATATCTAGGGACTTCATAATGTGTAACATCTTCAAGATCACTCAGTGTCTCTGGAGAGGGAGCAGAAGACATGCATGGCCCTGAACCTTGAGGATTCCTGCCAAAGTGTCTATGACTGGATTACCTCTGATTCCAGCCAGGGTCTCAGTGGCTGTCTTTGCCATGTATCTGTGCTTGTGTATGGGGAAGGGAGACACAGAAAAATTAAGGCGTTAAAAAAAATCCATACTTTCTTAGGGAAAATAGGAAAATAAAATGAGTTTTATATCATTTTATTTTGAAAATGCATTTTATTTATATTTACTAACTTCCATAATAATACAGTAACTTTGACATGACCGTTATACTGTAAAGAGGCAAATATGACTTAACTAAAATAGTATTGTACTAGCTTTGAACAAAGCAAACGATTGACAAAAGACAGAAGATAAAACACTCCTGTTGCCTCATATAAATCATAGCACATTGGAAATGGAAAATGTCTTTAGTGAGAGAGTAATGAATTAATAGACAAATAAAAAATCCCCATTAAACTGCTGGATATTTTAGGAATACAAGTATTCTGAGGATGGGAACTTTGTCTAAGCTCTCACTTTCTACAAGGTCTAGCTTTGGTGTGTATTCAATCAATACTTTTGAATGAAAAAACTGCATTCCAAAGTCTTAATGACCCTTTACTTGTTTAGAGGGACTTTTTCAAAACAAATTCCTTTCACATACCAAAAAGGAGATTGGGAAGCAGATTACAGGGTGAAATGGAACTGAGGTCAAACAAGGAGAGAAGGGCAAGGGCAGGGCATGCACAGGAAGCTAGGCATTCTTGTTTATTTGGTGAGGTGGCACAGGTCCAAGAACCTCATGTCTATGAAACTAGATGACCCTTGGGGACCTGATGCCAGAACCCCAGCAGCTCCAGTGTATAGACGGTCCTTTGGCCCCATTTCATCCTGACAAGCCCTCTCCAAGCTCTGAGCTTTCTGATGATGAAGACCCATTCTGGGATCCTGCCTAATCCAAAACAATCGAACTTCAGCACTGGCTTGGGAAAAGTAAGATTTCAGGGTCAAGGGGGAATTTTCCAATATCATCCCCAAACCCATATGCAATTTTTAAAAAACCTTTTTCTGGAATTTAAATCTTATTCTACGGGACCTCATGGAAGTTAAATGTCTGGCAAAAATGAACTTGCATGGGTGGAGTGAAGGCTGTGTTGTTTCATTGTGGCCATGTGAACTCATGTTGTTTATGAGATGGTTTGCAGGTTTTGTAAGGGAAAGTGTAGAAGAACCTGGGGAGCCTGGCATTACTAGAAACATAATGGAAGAACTTTGAGGGTTGAGCAAATCTGAAGCCTTCAAAATTTTGTCTAGATCTTACCATAAGCACCAAGGGTGATAACAAGACAAATGATGAGGCGGCATTTATGTCTAGTAGAGGCAACTAACTTCCATGCTAGTCCATGCTAATGTGCTCCAGATGTCTTAAAATCTCAGCTGATCTAATCAAGATACGCAAGTTTGGTTTATTCTCCAGGTGGGTGCTTGCAAAAGAGAGAAAACCCTCTCCATGTCTGTCTTCTAGCTACAACTCTTCCTTTGCTTTTCTTCCCTCCTTCTCTCCCTGCTTCATTTCCTGCCTTCATCCATCCATTGCTAAACATTTTCCAAGACTACTGGTGTAGATGTCAGATGAGATGATGTATGTAGGACATGAGTCTTGTCTTCATGGAAATAAAGATGCAAATAAATATTCAAAATATACCTGAATATGTTATTCCATTCCCAGCATACTTGTTAGATGGGGTGGTTCCCTAACCCTAACCCGGAAAAGGGGCTCTAACCTGAAGGATGGGTACGTGGACAGTGTGAACAATGGAGCAGCTAAACATCTGTGTGCACAAATAAACAAACACTAAGTTCATGATTCTGGAATCCTATATAAAATATGTAAGCTTATGTTGAATATGTTTCAAAGGAAATAAAATCAACAAAGGAGGGGAAGCTAACATTGTCCGGAGATTATACAATTTTCACCTTCGTTATTTCAATTAGGTCTCACAATAACCTTAAGAGGCATGTGTTTTCCTTATTTCTTTTCAGGCTCAGAGAGAGATTCACTCATTACCTAAGTTAAACTATGACTATGAAACCCAAGTCTGTCTGATTCTTACATTTCTTTGGGATTAGGGATGTTAGACAAAGTGATAAGGGAATCTGAAAAAAATATATAAAGAGGATTAGACATGGATCTCTTTTGGGTATTTTCTCACAACGTTAGGAATATGATAAAGTTTCTTGTTTTTCTAGTGTTCTGTTGAACACAACAAATCCCATAAAATTAGATGTTTCTTTAAGATCTTTAGAGTAGCCAAAGAGTTAATTTTCCAGAATATCCTGAAACTTGTCTAAATTCCAGCCACCCCAGAGCAGATTCAGATATAACTAGATACCCTCACATTGAAAATAGATCATCACCAGTCTAAGAAACAGTTATGAATCCAATCTAAATCACATTTCATATATGGCCTTTGCCAATAAATAAGGTCAATCATTTACTACTTTCCCAAATAGTTAATTGAATATTTTAGAAGAATTTCTAATTGCAATGTCATTGTCTTGCCATTCCTTAGTGCTTAGCCCTCTAATTTGAGATCTACTGGAGGGCAACATTTGCAAATTAGAAACATAATTGAAATCTACTGCTGAATAAATTGATGTTTACCGCTACATAAAATTAGTGCAATGGTTTTAAATGGTACGGAATCTATTTCTTTTCACCTCACTGGCTTCTTGCTTTCCTTTGATGGAATTGTATTTGGAGATGACCCTCGGAAGCAAGCAAGCTTTCTCCTTTGATATAGTCCCAAATTAGCAGTAGGAGGCAAGAAACAGTGACATTGCTGAGGACCCACAGGTTGCTGTGATTTTCCACAATGGCGGGCTCTCCCTAGTTCCCTGATTTTTTGAAGCAATCTGAGTTAAGGATATTGTCGGGAAACTAATTCCATCTGAACAGACTTTCAAAACTTGAATAATTGAAGATGCGAACAAAAAGTAAATTTACATCTAGACCAGGACAGAAGCAAGACTGAATTTTGTCAGTGTTGAATTTTTAATTAAGTCAAAGTGTTAAAAACAAGTGAACTCTGCAGAAAACACTGTTAAGAGAATGAGTAGACAAGCCATAGGCTGAGAGAAAATATTTGCAAATCACATATCTGATAAACATCCAGGACATGCAGACATACACATGGAGAATGTTAAAGAAACCCAAAACCTTTTTAAAACTAAACAAAAAGAAAACAAATTACCCAATGAAAAATGGGGAAAGGTTTGAACAGGCACTTCACCAAAGATATGCAGATAAAAAATAAGCATATGAGAAGATACCCAATATCAACTGTCATTAAGGAATTGCAAATTACAACAAGGAGATACCACTGAGTAACCTATTAGAATAGCTAAAACCCTAGAACCTGACAATAACATTTGCTGATGAAGATGTGGATCAATAAATAATCTCATTCATTGCTGGTGGGAATGCAAAATAGTACAGCCACTTTGGAAGGCAGTTTGTCAGTTTCTGACAAAGTGAAGCATAGTTTTACCATCTGTGTTTCTAGATATTTTCCCAGCTGACTTAAAAAGTTATGTTCATACAAAAACCTGTACAATAATGATTATATCAGCATTATTTCATAATCACCAAAAACTGGAAGCAACTAAAATGTTCTTTAATAGGTGAATGGATGAACTGGGGTAAACCCATAAAAGGGAATATTACTTAGTGATAAAAATAAATGAGCTATCAAGCCACAAAAGACACAGATGTACCTTAAATGCATATTAAGTGAAAAAAACCCCTCCAGTTGAAGAGCCTACATGATCTATGATTGTTTTTTATAATATTCTGGAAAAGGCAAAACTATAGAGACATTAGATCATTTAGTGGTTGTCAGGTGTTCGGGGAGGGAGTAGAGTTGAACAGATGAAGCCCAGGGGACTTTTTAAAAAGGGTTATACAGTTATCTTTATGATACTGTAATGGCAGATACATGACACGGTACATTTATCAAAATCCATACAACTTTGCAACACAAAGAGTGAACCTTATGTATGCAAATACAAAGATCAATTAGGAGGTTTAGGGATCCCAGGCTGGAAAGCAGATTGTTATGAAGGAATCTAACCAGATCACTGGAAATGTGTGACATAACCTCACCAAAGGGGGACAAGGGGGAGGAATCAGTGTTTAATGGGTACAGAGTTTTTGTTGGAGATGATGAAAAGGTTATCAGTACAGAGAGTGGTGATGGTCACAACAACATTGTGAATGTATTTGATGCCAATGAATTATACAATCACAAATGCTTAAAATGATGAATTTTATATGTTTTGCCACAATTTAAAATGCATGGGAAGAGGGGCGCCTGGGTGGCTCAGTCGGTTAAGTGTCCAACTTTGGCTCAGGTCATGATCTCATGGTTTGTGGGTTCAAGCCCTGCGTACGGCTCTGTGCTGACAGCTCAGAGCCTGTGGCCTGCCTCAGATTCTGTGTCTCCCTCTCTCTGTGCCCCTCCCCCAGTTATGCTCTGTTTCTCTCTGCCTCAAAGATTAACATAAAAAAAAAAATAAAATGCATGAGAAGAAATTATACGCTTAAATGATTAGAATGATAAAACATATTATGTATATTTTACCACAGTTTAAAAACAATTATAAGAAAAGGCAAAACAATGAAAGTAGGGACAATAAAAAGATCAGTGGCTTACAGGCGCACAGTGGACCTTTTTAGAAGCAGTGGAACTATTCTATATGATACTGTAATGGTGGACATGATATACATTTGTCAAAGCCTAAAAACTGTATAACATAAGCAGCAAACCCTCATGTAAACTGTGGACACTATATGTGATAATAACACATCAACATTTGTTCATCAAACGTTGTGTCGCACTAATGGAAATGTTAACAACTGAGAAATAATAGGGAAACTGTGTAAAGGGATACAGGGAAGAGGTACCTGGGGGTTTTCTACTTTTTGCTCACTTTTTCTATAAACCTAGAACTGCAATAAAAAATCAATTAAAAAATTAAAAAACAGGTGCTGACCTAATAACTATGGGAATGAGTGGAGACGTTAAGACTAAAGACAAAAGGAACTGTACATAAGCACCGCAGTCTTGTTAACAAACTTGTGTCTCATAGGGGAACAGCCTAACAATTCTGAAATTACTCTGCATGTACTCTAGGATTGAAAAGTATGTAAATAAATGCCTGCATGGTGGGAACTACTAATGGAAGAGAAGGTTACAGATACATAAAAGGAGGAAGGCTAGCAAAAATCATTCAGTACTGGATTACGGTGAGATACATTGATATGAACTCATGTTTAGTTTTCTACAGATACAGATAGCTAAATATAGAAACAATTACAGATATGTGTTTATGCATGGGTTAGTATACAGACATATATTTCCAAGTTCTGTTTGCTGAGAAGGCCTACAAGCAATGAGCACACCCAAGATCCGTATCTTGGTTTCTAATATCATTCTCCAATAAAAGGAACCAGAAGCAGGAGCAGGGAATACACAAGATGAGTTTGGACCATACTGTAGTACTAAAATATAAGAAAGTGATGAAGAAAAAATAGCCAAAGGGATATAAGAACCAACCGAAAGAGCTCCCAAAAGCTAAAGTTGGAACAATTGAGCAACAAAATAAATAACATAGTATTGGATTAGAATCCAAGGTACAAAATAAATATTCGCAAGTCCATTCTAACATAAATATTTGATTGAATAAGTTAATTAATGAGGGGGAATAGACAAATCTCCTGTGTGGAATTCCAAACAATTCATGTAGATATTTTTCTTCACTCTCAAGAAGGTGGAACGTAACTCTGATCCCTCCCCTATTCCTTAAGTGCGGGCTAAACAGTGATTTCCTTCTAAAGAGTTCAATATGTAAAGGAGGGAAGATGGAGATGAGTAACTTTATAGTATGGAAACCTGAGAAACACTACCTCAGCCATGTGATCAAGCTTAACATCAATAATGGGCAGCATGAGCCCTTTTGATATGATGGCATAAATATGGCACTTTACTTCTGTGGTCTTCCTCCCTGAAACTCATATACTGTCTAACCATAAGAAAAATATCAGACAAACCTATGAATAGATAAAGAAGATGTGATATATCTATATCTATATCTATATCTATATATATATATATATATATATATATATATATATATACATACACACACACATACACGCACACAATGGAGTACTACTTGGCAACCAAAAGGAATGAAAGCTTGCCATTTGCAACTATGTGGATGGAACCGGAGGGTATTACCCTAAGTGAAATTAGTCCGTCAGAGAAAGACAAGTATCATATGACTTCACACTTATGTGGATGTTAAGAGACAGAACAGATGAACATAAGGGAAGGGAAACAAAAATAATATAAAAACAGGGAGGGGGACAAAACATAAGAGACTCTTAAATACAGAGAAAAAACAGAGGGTTGCTGGAGGGGTTGTGGGAGGAGGGATGGGCTAAATGGGTAAGGGGAATTAAGGAATCTACTCCTGAAATCATTGCTGAACTGTATGTTAACTTGGATGTAAATTAAAAACAAAAATAATTAAAAAATAAAATTAAATTAAAATTAAAAAAAAGAAAAAATATCAGACAAACATAAATTGAGGGACATTCAACACAATACCTGACCACTACTCCTCAAACACATAAAAAATAAGGAAAGTCTGAGAAATTGTCACAGGGGTAGGGGAGCCTGAGGAGAGGTGGCACTCTGGATGACATTCTGGAACAGAAAAATGATATTAGGTAAAAATAAATAAATCTGAAAAAAGTATGGACTTTAGTTAGTAATAATGTATCAGTATTAGTTGTGACATTCATTGTGACAAAAGTACCATAGTAATATAAAACCTTAACAACAGAGGAAACTGGGTTCTGGGTACATGGGAACTTTTTGTACTATCTTTACAACTTTTTTGCAAATCTAAAACTATTTTAAAATAAAGAGCTTATTTTAAAAACAAACAAAGAAGGGTATGAAGTACAACCTGAATTTAGCCCATAAAATATTTCAGAAGTGATTGTGATAGTAACATCACAAAGGCAAATAAAGACAGAAAAATATCAGGATAGAAGTATCTACAGAATTGTGGAATAAATATGAACACTGGTATTATAACTGCTTGGGGACATACTACAAGTTTGGGAATTACCTTTCATACATGTGAAAATAAAGCTTCCTCTCTTGACTTTTACCACCATTGCCCTATTTCTAGTCTTTTTTTTTTTTTTTTTTTACTTTATATATTCCAAAATTACCTTTCCCTTCTCATCTCCCACTCATTTAAACAAATCTGTCTTCCAGGCAAACTGATGTACTTACCACTTGATAAATACCACAAGGGTCATATGCTCAAAGTTGTTCCCCTCACATAAATGCACTTTCCTCTTGCAGGTCTAACCATCCATCCCCAAATTCTAACCATCACAACAAGAGTTCTTTGGTTCTCCTTGATTTCCCTAGATGAAAGAGATCCCATTCTCTCCTAATCCACAAAGTTGCTCTGTACTTCTCATGTCAATCATATACTACTTTGTATTATGGTATTTTATATACAGCTTCCCTAATGGTTATTAAATACTTTGAGAGTGGGGCCTTGATTTGTGCATCTTTGCATTTTCCATGGCTCTCTTCATAGATATTTACAGAAGGTTGAGCTAATGAATTTTATCAATGTGGGACAGTCATTTTCAATTAAGGGAAAAACTTGAAACCAAGATCAATTGGATTAAATTAAAAATAAAATTTTAATTATTCACAACAAAAGTCATTTGATGGAAAGGGACTGCTACATTTTCCCTACATCTGTTATTATTGTGGTCTCTCCATTTGTAGTCGATAATGCACTGAGTCAATGCATGTCGGGTAATACCTCTTGTGTGTGAGCGATTATTACAATAATTAATAACAATGGCAGCTCAGTTGATAGGAACTTGGCAATGTGTGTATCCTTATCTTCAAAGTTCCAAATGGTTTGGAATTTGGCTTTTTGTAAGACCATTTAATAGGAAAGTATGTGTTTAGAATCTGTTCCTAGCTGAAAGACTGACCCTTATCTCTAAAGTCCTTAATGAGAAAGCACCTGACAAATTGACTGGCACACTCCACTCCTCCAAGTAATTTCCCTTCCTGCCAAATGAGTCTCTTGCAGTCCCCACTTCTAACTTAGAAAGTGTTGAATGATGAACAGTCTGAAGCCAATGTCTGAAGCTACGGAAAGCTCTCTTCAAAAGGTTATTTCACAAAGTAAAATTAACTTATTGAAAAGGTAGAAAATCAATCCATCTTTTTACCCCCATTGTGTCAACTAACTACTTGACGAGTTTTACTTGGCTAAATTGACTGATGGGGTTAGTACTCCATAGCTGCCCCAAAAGGAACCTTCACAATTGTCCCAGACTTCTTTTATTTAATGGGGTTCAGTCCCATAGAGCAGCACTGCAAATAAACAAAAATATATTATCAATCTTTACAAATATTACTTGAGTCTACTCATAAATTTCCCTAACTAGAATTTTCTTACTAATTTGTTTAGTAAACATTCCATAAATACCTAAAGAAGGTAGGATTTATATTGTGACCAAAATGCAAAAGAAAATATCTGGCCTTATTTCATTGAAAGTAAACTTGAAAGTAAAAGCAAAAATTTTTAAGTGAAAAGAATTAATCAAAATGAGGCTAGAAAGACTATAGTCACTGACTTCACTATGCTTATCAAGAGAAATAATTACTAGTTTATTACACTACAAAAACATTTCTGTTGTGTGAGATTGCAATCTTAAAACAATGTGGAAATTTGGAAGGTATTACACAGCCTTTAGATTATGTGTTCAAGAATATCAGTTATGGAAAATGCTAAAAATATAAGTAAAGAGTTAAGAATTCAGTTGGAAATCAACAATGGATATTGTAAGATGGCACTGCTCTTCCCAAAAGCATGGCTGAAAAGAATATGAGATCATGAAGACAGTATAAATGAGATCACAGAGTAAAGGGAACTTAAAAAAAAAAAAAGAAAAAAGAAGATGTGTAGGGTCAGCATGATTATTTTAATAAGCTGAGGAATAAGGCCAGGAGTGAAGAAGAGACTGAGTATCAGGAGTGAGAAGTAATTGACCAGAGTGGAAGTTATCAAGAGAAACATACACAAGTTGTCCTGGGATAAAATGATGATTCTTCAGCCTTGAGACTGGAAGGAAGAGGAAAATAGGTGTGGATACATAGATACTCTTAGACCTTAAGCGCTTAATGGGAGGCTGAAGATTTGCAAAAGGGGTCAGCAAAAGGAGAGGGGCAGATAACAAAGATCAAAAAAATACGTTGTTGAGCAGTACTGGAGGACCTACTCATTGTAGGGGCGTTAATATGGATGGCGGTTTTATGATATTCTTTTGCTGTGCTCAGTAGTTTGGGTGTGATAATGGTAATGGTAACTTACTGTGATAAGTACTTTACTTAGATTAGCTCATTTGGTCTTCACAGGTAGCCTCTGAACGAAGTACGGTTATTATTTCAGTAAGAAAATAAAGGATTTGAGGCTAAGAAATTTGCCCATATCTATTTATCACTATTTATTTCAACCCAGGCAGTCTGACTCAGAGACTGAGCTTTGGGACAGCTGTTTAGGTTTGGAAGTACATTGTTTTAAATAAGAGACTTGGGCTGTTAAGGACCAAACATGATGAGAAGTTTCAATAATGCATGGAGACTAAACTGTTCAGGGACACGGTCATGCAGCCCAGGCCAAATCAGGAAGTAATGCCAGGAAGGAAGACCACTGGCTACCTGTGGAAGACCAAAGAACTGAAGGTCCCTGAGTCTGGGGAGAAGTTGTAGAGGAGATGGAATAAGGATAACTCTGTAGGAAAAGATTATAGACAGAAAACAGGATGCTGGAGGTTTCTGAGGTGGTACATTTCTGACTGATGATGCAGTTCAAGTTGTGACCATTGGTATGAAGAGCTGGAGGCGAAGCTATAAAGAGAAGATGAAGGACTCAAAAGGATATGAAGAGTTAAAGAAATTAGGGTGGATTCCTATTTATATAGAAGTGTGTTAAGGGATATTTATTTCTAAATGATAGTTTTCACTGAGCAGACATTCATGTTCCTGCTATAAGACAAAGAGAGCTCCAGGCTTTCAGGATGTGGTAGCAGGAAAAACAGAAGAAGCTGCTTCCCTCATGGAGTTTACATTCTGGTGTTCATATACTGGGTAGTGATAGGTATCTAAGGAAAAAAAAAATTAAGCAGGTAAGGAGAATAGATATTGTCAGGGCAAGGGGTATGGCTGCCTTAAAGGGTGATTAGGAACCAGGGAAGGGCCACTATGGCCAAAAGGATTGAATAGTTATTTTCAGAGATGGGGAGGAGTGTGTGTGGGGGGTGTACAGTTTTGTTGGGTCTGAGAATTAGGAGTTTATTTTTAACCAACTAATTTGGAGATATTCATCAGATATCCAAGAGAACTATTGAGTATCAGGTAAGTATTGGATATCAAATTGTGGATTTCATAGGGACATTCAGAAATCTGGGCTAGGGATATAAATTGGGGAGTTGTATAGATGGTACACAGAGCTACGAAAATGAAGGTGATCATTAAGGAAGAGAGGATAGAGACATGAAATACTCAGATGACTATAGGCAGGGGCATTACTAAAAGGTGGGGATATGCAAAGAATCCAGCAGAGACAGAGAAAAAGAGACCGGAGAAAAAAAGAAAGAAAACCAGAAGTATGATATCATGGAAGCCATGTGAAGAATGTGTTTCAAGATGGAGGGACAGTCACTTGAATCAAATATTGCTGAGAAGAAAAAAAATAAAAATAAAAAATGAAGATTGAGAATTGACCACTGGATGGGGAGGCAATTAGTGGCCATGACAGAGCTGCCTGGTTGGCGATGGTTGAATAGAAGGAGGAAAGGAAAAAGAGGTGAGCATCAACACGTTTTCCTAGTGTTTCTATTGAGTAGAGCAGAGGAATATTGTGACAGTTGGGGAAAGAGGTAGGATCAAAGGAATTTTTTAATGTTTAAGATGGAAAAAGCTGTAGTGTGTGTGTAGGCTGATGAAAGCTGCAGCATTGCTGAGGCATAAATGAGAGGCTATGAGATCCTGGCACAGGTGGACGGTTGCTCCTGAGAGCACAAACAATCCATCCGTAGTTACAACTCTAAAGTTGTTAAGAGGCTGGGATGCCAGCTGACTGGTGGCAGAGACAGTATTTATTCTGGATCTGCGTATATGAATACTGCTAAGCACAGGGTAAATTCCAGTGAGTGATGGTTAATGACATTGAACATGGAGGCTATCCAGAGAATTACCCTTCTGCTATCAAGGAGAACATGACTGAATCACTGAAATGAGCAATGTTAATAAACTGTGACAATTAAAAATCTGTGTGGTAACCTAGGAAATGGATATTTAGTGTGACTTTCACTTTCAGAAGTGAGAGTCTTTTTATTGAAAACTATAGTCTGTGTAATGGGAGTTATTACCTACTCCTGATCCCCCATCTTTTCCAACCAAAGAAAAAAACCTGCTTTTCACCTATATTGGTGTTCTAATAATGTTTCATGGTTGTTTAAAACTTCTCCCTTATAGCTTACCTCCGTAAATTTTTTCAAACAGAGGGAAACTGTATATTCTTTTACCTTTTTATTTTCAGAAAATAAAGGATGTTAGAATGGAAAGAAATCTGAAATGGGAATCAGGACACTGTGTTTCTTGCCCTGGTTCTGCCACTAACTCACGAGAATTGGTTTCTTTTCTGGAAAATAAAGTAGTTGGTCTGGAGGATCCATAAAGTCCCTTTTGAATCCAAGTAATGAAATCATAACAACAATCTAAATAATTCAGAAATTCACAGCTAATGCCCTTTATTTTTATATGCCCATAATATTCTATGTCAGGATAAGTAACATTTATATTGTTGAGAGGTTAACAATCACCCATGCATTAATATCTTACAGGGTTATTGTGAAGATTAAAAGAGAAAATGTGCAAGAAATTCACAAACTGTAAAGTGAAATACTGTCAGTCATTAATTACACACAGACAGTGAAATATTACATCCAGATTCTACTTTTACTATGTGGCTTTTTGGGACATCAAATAAAGTCAGTATGCCTGGAATGTAAATTGGAAAGAAGGAGATTTTACTTGAAGAAGGTGTACAATTGCTTTTTTAACTTTTTTGTTGTTATTGAAAAATGACCATATGCTATTATGGGAATAACAAGACTTTAAGACCTAGGGAAAGGCATTGAGATAAGCACAAGAGATGGATGTACCATCTAATTAATTTACCTAATTAACCTAATTCACCTAATTAACCTAATTCACCTAATTCACCTAATTAATTTACCATCAAACAATATGTCTGCATCAGAGTGGCATGGAAAGAAATATAGTCAGGTTTCATAAAATGCTCAGCTTTATTTTAAAAACAAGGCAAAAACTAAATTGAAAATTATAATTAAACAATGTGACAGTTTTCAGTTTCAAGGTTAAGTCAACTATCTAAAAATTCTAATCTGTTATCATAATTATATATTTACTTCATTCCAAAATTATTCCTTTTTGCATAATTCTCATTTTTTTCTTTTGTATACATTTCTCTATTCATTCATAGGAAGAAATTTAATAGCAAGCATATTATCTGGCAATTTTCATTTTTTTTCATATAACAATAACTGTGCCTTCTTTGCTGGAGAAATTGTTGAATGGATATGCTACAACACCAATAGTAACACTGAGAATACATTTCAGATTTGCATAGCATTTAATTTATTTTAGGGCAGCAATGATCTCACTTTATTCCAGCAATGCTACTTCTTAGTCAGATGAGCAGGTAAGTCATTCAACCTCCCTGTACCACAGCCTCCTTATCGGTAAAATGGGGGTTATACAAAGATTCAATGAGTTAATTTATGTAAAACATTTGGTAATCACGTTGCCCTAGTAAACATACTGCCATTTAGCATAATTACTGTTCTCCGTGGTTTGGAGATTACAAGTGTATCAGGTCCTAGAGCCATTTTGCAGTAGTCCCAAGGATTCATCAGGTGTTACAAACTCAAATGTCTAAAGGTGTCAACAAATGAATACAACATGCTGGGGGCAATTGTGGCACACTGAATAACCCACACTTCTAAAACCAGCAAATCCTACTCAGCCCCAGGCAATGTTGCCATACAGGAATACAGTCCTGGTATTGCCACACTGTCTAACTTCTTAAGAAGGTAGGGATTTAGATTTTTATTTAATTCCCTGACTGAAAAAAAAAAAGGGTTGGTAAATTATTTGATTTTTGGTAAAACACAATATGCACCAAACACACACAAGTTTGTGGATGGGCGTGGACCATGGTCAGCAGCTTCCTCATGGGCTCTCATTACCGTAGTGTGCATTGATATAATCTTGATATATTCCTAAGGGACTATACAATTAGGGAATCCCGGTTAATTCAAGGATTGAAGCACTATCAAAAACAGATATGTCAGCTTCTCGATGGGTGTTAGTAATGAATGGATTGGAAGATCTAACATAATAGATGAAGATCAAAGAGGCACTGTATACCGTGGACATGATCCCTACAGGGTACCTGGATCTACAAAGATTCGGACTGTAGCATCCTTGGTCTTTGGAGAGAAAGAATGAATGGCAGGAAGGTAAGCAGGAAGATAGGCAGTGCAGCAGGGGTGGGGGGGGAGGGTGGAGAAAACCCTAAACAAAATCAAAAAAACCCCACAGGTCTTCCAGACATCAAAGTCCATGCTTTACCATGGTATCAGGCTGCTTCCAAATTAAATTAACAATTGTACAGCTCTTTCCAATCTACAGAACATTCGGTGAGCCCTGCTTGGGGATTCCATTATAGTATTTATTGGCACTTCAAATTCAGGTGGTGATTACTGATACCCTGCCTGTGTTTAGAGAGGTAGATATTGAAGGTACCATTTTAGAGCCAGATAAGCGTGGTTCTTTGACCTTATTGACAGAGGGCAAAAAGCTTGTTTTATAATGCAGACAAGTAACTTACCTCTGATGTGATTCAACTTGGTATCATCTACTATTCTTTATGACTTTTTAAAAAACATTTTAAATCACTTAAGTCCCAGTTCTTTGATGATTCCTTTATCACAGAGGGAGATTCTTAGATAATTGAAAAGGGATGAGTCATAATGAGTTTTCACTGATGCATGTTGCCTCTCATTACTAATTCCACTGATATCCTATAGGGAACATAAAGAGCCTCTCATCTCACTGAATGGTGGCATGAAAAGGCCTACATCTGACACATAGAGCTTGACTCTGTCCTTTCTGAACTGGATGGGCTTGCCAAGGGACAGAAAGGAGAAGGCCTTTGTTCTTTGACCCTCCCTCCCACAAGGGCTCTAATCCAGTCAATTTTATTCCTGGTGGATTGGAGAATACGCCATGCTCCATTAGTATCCTTCCAGACGTTTGTTCCACATTTGCACCTGCTCTCAGTTGCTATCCCCCTGGGACAGCTAGAAGATTTAGATAAACATGGTGTAATTTCACATTTACTGCAAAAGGCAGTCTCTTTGTTATTGAAATATTAGCTATTCTATCATCAGTTCACCTGATATTTAATCATAAGACAGTGTTATATTTCAGTCCCACAGGCAATTGAAAAATGAGTGTTTAAAAATATTGCAAACAACATAGGGATCTTTTTTCCCCTCATTTTTGCATCCTCGCAGCCTACAGTTCCTGATGACTGTAAAGTGCTCAATAAATGTTTACTGAACTAAATCAAAATCTTAAGCAGTTGTCATTCCAGGAATTTTGTATATAGTTACGGGTTTTACAGACATGTTTAATATTTAGATAACTTCATGAATTTGGGGTCTAATTAGGACGTTATTGAATTAATATAGCATCCCATTGATAGAGAATAGAGCATTCTGGTGACTATAACCATTTGGAAGCACAACCAGAGTTCCACATGTAATTGAACTAAGGCTTCTAAACGATAGGAAGGGAAAGAAATGGTCACAAAGCCTACGTACAGGAGAGCTTTGTCATTAGCTTGTCTCTCCATCTTTAATTCTCCTTGGTTCTGTTATGAAATAAATGGTACTAGTGAGGGTGTAGTGAGAACAGCACTATTCTGGGCCCTGTCGGAGCCCGAGATGAAAGGAAAAACCAGTAATACTGATCTTGAAATTTAAAATACTTTGATAACTTTTGTTCATCATGAATTTTATTACTTTTGAGTTTTAAAAAGATACCTTTTTTAGTATTTTAATAAATATTTTAATAATTACTGATTGCTGAGCTTTTTGAATCCCTTTAAAATTTTACACCCTGGGTAAGTACCTCACATGCCTTACCCTAGTCCCAGCCCAGGATATAACAATAGAAATGTCATTTTCTGGCCGGCAGCATGTAGAAAAGAACCTAACTTTACATCTTAGTATGATGCTGAGTCATTAAGGGACAGATGTAAAATAATCCAATCTCTTATTTTTAGTAAGGGAGGAAAATGTGGTATTTTAGAAATATTTCTATCAAATAGAAATTATAAAAAGCCTCTTAGAAATGCTTTCACCTGTAAATAATGGCATATTCTACTCACAGAGGCTTAACATTTTGAATCTATCTTTTGCTTTTGTTTTTTCATATTAACAAGTGGTTTGGAGGCAGACAAATGGGGAATTCATTCTCTTAGTCTTCTAATGCTTGTTGCCTTGTGGGTTATAAAATATCTCCAATTCTGGCAATTGCATGCTTCTACATGCTATAAAAAGGGGAAAGAATCTCACTGTAAGTATATATTCCCTTTACCAGGGTGCCTTTGCTCATGCTCCCTTTCAGAATGATGAGTCACCCTGTCTTCCTCCTACAGAGGGTAGGAAAGCCAGACCCACATGGATCTAGTCACATGTCTGCCTTCAACAAAGAGGTTTTTTAAATTTTTTTTTTTCAACGTTTTTTATTTATTTTTGGGACAGAGAGAGACAGAGCACGAACGGGGGAGGGGCAGAGAGAGAGGGAGACATAGAATCGGAAACAGGCTCCAGGCTCCGAGCCATCAGCCCAGAGCCCGACGCGGGGCTCGAACTCACGGACCGCGAGATCATGACCTGGCTGAAGTCGGACGCTTAACCGACTGCGCCACCCAGGCGCCCCAACAAAGGGGTTTTAAGCAAGAAGGAAACAAATACTGACTTACAAGCTAACAGTACTGATGGTAGTTAGCTTCTATAGAATTTGTGTAAAATAATGTTTTAATGACCTGATGGTAAACAAAAGCTGTTGTGTTTATAAAAACTCATCTTCAAGAATGAGATTCTTGGGGCCCTCGGGTGGCCCAGGAGGGTGACTGCTGACTCTTGATTTCAGCTCAGGTCACGATCTCATGGTTTGTGAGTTCAAGCCCCACATCAGGCTCTGCACTGACCGTGTGAAAGCTGGGATTCTCTCTCTCCCTCTCTCTGTGCCCCTCCTGTGCTCATGCTCACTTGCTCTCTAAATAAATAAATAAATAAATAAATAAATAAATAAATAAATAAGTAAACTTTTTAAAAGAAGAAGGACATTCTTGAAATTGTTCTTAAGAGACTGTGGTTTTTATTACTTTTTACTTAGAAGTAAGCTCCCAAGGCCGACTCCCTAACATTCTATTGATAAATCTTAGAATGTAAATAACAAATATGTCTGTGTACAGATCTGCCAGAAAAAATAGATGGATGGGATGTGTTAGTAACTGCGTTTAAATATTGATTTCTGTGAGTTTGATTTCATTTTGTTAGATCTAGTTGTGCCTTAGGCAGCAAGCTCTCATTAGCCATTAGCATTTGGGGTTAAGATATCATTGACCTTCCTTTTCAACTAAACTGAAACATATATTAGGCTGGCCTCTTTGGGCCCTTACATGATAGTGTTTTTAAGCAAACTATTTGCAACTAGAAAATAATAGAGTTACAATAGATTTAGCTACTCTTTGTAAGTTATACTTTTTATAGTTTGTTAGTTCATAGAAGCTTTTTACCTTTTAAATTGTAATGCCTCCAAATGCTTAACAATTTAATTATATGGTATTCAGCCATTGAATGACGTGAATCAACTTCCCCAAAGTTCATTGAATAGGATAATATTTCTTTCCTCTTTTCTAGTATCTGAGTCATACAGGTGTGATCACCAAAGTTCAGTGCTGACTAGCTGGGCTTCCTTCAGGAAGGTCTGACAGGTTTAGGGAGTGAAGAGATCAAGTTTAGGGAGCATAGGCAATTGCTATTATAAGCTTGACAAGGTAAAGTTCAGAGATCTTCCTGACAAAAAGTATAACGTATTAAAATAGGCACAAGTCACAGTAATTGACAGAATGGATTTTTGTTTCCTTTGTTGGTTTCTTTATTTTATTGTTGTACCCTGAGAGAACATTATGATTGAGTGATCTGTGTTGCAGTAAAAGCATGAGCTGGGGATTCAAAAGACATGGTTTAGCCAAATGACAATATTAATATTTATGTATGATGACTTCGGGTTAGTCACCCGTCCTTTGGGACTTGGTTTACTTATTTGCAAAATTGTTTTGTTTGTTTTTTTTAATTATGCCTTTCTTCAAATTTGGTCTCACAGAGAAACCTCATCTATTTGGACAGATGAAAGCAGAGCTACTCTGCTTGAAGTTAGGTAGTGAGTCATCCTTGAACCCTGCCCACTGAATCTTTCTCTTAGATCCTGTCTTAGTCTTTGAGATTTGGCCACAAAATCGTTGGGCTTCAGGAAGTGCCCTTAACCACTGGTGAGGGAGAGGAAAGAAGGGAAGCTGTGAATAAGATCTTAAGGGATAAATCAGAACTCCTTTTTGTGTTTACTTTCCTACTTTTGCTTCTTTGTAATTTGGTGGGTTCCTTAGAAGTCCTAGGAAATTGCTTTCATGCCCCACCTTATAATTGCTTTAATGAACCTGTTTGTGAATACATCATTATCTTTATTCTAATTATTTTGTTTCTGCACAGTGACATCCAGTTACTTTCATTGACATGTAGATGCAACATTTGCATCAGCAATGTTCCTATTTTAATGTTTAACCTTCTTATTGTGCAGAGAGCAAACACAAAACAGTGATTGTGTCACAAAGCAGCCATCCATGGGACCACCAGAGTCCGAGAATGGAACACTGCCAAAATTGCAGACAAGATTGCAGACCTCCGCCACTGAATTCCATCATCATTGGCTCCTTTTGTTATTCTGGCCCAGCAATGGTAACGGGGCCTCGCCTTTTTTTTTTTTTTTTTTTTTTTAATATCTGACGCTCTACCATTTCTTTTCAATTAGGCTGCTTGCGTGTACTCTGTTTCCTGTCAGGAATCTGAATGACACAAACCCCTGTAGAATTTCAATACAAGTGGTATGAGCAGTCTAGGTGGAAAAGCTTCTTAACATTTCATGATTAAATATGATCCTTGCTGAAGGTGTTTTTTTTTTTTAATAGATGTGATTTATCAGATTTAGGATGTTCCTTTCTATACCTAATTTGCCATATACAAATGGATGGTGAATTTTATCAAACCATTTTTCGGCAACTATTGAGACAATCTTGCAATTTATTTTCCTCATTCCGTTGATGCTTGAATTACATTAATTGCATGTTGAATGTTGACTTCTGTTGAGTTCCTAAAATAAAGCAGTTTGGTCTGGTGTGTTATTTCCTTTCCAAAATATTACTAAATTTGGTTTGTATATAGCTTGTTTAGGATTTTTCCATCTGGATCTTGAGAGAAATTTATTCATAATTTTTAGTTTATTTCATGTATGCAGTTAAAACTCTCAATTATTACTCTGGTAACTGTTAGTTGTTTTACACAGGTTTTGATGTATAGTGTATTTGTGTTTATCATTCAGTTCAAAACATTTTATTCATCTTTTTTTTTTTAAATGTTTCTTTATTTTTGAGACAGAGAGAGACAGAGTGTGAGTGCAGTAAGGGCAGACAGAGAGGGAGACACAGAATCTGAAGCAGGCTCCAGGCTCTAAGCGGTCAGCACAGAGCCTGACGAGGAACTCGAACCCACAAGCTGTGAGATCATGACCTGAGCCCAAGTTGGATGCTCAACCAACTGAGCCACCCAGGTGCCCCGATTTTACTCATCTTAACAGTGGTAATTTTTATTGACCCATCGATTATTTGAAACTGTATTTCTTAATTTCAAAATACGATGATTTAGTAGTTATTCTTGTTATTAATTTTTAGCTAAATGTCCTTATTGTCAGAGACCATACATGATTTTAAGATTTTAACTTTTTGAAATATGTTGATACTTGTTTATTACCAGACTATGATTAATCTTTATAAATGTTCTGTGTATTTTGAAAAAAATGTTTATTCTGCAGCTGTTGGGTAAATTGTTCTATATATATTCAATAGGTAAAATTGATCAATTGTGTTATTCAAATATTCTACATCCTTACTAAATTTTTGTCTGCTTGTTCTATGAAGTACTGAGAGAGATGTGTTCAAAATCTTCCAATATGATTGTGGAATTACTTTTTTTTTTTTTTTTTTTTTACCCCTGTGAAGATTTTGCTTTAAAGATTTAAAACTATTTTATTTGGTGCAAAAAATTTTAGTAGTTTTTTATTTTCCTGGTAAATTAAATGTTTTATCTGTGATGTGTGCTTCCTTCTCCCAAGTAATGCTTTTTTCCTTAAAACTGATTTTGATATTAATGTAGTGACCCCAGCCTTTTTTAGGTTAGTGTCTTCATGACCCTTCTTCCATTTTTTGCTTCTTAAGATTACTGTACCCTTTTTGCTTTATTAACTACATATAAGGTTATTTTAAAATGCCATCTGACAATGTATATCTTTGAATTGGAACATTTAGTTTGTTTGCTTTAATGTAATTACTGATGTATTTTGGTTTAAATTGCAATCTTAGTGTTCTAGGTTTCTTTTTCTCTCCTTTTTTCAATTTGTATATTCTTTTATTTTTCTTCTAGGTGCTCAGAGGGTGTACATCCTCTCAGTGGTTACCTGGAGTTTAGAGCATTCATTCTTAATTTGTCAGTGGCTAATATTAATTCGCACTTTTACCCAGACAATGAGGTAATATTCCAACCCACATGCTATTTGTTGTCTTATATTTTATTTCATTGTATATTTTAATTTCAAGGCATTATTAATATTGATTTATTCAGTCAACATCACCTTTTATTTTCCTGGAGACTTGCTTTTTCAATGCTTCTTTTTCCTGTCTCCATCTCCGATCTCCCATCTGGGATCATTCTCTTTCTGCCTATAAAATACCTTTAGTATTTATTTGAGTGTGAGTCTGATGGCAATACATTCACTCATCTTCGTTTGTCTGAAAATCTATATATGTTTATCTAATTATGTGAGTGGTGTTTTCACTTGGAATAGAATTTTTATTACCTGAGTGTTTTCCCTAGCATTTCGAAAGTATTCCATGTCTTCTGAATTGTATAGTTCTTGTGACGTCAATCAGTGGTTATTCTAATTGTTGCTCCTTAAAAGATAATCTCCCTCTCCCTCTCTCTCTTCCCCTCCCTCCCTCCCTCTTCCCCTCCCCCTCTCTCTTTCAAGCTGTTTTAACAATTTGTTTTCTTGGTGTGCAGTATTTTCATATGATGAGCCTATGGGTACTTTTATTTTATTTTGTTATTCTATTCTATTTATCTTTCTTGAAGCTCTCCAAGCTTTCTTGACTCTTTGGCTTGATGTTTCTCATTCATTTTGAAAAACTGTCAGCTATTATCTCTTCACTGTTTCTTCTGTCCCATAAGGTCTTCTCTGTCTTTCCCCATATATACCTATTAGACCCAATGACAGTATAGTGCATGGCTACTTCTTTCTCTTATTTTTTAAGCACTCTGTTCTCGGTTGTTCCTTGGAAGCATTTTATTTTTCTGATTTATCTTCTAGTTTGCCAATGATCTCTTCAGCTATGTCTGATCTGCCATTAAACCCATCCATCAATTTCTTATTTTTGGTTATTCTTCAGTTCCAGAATTTATATTTGGTGCTCTTTCAATAGTTGTTAATGTCAGGTTAAAATCTTTTAATCTAGTCTCTTATTTCTTAAGCACAGTAAAAGCATGGTTTTTTAAAAGCATGTATGAGGATTTGAAGATATTGGGCCCTTATGAGCCTCTTCTGTTGTCTACTGTTTCTGTTGTTTTCGTTCATGTTGTCCTGTCTCCTTTTCCTCACATGCCAGTTGTTCACGATTCTATGCCAGACATTATATTTGCAAAACTGTTTCCAGAAAAAGTGTGTGACCTCAGATGATGCCATCTACTTCCAGAGAAGGATGCACAGTTGGTTCTGCCAGGTACCTGCAGGTACTGATGATTTAGAGACACTTTGATCCAACTTTATAGATGAAAATGCTTTGAAACTGAGCTATAGTCCCTATGAATATATGACTACTTCCTCCTTCCAGTTCAATCTTACTTTTAGTTGTCACCCTTTTGTGATTCCAACCTAAAGGAAGGAGGAGTAATTGGGGCCTCCTTTAGTGGGTTATGGCTTTCAGTCTTTATCCCTTTAGTCCCACAAGGTGGCCCACAGTACTTCTCCCCTTCCTAGCCATCCTCTCTGAAACCAATAAATGTTTCTAAGGAAAAGTTTAGGCTTCTTGAAATCAGCATTCACCCACGTCAAGCTCTCATAGTTCACTATCTCATTAGCTCTCTGATGTCTACTCTTCCCAATTATTCCAAGAGGGAATGTTGGTTTGAACTACCTAGTCTGCCATTACCAGATGTTGCTGTCTCAATGAATATGTATATGTACTTTTTTTCCTCAGGTAATTTATTTTATGGGTTATTCCAAGAGCGTCATAGTCTCATTATTACTTCTAGGAAGATGTGGAATACTAGGCATACACTTATTACCAAGAATTATACTGAAAAGTTTTATTCACATAGAAAAAAAACTTAGCTGTGGACATAATTTGTACAGGCCACATCTAGATACTTAGAAGATCCTGGAAATCTGGTTTTATGCCAACTCTACTTAACTTTACCTTGAAATGATTATGTAAATCCTCCTGAACTGGTATGTCAAACTAGGAGGTAGCAACTTGTCTCTGTTTCCAGGCTGCCTGCCTTCCCAAATTTCCAAAAAACCTCCTTATGCACCAACTTCTGCTCCCATTGGAAGTCAAACTGAATATATTTTCAGAGCACAACTATTGCAGGGTTAGTTCATATGTAAGCCTCAGCCTAGGAACATCCACTGAAATCTACTACAGCTAACTTCTTGCCTTTCTTTCTACTATCACTGGCTCTGACCCCCTACCGGCTTAGAGAACTCTCAAGTCACATTTTTTTCATCCCATGCCAAGTGTCCAGAGGTAACACAGTAGTCAATGCACACTCATCCTGGTTTTGAATAAACTACCATTATTCTATTTAATCTTATCAGCTGTGTCTTTTACTAATCTTTGCTCTCTTGTTCCTCTCTCCTCTGTGAATTTTTCCTTACCGGAGAAACATGTTTCTGGTCCCCAGTATCATCTCTTTCTCTTTCTCGGTCAGTTAGTTCACAGAGATGCTTGCTTCCCAAATTTCTCCAACACCCACTTTTTACAAAATCAAGCAAAAACAAAACAAACAAAACTAATACAGAATGCAGCCAATTCTCCTTTATTTCTTTTCTTGTCCATATGTTTTTGGTAACCAAGGCCAAAGCATGGTCAGTATAGTTTTGCCTGGAAGATTCCATCAACGCTTTTAATGTAAATTATCACTATTGCAGATGATTAACATTTATATTTCCAGCTTACACCTCTCCTCTGAACTCCAGAGCTGTATATTCAACTACTTCTTGACCTATCTCAAGGTACTTTACGTATCCCAAAAGTACTTATTTTTTTAATGTTTATTATTTTGAGAGAGAGACAGAGTGTGAGTGGGGGAGGGGCAGAGAGAGGGAGACACAGAATCTGAAGCAGGCTCCAGGCTCCAAGCTGTCAGCTCAGAGCCCAATGTGGGGCTCAAACCCACAAGCTGTGAGATCATGACCTGAGCTGAAGTCAGCTGCTTAACCGACTGAGCCATCCAGATGCCCCCCAAAGGTACTTTAAACTCCAGATATCTGAAACCAAAATAATGTTCTTTTCCCAAACCTCTTCTCCAGTCATTCATATTTAAACAAATATCACTACTATTCATTTCCTAAAATATGTATTTGGAGGTTAAAAAAAATTTTTTTTTAACATTTATTCATTTTTGAAAGGCAGAGAGAGACAGAGCATGAATGGGGAAGGGGCAGAGAGAGAGAGGGAGACACAGAAGCAGAAGCACGCTCCGGGCTCTGAGCTGTCAGCACAGAGACCGATGTGGGGCTTGAATTCACGGACCGTGAGATCATGACCTGAGCCGAGGTTGGACACTTAACCAACTGAGTCACCCAGGCACCCCTGGAGTTTTTTTTTTTAAGTCGATAGACTTAATTTCATAGAACAGTCTTTGATTTAAAGAATAATTGAATAGGGGTGCCTGGGTGGCTTGGTTGGTTGAGCGTCAGACTTCAGCTCAGGTCATAATCTCGCAGTTTGTGAGTTTGAGCCCCGCATCAGGCTCTGTGCTGATAGTTCAGAGCCTGGAGCCTGCTTCCCATTCTACGTCTCCCCCTCTCTCTGCCCCTTCCCTGCTCATGCTCAGTGTCTCTTGGTCTCTCAATAATAAATGTTAAAAAAAAATTAAAAAAAAAAGAATTGACTAGACACTACAGAAAGTTCCCATATTCTTCCTCTCTTCCTGCCCTCAGTTTATCCTATTGTTACTATTTTGCATTGATGTGGTATATTTGCTATAATTGAGGAAATAATATTGATATATTAATAACTAAATTACATTGGTTACAATAAGGTTCATGCTTTGTACTGCATAGTTCCATGGGTTCTGCCACATGCATGACAGAATGTGTGCACTTACAGTCTCATACAGGATACTTTCACGGCTCTGAAAACACCCATTGCTTCGCCTACTATCCTCACATTACATTTCCCCCCACTCTCCTGCAACTACTGATCTGATCTTTTCACTGTCTCCATAGCTTTGCCTTTTCCAGAATGTCATATACTTGGAATCAGACAGCGTGTTAGTTTCTTTCACTTACCAAAATGCAGTTAAGTTTCCTCCATGTCTTTTTTCAAACTTGACAGATCATTTCTTTTTATTGTTAAGTAATATTCCAGTAAATAGATGCACCTTAATTTGAATTAGTCATTCCTTTGTTGAAGGACATTTGATTGCCTCTGATGTTTGGCAGATGTGAAAAAGCTGCTATTAACATCAGTTTGCAGGTTTCTGTGTGGACATAATTCTTCAACTCATTTGGATAAATACCTATGAACACAATTATGGATGTGTTAGACCACATTTAGCTGTGTAAGAAACTGCTGAGGTGAGTTCCAAAGTGGCTATATCATCTTCCATTCGCACCAATGATGAATGAGCAGTCCTGTTGTTCCATATTCTTTCCAGCATTTGGAGTTGTCAGTGTTTTCGACCTCAGCTATTTTAACAGGGACGTAGGGGTATCTCACAGTTGACAGCCATCTTCTTTTACGAAGCAGAATCTTCAGCCTTCTTTGACACCTTTCTCTTCCTTAGTGTCTATCGCCAGTCTTTTCTGCAATTTTTCCTTTTACATGGGTTTCCACTTTATCTACTCTTCATCTTCATGGCTGCTACCCTAGTCCAATCTATCGTTACTTCTAAATTACCTCCAGGCTCTCTTGCCTCTTTTCAAAAACATTTTTTTAATGTTAATTTATTTTTGAGAGAAAGAGAGAGACCATGGAGGAGGGGCAGAGAGGGGGACAGAGGGTCTGAAGCAGGCTCTGTGCTGACAGCAGAAAGCCCTATGAGGGGCTTGAACCCAGGAATTATGAGATCATGACCTGAGCTGAAGTCAGCTGCTTAACTGATTGAGCCACACATGCACCCCGGCCTCTCAACCTCCTAAATGATGCAACCACAGCAGTCTTTTCAAAAAAAATCTAATCATGTAACATCTCCAAAACTTCCCCAAAACTTCCCAATAGGTTTGCATTGTGCTTAAGATAGGACCAAATTTTTTGTTATGGCCAAAGTGTTCCATGCGGCTGTTCTCTTACTTCTTCAGTTGCATCTGGAACCATGCCCCTACACTCTCTGCGCTAACCGCACTAGTCCTACTGAGAGCCGTGAAAGCACTGGCGGTGATGTTCCATTTTGCTAAGTATTATATTCATCCCTACCACCATCCATTTTCCCCAACTCCCTTTGCCTGGTTTATTCTTACTCATCACATCTACTCTAAGAACGGTTGTCACATCTCAGGGAATGTTCCCCTGAGCTCACCACAGAGATGAGTTCTATTATCCTTGCAAAATACCATATATCTCATGTGAAAGTTCTAACATTACATGTGTTTTTATGATTATTCGATTGCTGTCTGTCTCTCACGCTCGATTCTGAATTAGAGGAAGGGTTTGCACTTTTGCTTATTTATTTAGTTATTTATTTTAAATCAGTACATCCTTAGCAACTAACACATGGTGTTGCACTAAGTAGATGCCTGGCAAAAATGTGTTAAACAAATGCTTTGTGCTAGCCGATAATGAGATTTATCAGTCAGGAAGTGAAACTTAGGGGCCTAGGAGCTATATAGTCAGAAAAATCTAGTTGGCAATTGGATGTAAGGCAAGAGAAAAAGAGGGAAGGAAAAGAAAACTATCATTTCTGATGCACAGTGCGTTCTTTTTCTTCTCACAGTTAAGGAGCATTTAGGGAGGTAAAGGCTACCTAGGGGAAATTTTGGGGATCTGAAAAATCATGGTAGTTTTTCAAATTTTATTTAATATCTTCGTTAAAAAAATCAAACTACTGCTCTCATTTCCCCTATAAGTCCAGGAGGTTTTATGTTTTTCCCCTTAGTTTTTCTATTTGGATGAAATACAGAATGTATGGTTTTTAATCAGCCTGTTCGTGTGCAGTTCTCCCTTAATCATGACGCCTCTCTCCTTGTATTACCCCCAAGATAAAGAACACAAGTGTATGTATGCTACGCCCAACAGGTTACAAGGAACTAATAAAAAACAGCCGGTTGCCATTCTTTCAAGTCCATTCCCAGATGTCTCTTCCACACACTAAGGTTATTTGCATGTGCTGAGAAATGGCTAAACCTCTAACCACATTGTGCCTTTAGAGTATTTCTCTCACTCTAAGTAAAGGATCTGCCATTTCCTCAGAGAGCTGTAAAGTAGCCTGTGTGGTCTCTGCCCCTTGAGGAAGCTGGTGAATTATTAATTAAGGCAATGAGAAAGAAGTGTGCCTGGGATTTTTTTTTTTTTTTTTGTCCCCCAGGACTCATCATAAAGTCTTTGGACATGCATTCTTAACTCTGATAGAGGTAGAGTCTCAATGAAGTCCTGTGCTCAGGCTGGCTTAGGCTGAGCACTCACATTCATAGCTTAATTCCAGGCTGGAAGTGGGTGGGGATAAACTACAGTACAGAGAATTATTGACAAAGACTTTTTAATTTTTTTTAAATTTATTTTTGAGAGAGACAGTATGAGCTGGGGAGGGGTAAAGGGAGAGAGGCTAGAGGATCTGAAGCAGGTTCTGTACTGAAAACAATGAGCCCGACATGGGGCTCAAATTCACAAACCTTGAGATCATGACCGGAGCTGAAGTCGGATACTCAACCAACTAAGCCACACAGGCGCTGCAACAAAGACTTTGGAGAGACACTGTTTATTTCAGTGGAGACTGGCCTTCATTCAGCTATCCATTTGCCTGTTCACTTCAAAATTTCTAAAATAATTTTGGGTGCCAGCTATGTGCAAACCATGGAACTAGCCACATGGACATAAAAACAATTTCTCTGGCTTACAAATTATGAAGGCCCTGCACGAGCAGTGGGCTAGTGCCCTGTGTTAAGGGAGCCTCAATGAGGAGTATGCACTGGGGACAGGTAACACAGCGCTCCATGATTTGGGCCCCATCCTGCTTATTCCTTATTTCCTGTTGTTCACCTGGCTGGTGGTTTTCCAAATTAGCTGAGAGGAGATGCAGAGAAGGAAATGGGAAGGGGCAGGCATACCTCAGCAGGCAGGCCTCCAGCCTTTCACTCCTGACCTTTGATTAAAGTGTTTTTGTTTTACATATTGTACTCCTTCATCTGATCTGATTGAAAGGAGTCAGTGACTAATACATTTGAAAATGATGATTCTAGCACAGACCATCTTTTCTCGTCAGACTGCTCATCATATTGTCTGCCTCCCTCAATAGTATACACGTTACAACTGTTTGCATGTCTTTGCTTATTGTTTCTCTTTTCTTCTTCCAACTTGGAAAGCTCTTTCCATTTTCTCTATTTACCTACCATGTATCAGCCCAGGGGAGAGCCCCCTTCCAAGGCTCAGTTCCATGGAAGCTTTCTTAGTAACTCTCACCCGAGTCTGCAGTTGTTTTCTTTCAATCATCAAAATGTTGAGCAAAGTGCTAAGCTCCTATTGTGCCCTTGGTAGATATGTGTGGGCTGAATGAGGATGTAAAAGGACAAAACAGAAAAGAAGCTGTGATGTTATCTAAAGGACAACCCCTTGGAGTTCAGCTGTAGGACACACACCGACTTTCATGTTTTAATCTGACTTTTGGAAAGTTTGTACAATTTCATTTTTTATTTAGAAGATTAAGAGTGGGAGAGGAGTAAAGGAAAAACTAAATAGGTTTCTTCAATAGAAAGCAATTCTAATATCTAAGAGCTATGCCATACTCAGGACTCTGGAGTATCTGTTTAGCTTTAAAGAAGGACTTTAATTCCCTGCCCTGGCCAGTCTGGCAAATACTAGAGCTCTTCTGAGAATTTTACAATTTCTAAGGAAAGGTTGCCTTTGGTTATAATCTAGTTTCTTCTATTTCAACAACACAGCAAATGTTTACTGTGTATCTACTTACTCTGAGGAGTAGGAGGGAAATGAAATTGAGCGAGACATGGTTTTGCATCTGGAAACTCACAGTTTAGTGGAGACACCACCACAAAGAAACACCGCAGCCCATGGCAAGGATTTGAGTGGAAGTAGAAAGTGCAATAATAAATAGAGGAGGGAGAGATTAGTTTTGTCTGAAGGGAATCCCTAGCAGACCTGATAGAAGAAGCATTGCCTAAAGACGGTGGAGAAATTCCATAGTGGGAAATGAGGTCAGAGTATTGAAGGCTTGGGGGACAGCATGGGAAAGGCAGAGTCAGGAAACTGTAGGAAATGTTTGTGATGCAGCGAATCACATATGTGACCACAGCACCAGTTACAAGGGGAGTGGCATAGGAGATGTAACATGGAAAGTTGGCTATAGCCAGTTCACACAGGATAATTGATTTTATTTTATGCTCAGTCGAGGGCCATTTAATGTTTTCAGAAGGGAGATGACTGATACTATCAGCTTCGGGTTTGGAGCTAACTTTTGGCAACAAGACAGAAGAAGAGAGTATTCAGGAAACCACTGGAATGCTACTGACAAACCTATGACTACTAGACCCAGGACAATGGCAAGGAGACCAGATTGAAGGACTGGGGGGTGAGAGATACCCCAGGAGCCAATGGACAGGATTTGATATCACTTGCATGGGAGTGTATCTTTAATACAAAGGTAAAGTTCTTGAAGATGTCTCCAAAGTTTTGAGCTTGACATACTGGGGGATGGTGATTCTATTTATTGAGATACAGAATGTAACAGAGGAAATATGGGGTAGAGAGGAGTAGAATAACTAGTGGAAGAAGATGGCGTGTTTGGTGGTACACATATTAAAATTTCAAACACCTATAAGTCATCTATGAAATGATGTCCCATGGGTAATTAAAGATGCCTCAGGAGTGAGGAGCATGTTTGGGAATCATTACGACAGTGGCAATTAAGTCATGGGGAAGGAAAGGCAAAGAAAGAGACTAGAACCTTTACAGATACTTATAGAGAGTCTGGCTGGAGAAAAAGACTAAGTCCAACGATGACACTAGGAGAATGCTCTACCAAGGAGGTCAAGAGAGTTATGAACAGCAGACAGAATGAGTAGAAAAAGAATGTGAAGACTTGAAATTGCAAATCAGGCAGATACGAATGATTTAGAAAAATAATTTCCCTAGAGGACATAGAGGGTGGAACTCAGATTGCATGAGGCCAAGGAGTTAACGAAAGGGAGAAAATGGGACAGGAGCTTGAGGAGGAAGAAGGAAGGGGCCAATTCTTGGAATACATTTTGTCTGTATTCTTTTCTGTTTTGTCATTTTACTCATTCAGCCCACACATATCTACCAAGGGCACAATAGGAGCTTAGCACTTTGCTCAACATTTTGATGAAAGAAAACAACTGCAGACTCACTTGTAGGTGAAGGAATGAAAGAATCATCACAGAGAATGAACTACCCATTAAATTAATAATAATCATGCTGTAGAAAGAAGCCAATATAAGCCAATGAAACTAGACCTCTGGCAAAAAACAGACCCAAAGGATAAGAATGGCGGAAAACAGATAGGCTGATTTAACATCAACGGGCATCAGAGAGCTCTGCCGGAAAAGGATATTAGGCTCCCTAAGTAGTTTTGATCACAGCAGTTTGGGTCACATATGGTGTGCACACACTTGGAGGGAAACCAACTAGCAACAGGGTTATCTTCAAGGCAAGACCAAGGAGGGGCTCAACAAGTGAGCCTGGGCACTAGCCACTCCCCATACTATGATGACATGATAATGACAGGAAGTGTGGCCTGATATAGTTCCAGCAGGAGCCTGGAGAGAGTAAAGAAAGAGAACAAAGGAGGGAGATGTTTGGAGTTCAGCAAAAGCACATGACTCCAAGCTGGTGTTCTGACATTATCCAGGTATTACAGTCTTGTCACCTCATTCTGATTTTGGTCAAAATCCGTACTAAATTAGAAATCATGTCATTGTGAAACCAGGTGGCTCACTAATTTACTAGTCAACGTGACTGAACGGAGTCAGCCTTGAATGAGAGAATGGGGATGTGTGACTCTCCTGGAAGCCTGGAGAGGGGATTTGCCTCACAGAAGCCAGAAGAGCCTACTGCTTAACTCCCTGCTCTAACTCAGAGTCCAGGAGTTACTAAAACTTCTCTATCTGAAGAGGTGGGGAAAGGTGATCAGCAGATGGGCAGAGAGGAAGGTATGAGAGGCTGAGGTGACGTAGGTTGGGGAAAGAGATTCAGTCCCAAATACGAGTAAAGAGAGTCACTGGATTGGAATGAGGCAGAACAAACAAGGAGAAGAGGCAGAAAGGGATGATTCAGAAAATCTTTGAGGCCGAAAGGAAGGGAGCTGAGAGATCCATTGACCTTAAATTTCTCTAAAACTGTTGATGTGGGTAAAAGTTTAAGAAGCTGGAAAGAACTAAAAAGGTTTCAACTGTTCCTGTGGGGCATTCAGTTAAGTGGGTGGATTACTGGGTGGGTTACTGGGACTCATGAGCAAGAGCTTAGGGGTAGAAAATGCTAGTCAGGAGAGCTGAAGGAATGGATGGTGGCCAGGAAGGGCCAAAAAATGGAAGAAGGTAAAGGGCTGGATGTCTGAAGGATGGGCTCAGTTACAGTCAGAATGGGACAGCAAGGAAAAGATGGAAGGACTGCATTCCACAATGCAAATCAACATTAGAAATCTATGTTGTACTTCTTCAGCTGGGTCAAGAGCTCCTTGAGTTCTCTCAGTGACTGCTGCCATCAAGAGGAAGTGCAAAAAAAGGTGGAAGCAGAAATTCAAATGTTGAAACAGCTGTCCAATAGAAATATAAGGTGGATCTATCTTGTAAGTACTTAAACATTTTTTTTAATATCCATAATAAAAAAGAAAGAAGACTTAATAGGTTTTATTTAGCCCAAGGTATCTAAAACATTATCAATTCAGCTCTTAATCAGCATAAAAGTTACGAATGAGATAATTCACATTATTTTTCCTACAAAGTCTTTCGGATCTTGTGTGTATCAATCGCTGTCATCACATCTCAACTTGGATGCTAAATTTTTATCAGAAATATTTGACCTCTACGGAGATTTCATTTAATTCACTGCTGAGAAAGTAGATTCACGTACCCAGGTTGTTTCAAACCCAATTACATTTTGGAGAGTTTTAAAGTTTAAATTTATGTTAACTAAAATGCAATAAACAATTCAGGCTCTGAATCACAAAGCCGTATTCAAGTGCTCAGCAGCCACATGTGGCCAGTGGCTGTGGTATTGGACAGTGCCTGCATATTTGCCAACTGCTAATATCATTAAGCAGCTATTGATCGCTCCTGGGGTTTATGTACTGTTTTATGGAGATTAAGAGGTGAGAACTGGACACTGCCCTTTGGAAGATAAAACCACGAATGCATGAGAGTATGGGCATCTGATTCTCCTAGTCTGGGAAAGTGCCAGGAGACAAAGACCGGCATTGTCATAACCAGCCATGAAGAGAGTTACCATGTTTTCTCTCACATACAGAGGATTTATAAAGCTCACCTCTCTTCTAAAAGTATATCCCTGCCTTAAGCATAAAATGCAAATGAGGATAACTGTATTATCAAATGGCTCACTCTATTTTCCAAGTCCTTTTGCTAGACCAGGCCATTGATGAGAGGCTTCTTAGAATTACCTTCCATTTTCCTTACTTGAAAAAATATTTGACTCTTGTTCTTGCACCAATTAGTAAGCTTGGATAAAAGGAATTGGTGTAAAGGAGAGAGATCTGCATTGTTGTTAGTGTGATTTATGCTGCCTGCTCTGTATCACCTGTATATGGCTCATAATCAATTTGCACATAAAGTTGATTGAGCTCTATGGGAATAGTTAGATGAAAGAAACTCTGTAAATGCCAGGTATTTATTATGTTCATTACGGTCATATAATGTGGTAATAACAGAAATGTTACAATTGATTTAATGGCGCTCTGTACTTTGAAGCACATCTTTAGAATTATTATTGTAAACTTACTTCTTGAATTTTTATATGATTTCATGCCTGCTGTTTCATCTATGAGCTTTCTTGTATAGTGACCAGATGCTGAGTAGATTTAGTTGCTTTCAGAGGTATATCATGGTGTCCTACACACACGACTTGCAAAGAACAACTGCATATATTGTCTGATAATAGTTTGTGCAGTAGAAAGGACTGTGTGATCAGTCCTATTTTAGAGACAAGAAAAGTGAGGTGCAGAGATACGTAGTTTAAGATTACATAATTAGTAAATGGCTGTGTGAAGACCAGTACTCATCCCTACGCTCACCTTTTTCAGTGTTTTTGTTTTATTGTTTTCCATTTTTATGGAGGAATACCAACATATATCACTATATAAGGTGAAGGCCTGCAGCACGGGGGTTCAATTTACATCTATTCTGAGATAATCACCATGATAGGTTCAACCAGCATTCACCTTCCCATACAGATACAACAAGAAGGAAAGAAAAAAGAGAAAAAATATCTCCTTGGGATGGGGACTCAGGAGTCAATCTCTTAACAACTGTCCTATCACATGGCAGAGCTGACTGTAGTCATCATGTTGTACATCACATCCCTAGTACTCAGTCATCTTACAACTCAAGTTTAGTATTTATCCTTTTTTCCACAAATTCGCAATATCTAAGTTATGTGTTAATGAGTAATGTTCCGGAAAAGCAGTATAAAAGAATAGCTAACACACAGGCTTGGAGTTGTCATGGCCCCTGTTCAGATCCCACTCTGCCACACACTACTACCTACTGGTACTGCCAGAGCCCTGGTTTCTTCACTCATGAAAGGGGAAATAGTAAAAATTAAATGAGATTTTTGTTTAACATTGAGAGTATTGCCCAATCTTGATTTTAGGTGAAGAATATGAATCTTTACAATGGCTTATTACATAAATAACATGGAGATATTAATATTAGGTAGAATACCACAGTGACCTCAATGGCTATGCCACCTGAACACTTCTCTCTATCAACCACATCCCAAGCCACTGGGCCACTTACCCCCTACCTCCCGACCCCATTAGTCTCTTTTCAAAGCTTTGAACCTACTAAGCGCTTTTCCCTCCACAGAACCTTTCTAGACACTGGTCCTTCTGCCCAGGATATTGTCGAATAGGCTCCTTTCTGGGTCCTTCCTTCCTTCCTTCCTGTCTCAGGTTCAAAGTCACCACCTCACAGAGTCCTTTCATGACTGCCCTATCTAAGGAGACTACCTTCATCCCCAGCTATCTCCTATTGCTGGTCTCTCTGCTCCTTCACAGCTAATCTTGCACTTTGTCATTAAATTTTATTATTTATTGAATGCCACTCGCTTGTCCACATAAGATTTGCCCAGAAATATTCTGAGAACTGTATGTAGTGTGCATCTGTGTTTGAATATATGTATATCCACTTAGAATTTTGCTTTAATAAGCTACCATTTTACTGTGGACATTTTTCAGGTCATTAAAAATGTGGTTATGACCTAGCTTTTAATGTTTGTATATTATTTGGTCACATGGATCATTTATTTAACTACTTATTTAACTCTTACTACATATCTTCATGTTTTAAAACCTATTTTAAGAAGCATTGCTATGAATATGTTTGTACAGATGTCTCCATTTACATCTTTGATTATTTTTTTAGGATGCACTATGGGAAGGTGGACTTACAGGGTTAAAGACTGGCTACCTATTGCCACATTTCTTTCTGGAGAAATTATAATAACGTATATTCTTGTGACAGTGTTTGAAAATACCTGTCTTACATACAGTGAAGAACAACGAACTTTATTCTTCATCAATAATGCCATTTTATAGGCAACAAATAACATTTCTTAAAAAATTTTTTTTAATGTTTATTTTTGAGAGAGAGAGAGAGAGCCAGGGAGGGGCAGAGAGAGAGAGAGAGAGAGAGAGAGAGGCAGAATCTGAAGCAGGCTCCAGGCTCTAAGCTGTGAGCACAGAGCCCTACACAGGGCTCGAACTCACAAGCCGTGAGATCATGACCTGAGCCGATGTCAGACGCTTAACCAACTGAACTACCCAGGCACCCCTGCAACAAATAACATTTCTTATTTAACTTGCATTAACTTGCTTAATCAGAAGTAATCATATTTGTATGTTTATTAGATATTTGTATTTCTTCTATCAGTGGGCTTTGGCTCACTTTCTTATTTTGGTTTTACGTTTATAAAGTCAATTTTATATTAATATTAGCCAGTTGTCCACATTATTGCAGATATTTTTCCAATTGCTTGATTTTTACATTCGTCTATATTTTAACTTTTTTTTAAGTTTGTTTTTTGAGAGACAGAGAGAGAGAGAAAGAGAGAGACAGAAGAGAGTCAGCGAGAGAGAAGAGCGAGAGCGACAGCGAGAGAGAAGAGCGGAGAGCGAGACAGAGACACAGAATTAGTGAGGGAGGGGCAGAGAGAGAGAGAGAGAGAGAGAGAGAGAGAGAGAGAGAGAATCCCAAGTCTCTGAACTGTCAGTGCAGAGCCTGATGTGGAGTTTGAGCTCACAAACTGTGAGATCATGACCTGAGCCCAAATCAAGAGTCAGATGCTTAACCTACTAAACCACCTAGGCATCCCTAAATTTGTTTATATTTTTGATGGATAGGCCTTTGGAATTTCTGTACAGTCAAACTGACTGGACTTTTTATGGTCTTTTCACTTCCTATGTATTTAGAAGGTCCTTACAAATGACTGAATCAGTTAAATATCATTTTTCTTGGACATATTTTACTTTTTTGCCACTTGTGATTAAACTCTTTAGGTATTCTAAAATATATCCTGAGGTATGGTATCATAGGATATATTCTAATTTGTCTTTTCTTAAAAATAGAAAATAACTCTGTATTTTCCAAAAAATCTATTTCCTCCTCATTGGTTTATGATGTTTTACCACACATCCTGTTCTCATCATGTATACAGGATGGCCAGGTGGAAACTTAACACTGGTGCCTTTTTTTCTATAACTACTTTAGGTTTCAATCATTCTTAAATATCTAGTAGGACGATTTTCCCCTCTCAACTTTCCTTTCTCAAAAAATTTTCACCTGTTATTACTTGTTCATTCTTGCAGATAAAGAGCCATCTTGTCCACTCTGGTTAGCTGGATAACGTCCCTCAAAGATATCCAGGCCCTAATCCTTGTAATCAGTGAATGCTACCTTATACAGAAAAAGGGTCTTTGCAGTTATAATTAAATCAAGGGCCTGGAGAAGGGTCCTTCTGGATTATCTAGGCAAGCTCTAGAGGTCGTCACAAGAGCTTAACAGGGAGGCAGAGGGAGATTTGACTATAGAGAAGAAAGCCATGTGATGCTGGAGCAGAGACAAATTTGAAGATTTATGCTCCTGGCTTTGAAGATAAAGCAAGGGGCCATGAGCCACGGAACGCAAGGAACACAGCTCTGGAAGCTGGAAACAGCAACTCTTCCCTAGATCCTCTCAAGGGACAAGGTCTTGCCAACACCTTGAGTTCAGCCCAGTGAAACAGATTTTGGACTTCTACCTCTCCAACTGTGTAAGAATCAATATATGTTCTTTTAAACCAACAAGTTTGTGGTAATTAATTACAGCAGCCATAGGGAACTAATATACCAATTTAATAAAAAAATGTTCATGAGATATTTTTGAATTTTATTAATGCCATTCATTAATATGTGAAGAATTGACATATTTAAATATTCAATGTTTCCTTCCAAGAAAGTGTATATTTTACTTTTGATTAAAATTGTGTAGCTTTTTGAGAAATTTCTTGCACTAGTATTTTCCAATGAAAGAGTTTTCATTTTTCAGAGAATCAGGAGAATGGTTTTTATAAAGCGACTGTACAGAGCATTCCTCTGTAAACATAAGCACAGAGGGAATAGGAGTGCCATTAAGATTGGCAGGAGTTGGGCATAACAGGTCAACTTCAATAATATTATATAAGGAGAAACAATTTGGTTCTTTAAAAGAGGTTAGCATAAAGGGATAAACTTACAATTTCCCCCAAGTTATTTTATTCTTTTGAAAGTCTCTTCTGTGAGCAAATTTTGTTCATTATATGATTACAGATGATGAATAAATGGAAATATAAAGCTGCATTATCTCTCTAAAGTACAATTTCTACAACACTGCATTAGAGTATACCCTAAGTAGTTCTTAAAGACTGAAATCATGTTTTTCACAAAAGACCTCATAATTCTGAAGTTTCTGGAATTTTATTCACAGGCATTTTCTTTGATAAGCATTTGATATTTTACTGTCCTTATTTTGATAACCAAGTAACTATTACATTAAGAAGTTTTTCATATTTCAGAAATATTTATGGGATGAAATTCTGATATGTCAGAGTGGAGTTAATTACTCACATGTTTTTAATATGACTTACTGAAACACTTTGCTCAGGTAACTTTTTACAGTAGGTGGTTCCAGTAAGTGGACATCAGAATCCTATAAGAAATTAAAAAAAAGTGCAGATGCCTTGGTCTTCCCCAAAATGTCCAGAAGGGAGTAAAAGCATCTGTCATTTTATTTATTTATTATTTATTTATCATATGTTTCTTGATTTCTTGAGAGAGAGAGAGAAGTGAGGGGAGGGGCAGAGAGAGAGAGAGAGAGGGAGAGACACAGAATTCAAAGCAGGCTTCAGGCTTGGAGTTGTCAGCACAGAGCCCGATGTGGGGGTCAGACTCAAGAACCATGAGATCATGACTTGAGCTGAAGGCAGGTGCTTAACCCACTAAGCCCCCCAGGTGCCCCTGCATTTCTTTTTAAAAAGCTCTAAAGATGATTCAGGTGTGCCCAGAAGTCTCCTCACTTGGGGTTATTCAGTAAACTCTCAGGACTTAGAGATTTCCTGAATTCTCAAGCACTCCCAAAGGCCAGTTGAGATGTCACTGAGGTCACTGTGTGAATGGTCTCATTCTCTTTGAGCTAAGGATCTAGTCCCTCTTCTACACCCAGCAGTATCTCCCAGAGTTTTCTTCTCTATATAGTAAATCTCACTAAGAGTCAGAAAGGGCAACTTAAAATAATCAATTTTACTTTATTTTATGGGGAAATTCTTAGGATAGTGCAGCATTTGTGAATCCAGGATTGAAAGTCCTCCAGTATATCTTTTTCAAATGGCAAGGGTATATCGATTCAGGTTTATGATAATATTGTGAATATACATTTATGGGAAAATGAAAGATATTCTAAAATTTTTGAGGGAAGGAAGTAGGTCATCCTTTATGACTTTCTAATCCTGAATAGTCAAGGAACTATTTGAACACAGCTTTCTTCTTACAGACTTTTAAATACTCAATTTTACCCAATGGTGACCTTTCTTGTTTCCAGTTGTGAGACATTTGCAATCATTTTGGTACCTGAATATTACAGTTTTTATTGTGCTTCAAATGTTGCATTAATTTTTGTTTTTTCCCTCCCTCAACAGGTATGAGGCTGTTAAGGGCTGGGAACTTTAGTACCTTCTGCAGTGCTAAAAATATTGTCAAGTATGTTTTAAGTCTATGAAATTCATATATTATTACATCGAACAAAATAAAAACATTTTTCTTGGGGCACCTGGGTGGTTCAGTTGGTTAAGTGTCTGACTCTTGATTTCAGCTCAGGTCATGATCTCACACTTCCTGGGATCCAGACCCACATTGGGCTCTACACTGGCAGTGCGGAGCCTGCTTGGGATTCTCTCTCCCTGTTCTCTGCCCCTCCCCGGCTTGTGCTCTCTCTCAAAATAAGTAAATGAACTTTAGAAAGCAACAACAAAGATACAGATTTTATCAGTGTCAACTAGCCAAACCTCACTTACCTAGTTTTTTCCCTTAATAGTTAGAAATTTTAAGCAGACTAAACAAGGTGACCACTTTCTTGATAGTCAGTGCTCACAACAGGATTGCCAGTTGGGTAGTTTAAATACGTGCCTTCTTAACGAGAATTCATTTCAAAAGCTACTGGATTCCTCTGTAAACAGCAAAACCAAACTTTTTAGCTATAGTGTGCTTTGGTGTGTATGTTTATATTCTTACATCTGTGTTTTGTTTACATGTGTGTGGGGATATGAGGAGAGAAACTTTCTATACTGTAATTATCAAAGCAATTATTAGCTGGGAAATATGCAATAGGTATGTGATTCAAGATAATTCAAATCCATTATTAGCCAAGACAATTAAAATGTCTTAACTTTGATTAACACAACAGCAATGCATCACCTGTGTGAATGATTTCTTGGCAACACTGGCTGAATTTAATATTTATCATAAATACAGTGTTTGTTAAAGAAATGGCATCGTAAATGCTTTCTTCCACCCTTATGAAAGTGAAATTAAAATGCCTTTACAGGGTACAGCATCCTTCTCATTAAACTTCACAGAAGGGCTCAGTGAAAATAGGATTTCAACACAAGTTTCTTCCCCCTTATCTTTCTTTCCAGCTGTTCTGATTCTCCTAAAAATCAACTTCTGTTGGTGGTTTCTGTTAATAGGTAATAAGACCGGTGATTTAAATCACTGATTATTCTCTTTCGGCTTTCAAACTGTTCTAGCATGCTTCTAGTTAGAATAATGATGGCAGTGATAAGTCCATGTGAGAGGATGGTAATTTTATACATTAATGCTCACTGAGCTTCTTAGGTTTACATTAGCTTTTGCAATAATAAAGAAGTTCTAATGGTAGAAGAAATACTTATGAATATCTGAAATATAGATGTGCCCTCTAGCAAAATTAGAGATCTACACAAGACTTGTTAGGGTTCGTTTTGCTGCAACAAAACACCTATTTCCAGCACTGGTAATTGGCTAACTGAGATTACTCTGGTGTATGTGTATTCAGTTCTCAAAATGTTGTATTTTGATCAGTTCCACGAGCTGTGTCTTAAGAGACCTTCAAGGGAAATTCACTTCTACTTATAAGACAAATTTGAAATAATTTCCTTCCACGGCTGCACAAGTGCACACAGACGTGCTTATATTTACAACGTGTGTCCGCAGAGTCTCCGTGACCTGGTGACATGTCTGGTAACAACTCTGACACAGAAGAAGATGGATACTTTTTAATTGGGAGTAGCTACACTTTCAAATTCTTTAGCAAACCATTACTTAGCATAAAGTCACTTTGGAATCAATTAAATATGAACCTTTGTCACATCGGTATTCATTGAAAAGCACTTAGGTGATTAAAGACCCTTGGCCCCTAAATATTTGACGACGTACCAGCACCAGCCATTTAAAAAACCTTATTAGCTCTTTACACTTCCGGGGATGGCAGCGTGAAAAAGTACAACAAAATGAGAGGAAACATAATTGCCTCCAAATGAATGTGCCCTCAGTATGGCCATGGCTGGAACTATTCTGAGCTGCTACTCTTCTCATCAGCTCCCTACGTCTCTCACTAACTTCTGAGCCTTCTGAACTCTCTGCTTCTGTAGTGCAATATTTTTTTCCATAACAATGCAAAATTTAAAAAATGAATGAACTTTTAAATTTGCATTATCCAAGTGAGACTGGGTTAAAATATACATTTAGCAAATGTAGCAAATTTCAGCATGTTTAATATTTCAAAAAATGCCTTTAAATTTTTTTAATGTTTATTTACTAAAGATTTTAAGATTTATTTGAGACACACACACACACACACACACACACACACACACACACCCAGAGTGTGTGAGCAGGGGCGGGGCAGAGAGGGAGACAAAGAATCCAAAGCAGGCTCTAGGCTGTGAGCTGTCAGCACGGAGCCTGAAGGAACTTGGGGTTAGAACTCACAAGCCCTGAGGGCACGACCTGAGCTGAAGCTGTTGGACTGACTGAGCCACCCAGGAGTCCCTCAGGAAAGGCTTTTAATTTTAAACAAACTTGTGGAGCAAATATAAACTGGGTATATGCAGATGACAGCTCTTTAATAATTTATTATACTAATCTTAGTAACTACCATTTATTGTGAAGGAATTCTATGCTAAACTGTATGGTTTACATGTGCTCATTTAATCCCATCAGCAAAGCTATGAAGTGGATATTCCCATTGCTGTGTATGGATAGGAAACTTGAGGCTTGGGGAAGTAATTTAAGTAATTTGTATAACCTATAGAAAGTTATAAAGTGCGCAATTGGTCTGGTTGAAATTAGAATCCAGGTTTGCCTAACTTCGAAGCTCTGTTTCTTGACCACTAAGTCCAAATGACTCCTCATACAGGTTCCCTAAGCATTTGCAAAAAAGATTTCTTTAGGAACTGTTCAAGACATGAATGAATGACTTTGTGTAGGTAGTCATTGAATGAACCTAAAACTTTTATAAAGAATACCCTTTGCTCAAACTGTTTATAACTCATACTTTAACCTGTTCAAAATGAACTTTCCAGTCATTAAATACCTAGTACTGCCGTGAAATCCAGTCCTTTAATAGATAAAGATTGTCGTAGTCTGTACGCTTAAAAATACGTACAATCTTTCAATGTCTGATTAAAATTTGCAAAATGTTTACCTATACCTTATTTGGATAATCAATATTGTTTAAAAATATTCTACATCATAAAGGTCCTAATTTAAAAGTAAAGATACTCTTTAATAAGTTGAAACAAGTAATTATAAAAGGAGATATTTTTTCTCTAACAGGATAATAATGATTAACAGTCATTAGTGAGTGGCTAATGGCAAAAAGAATATGAAACAATTATGATCATACCAGAAAACTGATTTATAATAGAAAGGAATAATGTACATTGGCAAAAATAAAAGAGGTGTTTCGATGTCCTTGAAAAGAACGAATACTATTCCTTCAAGTTTATGATTCCCTGTTTCTCCTTCTATCTAGTGCCTTTAACTACAACAATCTTATTGTTTAATCCTATAACAATTTTAATCTTCAATATAAAATCTATATGTTTATTAATCTGACTCAGGCTTGAGAATGAAGGCTGGGGTTTTTCTGCACTTTGTGAGGTCCCCCTATTTTCTCCATCTTGTAAAGTTACTGCTAAGATCACATAACACTGTCAGGAATGTTAAGAAGTAATAGACATTGAGAGAGCAATGATTGAATTATCACTCAAAATATTGTTCTGTAACTTTGTCAGTCTGCAGTATCACGAAGCTCAGTATTTTCGTTGTTGTATTATTAATATATTGCACATTTACCCCCCTTCTCCTTTCAATGCACGCTTTCCTTCTATTTCATAATTCGGAGGTCAGGCACACATGTTAAACTTTCATTTGGTGTAATCCCGTGGGTACCAAATGTATTCTTATTTGGGCACTCACATGACATCTGACCATTTCCTGGAGTCCAGGTGGAGAAGAGAAATAGCTTTGTGTGACATGAAACGCTAGGAGAAAAGAGGAGAATGTTTTAGGTCAGTCAGAGGTTGCAGTAGGTAAGGAAGATTCTGCTCAAATACTTCCATTTTCTCAGTGGAGCACACAGCAATATTAGGATTTATGGTGAAGAGCTGGGAAAGCAAACTTAAAAGGGATCATAACATCTTAGAGCAGCTGCCATGGGAAATGTGTAGGAGGATGACGAGGACAAGGTAAACAATAATGAGCAATTGTCAAGTTCCTAGACCCATGCAGCCAGTGCAGATTTGCTATATGGCCAGGATGCAATTTTAGAATGAATGTCGACAAAGCCACCTCTGGACTGCCAACACTTAAACCTACCCAGATATTAATTTGGGGGGGGGGGGGGGAGAGTGGGGCTAAAAAAGCCCAACTCTCTCACTTAGGTTACTCTATTAAGTTAAATATATGCAGTGAGGCTATTTCCCTCCTAAGACAGTAAGAAAAGCTCTGTTAATTTCAAATTTTGAAATAATGTCCAATAAGCCATGGCATATAAATGCAATTGAACACTACACATATTAAAAGGACTAAGACAGTACTATATATGCTTACACAAGGGAATTTCAGAGATAGCAAATCAAATGCAACATAGTATGTATAATATGATCTCCACGTTGTAAATAAGCTGTGGTTAGAACATACCCCTGGAATGTTACCAGTTTGTAGGCATCAGACAGAAGTTTTCTGGGTGCAGCTTTGGAAATTGAACATGGCTTTATAACAGCATGTTCCTTTGTTTCTGCAGCTGAATGCTTAACCTTTGTTGAAGGATATATAAGGTGGGGGCTGCCCACTTTAACCATATCATGTATCAACAGGACTCTGGATGGAGCTATTTGACAAAGTATATAGGTGGAGCTTGGAGACTTAGGTCTGGCTAGAGCAGGTCAGAGCCTTACTGGAAAAAATCGTACTTTGCCAGGAAACAGAGGAGCCCCCAAATTCTGTTAGTGAAACATTGTAGGAGGAGGAGAGAGGGAAGTTTTATTGATTACTCTGGGCATCAAAACTGTGTTCTATGCTAGTTCTTTGAAGCTTCAGTGCTCACTTGAGGTGCTGGAAGCAGTCCAGAGGCAATCATCCTTTGGAGATTGTTGCACAGGCTAGGTCCTAGGAGGTACTTCCCTTTAATGAAAAGGGCTTAATAGCCAGCATATGGCCTTGGGGTGGGGCCCACAACCTTACATTGCTTCCAGGATGGTTGTTTAGGTAAAATATAGATCTCCTGATATCACCTGAGTAGCAACTAAACCCTTCATTATCTTGTGGACCACGGTAGAGGACAGATTCAGAAACAGACGTGGGGACTTTTGTTTTCAGATATGGTAGGCAATTCATGTCAATGGTCACTGAACTCAGCTAGACCACAGATACTACTTATTTTAGAGATTTTCTTTAAAGGTACTGAAAAACAAACATACAAACTAATGTGAATTACTGAACGAGAATCCTAAGGAGGGCAGAGCCATAGGGAAGAAAGTCTGGCATTCAGAGACGTTTTAGGGTATGGAGTAATGTGCTGATTATTGAGAAGGCAGGTGGGTCAGGAGGCTGACTAGCCCTTTTGAAAGGGATTGAGGTAGAGATGCCAGATCAAGTACCGGACATCCAGGTGAACTTGAATTTCAGATAAACGATGAACAAATTTTCAGTATAAGTATGTCCCATGTGATGTTTAAAGTGAGTGGAGGAAAAGCTAATATCCATGGGATATTAGCCAGCACATCTGGGTGTTCAACAAAATGTTGATACACTTTATTGCTATGTAAGGTTTTAATTTGTGGTAGACCAATACTTTGATAGCAATAATTCGTTATGACAATGGCTAGTTTTGTTCTTCTTTCCTAGTGTGAAAGTAAAGACATATTTGCAAAGCTTGGCTGAATTTGGCAGGAAAAGGAGGAAGAATTAGGATAAAATGAAGTGGGTTGCTTTTCTCTGCCTTCCAACACCCCCTCCCCCCCCACCCCCACGATATACACAATGGAAGGAAAGAAAGAAAATCAGGTTTTCCCTTGTTGCTTGAGAAGACTTAAAGATCTAAGATTAATAAAATCTAATTCTTTGGCTGGTAAGTTAGTTGAAGTACCCCAGACCAAAAGGTATGAAAGAGAAGAAATGGATAGATGGCTTGTGGAGACAAAAGAAGTAAGAGACAGGAGAACACTTCCTCTGGCTTCCAAAAGGAATCTAGTCAAAGGTGTCGCAGACTATGAGTCTGGAATTCTCCCTTGTCCAGCAAGAGGGCAGATACAGAACTGGATACGAGAAGGCCTAAGATTCGGAAAGAGTCAAGAGCTCGTACTGGCGCTTCGTCGTCGTATTTATTGAGCTCACAAGATATTACCCACGTGGTGAACACGAAGAAAACAACATCTTCTACCTGTGGATGTGGAGAAAACAATCAGACAGTAATCGTTAACTTGTGTGTGTAAGAAGCAAAGGGTGGGGGGGGGGGGCAAGTGGAATTTGTGATATTGGTGTCAGATGGAAAGTAATTTCCTGCAGGTGATATAACAAGTTACTTGTGATCCCATTACAATATCTCGCTAGCTAACCTCGGGCGTTTTCGCCCCGTGGTGGCGGCTTTCCGCCCTAAGCTTTTTTCTAACCCATTTATATAAGTAGAACCTACTACCCCACAAAAGGGAATGGAGAAGTAGCGGAGGGGCAGGGCCAAGAGACCTACGTATATTTGAAGAAATGTAAGGTGAGGGGAAATTTACAACCGCACAGTAGTGGGGAGGTACAGGACATCCCAGGTCATAGATGGTCAGCACAGGTGGTGGAAAGCTCCATAAAGCCATACTCTGGGAACAGTCTGGGCTGAAAGCGTGGGGAAGCTCTAGCAAGCGTGGGCACAGATTGGAGGGGCATATCTACAGAGTGCTAACGATGACCCAAGTCTCAACATGATCTCTTTTTTCTTATCGGGATGGTTAATTTTTTGTGTCAACTTGATGGGGCTACAGGATGCCCAAAAAGCTGGTAAAACATTATTTCTGAGTGTGTCTGTGAAGGTGTTTCTGGAAGAGAGTAATGTATCAGTTACTGAACTAAGTAAAGCAGATGGTCCTCCCCAGTGCAGGTGGCAATCATCCAGTCTGCTGAGGGCCTGAATAGAACAGAAAGATGAACGAAAGGCAAACTTACTCTCCTTGCTGGAGGTGATACATCCATTTTCTCCTGCCCATAGACACCAGCCCTCCTGCTTCTTGGGCTTTTGGATGCAGACTAGGGCTTCCACCATCAGACTCCCAATTCTTAGGCCTTCTGATTTGGACTGAATTACACTACCAGTTTTTCAGGTTCTCTAGTTTTCACAGATCATGTACCTTCTCTGCCTCCATAACTGCATGAGCCAATTTGTATAATAAATATCCTTCTCTCTCTCTCTCTCTCTCTCTCCAGTTGGTTCTGTTTTGTTGGAGAACCCTAATACACTTACTAACCCTATTGGGCAGGAGGCCATAGACAAGTCAGAGAATAGGCAGATGTAGAGAAAATTCTGGAAATTAATATGAAGCTAGGATGGAACTGATTCATAAACCTGAACCATCAATAAATCACTGTATTGGATTGTGAGAAATCCTGAAATTGATCTGAGTAATATGTTCACATTAGGTAAGCTGATATTTCAGAGCCAGGAATGAAGAGATTATAAAAATGAAGAAAATTTGCTTAACATTTTGACTATCAATTGTATACTTACCATACTAGTGTATACACAGAGAACCGGAAGAAAAATCCTACCCAATTGCTCATGGTGACTTGGGGCTGGGGTGGAGTGGAATGGAATGGGATATGAGATTATAGCAATTTTCTCTTAGTGCATTGTGTTTTCTCAAATGTTTGAATTTTGTACAGAGAATAATTTCATTTGTAGCCAGAAAGAAACCCTTCCCCAAACAAGAAAGATTAACATCAACATGGGGAAATGTCCTGAGCATATATCACCACGACTTCCTTTCTGTTGGGGCACTGAATTACTAAGCTAAGCCTAGTCTAGAACTGGAAAAGACAGAAGAGATCCCAAATGTGACATGTGAGGCTTAGATTCACTAATGAGAAGATGCAAGTTCAGGGCACCCGTGTTGTCAATGCTGAGATGACCAAGGACCTAGTCATTTCAGTGTGACTCTACATCTGTGGCAAAGCCCATAGTGAGATTCTCTGCCTCACAGCTGACTTAGGTGAAGCACTTGAACTAACACAGAACGGACCTATCTTCCTACCCCATGCATTCTCCAGAAGAAATACTTTTCCTGCTGATACTACTTGTCTGAGAAAAATGTCCAGATAGGGTAGAATTTCTCCTTTTCCATATAGCTGAGAGGTGATGGTTCTCTCCACTAGAAGAGCCTCCTGCCTCTGCCCCAGTGGAGAGGACTTGATTTAGCCCTGTCACCTCCTGTCTTCTGGTGGAGAAAAATCTCACCATATCTTTCATTGCCTGACAACCCACTACTGCTGAAGAGGTAGGGTGGAAGCTCATGACGAAGAGACTCTCACTTTCTAACAGGAGTAGCAAACAAAGCTCAGGACGAGGCAAAACTGAAAAGTGGAAGCAGGTGGCTCTGACTGGGGAGATTGCATCCTTAAGAGTGGAAAACAGTCAATACTGCTGAAACCCGAGTTTGTGATCAGAAGGTTAAATGGAGGAAGTGTATTTCAACACAAAAGAGGAATACTAAGAAATGTAAATCACAACTGAAAATATAAGCGATATGGATGACACTCCCAGCAGAAGTAATATGCAAATGATCAGCATTCCAGGAAAAAAAGCAGATGGAAATGGAATCAATAATCAAAGCAATAATCTTCAACTCCCTGATCTGAAGATCAAAAGAGTTTACTAAATGTCAGGCAGAAGTGATGAAAAAAAAACCCAAAACTCCACACACATCTAGACATATCTTTGTGAAATTTCTGGCCTCTTGTGGAAAGAGAAAAAATATACATTTTCAGATAGGTAAAAAAAGTTTGAATGTAATGGAAAAAGAATGTTTGACTTTGACTTCTTACATGCCACACTAGACGCCGGTGGAATAATGTTTATTAACTTTTGAGAGCAAGCACTGTTGTCTAAAATCCTACCTCAGAAAAGTTATCATTCATATGACAAAAGAGGGACTTCTTTGGATATGTAGGAACTCAAAGTATTCTACTCATATTCTTATTCAAAATTACTCAAGGATGTACTGCAGCATAAATGATAGTAAATTTGAATAGAGATCTAAAGCAAGTGGAAAATAAAGAATACAAGAATGAGCAGTGAGCAATGAATCCAGTAAACTATGTGGATGAGAATAAAGTGATTGCAAATTGTCTTGGCACTGTTGAATAAGTATACTGAGCAAAGGCCTACTCGAAGGAAAAAGTGAAAAATAACATGGAATTACATTTCTGGAGTAGTTCAGAAAATCTAGGATGTGAAAATGGTGTGAATGAATGAGAGTAAAATATTCTTAAGGTCCCATCATTATGGGGAATGGTAAAAGTACTATTAATTTTAATAAAATCACAGAGAAATACCGGTTTTAATATGACTGTTTAAAGTACATGCTAGTGAACTAGCAGATAGAGAAACATTATAATGTTATTTCCAAATATTATAATTTATCAATAATTATAAATAATTTATAAAATAAATAAAAAATAAATAAATATTTATAAATATAAATAATTTCCAAATTATTGTTAGGGGCAACTGGAATAAAAAACAAAATAAACATGGCATCCACATACAACTTGTTCAATTCAGCAGAAGTAGAAAAGCATAAGAATGAGTATAAAAAAAGAAATTAACATAACATTAGATGGGAATGAGAACAAATCACCTTTCACAGTAAATGTAAATAGGTTGAATTCTCCAATTAAAAAACCAAGTGCAGCTGTCTGCTTTTAAGAAGATATGTAAATGAAATTTAAAAAAACACGCCCAAGGGTTGTAAATAAAAGGAGTCAAAGACATAAACAGTAAGTGCAAAGAAAAAGGGATGGTCATAATGATATCAAAAAATAAGGAATGCCACATAAAAATAAAGCAGCAAATGTATCAGACACGTATAAACGAATTTTTAAAAAGCTACAAAACTCCCTGGTATATGTATCAGAAAGGGTTCAATCAGGAGATAATAATCACATTGCAATTTGAACAGGGAAAATTTAATATAAAAGAACGTTGTGCTAGTAACAGGAGATTAGCTTCTAAGAAGTAAAGTGAGCTCTAAACAATGCAAGAAGAACAGATAAAGGGAACAGACACCACCCCTAGGGCTGAGACTGAGCACCTAAGGAAGGAACAAGTGTGGGAGAGCTGCCTCCCTCACCTCACCCTCTACCCCAGCCTAAGATTTAGAGATCATTAGAATGGATGTGATTAAAGCCCTTGGATGGTGAAGTTCATCAGGATATACAGATTACAGCTGGCAAGCAGGCACTGCCTGTTGGAATAGCAACATACGTTGCTAGGAGGTGGCCTATGAGGTGCAGTTGAGCTGCTTAGAAGCTATCTAGGGTGCCTGTGAAACTTAAATAGAACCCAGTAGTGCTGGCCAGTGGGGGCAGGGATGAGGGTTGGGGAATGTTGAGGGATTGGGGGTAAGGGGTTGGGGGGTGTGAGAAGGTCCTGCATGAGGTAGAAAGGGAAGCTGACTGGAACTAGAAAGAGATGTTCCTTACTCCTGCGGTGTTCCTCCACCACCCTCTGCTGACAAAGGCTAATTAACACTGTGTGAGGTGTCAAAGGAGAAATGTTCATAGCATCCAGCTAAAGTTTTACAAGTAGGCCAACGAAGGGTACATTTGGAACTGAGAGACAAGAACTTGGCAAGTGGCAGAATATTCAAGGAGGACAGTGAGACTTTAATATCCCTCTTCCAGAATTTGATAGATTATATTGAAAAAAATGCTGTTAAAAGGATTTCACGCAGAACATGTAAGAATTACAAAATTATCATGTACCTGACCAAAAAAATCCCCAAATGTGGCTATTTTAAAAGTCTCGTTATTTGGCTGTAAAACAATATATAAATATAATTGTTTTATATTTATAAGATATAAGAAAAATATAAGAATAACACCTCAAGAATGAGATAACTAAAATAAACTTTAGCCAAGTCTTAAAAGAACTTCAATTTAAATTAAGAATGTTTTAAAAGTTATTTCCAGATCCATGAGAGATACCAAAGTGAAATTACAAATAATCTAGAAGTTGACAAGAATAAGAACACTAATTATCAAAATCTATGGGATATGGCTTAAATTTTAAAAATGCATAATCTAGAAGCTTATTTTTTAGCAAAAGAGAGAGAACATGCATATTTAAGTGTTCTACTTAAGGAAAGAGAAAAGTAAAAGAAAGCAAATAAAATAATAAAATTTATAAGGGAAAAGTAAACTAAAGAATTAAAAGACAAAATGAAGAGTAGAATGGAACACTAAATGAAAGCAAAAGCAGCTGAAGAAATGATTTTTAGCAATCTATAAAATAAAATATTTACTCAAGAAGAGATAAAGTATTTGAAAACACCAATAGCTGTATGTATTTTTGTGTTGTATGTAAAATATTGCTAACAACTTACCACTGAAATGTATAAGGCTTGGATGATTTTATAATTAGGTTCTAATTAGCCTTCAAGAAACAGCCATTTTCTACGTATTCAGACTTTCCCAGAGCATGGAAAAAAAAATCTTGAAAAATTCATTTTATAAGGTGAACATAACCCCTCAAACAAAAATTTGAAGATGTGGTACAAAATTTTAGTTTAGGTCACTTGTGAATGTAGATAAAAATATCCCAATTGTGATCTTGGCAAATGGAATCACAGCAGTGTTTTAAAATAATAATAATAATAATAATAATAATAATAATAATAATAATAATAATTACTGTGCCCAAATAGTTTATTACAGGGATGTAAGAATGTCCCAAAGCTAAGATCTAGCTATACAACTTGTAATATTAAATTACAGGAAAAAGAGCTTCTCAATAGCACTAGAGTCTGGGAAATAATTTAAAGTAAAGAAAAAATAAATTGAGAATAAAAATGGTAAAAATTGTTATCCAGGAAGAAAAAGAAGAAAAATCCTAATAAATGATGAAATAGTAAAGTCATTGATGTTAAAATCAAATAAAAGAGAGGGATGGTCCTTATAAATCATTACTTTCAATTTATTTTGTATTTCTGTTTCATGCAACATAACAAAAAAATAAAGTAAGTTGTATCTCTACTTGAAAACCAGAAATAAAATTATCAAGGGGCACCTGGGTGGCTCAGTTGGTTAAGTGTCCAACTTTAGCTCAGGTCATGATCTCATGGTTCACAAGTTTGAGCTCTGCATCAGGCTCTGTGCTCACAGCTCAGAGCCCGGAGCCTGCTTCAGATTCTGTGTCTCCCTCTCTCTCTGCCCCTCCCTGCTTATATTCTCTCTCTCTCTCTCAGGAATAAAAATATAAAAAAAGAAAATTATCATGATTTTCATACAATCTGTAAGTATACCAAAAGAATTCCAGAGTCAGAAAAAAATCATTATAAATAATAAGAGTATATCGTATGTTCCCTGGATACAGGATAAATATACAGTTTAATGACTTTCCTTTGTATTAACAAAAACCTGTTAGAATGGAAATTTAAAAACCTTCTAATCCTGATAGGAATATATGAACAAGAATGTTAAAAAATGTATTTAAAGATAAACATTTATTGAATGACAAGTGAAATGAAAAGTGATGATATTTCTGATGGGGAAGATTTACTGACAAACATATCAATCATTCCCAAATTAGTGTATGCATTTAACATGGTTCCAGTAATAGTCCCAGTGGTATCTCTTGTGTTCCATTCACAGTTCCTTTGTATATCATTAACTTCGTGACAGAAAGTAGATGGCACATCCAAATTTCAAAGGGAATAATTGAGGAAAGTTTAATAAAGGGATGATTTATGAAGGTTTTGGTAGGGTGAAGTGGAATCTGCAGGAGATGGTAAAGCCCTAGACCCACATTACCATCATCAGTCCTAAACAAATGGGAAAGGGGAGGGAGTGGTGACCAGAGAGTTCCAACTCTAGCTGTAGAAGGGGACCACCCCATGAAAAGTGTGGCTACTGGGTGGAAGCCACTGAGGACTGGTAGTCCTGATAGGAAAGAGCTGAGTCAACAAATGCCTTCTCTGTCCCTCAGTCTCCTATGGGTGCCTCTCCTTGACCAAACCTGAATGGCAGCAGGCAGGAGATTCAAAAAGAGCAGGCCATAGATGCCAGCCTTCTAAGATATAGATAGAACAGGGTAGTAGAGAGAGGCAAGCAACACAGTCTCTCGACTGGAGAGACAAACACAGATGTTCACAACCATATGAAAGAATCAAGTATAACATTGCTAATAAACATTGAAAACTACACATAATAGAAGGGGACTTGTCTCATCCCAGATCTTAAAAATTTGAAATAAGTGTGTGGATTAAGAAAAGGAATAAGCAAGCAAAGCAATAGAGTTGAACTGAGGGCCCAAAATAAGCTTAAGTTTATATGGAAATTAAATACACATTAGAGATTCTATTCCATTATGTAGAGGAAAGAACGGCTACTCAGTAAAAGTTTTTAGCTATTTGACCATTGATTTGGAAGAAAACGAAGTTGATATTTAACTCCTATAATTCAAAAGTAAATTTAAGATAAATGAAAAAACTAATTAGAAAAATGAAATAGAATTTATATGTAAAGAACTATGGTTTTATAACTTTGGTTTTGATTGCATTTCCTAAATAAAACAGGAATGTCATAGAGGAAAAATATAATGGATTTGAGCAGATAAAAATAAAGTCTAGATTGCAAGAGATAACAAACAAAACAAAGGTATATAACAGCAAGAACATATCTGCAACAAAATAATACACAAGGGGTCAAATTCTATAAAATAAGTAAAGCTATTTTCTAAAAGTAAGAAACAATCATACCGTCAAATAAAGAAATGAGCAAATTGTGTGTACAGGCAATTACAGAAGAGGAAATATAAACAAAAAATAAACAATGAAAACATGTTAAACCTAATAGAAAAATTTATAACTTGAAAATATTATCAGAATGGAAAACTTTACCCAAAGCTATCTACACATTCAATGCAATCCCAATCAAAATTGCACCAGCATTCTTCTCAAAGCTAGAACAAGCAATCTTAAAATTTGTATGGAACCACAAAAGGCCCCAAATAGCCAAAGTAATAGTGAAGAAGAAGACCAAAGCGGGAGGCATCACAATCCCAGACTTTAGCCTCTACTACAAAGCTGTAATCATCAAGATAGGATGGTATTGGCACAAAAACAGACACACAGACCAATGGAATAGAATAGAAACCCCAGAACTAGACCCACAAACGTATGGCCAACTCATCTTTGACAAAACAGGAAAGGACATCCAATGGAAAAAAGACAGTCTCTTTAACAAATGGTGCTGGGAGAACTGGACAACAACATGCAGAAGGATGAAACTAGACCACTTTCTTAAACCATTCACAAAAATAAACTCAAAATGGATGAAGGACCTGAATGTGAGACAGGAAACCATCAAAACCCTAGAGGAGAAAGCAGGAAAAAACCTCTCTGACCTCAGCCGTAGCAATTTCTTACTTGACACATCTCCAAAGGCAAGGGAATTAAAAGCAAAAATGAACTATTGGGACCTCATGAAGATAAAAAGCTTCTGCACTGCAAAGGAAACAATCAACAAAACTAAAAGGCAATCAACGGAATGGGAAAAGATATTTATATCAGACAAAGGGCTAGTATCCAAAATCTATAAAGAACTCATCAAACTCCACACCTGAAAAACAAATAATCCAGTGAAGAAATGAGCAAAAGACATGAATAGACACTTTTCTAAAGAAGACATCCAGATGGCCAACAGGCACATGAAAAAATGCTCAACATCACTCCTCATCAGGGAAATACAAATCAAAACCACACTGAAATATCACCTCATGCCAGTCAGAGTGGCTAAAATGAACAAATCAGGAGACTATAGATGCTGGAGAGGATGTGGAGAAATGGGAACCCTCTTGCACTGTTGGTGGGAATGCAAACTGGTGCAGCCATTCTGGAAAACAGTGTGGAGGTTCCTCAAGACATTAAAAATAGATTTTTATTTTTAATAAAATAACCCAGCAATAGCACTGCTGGGAATTTATCCAAGGGATACAGGAGTGCTGATGCATAGGGGCACTTGTACCCCAATGTTTATAGCGGCACTTTCAACAATAGCCAAATTATGGAAAGAGCCTAAATGTCCATCAACTGATGAATGGATAAAGAAGTTGTGGTTTATATATACAATGGAATACTACTTGGCAATGAGAAAGAATGAAATATGGCCTTTTGTAGCAATGTGGATGGAACTGGAGAGTGTGATGCTAAGTGAAATAAGCCATACAGAGAAAGACAGATACCATATGTTTTCACTCTTATGTGGATCCTGAGAAACTTAACAGAAGACCATGGGGGAGGGGAAGGGAAAAAAAAGTTAGGGAGAGAGCCAAAACATAAGAGACTCTTAAAAACTGAGAATAAACTGAGGGTTGATGGGGGGTGGGAAGGAGAGGAGGGTGGGTGATGGGAATTGAGGAGGGAACCTGTTGGGATGAGCACTGGGTGTTGTATGGAAACCAATTTGACAATAAACTTCGTATTAAAAAAAAGAATGGAAAACTTTAAAAATATTAGTAACATCTAGTGATGATGAGGCCATGCAAAAACAAGTGCTTTCCTACTGTTGGTAGGAGTGAATCTGTCACATATTATCAGTAATTACTTTTAAGTTCCAGTTAAAATGTGAATATAGTTTGTCCCATTATTCCATTAGAAGTATAACGTATAAAGAGTATCCTTTCTTTCTTTCCTACCTCCCTCCTCTTTCCCCTTCATCCCTTCCTGTTAACAATATATTAAAAAAAAATTTTTTTTAATGTTTATTTGTCTTTGAGAGAGAGAGAGAGAGAGGGAGGGAGGGAGAGAGGGAGGGGCAGAGAGAGAAGGAGACACACAATCTGAAGCAGGCTCCAGGCTCTGAGCTATCAGCACAGAGCCTGACACAGGGCATGAACCCAGGAACCATGAGATCATGACCTGAGCTGAAGTCAGAAGCTTAACCAACTGAGCCACCCAGGCACCCCAACAATATATCTTTTTTAAAGAAACATGCATTTAACATGGTTTAATTAAATGTCCTTCTGCAGTAGAAGGTTTTATGGCTGAATCTGTTAGTGTTCTCAAACAGTTATGGCCTTGTCTACATAACCCAAACAACCTTGCAATTAGCTTGAGACCACATGACTATTTCTGGTATGAATATAAGCAAAAGGGAAGATATGTGGATGCAGTTGGGAGAGGTGTGACTTCTCCCATCCTTCTCTTCCTCTGCTATGTGGGCGTTGGAGGGCCTGTGTCCCAGATGGCATAGTTACAATACAGAGGAAGACTGCCCCACCCATGCCAGATTTACATCATTAAGAAATAAACATTTATTGTGTTGTGCATCTGAGCTTTGTTATGATAGATGTTTTGTCATTTTTGGTCTAAAGTCTTCAACTGATCGGATGAACTCCACCCACAAATTCAAGAGTAATTGCATTTACTTAAAGTCAACTGATTGTTGATGTTAACACATCTACAAAATACCTTCACAGCAACACCCTGTTTAGTGTTTGATTAAACAGCTGGGTATTATAGCCTATCCAAGTTGACACCTAAAATTAACCATAACATAGCTCCATGTGTACTGACTTAGAAAAACATTTGGCTGTTAAGTAGAAAGAGAAAATTGTCAAGGAACTGAACAGAATTTGAGGCAGATATTTAGGGTTGGCTGTTCAAGGTCTATTCTAACTTTTGTGTTTAGCATGACTCTGTGCACTTATGAGACTGAAGGAAGAAACTGTATTTCCCAAGATCATGTGAATCTTGGGTGCCTGATGTGGCCAAGGTTCTCGTGGGCTGACACGAGATAAGGAAGAACAAGCTGAGACACAGCTGTATGTGGAAAGGTCTGATCTCTAATAAGGGATGCTGGGACATTTGGCTCTTCTGGGGCAGCTCTGGTATAGTACCAGGTGTTGAGTCCCAGTGCTCTGGCTGCCCAATTGTGTAGTCTCAGGAGTAGGTTTTCTGCTAGAATAGTCTGTGGTGTAGATGAGCCTTTCTCCTGGCTCCTTTTATTTTGGACTGCCTATAATGCAAATTTGTCTCTGGCTTTGCCAGAAACTCTGTATGGTACTTAATGTTCTCTAATAAATCCCTTTCTGCTTAAACCAGCTATATTTGATACTGTTTTCAGTTACTGAGAACATTAGCCAATAGTGTATGATCTATTACTGTAAAAAGAAATAGACATTTCTGTTTAATTTTCAGTATAAAGATACGTAAAATTTTAGATATGTCTAAGTAAACATTAAACAAATGGGAAATATAGAGATCAGCATGGCGTGGAAGACGGAGGGAAATTTATTTCTGTATCAAGCGGAGTCCAAACCAGTCAGGAAAATTTCAAACCGCTCAAGGCTGGAGCTGCCACTACCTTTAGGACTCACTGTGATTTATTATTAAGTTTTCTTTTGATTTGGGCTTTCTAATACTTGCAAAAATAAATTCTATAACTTTATAATGATAAATTGTGTAGTGTACACCCATATTCAAAATATTAGAAAGTTATGTCAAATGCACCTAATCTATATGCAATTAATATAAAAATAATTGAATAAATTTAGTTAAGTTACTTTTGACATGCTATAGGAATCCAAAGTTCATTTTCCACTAAATGTCACAACTTTAATCAAAACAATATGTCTGTGCTGAAATGAAAAGATACTTTTAAGTAACTGATCTTTATTGCTTTAATTTTACATTTGTTATATTTGATTCTCTATATCAGATTTGTTATCAATTATTTGGTTAATGTAATCCAGTATCTACTTAAATATTTTTAAAACACTGAAAGAGTATCGTAATGAGATTAAAGAAATAGTTGCTGAATGGGACCCTGTCCTCATTGTCTCCCGAATGCAAGCCTGCTGTGGACAATTCATTTTTCATTTGCTCAGCACCACATCTGCTACCCTACTTAGATGGTCTCCAGGAGTAGAATGGCAGCTGCTGAGGTCTTGCATACTCCAGGTTCTCCCTGGGTTCTTTTGGAGGTTTTTTTTTTTTTTTCCCACGTTGAGGAATGTGCTTCTGATTAATTCTATGTCTGGGGATTTTTGACAAAGGAAGGAAAGAAAGTAGAGGTCAGTTCTCCACTGCGGGGGAAGCAGTGAGGTTCTTACCAAGTTCATCATCAACATGAGATAATGAGGTTGATGTGCAGGAACAGATAAGAGATGGTGAGTGAGAGTCCTGGCAGCATATTTGGTTACCTGAACCTGATTGCTTAATATACAACTGAAATCAGAGTTTCAGTCACTTGCCGCCAGAAGAGACAAGAAGTAATGGAATCTCCTACATAGCTTTATTTTTCTTGAGATGAGTTTGGCAGGAAACAAAATTGCTTACCCTGCAGGGTTTAGTAATGGACTATCCAGCAGCACTGAATTGGGATAGTGGTGGTTTAAAGTGCTGAGTACTATCTGGAGACAAATTATCCACAGGTTGGTGAGAAGATGGTCTATACTCAAGGGAAGTAAACATGCTACCCAAGTGTCATCAGTCCCTAAATGGACTCTTCACCCCAGACACCCATTCTGGCACTCCCAGACTCTCTAGTTAAGACTATTACTCTCCCTTCTCACTGTTGCCCCCAGTAATTTTCCATGCCCTTCTCCTATCCCCATTCTTATCTGGTTTGGGGGAGCAAAATCCCTCTCAAAGCAATGAGGAGTTGCATGACCATGAACAGCGTTATTCTACCCAGGTCCAAAGTTCCTAGTGTATAAAATGGAAGAGATTGTCAAGGTCACTTTTATTATTCTTTTTAAGCTGAAAATATGATTTGGTGGATTATAAGGTAGAAAGAATGCTTTGGAATGGGAGATACTTTTCAAAAAAATAGGTAAGTTTCTGGTTCTTTGTTCCTCCTTGCTTGACAGCTGCATCTTCTGGTGCAGTGCCAGCCACATCCCTGAGACATGATGATGAAGGTTGGAGTAAAAGGATTTGTCATATTGGGCACCTGATTACCAAGTCTGCTTTTAACTCTGGCCAAGTGGATATTGTTGCCATCAATGACCCCTTCAATGACCTCAGGTACATGGTCTATATGCTGCAGTATGATTTTGCCCACAGAAAATTCCATGGGTCAGTCAAGGGTGAGAATGGGACACTTGCCATCAATGGAAACCCTATCTCCACCTTCCAGGAGCAAGATCCTGCCAACATCAAATGGAGTGATGCTGGTGCTGAGTATGTTGTGGAGTCCACTTGGGTCTTCACTACCCTGGAGAAGGCTGGGGCTCTCTTGAAAGGTGGGACCAAGAGGGTCATCATCTCTTCACCTTCTGATGATGCCTCCATGTTTGTGATGGGTGTGAACCATGAGAAGTAAGTATGACAACTCCCTCAAGATTTTCAGCAATGCCTCCTGCACACCGACTGCTTGGCTACTTTAGCCAAGGTCATCCATGACAACTTGGCATCATGGAGAAATTCATGACTCCAGTCCATGCCATCACTGATACCAAGAAGGTCAGAGAGGCCTCTTTGGGAAGCTGTGGTGTAATGGCCAAGGGGCTGCCTAGAACATCATCCTGGCTTCTACTGGTGCTGCCAAGGCTATAGGCAAGGCCATCTCTGAGCTAAATAGGAAGCTCATCTGCATGGCCTTCTGTGTCCCCACCTCCAATGTGTCCATCATGGATCTGACCTACTTCCTGAAGACAGCTGCCAAATATGATGACATCAAGAAGGTGGTGAAACAGGAATTGGAGGGTCCTCTTAAGGGCATCTTGGCTACACTGTGGACTAGTTTGTCTCCCATGACTTTAACAGGAACACCCACTCTTCTATTTCGATGCTAGGGTTGGCACTGCTCTCAATGGCCACTCTGTCAAGCTCATTTCCTGGTATAACAATGATTTGGCTGTAGAAACTAGGTTGTGGACCTTATGGGTTAACATGGCCTCCAAGGAGTCAGAGACCCTGGGACCAGCTGAGGGCTGAGAACAAGAGAAAGAGAGAGGCCCTCAGCTTCCGGGGAGTCCTTACCCCAGCTCATCCTCCAACACACTGAGAATCTCCCAACCTCCACAGTTTCCATCCCAGACACCTTGAAGAAGGGGAGGGCTCGGGGAACCCTACTTTGTCATGTACCATCAATAAAGTATAGTGTACTATAAAAAAAGGTAAATTCCTATAAAACATAAATTTTAACATATGTCTTAAAGTAAATCAGGAAGGGGGATTAGTGGAGTCAGAACAACTTAACTTGGGGTTAAGAAATAACCAAATTCCAGGAGCAGCAAGGAAATAAATGTGGTTGCAGTGACATGTATGGGCCAGGACTGTGAGAGATGAGAGATGGGCTTCTCTGTCCTGATGTTTCCAACAGGGCCAAGAGATTTGTTATACACATAACAAAAACAAAAAGACAAAAAAAAAAAATACTCATACCTAAAAGAACCTCTTCATTGAGAAGGTTCCAATTATACAACTTTTAGAATCAGAATGCCTCAATGTGATGAATTACCCAATTACATAAACTCCCAATTATGCAGATAGATCTACATTTTGTGACAATATTTGACCAATTTGGAAAATAACAGAAAAATAACACATTTTTTGTGTGTGTGGAAGTATTTGAAGAGTTTAGAAAACACAGAGAAAAAATTAGAACCTCTCTCTCATCCATAAATAATTATTGTGACACAAAAATAGATGGACCATGAAGAAATTTGGAGAAGGAAGTTTTTAAGAGAAAATAAAGATCTATAATCCATCTGTAAAGAGCATCAGAAGGGGGTTGTGTGAAATAGAGTGAAAACATTATAAATTGGAAGGTAACTTGACTTGTTTTTAGCCCTACATTATAATTATTTGAGAATAATAGTCATATATTTATCACTTGAGTCACATATTTTCTACCTGATTAAAATACACTAAATTTTTCATACTTAGTAATTTTTTCTCCTTATTGGTGACAAAAGTGCAGAATCTGCGGTGTATTTTCATATTGGCATTGGAGACTAGCAATCTGGATAGGTGAAGGAAATCCTGATGAATCCAGGAGAGATGAAGCACCAAATTGAAAGGTAATGTATAGGAGACACTGTTGGGTTATTTAAGCAACAGGCATTTATCCTGCCCTTCCCTATTAACAGATTCTGATTTTGTTCAGTAATTCAGGTGAGTGGCAATGTACTCAGGGTAGGTGGATCCCTTCTTGGGTTCCATGGGCTGAATCATGGTTAGATTAACCGAGGCAGGGTAGTCCTTTGCCCATGAGTGATTAAGGGGTGGGAATGGGGCATATGACCCAGTTCTGACTCATGACTTAGAAGAAAGTGTTTGCTGGGGAATTCGGGGAAAGATTTTTCTTTCTGATAAAAATAGACACAAGTAGGAAGAGATACCTTCCCATTTCGTTTCTGCCTTTGCGTGTTGTCAAATGAAGAGATGATGTTTGGTACCATGGCAGCCATCCTATGTTCATGAAGAGAGAGGTAAAAATATCTCAGAGAATATAACCCAGAGCCCTGGCACTGGAGGCCTCATTATTTAACTAACCTTGAAAATCTATAACTTCGATCTTCTTGTTATTTGAAATAGTTACCTCATCTAAGGTTTTTTTGTTATTTGCAGGCAAAACTATAGACCTAATGCTGTTAATGTGTGTTCACTATGGACTCAAACAGTACTGAATTTGAATCGAGGCTTTATCAGTTAATATCTGTATGACCTTTATAGATCATTCTTAACTCTTCTGACCCTCAGTTTTCTTATCTCTGAAATGGGGATAATACTGGAGTCCAACTCCCTGGATTGTTGAGAGGATTAAATGACATACTGCATTTAGAGCAGTCAGTTAAATGCTGGCTGCATGGTGAACACACATGCAGAAGTTACCATATTTTTAAAAAAGTTTATTTATTTATTTATTTTGAGAGAGAGTGAGAAAGGGTGGGAAAAGGGCAGAGAGAGAGAGGGAGAGAGAATTCCAAGCAGGTTCCTCACTATCAGTGTGGAGCCTGATGTGGGGCTCGAGCCCCTGAACCATGAGATCATGACCTGAGCCAAAATCCAGAGTCTGATGCTTAACCCACTGAGCCACATGGTGACCCCAGAAGTTAACTTTTTGTTTGGTTACTATTAAGACGCTTGTGACTGTAACACAGGCAGCTCTGGAGGGCTCTATCAAAGCAAGTTAGAGAAAAGTAAGCACTCTCTTCCATCTTGCTTGACCCTGATTGGCACTATTCTGTTCACAAAATGGCCCTTTCGTTCCCTCCTTAACTGTTGCAGAAGAGTCCAGAACAAGGAGGACTCAGAGACACCTGTGCATTGGAGGAACTGGGGCTAGCTTTGTAGAAAATTGTGCATATTGAGATGTGTTATTAAAATGGAGATTGCAGGTGGTTCTGGAGTTAAGCAAGATATGAGGGCATCTGGAAGTAAGCAGGAGGTTAAGTCTGAGAGAGGACCAAAAAAAATTGACTTAGAAGAACATTTCAGGAACTCACTGAAGACTAAGGAAATCAAAGTAATACTTGGCAGTTGGGGAAGACAGAAGAGGGCACTTCCACGTTATGTAACTACCAAAATTGTTGAGTTTTAGTAGCTGCTTCTCTCCTCCTTGCTTTCATTTTTTTGTATTCAGTCCCAGGTAAGTAATAAGGATTGAAATGGTACAAGGAGGACAATTTACAAACAGTTCTTTCTTTCATCTCTATGCCACTGAAATCATTTGTTTGCTTGTTTTTGTTTTTATTTTGCTTTTCTGTCAACTCTTGAAATAATATTGACTTGAATGGAGCCTCTTGGTTTGAAAAGCTTATATGGCCAAACCTACTGCAAGGAAGCCAAGAGAGTGAGAAAAGTACAAGCTGGAGGTCTTCTGCTCCAAAGTGGGACTTAGTGACTCTGAAAGCCATGATGCGACAGGGGACTACCTCAGCACCTGCCTCCTGTCTGCATCATTTCCTCTGCCCTGAAGGTTGTGTAGGAGTTAAGGGGAAGCAGCAGTGTGACTGAACAATCTCTAGCAATCTGATATGGAGTCTCATGATTTTAGTACTTCACTATGACAAAATCTAGCTTCAGAGTTTCCCAGACATCGAAGTTACCTTCCGATTGCATAAGAATCACCTGATGTGGTTGCTAACAGATTTTATGGAAGGTCTAGTGCAGAACGCTCGTATGGGGTCCAGGAATCTGCAATTTTCAACAAGCAGCTTTGGTGATTCTAATACAGGTGGCCTAGGAACTACATTTTTTAAAAACAAGCTGTAAATACCAGGCCTGCCTTCAAAATGCCTTTCTCTTCCTTTCAACACTCAAGATATACAGCGATAAGAGATGCTACTTTTGAATAAATACTGCAAAACTCTCTTTAAAAATTAAACTTAACTGGGCAATGTTCTGAAATTAGAACTTTGCCTTGTTAGACTGGGCTACTATCAGAAGGAACATACCTCTCCTGGGAAAAGCCAACACCACTGAGAAATCCAAGGACCAACTAATGCTGCCTCCTCAACCGTCAACCCCTCCCTCACTCAAGGGAAGAGCCCTTTTTCTTTTCTTTTTAACTAGACTTCACACCTGACCCTGAGATCAAGACCTGAACTGAGATTGAGTCTGACACTTAACCAATTGAGCCACCCAGGTGGGCTGTTTTTGATGTCAACAGGAACTGTGCCTGAAAGCAAAACAAGTGGGGACGATGTGAGCCAATGGCGTCAGAGAAGTCACATTCAGACACGTTTAATAGATTAATGAATGAATGAAATTTTATAATATGTTCAGAGACAGGTAAAACTTTAGTGACATGGTGAAGGAACAGATCCATGATTTCCCCCTGTATTGGGAGGACCCAGCTATAGACATGAAGTTGGAGGCAGTCTGGCTGATTGGTACTCAGTAGTGTGGTTGTAAAAGAGGAGGAAGGGGGCACCTGTGTGGCTCAGTCCGTTAAGCATCTGACTTTGGCTCAGGTCATGATCTCAAGGTTCGTGGGTTCAAGACCCATGTCAGGCTCTGGGCTGACAGCTCAGAGCCCGGAGCCTGTGTCTCCCTCTCTCTCTGCCCTTTGCCTGTTGATGCTCTGTTTCTCTCTCAAAAATAAACAAACATTAAAACATTAAAAAAAAAAAAAAAGAGAAGGCAGGCAGGAGAAAAGGAGGAGAGGCTTCCACTCTAAATCATTGGTGACAATCTTTGTCACCATGCGTGCCTGCACAGGAAGCTTTCTCCCACAAATTTCATCAGACATGTGACAAAATGAGTTAAATGGGTGTCAGAAGAGCTATTTTAACTTTTTCTGTTTTTTTTTTTTTACATGAACTCATTTTACTGGTGTTAAGAATTCTCTTTCCAAAAAGAATGTAAGTAAGCATACACCTGAAAAATTTCCTTACTATTTCAGAGATTCATGGCCCTCGTGCCACTCATCTGGAGACTCCTGTGGAGCATGTCTTCTCTAGAATATATATTGAAGATCCTAGAAATGGAATTCAGGGGTAGGCTATTCCAATACAAATGAGATTTTGGCTGAGTATAACATTGACTTCATCATAGCCTCTTTCTGGAGTCAACTGTTTGGTCCAAGTCCTGGCTCTCCCCTGCCTCTCCCCACATCTCCTCACCCCACCCCTGCTGTAGCACAAGAGGCAGCCTACCAGCCCCCCTTTGACACAGGTCCATATTTCTAAAACACAGATATGGTTCCACACATGTGAGGAATGAAAGAATGAATGTGTAAAGTCCTCACCTGACACATAAAGGTTTCCTGATATTATTATTTTATTCCTTAATGAATGAGGCAAACGTGGGCCACTTATCCAGTCAGTCTTGCTATAAAGTTTACAGTTATCACTTAAATTCTTATTCTTTCATACATACTTTATTTTTTCAAATAGAATAAAGTCTCCATGAGGATATATATATTTCTTATTTTAGAGAGAGAGAGTGCATGAGGAGGGGAGAGGGAGAGAAAGAGGGAGGGTGAGACAGAGAGAGAGAGGGAGAGAATCTTACGCAGGCTCCATGCTCAGCGTGGAGCCCAACACGGGGCTCAATCCCACAACCCTGGGATCAGGACCTGAGCCAAAATCAAGAGTTGAACACTCAACCGACTGAGCCACCCAGGTGCCCCAATGAGGACTGATTTTAATGTTTTAGATCCTGTGTCTCATACAGAATGGATACTTCATAAAAATATGTAGAAAAAAATGAATGTGTGGAATGAATTTTACTAGGCCTAAGTGTCCTCTCATCCTTCCCTTCCTTTACACTTCATTGCCACTGCTTTCATTTAGAACCTTGTTCTTCCTTATCAGCACTCTCAAAGTAGCCATGGCCTATTAAAGCATTTCTGAAACCTGCTACTGTTAGAATCATTTGGGGGGATTTTGACTACATATTTCTAGCCCCTTTGAGATGGATAGAATTAGTGGCTCTGAAGTGATAGTACTGAGGGAAGTGGAATATTTTCAAAAGTTTCTCAGGTGATTCTTAAATAATGCTAATTTTTGAAACTACTTGTTCTGTATTAAAGAGTTTAAATTGGGTTGCCTGAGTGACTCAGTTGCTTGAGCATCTGACTCCTGATTTCAGCTCAGGTCATGATCCCAGCATTCTGGGACTGAGCCCCAGGTCAGACTCTATGCTGAGTATGGAGCCTGCTTAAGATTCTTTCTCTCTTCCTCTGCCCCTCTCCCTACTCTTTCTCTCTTTCTTCCTCTTTCTAAAAAAAAAAAAAAAAATTCTAAATTGCTTCATCCTTTCATGAAAGGCCCTTTAACCTTTCATTCACTTGTCTGTACTTTCCCAAGCACTGCCTACCACTCCCCATATGTATCCTATAGCCCAACTATACAAAACACCTATCCTATTTCCTAGTGCTCCATTCTGGGTGTACTTCTGAGCTCTGGAGGAAGAGGTTTTTTGTTTGTTTTTATTAAAGTCAGATGCTAAAAACTATTTTACTTTCCAGATTCATGCCCCCTTAAAGCTCTCCAACAAAATCTTAGTTTATTTGGTTCGTTGGCAGAACAAAGATGATGTTTATACCCTGAAGCAAATGAGCTATTTTTTTTTTCAATCTGAGATTTAATTTATATATGATAAAATTCAACTCTCTTGAAAGATAAAATTCAGTGATTTTGAGTATATTCACAAATATTTGCAACTATTATCATTATCTAATTCCAGAACATTTTTATCACCCTACAAAGGAACTTCCTTCACATTACAAATCATTCTGCATTCTTCATCACCCATCTTCAAAGTCTCTGGCAGTCATCCCCTTTTTTTATTTCTATGGATTTGCTATTCTGGACATTTTGTATGAATGGGATCATATATTACGTGGCCTTCTTGTGTCTGGCTTCTTTCACTTAGTATAATGTTTTCATGGGTCATCCATGTTGTAGCATTATCAACATTTTGTTCCCTTCAATAAGTAAATAAGATTCAATTAAATGAGAATACCACATTTTGTGTATTCATTCATTTATTGATGGGCATTGGGTTGTTTTTACCTTTTTGTCATGTGAAAAATCTTGTTATAAACATCATGTACAAGTTTTTGTGTGAATATATTTTTGATTCTCTTCGGTATATATCTTGGAGTGGAATTGCTGGGCCATATGGTCACTCTATGGTTAAATTTCTGAGGAATTGTCAAACTATTTTCCAAGGCAACCATACTATTTTACATTACCACCAATGTATGCAGGTTCCAATTTCTTCACATCCAGTGGAAACCTGTTATTTTCTATCTTTTTTTAAAAATTATAGCCATCTTAGCAGATGTGAAATGGTACTTCATTATGGCTCTTATTTGTATTTCTCTAATGATTAATGACATTGAACATCTCTTCATGTGCTTATTGGCCATTTGTAAATCTTTGGAAAATGTCTATTCAAATCCTTTGCTAATTTTTAAATTGAGTTATCTGTCTTTTTATTATTGAGTTGCAAGAGTTAGTTACATATTCTGAATACACATCCCCAATCAGATATATGATTTTCAAATATTCTCTTGAATTCTGCGAATTATCTTTTTATTTTTTCACTTGTGTCCTCTGAAGTACAAAATATTTTAATTTTGATGAAACCCAATTTATATTTCTTCTGTTGTTTGTGCTTTTGGTGTCATACTAAGAAACTATAAGGATTTTGCATGTTTTCTTCTGAGATTTTTTACAGTTTCAGCTCCTATGTTTACTCTTTGATTAACTCATTTTGAGTTAATTTTTGTACATATGTGAGGTAGGAGTTATTCATTCTTTTGCATGTGGCCAGTGTATCAGTTCCATGTGTTGAAAAGACTATTATTTCCCCATAGAATTGTCTAGGCATCCTTGTTGAAAACCAACTGGCCATAAATGTGAGGATTTATTTGCATACTCAATTCTATTTCATTGGTCTATATAGTTGGCCTTATACCAGTACTACACTGCCTTCATTATGACAATTTTGTAGTAAGTTTTGAAACCTTGAAGTGTGAGTCCTCCAACTTTGTTCTTTCTTAAGAAAAAAAAATTGGCTATTATGAGTCATTGCATTTTCATATGGATTTTACTATAATCTTCTCAGTTTCTGCAAATAAAGCAGCTGGGAGTTTTATAGGGATTGCACTGACTCTGTAGACAAATTTGATGAGTATTGCTATTTTAATAATGCTGTCTTTTCATGAACATGGGATATCTTTCCATTTATTTATTTAGATCATCTTTATTTCAGTAATGTTTTTTAGTTTCTAGTGTATAAGTTTTATACATTTTCTGTTAAATTTATTCTTAAATATTTTATTCTTTTTGATACCACTTTAAATGGAATTGTTTTCTGAATTTCATTTGTGAATTGTTTATTATTAGTGTATAGGAATACAACTGATTTTTGGATTTGACTTATACTGCAACATTACTGAATTCATTTATTAGTAGATTCCTTAGGATTGTCTATATATAAGATCATGCCATCTGTGAAACATGAGCTTTTAATTTACATAGGATTTTGGTTAACATGGCCTCTGTATCATTTATTGTTTTATCCTGATCAAACTGGTTAACTTTCATGAGGATAATTTTCTTCATCTGTAAAATGACAATAATAATCCCCAAATGCAGAGTTGCTGTGAAGAATATATATGTTGACACTGTTCAAATAACCTTTAGTTCAATGATTTAATACATAAATCATGAGAACTGGCCCTTCATAGCTAAGAGTGGAGGAATCCTTTTGCAAATCATTTTCTCATTCCCATTCAGTTTTGGGGTACTTTTGTTAGAAATGGTGCTGAGAAAGAATATATTAAGAGATGTCCATTCTTTTAGGGTGACTGGAACAACAGGAGTTGAAGCTTCAAAGATAGATTGAAATAGATAGATATATTGAAATTCTGTTTAAATATCCTGCTAGATAGGATGAACATTATTCTATGGGAACAAAAAAACTACCAAAGGGTTTTTATTGGGGAATAGTAAAATCAATGTAGAGCATATACTGAAAGAGTGAGAAATTAGGAATAAGGGGCAAAGGTAAGTTGTAAGAGATTGGTAAATAATTGTTGAAAACCTTAACTAAGGCAATACCCTGAAAGATGTTTATAGTATGTTTAGTATGTTTTAGTTGAAGGGCTTCTAGGATTCTTTTGGATTACAAACCATTATTGGAAAGAGGGATTATAAGAGAAGAATGGGGAAATGTTTCTTTTTTGGAAATGTTTAAGATAACTGCAGAGTACTCAAGCAGATATGCTAATGGGATGACAGAGAATTAATCTGATTTCTAGCAGAGAGTTGAGAATTCTATATGCAAAGTCTTAAAATTTGCCTTCTATGCCAACTTCTGGTCTTCACTTCTGTCCCTGCTTAGCATCTTTCCATGGCTTATAATTATCATAACTTCCTTGTAATTAAACCCAAGCCTCATTTCTTTTTTCTGTCTCTTTCCTTCCCTCCCTCTCTCTTTAGCTGTCCTGCAAAACAAAACCTCTACCCTAGTAAAACTTAACCTTAGTAAAACCTAACTCTGCATTCTTCACATCTACACCTTAGACCTTCCTCTCCCCATAACTTTTCTTCTCCTCTGCCATCTGAACTGAACAATTAAGACACCTATGGTTTTGGTAATTTACTTGCTGTTTTCTTTGTTGGATCTCCTGTTTCTTGGCTCATAAATATTCTTCTTTCTTGATTTAAAGTAGCATAAAAAGTAAATTTTAAAATCTTTGTGAGAAAATGACTATTTTACAACCACGCTATTTTGAGTTGGTTTAGAATTATAGACTTGGTTTAGAATTATAGACTGAAAATCAGTGTCCCTCAGAATTTTGAAGGATTGAAGGCATTTTAGAATCTGGGATTACAATTGAAAAACCTGACATCATTTTGATACTTATTTCACTGTTTATGACTTGTGGTTCTGCATTGAAAAGCTACTGAAGTTCACTTGAAGATCTTGGGATTGTCTCTCTATTCCTTATCTTCTGAAATTTCACAATGATATGTGGATCTTTTAAAATTTATTCTCTTGGGCACTTGTTGGGTTTTTTCAAACTGGAAACCCATATCCAACAGTTTTGGGAAATTATCCTGTATTACTGATATGACAGTATCTTTCCTTCCATTTTCACATTTTTCTTTTCCTAAAATTCCTATCATACAGAGGAAAGACTTAAATGATCTACTAAATCTTTTTATCTTTTCTCCTATTGCCTTTTTATTATAATGTCTGAAAGATTATTTTGACTTTATATTCCATTTATTTAACTGATTTTTTCCATATGATTAATTTGTATTTTTGACTATTTCTCATTTTATTTTTATGTTTTAAATGTTAATTTATTTTGAGATGGGGGGAAGGGCAGAGAGGGAGAGAGAATCACAAGCAGGATCCCAATGCAGGGCTCGATCTCACTGTGAGATCATGACCTAAGCCAAAATCAAGACTATGACACTTAACCGACTGAGCCACCCAGACACCCCTCATTTTAAATGTTCTTTCATGTTTTAAAAAACTAATAGCATCTTGTTCTTTTTCATGGGTGTAATACTTTTCTAATCTTTCCACGTATGTCAATTAGATTTTAAAAGTGATTGATTATTTTTCTCTCTGTTATCTATAATTTCCAATTTGTTTTTCTATTGATTTTGTCTCTGACATTCATAGTGAGTCTGTCCCCATTTTGTTTGTCCTGTATGATATTTATAAAATACCAGATTTCACATTTTAAAAAAATCAGTGATTTTGGCTTCTTTATTTATAAAATACCAGATTTCACATTTTAAAAAAATCAGTGATTTTGGCTTCTTTGGGAAAAAAAGAAAAAAGAAAAATCTGGTCATGCTACAGCCATGTTTTTTTTCCTGGTGAGTGGAGACTGTCCATTTTAAATATAATATACAGTCTACTGGTTTCCTGTTTTATTCATTTATCCATCAGGTCTGATAGTCATTTAGGTAAACCACTTTGTCCAGGCTCCTCTGTCACCCTCATGTCTGCAGTCCACTCAGAAATCCCTTGACTTATACTTCTGGACACATGGCTTATCTTTGAAGATATAATATTTGCTCTGTTTTTCTTTCATAAAATCCTTTGCTATTATCAAATACTTTTGTAATGTCATTGTTCTTTCAACAAAATAGAGAGAACAAGTTTTATGACCACTGAAATCCAACAAAGACAGGTTATTATTTGATATGCTCCAAAGACACTCATTAGCATAGATAATTTAGAGTGTTATATTTCATAAATCTATTCTTGTACAAATTAAAGAAAATTTAAAGCTTTAAATTTCTCATGTATCATTTTGTGAGGTTTGAGTCAATTAACACTTTCCAAAGATAGGGTTCTCTTTTTTATATGTAGATATTGTGACTTAATTAAATATTGACAACTTGGTTTTTATTTATAATATGATAGATTTTTTTCTTTAGTTTTTTGAAATAAAAGGATTGCTGTAATTCAGTGAATGCCCATGATAGTTAAATAAAACAATATGTCATATCTTATGGGAAGACCACTTGGCTGGAAGCCATAGGAGCCAGATTTCAGTTCATTGACTCGTCATTCAACCACACATATTTGTTGAGCACCCAATATATGTTAAGCACTCTTCGAGGTGGTGTAAGCAACCAGCCAGCCAAATAATCAAGGTTCTGTTTTCAGGGAGCTTATAACATAGTGGGGAGAAAATAGGTAGTAAACTCTACAAACAAATATGTTAACTTCATGGCTTTGGGAAAATTATTTTATATTTCTGAGACTCAGTCTCTCTATGTATAAAATTAGATTGTTGACCTCTAATATCTATAAGTTAATATTCTGCTTTAGATTTCAATTTGTTTTTATTTCTCTAGCAAGGAGTCTGGATGTTGCATAAGAGTAACAAAAGTGGAAAAAATAACCTCTTCTTGTGGTTTGAGAAGGTATCTTGGGAAGAAGAGTCTCACATTGATATTTAAATTGTCTGAGACTGTGATGGAAATAGCGTTGTATTTCTCTAGGAATATTCTATGTTTAAAAAATGTAAGACAGAAATATTTCATGCTCATTTTAAAAAGTAACCATGTGCCATTCATTTAACCATTCAATACATACATTTTAGCATTTATTATGTGCTGGGCATTGGCAGTAAGGTATAATAAAAGACAAATCTTCTGCCCTCATGAAAGATACATTTTTAGATAGGAAGATTTCTCCATAATCATAAACAAGTAAATAACACTTCAGGTAGTGGTAAGTGCTATAAAGACACATAACACAGGGCAGAAGATTAGAGAGCGACAGAGGAAGGGAGGAGTCTACTTAATACAAGGTAACAGGAAAGACCTCTTTGAGGAGCTAATTTCTCAGTATAAGTGTGTCCCATGCAATACTGTAGACATAATTTGAGTATCAAATTTATTGTTTATCTGAAATTTTAATTTAACCAGGTATCTTGCATTTTTATTTCCTAATCTGGCAACCTTATATTTGAGCCAAGATCTCAATAGTGAGAAAACTATCTATATATTGGATCTAGAGAGATAGATTTCAAGATTTAAAAAATAGCAAGTGTGAAGCCTTGCCATAGGGATGAATGTGACTGCTCAAGACATAGTAGGAGAGCCAACGTGGCTGGATTGGGTTGAGGGAGGAGAAATGGCAAATCTGTGTTGGAATATCATGGAGGTTCATTCAACCATTGTAATTGATTTGGATTTTACTTGATGGAAAGTCATTAGAAAGTTTTGGGTGTGGAACGGTGTGATGTAATTTAAATTTAAAGAGACCACTTCGGCTGCCATATGAACAGACCATGGAAGGACAAGAGATGAAGCAGGAAGGGTTTGTGGAGAACAGGTGAAACAGACCATGCCAGAGATGATGGTTTGGAACACAGCATTAGTAGTGGGGAGGGTGCACAGAGGTCTGAATAAGGTTCTATTTTATTTTGTTTTATTTTTAAGTATTTATTTATCTGAGAGAGAGAGGGAGAGCAAGCGCATCGGGGAAGAGGAGAGAGACAGAGGGAGACAGTGAATCCCAAGCACCCTCCTCGGCTTCAGCCCGAAGCCTGCTATGGGGCTTGAACTGATGAACTGTGAGATCATGAACAGAGTAGAAATCAAGACTCATCCTGAGCCACCCAGGTATCTCATGAATTGGGGTCTATTTTAAAGGAAGAACTGCAGGACTTGCTGGTGAGTTGTGGGGTATGTGAGAAAGAGGACTCAGGGTTGCTTTCTTCATCTTTGGCCTGAGCAATGGGATAAGTGATCCAAAGCAAGTTTCATGACAACTATAGGGAAACAAATTATATTTGTGTAAGCAGTTGTTTATTGAAACACACACACACACACACACACACACACACACACACCTTGCACTTGCCAGGGTTATCAATTTCAAGTTACTGCATCATCATCATCATCATCATCATCATCATTTTTGTTTGTTTATTATACCAGACAACATTACTAGCTCATTATACCTATTAGTTAATTACCATAACAACACTATGATGTAGGTACTGTTATTATAATCATTCTCACAATACAGGGGCTTCTGGGTGGCTCAGTCGGTTAAGCGTTCAACTTGGGCTCAGGTCATGATCTCACAGTTTGTGAGTTCGAGCCCCGCTTCGGACTCTGTGCTGACAGCTCAGAACCTGGAGCCTGCTTTGGATTCTGTGACTCCCTCTCTCTTTGCCCCTCCCCCACTCATGCTCTGTCTCTCTCTCTCTCTCAAAAAATAAATAATAAACATTAAAAATATCATTCTCATATGAAAAATAAGGAAAATGAAGCCCACAGAAATTGAAGAACTTGCTCTAAGTCACACGGCTAGTAAAAGGCAAAGTATGGCTCTGAAGGCAACCTGGCAGTCCCCAAAACACTAAACAACTAAGTTTTGCAAAAACAAAGAAAGGAAAAAAATGGTGGTTTGGATCATTGTGATCTAAAAAAGAATATTCATTCAACTTTTACGCTTCTATTCAAAGATTCAGAGAACAAGTTTTTTAATTTAATGAGAAAATTCATGAAACAAACTTTACTAAGTGACAAAAAGGTTTGGCAAATTTAAAGATAGGGACTTTATTCTTGGATAGGAAGACTGAAATTATAGTCATTTAAAAAAATTATTTTATAGTGCATTCCCTTCAAAACCACACACACAACACGTGTATACATACATACATACACACATATATATGTGTATGTATGTATATGTATAATTATGTGTTATTAGTATTATTTCAACAAATCATAAAACAGATAAGCCACAATCTAACTTTACCAAGAATATAAGGGGAAAGCACAAATACAAAACACAGGAAAGAAATAAAGGCATCCTGAGAAATGATAGAAATTGGGAAATTCATAAGAGACTATTTTTCCTCCAAAATCTATTCCAAATATATCTGAAAATTCTGTTGATATGGAAAGCTTACCAAGACATGTGTTTAATAATGGAAACAAGGTGAGAAACTGGAAAATATAATATTTTTTGTGTATAAAAAGGTAGAAAATAAGATCGTATATTCATATTCACTTTTATCTCTGTAAAGAAACTCTGAAAGAATATACCAGACACTCATGAAAGTTGTACCTGGGTGAGGGATGGTGACGGTAGGAAGACTTTCCACTATACTGCTTTTATATTGAATAATATGACTGTATTACCAATTCAAATATTTAAAAAATAACATTAACATGCCATATTTTGGAAACTGAAAGGCAATTACCTCTGTGGTGAAAAAGGCATGCTTTGAGCACTGACCATACAAAATCTGATTAGTTTCACTACAAAGCTGCTTTGGTTGGGTAGCATATGGTTTTGATCAAATATCTCTGGATGATTTTTATAAGTCTTTCATCACCTATTGATTTTGAAAAAAAGAAATCCTTCTGACATCATAGTCTATGTTTGGTCCAATTCCACATTACTAACTTGATTTCCTTTCTCGGAGTCTCTGAAGCAATTTGCTTCCATGCCTGAGCAGGATTTCAGTTCAGAGATAAAACAGAAAGATTATTAACTAAATATGGTGCATTATTTATTTTGTTCTGCTTCTTATTCTCCAAATCTAGTTTTGTGTTCAATTTATTTAAAAAAAGAAATATAAATATTTCTAGGCTTAATGCTTCAAACACTGGATTTTGAGATGATGTCGCATATTTAATCATATTTTCTACTTTATAATAGTCTGTGAAATAAGTTTGACTAGGTCTTAACAAACCTGATCATATTGCTCTCTTCCAGGGATATTATATTTTACATAATTCTCTCTGTAATTCTGGTATCTGGATCAGTGTCTATAATTTATTCAGGACAATTTCCCTTTCATACATTTTTATTAACAATATATTTTTAGTGTTGATCCCCTCATTTTAGTTTGTCAATACTTTATTTAGCTGACTTTGGGGATTATATAGTTTGCCCTATTTAATTTTGCTTTTATTATCCATTCCATAAAAGCTGATAATTTGGGAGATTATTATTTTTATTTTTAATCTCTTGGTATGTTTTTTTTTCACTTTTTATTTTATTTTATTTAAATTCAAGTTAGTTAACACATAATGTGGTATTAGCTTCAGGAGTAGAATTTAGTGATTCATCATTTACATATAACACCCAGTACTCGTCCTAACAAGTATCCTCCTTAATGCCCATCACCCATTTACCCCCTCCCCCCACCCACCTCCCCTCCAGCAACCCCTCAGTTTATTCTCTGCTTTTAAGAATCTCTTATGGGTTACTTCCCTCTCTGTTTTTGTCTTATTTTATTTTTCATTCCTTTCCCCTATGTTCATCTGTTTTGTTTCTTAAATTCCCCATATCTCTTGCAAAGTTAAGCATCACTAGTAGAGTTGTGTCACCCTGTAAATAAGTTGTTATTATGCTTCAACACTTCTTTCTTATAGGGCTTCTTTTTCCTCAACTCCACATTTCCAACATGCTAGCTTATAATGCTTCTAAATTTCATGTGGGGGTAACACACTCACTACCTGAAAGCTGATAGCATTTGGGAGGCATGGGGAAAAACTCTATGTAGGTGATTAAATTGACAAAGAGAACTATTTCCATTAAGAAAGTGAGTTCTACAGTTAACTTCAAATACTGATAGCATCATTAAGTCATCTCTGTTTAACATGAGGAATAACCTAAAAATTGTTTTTAGATGTTATAACATAAAATGCCTTTATGAGACTTCTCTTTGCTAAAGAAAATACAGGATCTCAGTGGTTTTTATCTTGAAGAGATACTATGAGAATTATGAAGAAATAAGGTTTTGCTAACTATGATTTTCTGAGAAATCTGTCTCTATTGAAAGAAAATGTGATGAGGTCACTTAAGGACATACTTAGAGTGTTCGGATTCAGACTACAGAATTGCCATAAAAGAGACAGATATAAAGCATGGTGTGGGTATTAGAGTCATCTTTGCTATACTGGAGAAGAAGGATGTCAGGAGAGGTTTTGGAGAAGGATGTGGAGGTGTTTGCCAGGCGTAGAAGCTGTGAATGGCAAGGAGTGCATACAGAGGAAAGCACTGTACATGAAAACATGGAAGGGTGAGACGCTCTGGTATTCGGGGCAAATGGAAATATGATGAGATGCTGGTGAGAATAAATGAAGGCAAAGGGATCCAGCCATACAAGGGACAAAGCAAAGGGGTCTCTGTAACTCATTTTAAAGATTTTTTTAAAAGTATTTTTTCTAACCATATTTTTGGTAAATAAAAATAATAGTAAATCTGCATAAACTCTAACCTTGGTTGGGATTTACACTGTCTTAAAGAAACAAGTAACTCGGTAATTGAGTCTACAGTGTAGACAGTGAAAAGTATAGATGTGCCAATTGAAAGATTATCTCTATTTCAATGTCTACTTTCTTACCTTTCATTCACTCTTCCAACAGTAATTTGGCTCTTCTATTATATTATCACGATAATTTAGGTCACTGTTACAGACTGAATATGTGTGTCCCTCTAAACTCATCTGTTGAAATCCTAACCTCCAATGTGATGGTATTAGGAAATGGGCTTTTGGGAGGCCATTAGATCATGAATCAGATTAGCATAATTTATTGGCATTTCTACTCGGATATTTATCACTTCAGGCTCAACAAGATCAGGCATGAAGCCATCATCTTCCTTCCCATATCTATTTTTCTTGTTTATTTTTCCTGTAAACATTATGTCTATCCACTCAGGTGTTTAAGCCTAAAATCTGCATGCCACTTAAGATTGCTTTTCTTATACTCCATAGCTGTGCCTATTGTTTGCCCCTCCTAAATGTGTATCCGGTGTATTTTTCTCTTTCCATTCCTGCCATTAGCCAAGTCCAGGCCACTAAAAATTCTTGCCAGGCATATTGCCATATCCAGCCACAGTGCCCACAGTGAGTTTTAAAAATGCAACTTAATCACAGGTGTTTTGTAGATAACACCTTTCAGTGGTTCCACATTTTCACTACTTGCACTTCATCCTAAAAATACCTATCAAACATATTGCAATTGCTAATTTCATTGAGAATTTACCCTACTAGGCTATAAGTGATCGTTGAGAGACAGCATCTTGTGAACAATGGTCATGATGGACATACTCCAGTTTATTAGTCAATGTATATATATTAAACCTACTATATTCCCTCAGTTGTATACAGAGGACTAGAAACTACAATCTCTACTCTTTCCAATTTTATCCTCTGGCTGGGAGGAACACAACTCGTAAGGCATAAATTAAACAAAAACCAGTCAAAAACAAACTATGTTACACTGCCTGTTAAGCCAAGGGATGAGAGAGAAATCTAAGCTAAAATATTTGAAGAAGTATCACCAGAGGTGGGATTGGAATTAAGTATTAGAAAATAAGTAGACTTTGAGAACATGAAGGAAGAACAGAATCTATTTCACAAAAGGGGAATAATGTATGAAAATTAAAAACAAAAAAATTAAAACAAACCTTTTTTTTAGGATAAACATAACAATAAGCTTACATGAAATTTAACCCTGATTGGGATCTTATACTGCCTTAGAGAAACAAGATAAAATTTATTGGTAAATTCCCCCCCCCCCCCCCCCCCCGCCTTTGTAATATTATTTTTAACTTGGTTACTTGTGGTGGTTAGGGGAGCTGATGAAACCAATGTCTTTGTTTTGATCTCTGTGTAGGTTGCATTAGTTCTATGGGCCAACATTATGCCTCCCTCATACTGAGCCTACTCTGTTATAGAGGCACACCATTCCTCAGAGGTAAAGTATTGGGTGCTGAGAAGACACAGGCAGATAGGTTGGTTAAGTGTTCATGTTTCCCATAACTATACAGAGGCATCATTATGTTCTGTCCTGTGAGAGACAATTAAGATCCTATGGTTGAACCCTTCTGTAGTCAAAAACTACAAGTCAGGAAAAGGTCCACTTACTTTTCTTTGTGAGATATCATGTGCTAGTAGATGACTGGACTGAATTATGTCTTTCCCTACCCCCAATTCATATTGAAATACTAACCCCCAATACTTGAGAATGTTAACTCTATTTGGAAACAGGGTCTATAAATAGGTGATTAAGGTAAAATGAGGTCATTTGGGTGGGTCTTAATCCAATATGACTGGTGTCCTTATAAGAAGAGGAAATTTGGACACAGACAGGAACAGAGGAAATACTATCGAAGACAAAAAAATAAGATGGCCATCTACAAGGCAAGGGGAGAGGCCTCAAAAGAAATGAACCCTGCCGACCCATTGATCTCTGACTTCCAGCCTCTAAGATTGTAAGAAACTACCTTTCTGTTGTTTACACTGCACAATCTGTGGTATTTTGTTATGGCACCCCTAGAACACTGGCACAGTGATGAAGAGTAGAAGTTTATGTTTCAAAGTAAATCTGTAATTAATAGTTAGGATAATGCTCTTGATACATGTATTTGAAATCATAATCTTTAACTTTAAAATGAAGCATATTGGTTTTAGTTGGAAGAAATAAAACAAAGTGTGATTTTTAATACTAATTTACAGTTTCAAATACATTTTCAGATGCTACTTTACTGTAAGGACTGTCAATACAGTAAAATATAGCCTAACGTAAGGAATGTGATGTGGTCTTGTGTGTAGGCATATGTTATTGCATATTCTGGTACAATCTAGAATTCACTTTAAAATTAGAAATCAGAAGAATGTTGCTTGAAATGGATATAAGCCATGGATGATAAAGTTATCTTATGATACCCAAGGATGTTAAATTGATTGTATAGTAATGTGAAAGTGGCAACCCTATATTTATGGGTGGAAAAGTCATTTTTTATTTAAACTGCCTATTTCCTCTTCCTTGTCTATTTTTTTAAGTCCCATTTGCTGAAATTTCTCATTCTTCATCTCAATTTGAGCCACATATTGTGAGGTTACACAAAAATTCACTGGGCCAATTTGGAGATATCCAAATGTGAAAGGGCATTTTTCAGGTCGAGGAAGATTTTGAAGCAAATTAACTTTAAGATTTTTGATCGTTCAAAATGGTTTGGCCTTTTATTTAAGTAATGCTTTTACTGGACTTAAAATACTTGGATTAGAAAGAACAAATACGTAGCCTTTTGAAAGAGATGCCTTGATCATGGGGATGGACAATGGCTCATGCATGGAGCTGCTGTAGGGGACTCCCCAATGTTTCTCCTGTGGAGACGTGTGCTGGCAACTGTGGGACACTTTCCCCAGAGAGATGGCAGCTCAGATGTCCTTCCTGGGGGAGTCACCTGAAGCAGCTCAGTTCTTCCCCCTGTAGCTCACTCGGGTCTTTCTAAAGTTTGTTCAATATCCTCCAGTTTCACTTATGACAATGGTTCTCAGTTACAATTTCCAATGTACCGCACAGGACAGTTTTGTTGATTTATCCTGTGGAGATCAAGGCATGTAGACACACACACACACACACACACACACACACACACACGCTCAGGGCCACAGCATTTAGAATCATCAGGGTGTCTACATCAAAGGCTGCGGTCTAAGCATTCCCTGTGAAACAGGAAACAAGTAGCCAGATGCTGAATGGATGAAGTGGAGTTGAGGTGAGAGAAGCATTTCCCAAACAGTTTCCAAGTAACAGTTGTCCGGAGGGTACTGGCATTAAGCGTGATGCAATTTGCGTATTTACATTTATAGACGTTAATGCAAGATCTCTTTCTCGCTTTTGCTTTTTCACTTGCTTTCACTTTCTCCAAAAATGTATTGTGCACTTAAATTGGTAAATAATTGTGAAAATATAGAGTATAGGGTAGAAAATATAACTATTTCTGCATATGTATTCCTATTTCTCTATTTCTATTATTATATTTGTAATATATATTATAATATATAGTATATATTTGTAATATACTGTAATATATATTATCTATTGTAATATATATTACATATATATTTTATATATTTGTAATATAATTTGCCTCATTATATATATATATATATATATATATATTCTGATTTTTAAGAATATATTATGAGCATTTTGCCATTTTATTAAAGAACTAGATATTTAATGACATGATTTTTTTTTACCATTTTTAACTATTAAATAATTGTTGCAGTTTTATTTTGTTTTGTTTTGCTATTATAATTAAGTGTGAGTAGTACAACTGTTGTAACAATGTCATTACGTGCCTGGGAAATTCAGTGTTTAAACAATGACTGGCAGGTGCCCAGATATGACTGCACAGGAACTTCGTCTGTGGTAAGACAGCTCTGAGGCATGACTTCAACTTCAAGGTTTCCCTGAGGGATTAGCTGCAGCTTGCTTGAAGCTTTACCTACAACTACAGCCTTGCTTTGCTTCCTCTCTTTTCCCCTTCCTTCTTCCACCGGCTTACCGCCTTCCCCTGGGAACACTTCTTTTAATAAATCACTTGGAAAAAAGCTTTGCCTTGTGCTCTGCTTATGAAGAAATTGACCTAAGACAACTTTTAATAAATCTATGATTATTCTCATAAGATATTGTCTTAGAATTATTACTTTATGGGATACATACCTTTCTAAAGTTTTTGACAAATACTGTTAATTTGCTATGTAGAAAAGTTGTATAGAATTAAATTCCTATCACCATGCATGCATGCTTCTTCCGTTGCATCCTTTGGAAGATGATCAATTATAATTTGAATAAATCTCTGTCTTGTTGGTAAGCAAAGAATAGTTCATTGTTATAATTATTGGGGGGCTGTTTTGTGAGCAGTTTCTGAAAAGGATTTAGTCAAACTCTTTTGTAACTGCATATAGGTACAGTATCCTGCTTTGACATTAGTCAGAGTAGAAAGCCCTGGGCCAGCTCCCTTTCCCACAATAGTTTCACCCTCTGTGGAGGCCGCGGTGGGCCTCTAGTGGCCCTATTTGCTTTCAGGGAAGATCCTGATTCCTACCATATATTATAGAACTTGGAGTAGATAGACACTTGATTGACCTGGACCCATGAGGTTCTCTTTCTTGTGAATATAAAACTGAGAGTTAAAGCCAGAAAATCTAAAAAGGGAGAGACTACAAAAATGTAGGGAGAGGGACTATGCTTATAGCAGCACCCTAAAAAGGAGGTCAGTTAACACAAACAGAATAGAACAGAATACTGGGCTTAAAAATGGCCTGACTCATGCTGATATATGGGAATCTGATAATTAAACAAGTTGGTGTTGCAGAACAGAGAGTAAAGAGCCATTCCAGAAATGACATTAGGAAAACTGTTCATCCATATGGAAAAATGAAAATGGATCTCTACCTCATATATACAAAAACCAGATCCTGTTGGGACAAGGACTTCCATGAGAAAGGTGAAATTGTACACATTTTAGAAAAGAACTTGAGAGGAGGAGCTTATCCTTGGGGTATAAGAAGGATTTCTAAATAAAACACAAATAATCCTTATCACAGAAGAGCTGAGTACAGACTGAGAGATATGACTGCATTCACATTAACAACCTCTGTCCTTCAAAAGCAACCATCACGAAGAGAAAAAGAAAGCCACAAATGTGGAGAAGCTATTTGATAAACATTATAGTAAAGAGACTGTGAGTATCCATATTATATAAAAATATCTATAAATCAACAAAAGGAAGCAACATAAGAGAAAAAAAATGAGCAATAGACACATATAGACACTTGGTAGTGGGGAAATATGCATGGACTGCAAACATGAAATCATATTCAACCTCATTTGTAAACAGGAAACGGCAAATTAAGCATTGTGAAATAACATTTCACCTATCAGAATGGCTATAATTTATAAATCTGATAGTACTAAATAATTGATAAGTATATTGAGCAATGGGAACTTTCATGAGCTGAATTTTGAAGTGTATATTGGAACAGACTCTTTGAAAAACTATTTGAAATTATCTTTTAAATTTAACATTTCCATACCAAAGACCACAAAAATTCCACTCTAGGTACATATACCTTACAGAAACTTGCATGTTATACCTGGAGACACATGTAGGATCATCCTGAGAAGAATTTTTGTGTAACAAAAAACTAGAAGCAGCACAAATGTTGGATGCGTAATTGTTTTATAGTATTATAAAAGGGAAAGTATTATAGAGGGAAAGTGATGATATCAAGGACACACAAGGATCCTCAAAGTTAATGATAATGGATAGTTTCATAATTAGGGTGGTTGCTTCATAGGTTTTATTTTATTATTATTTCTGAAACTATACAAAACACTATGTATACTAGTATACACACATCCATATTCACAGGTATAATACATTTTATAATAAAACGATGAACTTGGAATGTGGCAAACAATGGTGGATATAAACAGATGCTACAAGGATACTGCTGCTACTCAGAGAATTAAATATGGGTAAGAGTTGTCAGCTGAGTACCGGTTTAGGGATCTTTGTTTCACAGTTACAGAAATGAACTAAAAACTAGTAGTATTGTTTTAAAAAGCCAATTTACTGAGAATATGTGAGATTATGGACATGAGATTATGGAGTGAGATTATGGAAATTGTTCACTCATTCTTTGAATAATGAATAACATTTTGAAAAAACCCATATATGTTAGTTACTATTCTAGATGAGGTGGTTAGAGCATTAAACTACAGACAAAATATTGGCTCTCTTGGACACTTCAATCAAGGTGGGGTGGGGGAAGATTTACAATAAAAAAATAAACTAAAAGACTATAATATGTCAAGGGCCGATAGCTATCATGAAAAAAAAATAGATCCAGATGATTTCAGTTTTTGGCCACAAAGTAAATAGCCTTCTCAATAAAAAAAACTACAAAACTGAACAAAATATTCAATGTAACTATTTTCAAACATTGAACAAAAGATAATGTAGGAGGACTATGATCCTTTAGAAAAGGCAAACACACAACATAAGAGCCCAGTGACTGACCAAGATTTCCCTGGATTTTCAGCTAGGGCACTTTGCTATTGTAGAACAAGGAGTTGGACCCCAAGCAGAGGAGTGGGCTGAATTTCTGTGTTGAGGAAACAGAGGTTCAAAATTCCATGCTGCCTAAATAGTTGAAGTTTGTGGGGCAGCATACTAGAGAAGAGACAGCTGACCAGAAAGAGAACCCCGACATCTGTGTGGGAGTCGGTCATATATAATTGGCCAAGGATTGAGCTGCACACATCCAGAGAAGTATTTATAAGGTCTAGCAGAGATTGCCTGCTGAAAGACTGAGACCTGAAAGAGGTCAGCTGATATTAAAGGTTCTGCAGTTCTGGAAGACATTGGAGTTACAACCCCATCAGAGTAGAGAGGCCTTGCTGGGCAGCTGCAACTGTCACTGTTAGAGACCTCACAATGACCACGTTTTGGATATTTTATGGATATTATCACATCTATGGTAAAGGACATACCACAGTTCTAAATTCAAAACCAAAAGAAATCTGCCACAACAGATCATAGGAGTAACTCTGACAGAACCAACATCATCCCATAGTAATTTGATTTCTTGCCAGAACAAAGTCAACACCATCTACAGGGTGAAGCCATAATTCAGACTTCCTACAATCTCTTGTCCACAATCTAATGCATACAATATACACTACCAGACCTGAGAAGAAATAGGGATATATCACCCATAGTCCAGAAAAATAAAGTCAATCAAACCTAAATCTAAGAACTAGCAGACAAAGATTTTTAAAAAGATATTATGTACATCTTCAAGGACTTGAAAAAATGTGGTTATACTAAATGACCAGGTGGGGAATCTCAGAAGTAAGAATTCTAAAACTATAAAAATTGAAAAGTTTAGAACTAAAAGTGCAATATCTGAAAAGAAATTTTCAGATTGCATAGGAAAACAACGTTGAGTTTGAGGATCGATCATTAAAAATTGTCCAATGTAGGGGTGCCTGGGTGGCTCAGTCGGTTGAGCGTCCGAGTTTGGCTCAGGTCACGATCTCACAGTTTGTTGGTTCGAGCCCCGCATCAGGCTCTGTGCTGACAGCTCAGAGCCTGGAGCCTGCTTCAGATTCTGTCTCCTTCTCTCTCTGCCCCTCCCCCACTCACGCTTTGTCTCACTCTTTTCCTCAAAAATAAATAAATGTAAAAACAAAAGTTAAAAAAAATTATCCAATGTAAAGACAAGAGAGAAAGATGAATAAAATAAAGAACAGATCCTCAGTGACACATAGAATATTAATGACTGGTCAAATATATATGCAATTCAATCAGAAGGAGAAGAAATAAAATAGAGCAGAAAAAAGTTAGAGAAACAACGGCCAAAAATTTCTCAAATGGGATGAAGGATATAAATTTAACATTTATGAGGCTCAGCAACCTTCGGTCAGAGAGAGACAAAAAAAGCCACACCTCTAAATATATTTAAACTACTGGAAACCAAAGATAAAAAGAAAATCTTTACAGGAAAGAAAGAAAATACAGTATAAAGAGGTATACCTAACAGGCCAATGGAGGAAATGAAACAAAATATCAAAAAATATTTGATGATTAATCCTGAAAGCAGTCAGAGAGAAAATGACCCGTTACTTACAAAATGATGGCAAACTTCTCATCAGAAGCCATGAAGCTCATACTCCGTGGGGTGATATCTTTAAAGTGATGAGGAAACAAACAAACAAACAAACAAAACTTGTCAATTGAGATGCTATGTCCACCAAAAATATTCTTCAAGAATAAAAACAAACAAGGGTGACTCAGTAGGTTAAGCATCCGACTTCAGCTCAGGTCATGATCTTGTGGTTTATGAGTTCAAGCCCCGTGTTGGGCTCTGTGCTGTCAGCTCAGAGCCTGGAGCCAGATTTAGGTTCTGTGTCTCCCTCTCTCTCTCTGCGCCTCCCCCACTCACGCTCTGTCTGTCCATCTCCCTCTCTCAAAAATAAATATGTTAAAAAAAAATTTAAAAAAAAGAATAAAAACAAATGAAAGAATTTTCAGATAGATAAAAATTTCAGATAGAGAATTCATTTCTACCTGGCCTGCACTACAAGATATGCTAAGGTTAAGTTCTTTATACTTGAAGAAAATGAGATCAAATGGAAACTCTAATTTATATGACAGAATGGAAGGTATCATCCATGCTAAATATGTGAATGAACATACAGTCCTACATGTTTTCTTTTATTTGCTCATTTTTTAAAAAAGACATATGACAGTTCTAAGCAAAACTTATAGTACTGTGTTGTGGCATTCATAAAATCTGTAGTTATGCATGTAATACCTATGACAAAAACATAAAGTTAGGGAGTAAATGGGGCCACAGTGCTATAAAGATATCATGTTTTATATAACGTAGGACAATGTAGTAGATCAGGATAAATAAATGGAGCATACTGTAATTCCTAGAACAACTAACAAAGAATAAAAAAGAAAAGAAAGAAAATACAATATAAAGAGGTATAGCTAACAGGCCAATGGAAGAATTGAAACAGAATGTGGAAAGATATTTGATTAATCCCAAAGGAGTCAGGAAAAAGAAATGGAGAAACAAAAAACATACTGAAGTAAAAATAAAACAAATGACAATGGAGAGCCAAACTCAATCGTACAAAAACATTAAACAAAAATGGCCCCAAACCTCCAATTTAAAGTCACAGATAATCATATTTGGGTAAAACTATTTCTATGTTATCTACAAGAGAGAGTGCTGTTTAAAGCAAAACCTCAAACAGCTTCATTTATTGTGTTGTTCAGTCTCTGCTTTCAAAATACTGCCTTAAAATATAAATCATCTCCATCTACTTTTAGCTGTTAATGATGGCATCAAAAGTTATGCCTCTAACTCCATCCTCTCTCTGTGCTATGATTATCCCATGATTGTGCCTAGATGAAAATATACTAGATGAAACATACCTAGGGGCTGACTTAATCATTCTCCTCACCAAATGAATTCCCTCTCCATTTCCCTTTTTCCATTCATGGAATTTTTATTCATTTATTTATGCAAATTGCCTAGTTCAAAATGTTCTATTAAAGTGAATTTAGATTCCATCATTCTTTCCATCACTAAATCACACTGCATTTTCTTTTTCAAAATGTCTCTTTCTACTGCCACCCCATTTAGGTCATCATTATCTCATGTATTTTTTTTAGAGTGGCCACAAAGTGTTTAAGCAGAAATGATAGATGTTATCTGTGTATGCTTCTCCAATTTATGCACACATTTTGGTTTTTACTCATGTTATTCTTGACTTCTTCTATGTTAATGGATGGAAGTCATTAAAACAGCCCTGGATGGCTGTTCTTAGGTATTAAATAGATTTCTGTTGAATTTCAAGCTTAGGGATTTTGTAGTCCATATGCTAGAACCATAAAAATACCATCAAAAGAGACAAGGTTTCCATATGAGGTATTACAGCAGCTGGGTGAAGCACAGAAATTAAAAAAAAAAAACAAACAAAATGCAGGGAAGGTAGGAATAACAGATTGACATACTCCATCACCCATCCCCTAAGCCCCAGCAGCCTAGCATGGAGGGACACAATTTCCCTGTGGAAGGAGACTGAAGTGAGCACTGACTAAGAGAGGACCTGCCCCAGAGTGGCTCCCTGGGGTCTCCCAGGAATCCAGGCCCCCAGCTCACCATGGTGCCTGTCAGCTCTAATGGTACCAGGCAGCTCCTGTAATCTCAGGTGGCTTCTGTAGCACTAGGCTTCCAGTGGGCTTCTGGGAACCCAGCTCTCTCCCTCCCCACACCCCAGTTTGCCCTGGCACCTGCTGGCCCCAGGAGCCCTGGGTAGATCCCATGGCCCTCAGACTCCCTGTCAGCTCCCACAAACCCAGGCTCCTGGCTGGGCCCAGCAAAGGAACCTGAGATGAAACAGAAGGAAAACTATACAATTCAACATTATTATTTAAAATTAATTTTAATGAATTAGAATTGGGTTTAACAATAAATTAATAATTTAATATGTTGTATTTTCAAGTCCTTTCTGAAAACTAATGGCATTCTTAATTATGATTTCTTACTCTTTAACAGTAGCTTTGGCCCTATTTATTCTGGTTTCTACTTTCTGAGATCAGAGTATGCTTTATGTGCTCACTTATTTGAACACAGTTATACTGGTACTTTTAAGGAACTCTCAGACACATGGTCTTCAGTTGCAGAGCTTCTAGACTTTAAAAAAGAATCTTTATCCACTATACATCCTGAGCTTTACTATAGAGAACTTGAGGAAGTTCTATCTTTCTACAAGACACTTTACAAAAGTTTGCAGTGTTTGTTCTCCTCCTCCTCCCCTACCCCTCTTCCTCCTTTTTCTTCTTTCTCTTTGTAATTCCAGCAATGCATTTTATTTTCAAAGGACTATTTTTGCCTGCCCTGTCTCTGGCTCTAGATTGAAAAAACTTGTCCTAATTGCTGCCAGAATCATTGTGCCTAACGATTTTTTCTAGGCAGTACAGCAAACGTGCCCCTTGGATTAAAACGCAGGCTTGCATCTTGACCCATGTAAACCACATGCACGACGTGAATACAGCAAAAAAGGAAAGAGGGGACAAGTACCTTCTGACACTCTGGGGATTCAATAGTGCTCTTACCATCAAGGACTTTGGAAACTTGTCTATGGATATGTGGTCTGCATTTTCTTGAATAATTTTGTTGCGTTCCCCTAGTATATAGTAGTAATATTTGACAATAATCCAGCCCATTACAGCTATGATAAGGGGAACTGAGGAAGGCACTGTGTGCTTGTTACCTCCAGGGTTTCATCCAGTGAGCAGCCCACCCTGAAGAGGCTTCTAGAACCAATGAGAGCCTGAATGAGAAGGAGGAACTCTGGATACAGAGCCAGGGTCTGATTTGTTTCAGTTTTCAACTAACAGTAGGGCGTGGTCCATGTAAAGAGAGTCTTTGTGGGTCTGTCTCTTCAATAAATATGGCTGAGAATAGCTTTCCCTCTTCCATAGGAACTCCAGGTCACCGGTATACATTTTGACCTCACAGAACTCCCACAGACATGCCAGAGTTCTTTCTGTTCCCTTCCAACTAGGTTTCAATCCCAAGTGACGAGTTCTCCTGTGCAAAATCAGCAGGGCTGTAACCAGGGCTGGAGCTAGAGATTAACGTGAGAGGAGAGGGCTTGGAGAGACAATGAGAGAAGAAATAAGATTAAAAGTCAACACCCCATGCAACAAAGCAAAGAGCCCAGAGCAAAGGGCCTAAGTCTCAGCTCCCTCCACTTCTGGATCGCACCACTGGGCCAGTTCCTGCATTCTGGCTGCCAAGCACTTTATGGCAGAGCAGCTCTTCCTGAAGAGAAATCTGTGCATTTAGGAACGAGTCTTTGAACCATAATATATGCTTTTCTTGAGTTATGTTATTACGTTTATGTAACAGGGAACTGAGTGCCATTAATTCACTCCTGGATAGGAGAGTTATTAATACAGAATGTGATTGTGGTCTTTTATTTATGACCACTTTTCTTTTAACTCTGCACTAGAATTAACTCAGCACTGCATTTCAGGTATTGATTTGGAATCTTAAAGTTTAATTTATTACCTTAATCGGAATCTAGGGTATTTAGACAGCATTTGCCTTTTCCCTGTGGAATGTCACTCTGTGGCTGTCCTCTGGCATCTCTCTTCTTTTTCTTTTCTTGCCTTTCTTTGGGTGTTTAACAGCTCCCTCAGGGCATTGCCAATTATTTATGACATACTTCTCCTTGTAAGATCTAGTTGGAAAACCTGTTCCTATGGCAACTGCTGTTTTCAAACAGGATGGTTCCAACTTCAAAACAATATCATCAAATATGCAACAGCACATATATCTTTTAATGGCAAGCATATTCTAATGATTTGTACAACCAAATCTGAAAATCTGAACACTTGGAAAAAAAAGATGAAATGCATGGAAAGCCCATCTTATTGAGTGGGCGATGAAGTGATTACCTGGAGAAAACTTCTGGGGATTAGTTTGACTTGGCATTATTTAGGGAAGTCTGGTGAGAGGAGCATAGGCTTTGAAATTATGTTGAGCAGAGACCTGTGACCTTCATGAGCTAAAATTATCAGAGATGGACCAAATCTGGGTTTTGACATCTCTCTCTTTTTAGTACACACACAAAAAAAAATTGAAACCCCTACTGAAATCAGTTCAAAGCACAGTCACTGGCAACACAGCACCAAATACTGTATTTTATAACCAGAGTATTTATTAGCTTATTACTCATAGTTTGTTTTCTTTGTATCACTGTTTATTCATTCCTAGTGCCAAGGAAATGAAGGGCAATGGTACCACTGAGTGATACTCCTTACAGAGAGCTTTGTTAATCAGGTTACTGAGGCAAGATCACTCTGTACCCTTAACTGTTATTTTTTCTTTTGTTTGTTGAGAGATAGTCATTTTCTCTCACCACATTCAAATCCAAATTTTGCTGGTTACCATGGCAATATTTTTGAAGTCAGTATCACTGTAATGTTTTATCATGACCTATTATGATATAGCTTGGATTTGTTGTAGAATTCGTTTGTCCATCAATCACACTGGAACATTCTGAGGGAGGGAGGAGTTGAGGGAGGAAGAGACAGAGATAGAGAAAGAGAGAGAGAGAGAGAGACAGAGAGAGAGAGAGAGAGAGACAGAGAGAGACAGAGAGAGAGAGAGAGAGAGACACACAGAGAGAGAATCCCAGAGAATTATTGTATAAGAATGTAAAATTGAGGGCCCCTCGGTGGCTCAGTTGGTTGAGCATCCGCCTCTTGATTTTGGATCAGGTCGTGATTCCAGGGTTGTGGGATCAAGGTCCACATCAGGCTCCACACTGGAGCCTGCTTAAGATTCTCTCTCTCTGTCTCCCTCTGCCCTCTCCCCTGCTTGCACGCTCTCTCTCTCTCTCTCTCAAAAAAAAAAAAAAAAAAAAAAATTAAAAATGAGCCTAGATAACTTCAGAGTAGCATGTAGTGTTGAGGAGGACAAATTATTCTTTTAATCTTCATTCAGTTGTAATGCAGTATAAATCCAGGCACAAATTATTAATTAGGTCCATTGTAAGAACATGCTTGTTACTTGATTTTAAGCCAAGAGACTACCCAAGATATGTACAAATAGGAAAAAATCAGAATGTTCAAATTAAAGCAGTGTTAGAGTCCCTGCTGAGCCGTTCAATTTTAGAGACTTTGGCTTGCTCACTCCAGGATCTGATTCACGATTGGAGGCTTTTCCTTTAATGTACATCATTTCCAAGTGAGGCCTACCAGCATGCGGGCCTCTGGGAGATCGATGGTACAAACTGGAAAGCTATAACCACAAGAAGATTTTGATCCCTGGTCAAAAGTCAGTGTCCATGTTTAGAATAGAAGGAGCCTGATTATATATGATCAGAATAATATTTATCTTGCCCTGATTCTATAATTTTCACTATCAATCACCTCTTTGTGTTTCACACAGTTCCTTACCAACCTTAAGACTAACACATCATTTGTAATAATTGTAAAACCTAAGAAATTGAATAATTACAGCATTTTGTAGTTGGGATATTCATCAACCATGTAGTGCTATGTATTTTCAATGAGGGCAATATTGGTTCTTGGAGGGTAAGAAGAAAATCTTAACATTTTTATGTATAAAACACAGATATACATGTATTAGATAAGCCGGTATACTAAAATGTGATGAGACAGTGACGATTTTTAAAAATATCTAAAAAAGACTCCTTAGGGGAATAAGTAATGAAAAAAAAAATAGTTGAGAAGCACTAATCTAGTGCAAGTCCCAGGTAGATGAATTGACCTGACTAATTTCCAGAGATGGTGCAAATATAGCTCTTGGTTTGAAATCTCTTGACTGCCTCACAAAATTTCTACATTTATTCAGCAAACACTTATTGTGAGTCTGTGATGTGTTGCAAATTCTTAAGACTGGAGACACAAAAACAAAAATGTCACAGTCCCTAACATCAAGAAGACACTGAAGACTATCTGATGATTATAGAACAATGTGCTAAGGGCCATGACAGCAGTCAAAACAAATATCATACAGATTCCCTGACCTATCTAATACTATGGAAGAACTAATTAATTTCATATGTTGATTTAACTTAATATGTCTTCATTTCTGTGAGTTTGACATTGGTTTCTTATGTGAAATTGTTGTTTTATAAACATGCTATATACTTTATTAGGGTGTAACAGAGAGAACATTAGACTTCGAATAGACCATCTGGACTTGAATCTCTGGCTTTTGTCTTTGGTAGTCATCCAGATAATTTTTGGTTGGCTGTGGACATGCTCATGTATTTGAATTTTGGTTTTCTCATCTATTGGTGTCACATGATTTCTTTGAGCATTAAATCTCACAAAATCTATTCCAACCTAAGAAGACACTTAGGTGTTTCTCTGGCCAACAAACGTGGGGACATAAATCAGGTGTTTTGTCATGAACCTTAGGGCCTGACTTTCAGTAAGTAGGAGATTGATTGCTCTGTTTCATCACCTAAATTTCTTTGTCACCTACTTGTGTTCTGTTGCTGAGGCCTAATCCCTAGAGACACATTTTTGAACTCATGGGGTCCATTAGTGGGATTTCAACATGAACATTGCTAACTAAGGTGACGGAGAAAGCCTCTCATGTTAATACTGACTTCTGGTGAGATCTATTGGCAGGAATGTAGTTTGCCCCTGTTGAGTATAGTCAAGTCAATGAAAGCTGGAAGAATAAGAGGGAACTAGAGGTTCACACTTGAGTGATATGTTTAGTAAATGGCTCTCTGGAAGTGGCTGGGGACTCTGGATTTTGCTGAAGCCTTATTGTGTATAAACAAATGACCACCTAAATGAGAACAATCAGAGGTTATTTATTCGGAGTTTTCTACAGCAAAGGAGTCTTTGTATTTGGCAGAAACTCAAAGACAGGCTGGGTAATGGGAAAGCAGTATAGGAAAAATAGGGGGAGAGAGAAGGGGAAGGTGTTAGGTGTGCTCTGAATGAGGGTTTTGGGCATGCGAGTTAGGCTAATTAGAAGCACAGTGTCTATATGATTGTTTTAGAGATCATGTGTGGCTTTCTTTGATTCTGATTTGAGTGGGAGGCAAAAAATAGGTAAGCTGGCAGTCATTAACCAAGTCCTACAATTATTGTAGAAGTTGTGGTTTGGCTTCCTGGACTGGTTGCTGTAGAGATTGTGGGTCAGATTTCTATTGTCATGTATGATTTGGTCATTGTTCATTTGTATACACAATGTCTTAGTTGGTAAGCTGGTATATACATTGCCCTGCTATAGGAAACGCATTAAGCTATCAGTCACTTAAAAATATATATGAATTAAACCTCCACGGGACCCTTTTAAGAAGTAGTTTTGCCAGGCCAAATAAAAGACAGGCCCAGCCTGGGTGTTTCAATAAATCTGGGAATAGCCGTGACACCAATTTCCTGAACTATCTGGAACTTGTACAACTTCCTCACATCTATTTCCCCCAAGATGATTAGAACTAAAACTTTAAAATAAAAAGATCTCATGTACTAATTTCCCACAGCATCCAGTAAAAGAGTGGTTGGGAGGGTTGTATCATTATTTATAGCAGCTCTGGGATGCAGGAAAGTAGATGGAAGGAACTCTTGGGTTCTATTTAAAAGCTGGCTAAAGCAAACGATACAAGAGAAAACCTAGGTACACTGTCGGTGGAAGTGCAGATTGGTGCAGCCACTATAGAAAACAGCATGGAGCATCCTCAAATAATTAAAAGCAGAATTACCATATGATTCAGCAATTCCACTTCTGGGTTCAAAGGAAATAAAATCACTATCTTGAAGAGATAACTGCACCTTCATGTTCACTGCAGCATGACTAACAATAGCCAAGACATGGAAACAACTTAAGGGTCGTCAGTAGATGGACAGAAAAAGAAAATGCGGTATATACATATACCATGGAATATTATTCAGTCATAAAAGATATGGAAATCCTGCCATTGCAACAACATGGATGGACTTGAGGACATTACCCTAAAGAGTAAAATGGCAGATGCCTGGGGAGGGTGCGGGGACAGGGGAAATGGGTGAAGGTGATCAAAGTGTACAAACTTCGAGTTATTAAAAAAAATAGAATAAAAAATAAAATATTATTGAATCCTTGGAGCCAGAGTCCAGAAATTAGGGAAGAGGGAAAAAAAATAGCATTTGTTGAAAACTTAGGTCAAATACTGTGCCAGAACCTAATAAATATCTCATTCAGTCTTCCCAAACAAACTGCCAGGTAAAAAGCACTCCCATTTTACAGATGGGGAAAAGAGATATTGAGACAGTAAATGTTTTGCCAGATTACAGAAATCATAAATAAAGGATCTAGTATTATCACTGTCTACATCAATATGGCATTATTATTCCAGGAGACTTTTACCAGCAAAATAAAAAACTAGCTGCAAACAACTTCATTATTCATTCCAGAAATTTCCTAAAAGACTCATTAAATCTTCAATAGAAAGTATCAGTGGACTATTTACTCCCTAACATTTTTTGAATCCCTCACCTCAAAATCGTCACCTTGCTGTTTTTACCAAGCCTGAACTATTACGCCAACACCTTTACTCAATTCTAGTCAAGCCTCTCTGCTGAAACAAGACTTCAAAGTCTTGTTGTTCAACAAGGTCTGATTTACTTCAGGATCTACTCAGCAGAGTTAGAAGTCTCTTACTGCAGTAATCAAGAAATTCTACTTCATTTCATCTGGTTAATTTCTTAACACTCATTTAATGTATGTGGGGCTACATTGTATATGTTCTCTCCTGTCCATACTTAATAGATACATCCTTTCTTGATGCATTTTCTTTGTTCTAACTCCACTGTCTCTGTCACTTGGATCCTCTGAGAAATGCCCACATTGGCATAATAGGCAGGCAAACAGGCATTCACATGCACAGAGTCAAAACCTGCATTTTCAGGTCAGTTTAACTTCAAATACAAAGGTCCCATGACACTGGGGCACCTGGGTGGCTCAGTGGGTTAAACGTCCGACTTTCAGCTCAGGTCATGAACTCATGGCTTTTGAGTTCAAGCCCCACGTCGGGCTCTGTGCTGACAGCTTAGAGCCTGGAGCCTGCTTCAGATTCTGTGTTTCTCTCTCTCTCTGCTTCTCTCTCATTCACGGTCTCTCTCTCAAAAATATATAAATATTAAAAACAAACAATCAAAAAAGTTCCCATGACATTGCTCTCTCCTTTTCCTGATCTATGTGGGTGAAGTTTTAAACAGAAGTGGACTAGAGCTTTTTCTGTTTGGTAATCCATGTGAGAAGATTATTATAAACTATAATATAATCTCTTAGTTTATGTCTGTGATAGGACAAAATGCTACAGTGTAGTGACATCCAAATTGTAAAGCAGTATTAACATACTTCTATTGGGATTATTCCTTCTGGGGACAAAGTAAATGTGTAGACTAGGTAAGCAGAGGAGGAGAAAGAAGGGAGTAGTGAGACTTGATATGTAAAAAGTAGTTGAACGTAAAAAGGACATTTGCACACACTCTATGAATAACTTCTTGAGGATCAGATTCTGTAAGGTAGAATGGCAACAAAAGTGAACTCAGGAGGAAAAAAAGTGCTGTAGTTTTTATCCTAACCTTGATATTTTATAAAATAGGGGAAACAGCCCAGTTCTATTGTCTGAAACCTTTATTCTCAGTAATAAAGAGCAAGAAATAGAGTGTAAGGTGTGGGGAAAATAAAAAAAAAAAAACCATTGACAAATGTGTATGAAAGTCATGAAAATTACTGAATGGTGAATGGTTTTAAAAGGCTAAAGGTGTTTTTTAAGGAAATTAATGTGTAAACCAAAGTAAAAGTTTCAATATTTCAATATGTATTGTGCTACAGGTGCATATCTTTGCAAAATAAGATAAATTAGACATAGCCTTCAGGCAACAGTGGGTTACTATTTACAAGCAAAACAGAATTTTTGCCTCTCTGGAGGCAACCCTAAAGAGCCGTGGTGAATTAGAACAACTGAATCTGAGTTATTACTAATTCCACGGTGTGCAAGTAGACGTGGGTATTGGAAGTGGTTTGTTTATGCTAAGAAATTAAGGACGTAAAATTATATTTTGAATGGAAGGAAATCAGTGGTAAATATCAGGTAATGAGATTCTAATACCACAACATTTCAAGGTTGTTTTGAAATCCATTGTGGGCAATGCATAATCCAAACGGGAAGACAAGAAATGAGGTGTTAGGAGGCAGGACATTTCCCTTCTCAGTATGTAGCTGAGATGGGGGAGCAGGCTTCTCCAGTATGCAGAGTACTCCCCCCAACCCCCCCCACCCCCCCACCCCCCGAGAGTGATGAAACAGGGAGCTGAATAGTAAATGACAATCCAAATGTCAGATGGAATTGCACAGCTTTGAATCCCCTAGTATTTTAATCCTTAAAAATTGCAGGATTCTGAACTCAGAATATGTTACAGCATCAAATTCTCATCTATTCAATTTTTCCTTTCAGCAGGAAATGATGCAGTTTGTTTGGGAAATTAAAGTATTTTTCCTTTGCATTTTCAGCTTGATATTCACATCCAATTTTGAATATCTTGGGTCTTAGGATAACATAAATATTTTTATACTATTGTAATTTTTATTGTAATTAATAGGCAATTTTTGCAGTTCTATGTCCTCTCTCCTTATCCCAGCCCCTTTGCTTTCAAAATCAGTATTGAATGAAAAAGATAAATCGGTAGGCTAAAACATACCTGCTAATAATCAAATAGGAATGATTTTGATGTACTAACTTCGTGATACGATTGGCACTTAATAAGTAAAATAACTGAAAAATATGTGCCTTATTTATATTAAAAATATTCTAGTCAGATGTATGATTTCCTGATGGCAGAACTATAAATATTAAGCTGTTACATGTACTTTTTGCTTTATTCTAATTTCAAATAATGTCAGTTGTATCGTTCAGTAGCCGAAGAAATCTTCTACACTAAAATTTACAGACCCAATTTAGTTATTCCATGAAAATATTCATTTACTATGGAACTATAGAAAAGGAAGAATATACTTTTAAACTTGACTCATATTTGTAAAAGTTTCTGTTAAAAAAAGAAACAAACAAATGAGGATACCTTCCTGAATGTATAATTACAGAATATTCAGCCTTATTTTTCTCTAAAAAATTTAGCATGTCCTTCTCCATTCTTGGAGTTCCTGCAGTATTTTTAGGGTTTACTGTTGACTTGGACAAATAAACAGAGTTGGTGATTACAAATCCAATGTCAGATCCCATCATTTCCTTCAGCAAAGTAATGGAGCAAGCAAGTTGGAGAAACTTTCCTTTACACCCAATAGAATTTCTAGAGTATTCAATATCTACATTCCCAGAGAAATGGAAGAGGAAATTAACAGGAGAGAACGCAACAATTCGATTCAACTCAGCAAATCTACACATTATTATTGAGCCTAACGCCATTCAGAACACTGTGCTATGAAAATCAGTAAGTTTGGTCAGTGCCCTCAAGAAACTTCTCCTTCTTCTTTCCTAGTAAGACACAGAATTGCATTTTGGGACCCTCTCCTCTTCATGATAAAGCAGCCATTCCTTTTGGAAATGACCCCCAAGCTCAGTTTCATGGATGGTCCCAAACTAGACTTAAGCAGGAATTGGCAAGTTTTTTCTATGAAGGGCCAAAGTGAAATATTTTAGGCTTTGTGGAACCATATAGAGTCTGTCACACTACTCACCTCTGCCCTTTGTAGTAGCCACAGTGAGAAAGTAAACAAATGAGTGTGTCTGTGTTCCTATAAAACTTTATTTACAAAAATGGACTGTGGGCCAATTTGTACCCTCTGCTGAAGTTTATGGCAATGCTGACTCCTGGTCTCAGCCAAACTCCAGAGCTATGGTGACTGATTCAGGCATTAACCAATTAATGCAAGACATTTCCTTAGGTAAAGGGATTGTTTGGAAATGGGGTTAGGCAGCAGAAAACCCAAGATTCTTTTTCCAATTATGATGGGATATCATTTCCTATATCTGCCACATGTGAAGGAGGAGGTTATCGTTGCCCCAGCAGCCAACTTACCACCACGAAAGAGGCCAGTTCTGATAATGAAGCCAACACATGAGAGCAGAGTGAAAAAATGTTAGAGTCACACATATTTGGAACTCAAGTTCTTCTTTAACCATGCTAGAAGCCTGTCCTACTTCTTGACTTCTCAGTTAAATATTTCGTTGTTGTAGCCAGTTTGAAAAGTGAGTTTTATGTCACTTGTAACTAAAAGAGTCCAACTAATACAGACTCGCGTGTACATAGTAAAGTAAAATAGCATGAGTGCCGAAAAAGAACTACAGCACAAAAAGCTCAGAGAAAAGAGATTCATAATTAGTTCTGGAAAGTTCTATTAAATTATGGGATTTGAGGCAAATCTTTTAGATTATATTTTTATAGAGAGACGGAAGATAAGGACCAGTATGAGAAAATGTTCACAGGTGACGACAGTGGGCTGAATTTCTGGATAGCCAAATATTGCGGTATAATAGAGGCAGAGGGTTTCCAAAGAAGAATAGTGAGTGACTGTCCTGAAGTCAGTGTGAGGAATGCAAGCAATGTCTCAGAGTGGACAACTTGAAGATGAGTAGAAGGCCTGGCGATGAACTGAAATTTCCAATAGGAACCAGGAAATGCCTGAGGCACTGCTAGACAGTGTGGTGATATTGGCAATTACTCAAGAAAATAAGATGGATTCAGAGATAGGCCAGCCACAGGGTACCAATTTATGCAGGCACATGTAAATCCCTGGGGAACAGGGGAAAGGTAAAAGAGGCATCAAATTTTATCTTCTCTAGTCCCTTTGAGGGAAAATACAGATGTAATTAGTAGGAATATTAACAAAGTACTTAGGGATGATATAGGTGACACTTCCATCAATAAGCTTAAATGACAATAGATTATCACGAAAATTATTTTGAGTAGGGTGGATTAATTAACTGAATGGCTTTTGTTTTGCCAAATGCTATATGCAAATTTGGGTCCAGAGCTAATTTGTTCATATAATGGAAGAAAGCCAGATTACTACCACCAGATCTTCTCAGTCCTGCCCTTCCCGAACAGAGCCTTCGGCTTCTCGACTGAACAATGCCCAGGGAACATTTAAAATGAATGTCCATTTTAAGGGGCACCACGTTGTTAGCTAGTTGCGTGTGTCCAACATGTCTATCCAGGCTTGTCTGGCGGTGCTTTCTCAAGGGATTTCCCCTGGCTTTCAGGAGAAAAACGCTCTAGTATCAAGATCTATCAGAGAAACCCAGAAGCTTCTCCTGGTAATTCAGTCAGATCGTGGTAGTTATTGTGAACCCACTCTGTGCAGACTTGCTATGTTAGGTGGTGGCAATTCAAAGATGAATACGATGCTGTCTCTGCTCTCAGGATTTGGGGTACTTCCCTTTGGCTGACTCCTACCCATCTCCCCACACACTTTACTCTGTTCCATTTTTCTCAGCCTTCTGCAACCTATCACTTTATAAATTGGTATCTGACTGTGATCTCAAAAAATGCAGTAAGACAAAGCCTGAGGTTAATTCTCCATTTCAACTACCTTGATTAGCTACTAATTAAATGTTTTGTTATAAAACCACCCTTAATAAGCAACCGGATTGTATTAATTATCTGTTCCTTGGATCTTCTAGAACACTAGTTCTCACCCTTGGCTTCATATTACAATTACCTGAGGGGCTTTAATAATACTGAGGCTAACCCCCTCAGATTCTGATTTAATTAGTTTGGGTTGAACTTGAGCATGTATATTTTTGAAATACTCCCCCAGGTGATTCTAATGTGCAGCAATGGTGCAGAGGGACTATTGTGGACTCTTCTGTCTTACACTGTCAAGAAGCCTCTTAGGGTCAGCTGCTTTTTTCTAGTAGGTAGTTGTTATTATATCTCAGGAATGGTTTAGAATTTAGCCAGTTCTTGTGACTCATGACTCTGCTCATGACCTTCTGGTTTCTGCACTGGATTTCTTGAATGAAGAGTTGCTGGGTGAGCTGGTGTGACATCTAAGGAGGAAGTGGAAACACTGAAAAGTTGCCCTGTACTGCTCTCCTCCTGCATTATTACTTAGAGTCTCTCTCAAGGCCAGAGGCCAAGGGGAAAGGAGAGTAAGCTAATACCTTATGTATGAACAGAAACGAAAATTGCTGAAAGCAGGCTATTCATGGAGTGGGGAGACAGTGGAGGGGTGTCCAATAAGAACTTTTGTGAAAGTTGAATTAAGGTTTACATTTTATGACAACAACCTCCTTTAAATTCCAAGGGCCATATATTTTGAAGGGTATGACTATTTTCAATGTCTTACTTTTAGTTTTTTCAACAGTCACCTAAAAAATTAAGCCTGCTGTTGAATTTCCTCAATGTATCAGTTCATCCTTGCAAAGAAAAAAGTCCTTGTTGGCAGAAAGTCTCTGGTCCTGGTGGGTGGCTTCCTGGTTCCTCTTGCTTCTGTCTTTGTTCTACCTCCCTACTCCCCCACCCTGGGGTTAAACCCCAGGCTTAACTGGAGGCTTCTCCTCATTTCTCTGGGTTAAATTAAAAAGCTGACTGAACCAGGAAGTTTCAAAAATACTGACTTTCTTCTATGCAATATTCCCCACTCACCTGGTACACGCAAATTGTCGTTATGTTAATATTCTCAGCAGATGATTTCAAAAAGAAAGTCAAAGTGGTCATTTTATAATCACCTGTGAGGCCATATGAATTAAACTGCATGCAACTGGCCAACATGTTGTATCGGTTGGCATGGTTTTTCTTTCACTCCTAGCTCTCCAGGTTGAATGCAGTCATCCCTGGTGCTTTGTGTTTTAACAGAGCTCTTTCAGAACACTTTTATAAAGACTATGGGATGTAACGTTTTGGCACAAATTTATACCAAGGACCTAACAACTCTGACATCTGATTTCTTTATGCAGTCAGGTCAAGTGACGTGCATAGTAACTTGGTATTTCTTATACTGAAATACCCCCTCTGTCATTACCACTCCCCCCAAATTTTTTTTTAATTTATTTTATTTTAGTTTGTTGTCTACTTATTCCCTTTGTCCTTAATTCTATTTGCCTTCTGACCACAAGAATATTTTTGAATGCATTTAATATATATTTTTGTTATTTATGTTTCCCTGAAAAATCTTTGTTTTGGACATATGTACCTTTAATATAATTTAACATTTTCTTTGTAGATTTTTTGTTTTATTCTAAATGAATACTCTTTCCCTGCCCCCCCCACCCCACCCCTGCCCTGCACTGTGACTCTGAATAATTCCAAAAGAAGGGGCGCCTCAGTTCTTACTGATCTTTCCTGGGAGTTAAGAACAACAGTGTTTGCTGGGAAAGCCACTGAGGGACAATGCGTCTAGGGTCTGGGTGTGGTATCACCCTTGTTTAAGCATATAAGCATAAGAGGATAAAGATACTTTTGCAGGCAGCAGAATGCCCAGGGATTAGCACTCCTGGTGGCAGCAAGTTTATTTAAAAGGAAATGTCTAGAGACCATTCCTTTCCATGTCTGGAACGTCAGCCAGAATCACAGAATCACTATAGCCTTAAAGAGACAAATTTTAGGGACAGGATTTCTGGGGAATGAGGTAAGAATCTGTTCATGTTTTTCTCTTTTGTCCTTTTGCCTTCCCCACATCCAACCAGGTTACATTCTGTTTACCCCTTGACTGTTTAACTTAACCAATGTCTACCTCCGGCGCTACAGACAGGTGCGCGAAGCAGAACAGCACTGGACCTGGAGTCTGGACACCTGGGCTCTAGCTCTGTTCTTCTGCTGACTTGCACTGTGAACTTGGGTAAAAGAGTTTCCTACTAAGTCTCAGTTTCATCTGTTGTGGGGCAAGTGTTTCATATGTTCCTACGGTCTCTTCTGCTTCCATGATTCTCATGTTTTGTGTCAGGTCTCTGTGCGTGGGATCCTTCACAGTAGGCGCGTGTGTCTACAGCAGCATCGGAGACTGAGAAAGTTGACATGTTGTGGGTTGATATTTGAACCCTGCCAGCCAATTTCTGTTGCTTCACCCAGTTTTGCATTCTAATTTCTCACACTTAAACTCCGTTAAAAATGGGAACAAACTTCATTTTAAGCAGAAGAACATTTCTTATAGGAATAAACAACAGCTTTGATTATAACAAGCTTCTTTATTATGAGAAATAATCACTTATTAATAACCTGTCTTGTGACTTGCACGATGATTAAATGCTTTTTGAGAGTACTCTGCCACATTGGAATTCACTCAGAGTAAGAAATGTGACAAGGAATTTAGTTTGCTGATTGCAGTAAGGGCCAGCATTAAAGTGAAAGCCTTTATGTTCCAAATCTGCCAATGTTTGCCTATTCCTGAGGTTACTGCAGGCCTCCCAAACTTTGAATTTCTAACTTTATAAAAAGCATGCAAGATTATACATACTACACTAAGAAATTCTAAAATGATATTTTTAACCAAAAGCAAAAAAGCATAAACACCTAGCACTACAAACTAAGAAAATTTCTGGGGCATATTTGAAATGTCCGATCAACTATGAACATGTATGAGTAATAACACTGGCAGTGCACTAAGTTTTTTATAGCAGTTTATGCCTTTCAAAGGACATGGTATATGTTATTTTGTTTGTTCCTCTCATCTACCCCAAGATATGGGTAGAGAAAGCATCATTACTGTAGACTTGAAACTGCTCTAAAAATATTATCTTTAAAAAATAATAAAATTTACTATCCCAGTGAAGGCATATCAAAATATAAGAAAGTTAAGAACATTATACAACACACATGCATACATGCATGCGTGTGCGTGCACACACACACACACACACACACACACACACACACAGAGTAAACTGGCTACTGAGATGGTCTCAAAACAATGACATCCCATTACTACGGGGCACATCTAGCTCCCAGAGTTGGTTTCTATGCTCCGTTTCCCACTAAAAAGAACTGCAACTCATTTGAGAAGTAGCTGACATGGCTGACTTCTGCCTCCTTCTGAGGCAGGAAAAGCATAAGGTGTGCCAGGAATACCTATGGCAGAAAGCAAAGAGGAACTCAGAAACAACAAGGTCATTTGAAAATGACATGGAAGACAGGTTGAAGGGGCTCCCACTGGCCACAAGTTGGGCACTTTGAGTATCAAAGACTTATGAAAATGGATGATAACACTGATACAAATATCTATGTGGTGGTAGTGATTCCTGTGAGATAATATGTGTGTGTGTGTGGGGGGGGGGGTACAAATTAAAGCATTTTTCAGAAAAATATCAATGAGTTAATGTAAAAGAAATGGAAGGGGCACCCGGGTGGCTCAGTCAGTGAAGTGACTGACCCTTGATTTCTGTCCAAGTCATGATCTCAGTTTGTGAGTTTGAGTCCTGCTTTGGGCTCTATGCTGACAGTGTGGAGCCTGCTTGAGATTCTCTCTCTCCCTCTTTCTCTGCCTCTCCTCTCTCTCTCCCTCTCAAAATAACCAAAAACATTAAAAAATAAAAGAAATGGGAAAATTAGGAAAACACTATTGGCAACCCTTAATGTAATAACTAGATTAGGCAAGGATTCTTTGTGGACGTTAACACTTTTAGCTAAAATATGGTTAGAAAATAGTATATTTAGTCAACAATGATTCAATCCCACCAGTTATTTACTAATTGAATTTTACAGGGGAAATGTACTTTTATGAATAGAGAGATCTGACAGTCAACTCCTTAACTAACAGGCAAACAGCATTACTATTAGTGTGAAAATTTGATACATTATGCTCCTAATGTAATATAATAAAAAGTACCAGTAACACCTATGCTCTTCTTTCCAAATATGTTTAACTTGAATTCATTCCTTAAAAAACAATCAGAAACTTCAAAATGTAATCTGTTCCTCAAAATAATGGCTTGTACTCCTCCAGAAAACAAAAAACAAAACAAAACAAAACAAAACACAATGTCTTGGAAAACAAAACAAACAAACATAAAGGTATGTAACTTCTAAATTTATAAAGGCTAAAAAGACAACAATCAAAAGCAATGCTTCATCATTCATTGACTCTTGTATTTAAAAACATTTTTTTTAATGTTTATTTATTTTTGAGAGAGAGAGAGGAGCAGGGGAGGGGCAGAGAGAGCTAGAGACACAGAATTGGAAGCAGGCTCCAGGCTCTGAGGTGTCAGCACAGAGCTCGATGTGGGGCTTGAACTCACAAACTGTGAGATCATGACCTGAGCCGAAGTCAGATGCTCAACTGACTGAGCCACCCAGGTGCCCCTTGAATCTTGTATTTTAAAGTTATAAGATATATTTTTGGAAAAAAATGTATTTTCGGTAATTGGGAATATTTTAATATGGAGAGTAGATGGTATTGTTAATTTTCTTGGTAAGATGATTTTTTTCCTTACGAGATGCATGATGTAATATTTAGCGGTAAACTATCATGATTTCTGTAACTACATTCCAAATTGCTCAGGAGAAATGTCAGAGAGAGAGAGAGAGAGAGAGAAAGAAAGAGAAAGAAAGAGAAAAGGAAAGAAAGAAAGAAAGAAAGAAAGAAAGAAAAAGAAATGAATATAGGTGAAGGGCATTAAAATGTTCATTGTTCAAATTTTCTGTTAGTTTGAAAAAAATCAGAATAAGACTCTGGAAATGAAAAAAAAAAAATACAGCCAGAGGAAGATGTAAGATATAATGAAGGCATTTGAGGAGATATTGGCCCAAACTTGATTGACACACCTGCTGAACTTACCCAGGTGGAAACTGCTCAGCAGGAGACAGGTGATTAGAAGCTTTCAAATACATTCTCTTGCAATGAGCTGCCTGGAAGAGAGTACCCAGGACACAGAACGAACGTCCACCCCATCTTGCTTCCCTGCAACTGCAGTTTAGAAAGCTGGATAAACTTATTCTCTCATTCATTCCAATACTAGAACCTCCGCAATGATGGATACTCCACTTTTAAGAGGGGGACTTTCTCACTAGACTCTGCTGGGCATGGCCTCCAGCTTCCTACCTGTATCCCACTTCTTTGCATATTTTTAATTTGCTTCCATGACCCCTCCATTTCCATGCCCCCCCCCCCCCTTTCTTAACATGTTACTCTGGTGCTGCCTCAATGATTGCAGGAAGTTCCTTAAAAAGATCTCTAAGTTCATCAGGCAGTAGAGTTCTCAAATCATTTTTTTAGCTTTTCACCTTTTAGTCCTTATATCAGATTCTCTTCCACCAACACCACGTGGATTATTTTTGCCTGCATTTTAGTGGGAGACTGACCAAGCTTAAATTATTTGAACCTACTCTCTTTATGGGAGAAATATCAGGAGTAAATAAGATACAAGAGGTGAAATTTGGGTGTTCTACAGAGCATTGACATGGCAAACTCCTAATCCACTTGAACTGTGGAAAATATCTATCCTTCACTAGAAGAAAATTTTTAAAGAAATAAAATACAGATCCATTCTTCTAGACCTTCTACATTGCCCCAATTATGTTGATGGCACAAAACTCTTTCAAGAAGAAATATACACATACTTTCTTCTCTTAAGCTACTAGTGGAAGAAGATTCTAAAGACAGCAAGTCATTTGGATCTAGAAATCAGCTATAAGAAGTAAGGACTTAAAAGGATAGGAAAGTATTGACAAAAATTGAATCACTTTGGGACTTTAAATCAATGTGACTTAGGTTGGTTAAAATATGGAAGCAACTTCTCTACCCATAAAAAATTTAAAGCAACCCTATAATAAGCTTCACTATCTCATTATTTTTCACTTGAAGGAAAATATAGGAGAATCCATTTATACTACTCAGAGAAGGAAACTGACATCATTTTTGTTTGCTTTTTGTTGACTGTTGTATGTGGGTATTCCCTTTGTGAGCATGCTGTCCAAGGCATTTTAATTATGTAATTTATTTAATGTTTCTTGGGATTTAATTTGACCAGCAATATATTCAAAATGCATTTAATGTCAGATTGGGTACATTTAAGACTCTACTGAGACCTGGCATATGGTTATAAACACAGAATTCTATATACTTAGTTCCTAGTTTTATATGTCAGAAAAGAGAAAAGTCTTACTTTCATCTACCTGAAATAATAAGATACGGATACAAATGCTGTATTCTCGTAAATAACTTTACATGGATTTTTTCACTGCAAGTATTGCACGTTATTTCAATCTAATTAAATTCTTATGTTTTAAATATATATATTTTTAAATATTTATTTTTGTGAGAAAGAGAGAGAGACAGTTACAGCAGGGGAGGGTCAGAGAGAGAGGGAGACACAAAATCTGAAGCCAGCTTCGAGCTGTCAGCGCAGAACACAAAGTGGGGCTCAAACTCACGCACTGCAGCATCATGACTGGAGCCACGGTTGGACACTCAACCGACTGGGCCGTCCAGGTGCCTCTCAATCTAATTAAATTAAACAACCGCTTTTAAAGCAGCTAGGAGAAAGACAATGTGTTGGTTTAGTTAACACATGGTTCATGTTTTATGTTGAAATGAACAAGACATAAGTTGAAACATAAAAGAACTTTCAGTCTTATCCAACACATGAAGCAAACATGTTCTGCCAGGCTGTGAAACGAAGTTGGGGTGTCTTTACACAATTCTAATTTCTGTAGACTCAGCATTTAGCAGTGACTTAGATAGAGTGATACTTAGAAGGCATTCAGTAAATGCTTGTTGAGTCAATAAATATACATAAATAAATACAATGCACTACCACATAGAACTATAAACAAAGTGCTATTGGAGAAAGAAAAGAAAATTATAACAGAGGAAGGCAAGATCACATCTGGTTGTGAATAAAAGAAAAAGCTTTATGGAATAGGTACTACTTGTGTTGAATCTTTAAAAACAAGTACGTCTAAAATAGATCCGGATGCTAAAGGTGGGTGGGAGACACTGCCCATGGAGGGGAAAGTGTTTCCAGTTGATGACTTCCTGAAGGTGTCCAAGTTTCTGTAGAAGTGCTTCTTGGTCTGGAAGCTGCCAGAATATAATTAATATTCCAGGGAAATAAGATTTGAGGAGCTTCCTAAGAACAGAATGATCTTCGATTTAGAAATGAGAAATTGGATAAAGGTGTCCCCAGAGTATGGAAGAGAGAGTGCTGCATGGCAGTCTGGTGTGTTGTAGGAAACAGTTTTATCAGGCAGTCTTGGCTTCAAGTCTTGGTTCTGATTCCCACAAACAATGCTATTTTGAGACAGTTTTTTAAACACTCTGAGCTTTTCTCCTCTTTTGTAAAACGGCACAATTTTTCCTGCCTCTCCAGACTGTTGTAAGGATTAAACGACGTAATGTTTATATGAAGCATCTGACCCCTGGTGAGTGCTCAGTATTCTCAAGTGGGCAAACTCTGAACCAATTATGTCATAATGTTTCCCTTAAAAAAATGGAATACAAACACACTGAATTCTTTCCATGGTGCAATTCTGTCAGTTTATCCTTGTATACAATATTTCTTGGAGATGTTTATAATTTATCTGTCTCTCCAGGGTTTGATTCAAGACTCTGTACCCAGGAGGAACCTAATAGTACTTCTTAAAAATAATTTCCATCAACACTTCATTCTGAGTTTGCTTTGATTCCAAACAATTCTGAACCATATCAATATCACTGACAAGTTTCATCTGTATCTTTAATTACTGATTTGAATTGATAATGTGTCAACCCTGAAAAATTATCTCCAACAGTCTTATTAAGTAAGCAAATGCCAATCATGTGTTTTGCTGTTTAAAAACCAAAGTATAAAATCTTCTCCCTTAAATAGGCTTTTATTGTTTCACTGATTTTGCAAATTACAGATTAAATGTGCTATTTTTTAATTATATATTCCCCAAATCAGTAAGAAGCAAGCAGGTATTTACAGTACATTGAGTCTCACTTAAACTTGCTGTTGACCTACTTGCTCTTGGATCACAACATTCTCCTTTTCTAATGTGTTTAATTACTTCAATCACTTATTATTTTGTTTTATTTTTCAATCACTTATTTTAAAGTTGCTTCTTTCTTTTGTGTTCTTAGGGTGTCCTTACACAGCAGGAGACTAATATTGCCAGAGTTTAGTTAAGCAGAAGCTAGTACATTGGAATTAGAATGGCATTTTTCTTTATGCTGAACAAAAGGAAGCCTCTGGACTTTTAAGCCCTGAAGTGAAATTACTGGAATCTACTCCTTTAATATATGCTAAGTAGCTGTTACCAAAGGCAATGCTCCCCTAGAGGATTAATAAGTCAAGGACATTTTGTTCCACCTATAGGACAATATGCTGCTTTTCCATTGTAAGACAGGATCCTCATTTCTAAAAGTTGAATAGAATACTGCTTACAAAGGAAAAAAAATTTCAGCTGGTTAAATTTGAGATATTGAGTAAATTCATTACAATGACTGTGACACTTTTATTTTATCTTGAATTGGAGAGGTTTTCATATTCTCAAAGCTTTTGTTTCTCAAGGCTTTGTTGAGATATCCAAACAAATACTTAAAACTATATTTGAGACAGTAGACTTAAATATTCTTGTCCTTAAGTATTAATTTCAGTTGTGTTGCTAGTTGAACATAACTTTGTATTTGTTGATATTTAGTTGAAGATTAATTATGTGAGGAATAGGAATATAAGCATCATCTACAATTTAACGTAACTATTTGGGCAGTTGAGTCGAAAGGGAGATATGTCTGCAAGAAAGTACTCAAAGGTGCCATGGAAGCAATAGGAGGAAACTAAATACAGAAAAAAAACAGAAAACCAACGCGAAGGAAGGTAGTGCAATGGCAAATGCATAACTTTTCAAGGTAAAGAGGACAGGCTAATGCCATCTTTGTTATGTAAATTTTTGTCATGATTTCCTCACCTATCTATTTGCAACTTTTTTCTGTCTCCTGTCCTCTATTTTTGGAAACAATCCTAAATCCAGGAATAAAGCAGATATAAACACATAGTTAAAAATCAGTTCCTATTGTTTAATAAAGAAAAGTAATTAGAAAAATATGATTAAATTCTTTTTCCTCTTTGTTCTGTGAAAGCTTTTTCAACATAAGCCTTTTAAAAGGGAACTTGGAACATGTAAAATCATGTCCTCAGTCGCCCTTTCCAAGAAAAAGAAAAGTGTCATATTTACTTTGACCTTGGATAAAAGGCAAGGGCAAAATATTGAGTCATACTGTTGTAGCGTCAGTTTCACTACACTAGAGCCTTCTATTTGTGTGGTAGAATGACTGGTAAAATGATTGGATAAATGGGTAAAATCTTGTGAATCATGAGGAATGAAAGCATTTCTCTTAGAGCAGTGGTTCCATGTTTGGTCTCTAGATCAATACTACAGGAATCCTTTGGGAACATATGAAAAAAGCAAAATTTCTGGTCCTGTCCCAGATCTACAGAATCATGAACTGTAGATAATTCTTATATATGCTTAAGTGGAGAACTACCATCTTAGACTGTCTATTCCCTGTATGAATAACCTCAGATGGGCTTCTACCTCTATTGAACTGTTTTTAAAAAATCATTTAAAAAATAATACAAGATCATTAAATAAAACTTGAAAATTATAAAATAAAAAATGAGAAAGCAGAGGAGGAAGGGGCAGAGGAAGATGATGTCAACATCATTTTCTCCTATCTAAATGCAAGAATTTTGACTTTTTTGTGATTTTCCATTTAAACATTTTTTCCTGCAACTCTAATTTAAAAATATCTATATACTACAGCCTACATTTTAAACATAGCAACACTTTTCCATGTTATTACCTGGATGTGTAAATCTCATTTTCAGATCTTCAAAAAACCCCATTCGTTTAACAACCTGCCTATGGTTAGACATTTCAATTTCACTATCATAGATAACCCTTTGATGAATATATGTGTGTACAAAGCATTTCAACATTTTTAAATGTGTCCTTAAAGAGGCTTGTGAGTAGACTTCCTGGGTCAACATTGATGATTATAGTGTAAGATATTACTATTGTTTAGATTCTGAACATTGTCTTGACTCTCCAAGACCCACCTATTTCTGAGGCATAGAACTTTGTTTAGTTCAGGAGGCAATCCTATGTCAATCTTCAAACCCCTCCTCCACACCCTTTTTTTTATGTGTTCATATTTCTACTAAATTTACAGCAAATCTTCCTAAATTTAGTCCCAAGCTCGATCACAGAATCTAGGTTTCTGTTATTGCCTTCATTATTCCCCATTGCAGGTCTTCAAAGGGCACTTTGAAAGGACGTTGGGTATAAGGTTAGATCCTCAGTAGTTTTAACATGTAATTAGCTTCATACCTAAAAGTCCTCAGATATCTTTTCTTTTTTTTTTTTAATTTTTTAACATTTATTTATTATTGAGAGACACAGAGAGACAGTCTGTGAACAGGGGAGGGGCAGAGAGAGAGGGAGACAGAATCCAAAGCAGGCTCCTGGTTCCGAGCTGTCAGCACAGAGCCCGATGCGGGGCTTGAACTCACAAACCGCGAGATCATGATCTGAGTTGAAGTCGGACGCCCAACTGACTGAGCTACCCAGGTGCCCCCTCAGATATTTTTTCAAGACTCCCTTCAACAATGCTCACATTTCCCCCCCTTTTCCCCCCATCAATTTATTTATTTCCATGTTCTTGCTAAAAAGTCTATGGTCCTACTTTGACACCCAGTAGTCTCTTGGCACTTTTCTTTAGGTACAGTGAAGCTCGGCTTACCACCCTCTTTATCACTGTTTTTGCCTCCTTTTCAGGACCTTGTGTGACCTTTTCCTTTCTCTCCTATACATCTGTTTGCAAAAGAGATATATTTGTAATTAGGGGAAGGCTTTGTATTTATACTCCTAACCTGGGTTTAATATGTTTGCGAGACTTACCTATTGTTTGGTGGGTCTGCAACCAACCTGGAAGCCCACAATGGTCTTGCTTCTTTGTGTTTTACTGTCTCATAACTTCTCTGTGTCCCTATTTTCCAACTTCTCTGTGCTCTGTTGATGTTTTACATAGGAAAAGAAGAATAGAGATAGCTAAATAGCATCATGCTCCAAACCATTGAATTCTTTTTAAATTTCTTTACCTAGGCTTATTTTCTTGAGAGGTATGACTGTCAGTTAGGAATATGGAGCCAGAGTGGGATATCCAGGGGACATAGGGGGCCTGTGCTTATTCTGTCTGTAAATGGATTCAGAATAGTTGCCAAATCAATACACTTTTAAAAGTCATCTTTCCTTTACTTAAAGAGCACTTAAAGAAACTGCATTCAGTCTTTCAGTCCAGGGGGAATTTCTAGTTTAATGAATTTACTTCCACAGAAGCCTAAGAAAGTGAATATAGTTTTGAAAGTGTTTAGTTTGCACCCAGGGAATAGTTTACATGCCTGGAGAAACTCTACCAAGATACAACAGGACTTTGGGAAATTGACTCAGTGCTAAGCTAATATTATTAATAATCCATCCAGCATTTTTGTACCCTACTTTCTTATGTTTACAATGTCCTCAGTACATTACTTGCTTTCTACCACATGCCTCCAGATTTTATCCCTAAAAGAAGAGTTTCAAGTATAACCACACAGGTCATTTCCTTTTACCCTCTTAAAGAAGGCTGAGAGAGCCAAAGGTTGAACAGAGGTTCTCAGAGCATAGTATCTGACAAAAATATATCAAAGCAGCTGAAACCACATCAAATTTCAGTGAATTCATTGTTTTAAACAACAGCCTTATACACATCTATTTTAGAAAGAGTTCTTTGGAAAAATGAAGACTCTTAAAGTCCCAGGAATATTGAGATTGGGAGGTGAAAATTCTTCCATCGTGAGACAGCTAGAAATGCAACAACATCCTAAGTGCATAGCTGTGCTCATGAAAGTCTAAGGGATACTGACAGGGGCCAAAATTAAAGGAGTTGAAAGTCAGAAATGTGTGGGCCAAGAGGGCATGGTTGGCCTGAGAATGTCTGCCAGACCCCATAAAGTGTTGGCTTGTAATGGATGTAGAAGGACTGGACACAATGCCTTAGGTCTCTGTAGGGTTGGACCCGAAATGCTTGAACAATGCTAAAATTTCTTTGGACGTTTCCTCATCATATCCTTTCTCAGAGCTTAGCTGCTTGCCACTCTATTCATTAAGGGGATCCCATAGCAGAGGAGTTAAAGGCCCTAATTTTATAATCCCCTCAGTTTAACCTCACAGCTGGCATAACTAATAGCAAAGATGACGGATAGGTTTCTGCTCGTCTTATTGAGCATCAACTAATTCTTCCCAATGCCCGGGCACTTCTGTGAAGTCCTGTCTTCCTAAGCTCATTTGGCACTTGTAACAGTTTTATTTGGGGGCCTTAGATTCTTTTCTGCTATGACCTTGAATGTCTATCTTGGTCATTCAGACATGTCTGTATGAGGCTTTAGCTTAATTGAAAGGTACAGGATTCAAGTTTTTGTCATTGAGTTTCTAGGTACTGGGAAAATCAAGGATTGTAGCTAAATACCAGTTTCTTTGTCTCTGAACATTTCAAATATAATTATGTTGACTTTATGTAAGCAGAATACATAGAAACCATTGACTGTGGAAAGGATGTAGAAGGCAAGGAGTGACCACGGCATGAACCTTATATGAGAGTCTCATGTTAACTCAGGTAATACATTGTGGTGTGTATAAGTGGCACTGGGTCTATCATATTATAAGCATCTTTTTTTTAAATTTATTTATTTGAGAGAGAGAGAGAAAAAACAAGCAAGTGGGAGCAGGGTAGAGAGAGAGAGGGACGGAGAGAGTCCCAAGCAGGCTTTGCACTGTCAGTGTGCAGAGCCCAATGCAGGGCTTGAACTCACAAACTGTAAGATCATGACCTGAGCCAAAATCAGGAGTCGGATGCTTAACTGACTGAGCCACCCCGGCACCCCTATGAGCATCTTTTTAGTTTATGCTTGCCATTTTCTCTCCTTATGTGAGGAAGAGCTGAAAGGGAAGATAGCAGGATTCCTACCTTTTTGTGCCATGAGTGTCCACACGCTACTAATTTTTATGGCACGATAAAAAGTATGAAGAATGATGTTGTATAATAAATGCAAGTCCTCGTGAGAAGCCCAGTATGTGCTCTCCTGGAGTTGGTTAAGTGGAATTGGAGGTGAGAAAAGAGACAAAGAGGAGCAAGGGAATCCAGTTTCTACTTTTGGAGCTTTGAGGGTCCTGAACTAGTACTCCACCCTATTAAAAAAGATGTGTATGTGGTGGTGGCAGCGTCGGGGTTATTACGCTTTTGTAGTCCTAAGACATTCCTCATTAGGAGTGAGAAGAAGAAAAAAGAAGGGTGGGGAAACTGAGCAGAGACATTAAGAATCAACAGCTGGGTTGATACATTGAAAGCCTTTATATCATTAAGCTGCTGATTTATTCATTCAATAATGCATTTATATTCAATGTGGTTAGGGAAGACTGAGGGACAATCCATTATGAACCTCTGTATCATATACCGCGAAACACTTCATCAATCTCACTAATTTCCTCACATGTCTTTCCCTGAAGACTTTCAGCCACAGACTCTCACTTTCCCCCCAGGTAGGCTATTCCTATGCTATTGCTTTTATTGTGTGGCTGCTCCTCCTAAAAGTAAATTAAAATATCTAAATCTGAATCTAGACCAATAATTCGTTCTACCACTTTTCATGCAGTGGGTTCAGTTAGGTAGCTTTTCTAAAGGACATGTGTTTAACAAATCTTGACATTTGGGTTTAGTGCATGAATTAGCCATTCTGGCCACAGCTTTGATCTACATAGATGCTAGCTCAGCACTGAGAGACTGTGTGGAATGTGATTCACCAAGGCAGTTCTGGGCAGAGCCAATGACCTGGAAAACTCATTCTTGACCTTCCTGGCCACGGGTATCCTCTTATCTCATACCGGTTACAATCATCATAATCAGTGTTTAATAATTCTTCAAGTATATATTAAAATACCCAAATTCTCATCTATTTCAGATTGACTCTTAAGTATTAACATAAGCATTTCCAAAAAGTAAAAAATTAATTTTTCAATTTAACAATTAATACAAGCCTGTAAAGTGGCAAAAGTTATACTTTTCCTCCAAAAAGGCTGAAAAATGTAAACAGCTGTCATAGAGTAGAAAAGCTTTTCTAGATATAATGTGTAAAACGTAAGCACTTGAATGTGCATTTATTAAGAGGCAATGAGCAAAGGGGTTAGAGTGTGGCATTTTGATTCAGACACACTTGGGTTCAGATGCTAAGCTTTACTTTCCTCATCAGTAAGATGGGGTTACAAATAGCACCTGTGTAAAAGCACTCCGAAGGTTAAACGAGAGTGCGTGTGAGGCATTTAACAGGGCCTTCCTCTAACCAAATGCATCAGCAACATTATAAATACACTGGTTTCAAATGTACGGTGTTCTGCATCCTGACTGAAGCACTCAACATTTTGCTACACATGCTCTCTATAAACTCAACTTCTCGACAATTTTTGCAGCAGGAAAGAACGTCTGTTTCAAAAATGAAACCATAGCACACATACCTTTTCATGGGGAGTATGGGTCTGAGAGAACAGACACTTAGCTAAGGCTCCACCATATCATAGGGTTACAACATAGCCACTGCTCACAGCTCTTCCTCATGCCCGACCAAAGACTGAATATCAATAAAACCTTGTACTCCGCCTACTGTATTAGTGATGAATGTTATGAATATTGAAGACATTTTTACATCTCTTATTTTATTCATTCAAACCTATAAACAGTTATTAGATTTTTCTTAGGGGTTAAGCACCTGCCTTGCATTGGCGGGGGGTGGGGACTACCAGGGCAATGGGAACAGAGGTCAGGCCCCAACTTTCCACACCCATAACCACCAGCATTTTTGTGATTCTTCTTTTTCCAAATATAATTGTTATTTTCCAAATGTTAAAATTTTTCTTAATTGTTAGAGAAATATCCTTTTATGCCATTCACAGATACCTTCTTTGACTAGGTCACAGTATGATGGATATGCAGAAGATAAAGCCTCACCTATGATTATACAAAGTCCTTCCACTGCACACACAAATGGGAAAACAGCTGCTACCATGTAGTCAGGAAATTGCATAGTTACCTCATCTTGCTGAAGCAACTCAGATTTGATTATACGCTTTTTTGATAGTCAAACCCATTACTAATAAGGGTGGCTCTTAGGTGCTAATGTTCTAAGTTTATTTAGAAAAAGGGTAAATGAGCCTAAGAGATATTCAAGATATCAAAGATGGCAACTATAATTTCAACCGTAACTCTCTTCTTATGACTTAAGATTATATACTATAATAACTGTGGCAAATGGCAGTCTAGTATGGATTAGAATAATTCTGTCTCACTTCCTTGACCCTGAAACAGTCATTCTAACTTGGACTGGAAATCTGTACCATCAATACATCCTCTTTCTGAACTCACATACTGTCTTTAGTGAGACTCCAAGACAGTGGTATAATTTTTCCTTCAAAAGAAGGAAGCTTTATTGATCTCATTCTAAGAAACTGAAGGAATTGAATGATAGCACAGGGAGGCTATTGCTGTCACCAGTACTTGTCATCATCTGCACAGGAATCAAGCCATGAGAGAAAGAGGTTTGAAATGCCATTGGGAAATCTTGGCTGTCTGAAAATGTCTGCACATAAGAGGCCAATGGATTCACCCATGGCATATAAGTTTCCCCAGTGGAGTGCTTATCAACATTTTTCCATTTCAAAGCACACACAGGAAATAATAATATTTCCTGGGGTAAATCGGAGTAAATTTGGGAGTAGCTATATAAGGCATGGTGATAAAATAATTATATCTCTTTATAAAGCAAAGTATTAAGGACAATACTTGATATTTAACTGGAAGAATACATCCAAGTAAAACCTTAAAATTTCAAATGAGAAGCTTGAGCTTGCTTCAGTGAACCTAACTATAATTTTCATCAGATCTTTATACTGAAATGACCAAAAGCAATTTCTGATTAAGACTTTTTTAAATGATGATGTCTCCAAAATCTGATAGTCATTATCAACAAGAAACTTTGTTCCTACAAACAGGTGATAAAAAATTTAAAACTGTTATTATAGCAATACAAAAATTAATAGTTGGAAATTAGGTTTAAAGAATATAATCATTATTCTTTTCTTCCACTGACAAATGCAATGTTGAAATATTCTGTGGTAATAAAAAAGGATCTTGAATGTAGGTATTTTAAACTAATGATGGAGCTCTGACTTGCAGAACATGCATACATTGTTAGAACAACCATCCTAGGTTACCCTGGATATCACTAAAGAGACACAAACAGTAGAAGCATCAGAATAAAAGCTTTAATTATTAGCCACTGTGTGGAATTGTACCCATGACGAGTCACTCCTCTCCTCCCATGGGCTGGAGGTTGGACTGCTGCTCTGTGTGGTTCTCTTTGAGTGCCTCCCGCAGTAACACTGCCCTCTTGTTCTAGTGGCAGAGCTACTCCTTGGCTCCACGCTTGAATATCAGGGTCCAGTGGTGAGAGCCAGATATGGCTAGGAGCACTCACCACCTGAGAAGACCATGGGCAATACTCTTGTAACCTACTTCTCTTGGGCTGCTCTTGGAGGAGGTCCAGAAGAGGAAGCTAAAAATCAGATGCTATTGGCTTTGGGACTCCAAACAGCCCCTGAGGATCACGAAGGCTGCCTATTCCAGAGGGATCCTTATCTCACAGTACCTACCTCTATAACTCTTCTGTAGCATACACACTTTGAAAAATTTTTTATGAAAGTTTGCCCTAGGGTCTAGAATAACTGATTAAATACTTATATACATTAATCACAGGATGACAGTGAGGTGCCCCTTCTTCCCTAAAAACTGGGAGAGATGATTATAAGAGAGTGCATAACATCTTTATCTCATTAATTATTGTATTTTTAGTTCCTAATGCAAAGAAGGAACTCAATAAATATATTTTGAAAGAATAAGTGAATAATGCAAGTGGGTTTGCTCCCTGATGGTTAAAATTAGTCAAGGTAAATTCACTTGGGAACATAAAGAGACTCTAGGGTCATGGACAACATTATTGGAATAGTAGCTTAATTTATTCATCAAATGTTATTCAACAAATTTGTTTATTCAACCAGTAATTATGGAATTCCTACCATGTAGCAGGCACTATTCTGAGCGCTAGGGATCTAGTAGTGAACAGAAGAGTCATAAATCTGTCATGGAAAATAGAAGACACTGAAATAAACAATTTAAATAAGTTCAACATATATATGTTGAATTTTTTTGAGGTACGACAAAAAATAAGACATTGATGAGGAATAGGGAAGAGTAGAGAATTTTTAAAAAGGAATTCTGAGAAAATGACATTTGAACAAAGACCTAAAAGAAGTAAGGGAATAAGCCTACAGGCATGTGGGAAAAGTGTATGGCCGGTTGCAGGGGCAGCCAAGATAAAGGCCCTGAGACTGGAACATGCTCTTATGTTCAAGAGATGATAGGGAGACCAGTGTGGCTGCAATGGAATGAGTGAAGGGGAAACAAACAGGGGAGAGTAATGGTCTAGATCTTGTCGAACCCTGAAGACTGCATTAAGGATATATCTTTTCAATCTGAGTGAGATAGATATAATGTTAGAGGTAGAGGGGATGAGCAAAGGATTAACTTGACCTAGCCTTTAAAAGGACCTGTCTGTATGCCCCATTGAGAACAAACCAAAAGAGCAAAAAGATAGAAGCAAGTATACCAGTTAGGAGGATTTTGCAATAATTCAGAGGAGAGATGGTGGTAGTTTGGAAAAAGGCAGATGCAGTGCAAATGATGAGAAGTCAGATTTAGGATATGTGTCAAATACCAAGCCAGAAAGATTTGCTGATGGAGTCATTGTGGGGTGTGAAAGAAAAACAAACAAACAAACAAACAAACAAACAAACAAACGGAGTCAAGGCTGGTATCCAGGTTCATGTCCTGAGCAACTAAAAGAATTAATCTGTAGTGAAGACTGCCTTTAGCTTAACTGGTACAAGTCTACCAATGAAATTATTTATCAAAATGGGACTCAGAGAAACAGCTTGGCTCTAGTACTTTCTTCTCTTAAAAACTATTTTATAAAAAAATGGTATATATAAAAGTTTAGAAAGTAATATAATAAACCAACTTCAATAATGATCAACATTTTGTTAGTTTTGTCTCTTGTATTCCCTGTCCACACATTTTTATTTTCCTGGAGTATTTGAAAGCATGCTAGCCATCATGTTACTGTTAGAGAAGGTCATCAAGAGAATGTGACTTCCAGGTGACCCACCAGCTGGACCCAGGCAATTAGATGCTGTTCACCCCTTCCCCTGCCCCTGGAATGTATGCTCTGGGTACCATTCTCACAGTGGGAGCTGCTTCAGGGATGCAGCCTGGAGAGGGGGAGGTGTTGTTGAGACCACCTGGACTAAATACATGAGTGAACCCAGTTAAGGCCTCTATATAACTTTTAAGATTCTGGCAGGGAGGTGCAGAAACCTCCGCATCTGGTGGCCACCCAAGACAAGCTTCATATGCAACTTCCCTTGTTTATTAAACCTGCCATCTACCAATGTGGGATGGTCTGCCTCTTTCTGCACACTCTTTACCCTCTGGGTATGGAAGCCAGTTTTAGGTTTCATCCAGGAAGCTCCTGCAGTTGCAACCCAACAGTTACTTCCTTCTGAAACCATTCAGTATACTTCACTAACTGATACTGAATTTTTTATGCACCTATCATGACATTATTATACCTGAGAAAGTTGGCAATGATTTAATACTAATACACAGGCCATATTTAAATCTCACTAATTTTCTCAAAATTATCTACTAACAAGTGGTTTGTTTAGATCAAAGTGCAAACAAGAGCCTCACATCACATTTTATTCTTATGCCTTTTAAGTCTCTTTTATTCAAAAATGGCTCTTTGTTTCCTCTTCACATTTCTTCTTTGTCTTCTCCTTCTCCTTCTTTTGCAGAAACTGGGTCATTTGTCTTAAAGAATGTCCCACATTATGAATTTGGCTGATCATCTTTTCCTGAGAAGATTTTTAAAAATGGCTTTCTATGCTACATTTTTAAGTGATAGTTTTTTTCTTCTTAAGACTTGATTTGTTCAACCGTAATATTTTTGGATAGAATATACATAGATGGTGTTAATTCCTATTGCACCATTAGATTTGTAATCCATTGATGGATATTACTTAGATACATTATTAATTGGGATTGCAAAATGGTGGTTTTCTAATTTTATCATTCCTCCTGTACTTTGATCAGGCATTCTATCGAAAAGAACTCTCCCTGGGGTCTCTGGGTGGCTCAGTCAGTTAAGCGTTGGGTGACTATTGATTTCCACCCAGGTCATGATCTCATGGTTCTTGAGATCGAGCCCTATATCAGGCTCCTCATTGACAGTGTGGAGCCTGCTTGGGATTCTCTTTCTCCCTCTCTGCCCCTCCCCTGCTCACCCACTCTCTCTCTTTCTCTCTTTCTCAAAATAAATAAATAAACTTAAAAAAAAAATGACTCTCCCTTATCAAATATTTGGTTACCCTGAAATAAAGTTTCAGAGGAAAAGAAGGATATTTAGCAGTTTTTCTTTATTTGTTAATCTGTAGAATACTGAATTTGTTCATTGAATTGTCCATTGTGGTAAACAGTGACTTTTACTTTTTAAAAATTATCGTATTATGTCATTATATCATTAATATATATTCTTATATATTTGATGTGTTGCAACCTATTGTAATAACTTTTTCTTGATGATTGATTTATACTATGCTAGACCAGTGAAAGCTCCTTTAGCTTGGGGTTCCTCACCACCTCCCCTGGGGCTCATTACTGAATGAAAGAGACTTAATAGTTTATTAGTCTTTGATAGGTTTCTGGCATAAGAAAACTATTGTATATTTCTTGTACCAGACACAGAATCAGCCATGTCTCTTTGTACCCCTAGTTTCTGTTATGTAAAATGGTATTCAGAGACCACAAACTATATGTTAGGGGTCCTTTTTATTGTAGATTGTCATTGTCTTTAGGGTCAGGATGTTATAAGGGGAAAAGGATACTGATTCTGGAATTTGTACCTTCTGATAGGTCTTACTAGACAATCAGTCTTTATTGGCATTTTGGTCAGGACTGACCTAAATGTTTCTAAGTGAGCAGCATCCTAATCCTGGTCACTAAGCCCCAGTAATACCCCACAAACACTACCAATCACTGTTAAGTTTAAATACTTTCAGTAAGAGTTACTACCTTTGGTTGAGATCCACTGAGGATTATGCCCTCTCTGGCTTCATTTCCATGCTCACCAACAAGGAAAAAGTATGAGTACTATTTTGGTGTTACAATTTATGTTAATTTTGGGGAAGAGATGCCCTGAACAGAGAATGTGACCATCTGGAAATTAGATGACTAGTTATTTATTACAAAATTGCTATTAGATATCATACATTAGCCTACTGTAATTTTGGTTAATGTTAGTGCTCACTGAAAGACTGAGTACTTTGGGATATACTGATACATTTTATTTAATTTTCTAGATGCACAAGACTGAGAACTAGAACCTGAATTTTGATGAATTTAACAAGGTAATTTCACTTTTGAAGATGAATTATATTTTCTTTAATGACTCTCCATTTAACTTACCTTGTACATATTTTTATTCACTTCATTCCTGGTGAAGTGATACTGGTGATACGTAAACATTCCAGAGGAATAAAAAGATGAACACGGTGTTTGGAATTTCCTATTAGCCTAATCATAATGAAGAGCTAATTCTACAACTGCTCATTGGATCAATGGCAGATTTCCCATAGGTTTCGGTTAGTACTTATCTGGCTGTTGCTCAGAAAATCTAACTAACTTGGCCCAGCCAGAAAAGGGGAATTTACTGGGTCACATAACTGACAGTTTAGGATTAGGACAAACTTCCGACATGGCTTAGTTCAGATGCATAAACAAAGTTATTAGGATCCGCTTCTGAGTCTGTTGTCTCTGGGTCTGAGTTGCTAGCATTTTTAGGTTGGTTCCATTCAATGTCACAAGATGGATTCAGTTGGGCCAAGCCTTCCCTCTTCTAAATCCCAGTTTACAGAGGGTGAAGGAAGGGAGGGAGGGAGAGAGAGACACAGAGACAGAGAGAGAGAGAGAGGAGAGAGAGATGGAGAGAGAGATGGGGAGAGAGAGAGAGAGAGAGAGAGACTGATATTTCCAGAAGCCCCAGAAAATATGCCTGTGCATCTCATTGGCTCTAACCAGATTAACAGATTAACTACCCACTCTGAACTAATCACTTTGGCCAAGGGGACTTGTTACCCTGATTTATTTAAAGCTATCAGAACCTTTTCATGGAAAAAATCACAAAGGGGTCTGAGGGAAAAAGGAATGGGGAAGGGAAGTTTTTGGCAGATGGTTACTATTTCTCGGGGGGGAGGGGGAGCAGATACTAGAAGCAAACTAGCTAATTACTTAATTTCTCAATCTGGTTATTAAAAGCCTTGAGAATTAAAAGCTAAAAAAGCAATAGAGTATATTGTTTAAAAAACTGAATTTATTTCACTCTGCAAATGAAGGATATCTATGACCTATAGAGTCAATGATTTTAATAAGAATTTCATGTTGCTATTCAAAATGAAATAAGAACTCCCCTTTCATATTGCAAGCAGTAATTATTGGAAATCTACAAATCTGTAGCATGTATATATTAATGTTCACTCTTAACCATGCCATAAACTAAGCTGAAGTCATGCGTTAACCCATGGAAGATTTCTTTAGGTTGAAATTATATATATATTCATTAATTTTTTTAATGTTTATTTATTTTTGAGAGAGAGAGAGACACAGTGTGAGAAGGGGTGAGACAGAGAGAGAGGGAGATACAGAATCCCAAGCAGGCTCCAGGCTCTGAGCTGTCAGCACAGAGCCCGATGCCGGGCCTGAACTCACAGACTGTGAGATCATGACCTGAGCCGAAGTCGGCTGCTCAAGCAACTGAGCAACCCAGGCATCCCTATGTATATTCATTTTTAAAGCAAGTCGTTAAAGAAGGTCCATTGAAACCTCAATTTATTGTTTCTTCTTTGTTTTGCTTACTTATCATATTAGAATTGGATAATAAATGAACTGTTCTGATAATGATAAGTAAGCAAACATAAAAAGCAACAGTTCCTTATTTATTCTTAGAATACAAGAATTAGTGAAAATGGAAAATTAAAGCCATATAGGACATTGGTTCTTTGCTTACAAAGGAGATGGAACATACACCCTGATCTTTAACAGGTAACTGGAATTGTTCTTTCTTGGTGAACGTAAAACTAGAAAGAAAACTAGCAGAACAGAATTTAATCTGCTAGAGTGACGCATTATTCCTAAAATATAGTCTCACAACAATAAAGACCATTTTATTTTTGGAAAAAAAGGGTGACATGAAAAATCATCCCTACTGACAATAAGAGAAGTCAGATAGGACTTATCAGAATGATATTAGCTGTGGCCCCAAGTCCAATTACAATGACAAAAGCTGCAGTTCATCCCACTCTCTCCCCTTTGCATTTCTCCCAGGAAGAAAGGCCAACTGCTCCCAGACCATATATAAAGAAATGTATACAAGGGGCTCAAAGTGTAAACTGTTGTAGTTATTGGGGTGCACTGCCTTTCTGCCCCTTTAGGAATTAAGAGTTTATTCCACCAGCTCCTGAGAGCTACTCAAAGATTTGATGTGCCATTAGTTGTTATTCTTCTTTGAGGATTTCCTTTGGAAGACTGGGTGAGGAAGAAGACCGTGTCACCTAAGCTCCTTTCAAGGGCAACCTGCATCCATGGAGCTGTAATGGCTTGACTCTCTTGACCCAACTCAAGTTAACTCTGAGAAATCATCCCAGCACTGGAGCTACCCAGGGGTTGGCTGAGATCTGATTGGGATTGCAATGCCCAAACCAAATCTAGTTTTCTTTCCCTCCCTTAATCTTTCCATTTTGCAAAATTGCTCTCTAGTTAGCTGGTACTAACATTTTCTTAAATTTCTCAGTATTTTCTCAGATATTATGGCACTAAATATAGAAAACAGGTATCTTAACAGCACTCAGTAAAACCTGAGAGAGAGCATCAGGGGGGGTTAAGGCACTGTAAGGCTGTGAAATAAGTGGGCTCAGAATGGGCATAAATCTAGCTTCTGGTTATGCCAAGTGTTTCTGTATCCCATTGAGGTGGCCAATGTTCACCTTTGGTGTAAATAATGCAGTTCCTGGGATTGCTAGGAGCATCTTCTGTTGTAACCTTACACTTTTTTTTTTATTCTAAAACCCAACTTCCTATCATGCCAAGCAAAGTGCTTTGCGCTTAATAGGCCCCTTAAAAACACTGGCTATATACACTGATGCAATGTTATTAATGAATAATTAAATTGATAAGTTATTTGTATTAAAATCAGTGTCAGATAATACTTTCTTCCTTGAAGAATGATCATGTTAATTGAATAAGAAAATGATTAATTTTGTTTAATTCAATTATAGTAACTTGTTTCTCAAGAATTCATTAACCAGGTCCCAGCAACTCCACTTACTAGTTTGATAATCTTGAGCCAATTTCCTAACCTCACTGAGTTTCACTTTCCTCATCTAGGGAATCAGAATAGCGATAACATTTACTTTATTAATGGAAGAACCAAATGTAATAAAGGACGTAAAGCAATCAGCACAGTGTCCCTCACAGAGTAAGCATTTTATGAGTGCTTGCTTACTCTTGCTACAGTTAGTGTTCAAATAGAAGCGAAGGGGATTTTCTGATGGGGCCCCTCATCTTCATGACCCTTCCATATGACTCTTGCTCTCTGTCTGCCCTTGAGCTGGGAGCTCAACATCCTACCAAGTGTAAGTGAGGTTCTTCCTAGATTACTGGTCTTGCCCTTTCCATAGGATTGCTTTTCTCTGAGAGTGACATATTAAGCTCTTCTCTGAGGGCAGTGGGTTCTCCCTGAAGTGCTCAGTCTGCTTTATTTTTATGTCCAATAATGTCATAATACCATTTTCTAAACTGCACTTTTCTTTTTATAAAAGCCTTTTGTCATAAGAAAAGTACCAGTGTAAGTGACATTCAGCTCCATGTATGTGCTCAAAGCCTTTGCATTGTCCCGAGGGAATTAAGTTGAATTGGGTTATTTGAAGGAATGGAGATTCAGATGCTTCTCCTAAGAAGGCAGCATAAGCAGAACAGAAGTGTTAGAGCCAGGATCACCGGAGCTCAAATTATGGAGTGGCCTGTAGTAATGTATATGTGAACTTTCTTTCTATCTTTGTATCTTCACAACTTCGTATGTGTGAGAGTATTTTTTTTTGGTGGGGGGGGGGGAGAGACAAACAGCATACCTGCATGTTCATGAGTAGGGGGTCAGAGAGAGAGAATCTTAAGCAGCCTCCACACCCAGCCTGGAATCCGACACAGGGCTCTATCTCACAACCCTGGGATCATGACCTGAGCTGAAATCAAGAGTTAGAGGCTTAACTGACTAAGCCACCCAGGCACCCCTAGCCATACTTTTTTTTTTTTTTAACTTTATGTTTTTATTTTGAGAGAGAAAGAAAGCATGAGTCAGAGAGGGGCACAGAGAGACAGAGAGAGAGAGAATCCCACGCAGGCTCCACACTGTCAGTGCAGAGCCCAATGTAGGGCTCCAACCCACAAACCGTGAGATGGTAACCTGAGCCAAAGTAGGACGCTTAACCGAGCCACTCAGGTGCCCCTACACCTATACTTAGAGAGGCATGTCATTTGTTCAGGATTGACCATAATAATTAAATGTGAGTGCAGGGAATATGGGGCACTTTTTTCCATGCCTAACCCTATTCCCAATCTGTTCATCATTTATATTATTTAATACTCACTACAACTGTCTAAGGCAAATCCTACTGTTAGCTTTATTATATACACAAGAAAACAGAAGCACACATAAGTTAGAGGATTTGTCTGAGTTTCCAGAGCTCCTCATGATGAAGCCAGGGTTCCTGACTCCACCCCTCTCATTCTTAGTTGATAGATTGCTTCTTTGCATAATCATTTCTAATCCTCAGAATAACAGTACTGTTGTTTACCGACGTCAGTGTCATTTTAAGAAGCAAAGTTGGAGGGAAAAGGGAAGAGAAAGAAAAAAAGAAGACAAAGAAACATGAAAGCTTGTCGGTGGGACAGCTTTTCATGTAGCCTTTCCTTGGCAATATAAAATGGGGAAGAGGTTTCAAATAGAAGAGAAAATAAGCTTGTTTTAGAATGTAAGCACTGTGAGGGCAGCGATTTGTGTCTGTTTTGTTCCCTGTTTATCCCTGGCACTAGAAAGTGCCTGGTCCCCTGTATCTCTTATGTCAGTAAATGAATGAATTTGGGTAGTGTGTGCCCTTGCTGAAGCAGGTCCCTATGAGCTGGGGAGTATTTCTGGGGTATTTTGCACAGAAATGTTGCAACTACAGGTGCATTAAAGTTTAACTACACAAGTATCAGAACAGTGTGTGTCGAGGTACCCAGGAAATGGCTAGATCCAATCCTCTGTTATGCTCAGAAGCTGGAGATCCAATATCTTCTTTCATTTTACAAAAATGTTTTGTGTTTGAGCCATACTCTCTAGAGTATGGACTGTGAATCTAAAATCTTTCCTAAATTTTTACCTTTTCGTCTCTAGTCTTTTAATATTTTCCCTATGTATTTATATTTTCTATTTTACTTATCTACTTATTTCTAATTGTTTTTCTATTTCCAAGAATATCATTTTTCCCTTCTCAATTACACTTCTCCATGTCTTCTTAGCAGTTTTTGTCGCCAGATTTGAGTGCCTTACTTTTTCTCTTGAACTGTTTTTTTTTTTTTTTTTTTTTTATGTATTTTTCTAAAGTACATTTTTGGACATTTTTATCCAGGAGTAACAAGTAGCTGGTGTGCTACTGGGTCACTGGATATTGGAAACTCTCTCTGTTGCTCTGGCTCTTCAATGACCTGATCTGGCTAGACTTCCAACTGGTCAAAGTGTAGTCATTGCTCTGCTGTCCTCTGGTGACCAAGAAAACGGAAAACAAGTCTGATGTGAAGATAAGTTTTATTTTTATTTTGTATGTAAACACCTTTTTCTATGCCTGAATGCTTGAAGGATTAAAAAAATTTTCTTGGTGAAACAGATTCTTAACTATGAAATCACGACCTGAGCCAAAGTTGGACGCTTAACCAACTGAGCCACCCAGGCACCCCAGTTTTGACTTTCTTGTTTGCTCTCTTGCTCTTGGGAAATTTCCTAAATCTACTGTCCACTAAAGTTGTCTTAATCTTAGTATATTTCTAACATGTTAAAGAAATAAGCGGATCTTCTAAATCAAGAATTGGTAAACTATGGTGCATGACCTGCTTTTGTTTGGCTCATGAGCTAAAAATGGTTTTCACATTTTTAAAGGGTTGCTAAGAAATAATAATAATATATTATTATATATTATTTTTATTATTAGCAGCAGCAGCAACAGCAACACAGACGATATCTGGAATTCGTAGCCTAAAATACTTACTATCCTCTTCTTTATAGACAAGTTTGGTGACTCCTGTTTTTAAATCAAATACTCATTTTGCTGCAGTCTCTAATCTGTTCTTTATTGCCTCAACTCAATTTTTAAATTTATTTATCCTATTTTCATATGAAAAATTTATTTCCTGGTCTTGGTTTATCTTTTTTATGGATTCAATAATTTTTTCTAGATACAGCCTTTCTTTCCCTGGCAATATAAAATGGAAGAGGAAGCTTCAAGTAGAAAAGAAGATAACTTATTTTAGAGTACGAGCATATGAAGGTGAGGATTTATATCTATTTTTGTCCCTGTATTACTCCTAGTGCTTGAAAGTGGGAATTAGGACGTTAGCTACAAGGAAAACACTTCTTTGGGGAGGCAGGAAAATTTGTTGCAAAGTTTGTATGTGTGTGTCCATATTCATGCTTGCAGTTCCTAAAGTTGTTCAAGTAATTTTCTTTCTGCCAGCTGACCTATGGCTATCCTCTCCCACTACCTCCAGATGGAAAGTTGGGATATCTGTGATCCATTAAAAATTCTTTTGCTCAAGGGAAGAATGGAAAAAGCTGTCAAAGAGGCTGTTATTTTTGCCTTAGTCCCCCATCACTTAAGGGGGGAGGTGTCATTTCAAACATTCTCTGACTGACATGGCTATGTTTTATGAGTCTGCAGTAGCAAATTTCATGGTTTACCTTGGTTTGGTCACATTAGGTGGAGGAATGGTGATCAGGGCCACAGTCTGTTGAATGTATCTGGCTACCGAAATAGTGTCTGAAATTCTTAAATTTGTTCAATTTGCTAGTCTTCCAAGTGTCCCCAAGGGACTCTGCTTCCCTCTTGAGCCATGCCAGTTTTAGATGAGAAGTTCCGAGGGCTCTGTTGGAAATCCTGTTATTACCCATGTGGGTACCTTCTCACATCCTTCATTCTGCTGATTTGCCAGCTGGTTATTGCTTTTTGTAAACTTGCTCACCTGTACTGTATCTTAAAAGGGATCTTTTAAAATTTTTGTCTTAATGACAATTTTTTTCTCCATTTTCTATCGCTGGTAAAGTGTTTAAATATAATTTTCATTTTGGACATTTCAAAGAAATTTTGGAAGAGACTCAGTTGATTGTTCTCAAACAGCTATCCTTAAACATATGTACTTCAGTGCATTTCCAAAGAAATTAATTCTTTTAACCCTCAGACAACCTTGTGAAATAGAACCCCCCCCCCCCCCCCCTCTCTTTTAGGTCTTTACACTCTTTATATAGAAAATAAGCTTCAGAGAGATTAAGTGGCTGTCTCAGGGTCACATGACTGGTAAATGGTTTCAGCTTCCCTGTCTCACACTCTGTCCTCCACCTGGAGATTTATGCAGAGGTGAAACCGGTCCACTCCCCTGGTGTGATTAGAAGTGATGCTAGGAATGTCCCTTATCTACATCAACCACATCACCTTTCCTTCCACCATTCTTGTGAAACTATTGGATTTAAAAAAAAAATCTAACTCTTAGAATTCAGTGAGAATATTAATTTTCTTTACCGGAACCAATTTACAAAAATTGGTCCAGACTACATTGGGGTGTACACCTTCTGATCTGTTGGTATTTGACTTTCATCCATTTGATCCCCTTATAGCTCAATGCATCCTATTTCCACAACTTGCAGTTTAAAAGGCAAGTGATTTGTATCCATCAGCTCAGCAGTGACAAGAGGGCTAAATCCATCATCGGGTATTACTTGGTCTTCCCGCATGGACTGCCAAATGCCTTCCAAAGCCACTGAAATTGATGGTGACAATTTTCCACATTCTTCATTTATGGTTTACATTGTGACTTTCTTCCACTTCAATCTCTCTAGGGACTAAATCCAGTCTGTTTTGTGTTAGATTTTACAGTTATAACCTATTTCATCTTTTGAAGTTGCACCTTGAAAGAGGCTTTTGTTACATCTGTGAATCAGCCAAAATACTTACAGGTAGCAAGACTTCCGTTTTAGGTTCTGTTGCCTTTTACTGTTTTCTTTAAACTGATCAGGGGGAATATATTATAATTTGGTGATGTCAAATGCTTCCAGTATTTATGTTTTGCGTTGATCATCTTCCTATTTTGTTGGGTTTTATTTGACAACGACTTCTACTTCCAGTGAGTGGCTGCATGTATACTGAAGTTTGGGCCAACTCCAGTCTGTTGGACTGGTTACATTGAAAGCATATCTGCTGGTGGGACATCATGGAATATCCTGTTAACTTTACGGTTAATGGGAGTTGGTTGGGGGCAAAGAGAGGAAGCCAAAATGCTTGAGTAGTAGGCACTAGAGACAGTTTTAGCCATGCAATATTGATGTAGACAGCTATTTTCCACGGCACTGAGGAGAGTTGGACTATTTATTTGCAACAAAACCCTTACAGAATTCATGAAGCAAAGAGAGAGAACTCCAAAAAGACAGAAACTATGGAGACTAGTTAACACTAATTCAACCAGGAACATGTCCTTAGTATGAGAAACCCTAGTTTTATTTTTCCAGTAGCATATGGAGAACTTTTTTTTTTATCTATACATGTTGAACTGGCCTTGAAGTTCTATGGCTGAATATGGATAACATTTTTAAATTTGTTATTTTTTTTACAAAAGGTTTTGGTTGCTTTTGAATTTACTCTATAAGTTTAATAACTGAGATTTCTAAACTTTAAAATTTGTGGGACTTTCTTTATTTTCCCCATCAAGTTCCATTTCCCTGATTATGTATGGAATTGATGTAAGGGAAATGCAGCAGATACAATCACGGCTGTCAAATTCAAACACCAACTAGAATTTTTTAGTAACTATATTGTTGTAAAGCAAACATCTTTTATCGAAAATATTCTATATCCAAAGTTCTTAGAAAGTTGCTTTGAGCTTAAGATGATGCTGAGGTGAATAAAATCTGTGCCCTAACTGGAAGGGATCATTTTTCCTGCAGGGGGGTATCTGACACATTACGTATAAGTGGATCGAAGCATGAAAGCTAGGGTTTCATAATTAAAGTTTCAGTTTGAATGTATATTTTAGAAAAAAAAAATGATAGAAACACGTGAGAAAGGACGACAGATGACAAAGGAATTATTGTCTAGGAAGTGGACTCACTTCAAATAGACACGTAAACATGTTAAGTATGTTCCACACTCATTAAGTGGAAGTCGTGTTCAAGCAAGAATGTACTGAGCCACAAGTCATACAGGCACTCACTCCCGGACCACCTTTTTATTATCTTTGTTTGTGTCCTCTTCTTTGTATCCATTTCATGCTCATGAGGTCAACTGTGGGCATACAACCTCCATGGAGAGAAGATCCAGGAGAGGTTTTCTGTTTATAGACGGCCTTGTATCTGAAGCTATTGCTGCTTCCCCCAGACTGTGGTGGAAATTTCTTAAGAATTTCATCAGAGTCCCTTAGGAACCTTTATTGGAAGGTTAATTCTGAAGCTACTTGTTCTACTGGCTGTAACTTTGTTCGTCTACACTTGAGAACATCTGGTACAAATAAAGCATTGGAGGGTGATAGAGAAGGAAACTTTCTTTACATCCACACAGCTAACCCGAAATTCAGTCTTTGTAATTTTCTTCATACGGTTTTTTAATTGTCTTATTTCTATACTGGGATTTTCTCCTTCAATACTTTTTGTTCCTCAGTAAGGTGTCATATCTTGGAGTGGCTTATCCTATTTATGGCTCCTTCTGTTACCACGTTCATTTTGGATTAAATCGTCTCTGAGCACTGTCTGTGGAGGGAGAAGCAATTCCAAATTCAAAAATATCTGGACTCTAAAATTGAAGCCCTGTATGGTTGGTTAATGGAAGTGGGGTGGCCACAACACACAGAGCAGGTAGAAAGTTCTTGATAAGAACTCACTGAGGACAAATTTCAAGTCAGGTACCAACACACTGATTGTTATCCACATCAGGGCCCTGGGTACAATCTTTGAATGGCTCCAGACATCTTATGGAATGAAAGTAAAGCTTCTTTTCATGGTGTATATGACCTCTGTGTCCAGCTCTGGACATCTATTCTGTCACCACCTTTGAGTACTAGTTCCCTATACGCTGAGTGTTCTATATTTCCGTTCCTGTCCCTGTCCCTGTGTTATCTTTTTACCTGAGAGTGGGTCTACCTGCCCATATTTAACAGGCTAAACTCTTCACATCCATCATTTATCTTAGGTATGACCTTCCCAGAACAATCCTATGCCTACTTCTTAAATGAAGACCATGCACCATACTGTACACAAATTGCTTGTTTGCACAGTGTGTTTCTGTTTCTTTGTTGTATTGCTGGGAACCAACCCAGTACCTGACACAGATTACATTTATACATAAGAAACAAGAACAAACAGATGGAACAATAGCCACAAATAGATAGATGTTAGTCTAATCAGAAAGAGTATGAGGAATGAAAATTCATTTCAACTTTAGTGTAGATAAAAATTCTATCAGGCCTACTACCACAAGACTTCTTTTCCACACACACAAACTTTGGTTATTTTTCACCTCAGAAGTGGAATTTCTTGTTCTTCTTTGCCTACTGGATAAAATCCAAATGCCTTATGTAGGCACAGAAAATGTGAATTCTGGATCCTAATTTCCCTGTCCCAATTTCTTCTACTATTCATTCTTTACTTAAAAGCTTCACCACTTGCTAGTCATATGATTTTGAGACTGTTATTTCACTTGGAAACTCAATTTTCTCTCTGTAAAATGGGAATAAATGATGTAAAGTATATAATATTAATGAAATAATGATATATACTCAGTCTAGAACCATTGTTCAAAATGTTAATTACTATTAATATTGAGATATGTATTATGACTCCCAAATATTTTACTCCACCCAAACATATTTAAAATAGGTGTTGGGATATATGCTTTTCTGCCTCTTCGCTTTTGTTTGCCTTATTTGTATTTTCCTATTCAAATAATAATTAGTATACAAGATTAGTTGTCTAGAATCTAACTGCTTTGTATTCTCTGACAATCTAAATTGATATAATCTTTCTCTTTATTCTTATAGAAATTATCATGTTTACAATACATATGCAAATTATTGAATTCATTCATGCAGTCTTCCAACACATATTTATTGAGAACTTTTTGAGCATAACACACTGAGTCCTTGTGTTAAATAGTACAGATAGGTGGTAAATGAGATACCACTGTCATTACACGCAAGGAATTTTTGGTGCAGTGGTTTACCGAAGGAAATCTGGAGCCAGAGTTTTCATATTTGTAACTAGGTTCCATCACTAACTTACTACCTGACCTGAAAAAGTTAGTAAAACTCTGAGTCTTATAGGTGGAAATTGCTGAGAAGAGTATCTAGCACAGTAAGCATTAAATAAATGTTATCAGTACATTATTATTGTCAATGATATTACATTTTAGTAAGAGTGAAGGACCTTAAACACTTAAACATTTAATTTTTATCACAAAACTATTTTTGTGTTTAATATTTAAAAGAGAATTTGAGAAATCTGTCCAAGGCCCCAATCTGAATTCAAAAATACTCAAAAATGGGTGGAAAATTTATATGCTGATGAAATATTTTCAAAGACCCTAAAGAAAAATGGAGACTTTAAGGTAGTGAAAGAAAAGCTTCCTGAAAGACTTCCATTTCCATAAATAGCTAACTAGATGATTTGGACTAATCCTTCTACTAATAACTAAAAGAACTGGTCAAAAGTCTGTAAGATGGTGAGATATTGCCAGACCATTAAAAAGGGGAAGATAATAGCCCCTGAATTAAACCAGGGCTGCTTCTATCCAGGGACATTTTTCTAAAGCAGGTCAGAGCTAGGGCTCCATGAGAGACAGCTAAGGAACAGCTGTCAAATTCCTTTTGTCCACCAGAAGCAAAGCTCTCTGAGAATTGTCCACTTCCGTATTTCTTCTGCCAATTTTAAGAAAGTTGTTAAGAGACACACAGAACTTTGAGGCACAAACTCCTTGAACCGAAGAGAAAAGATCAAATTACAGTCTTCTCCAAAGGTGGAAATCTTGTTTTATATGGCCCCTATTCTGGCAAGGACCCTAAAAGGTTACATTATAGAGTGGGATTAGGAATAGTGCCCTGATCATCTAAGTATCATAGAAAATTCTGATGCCTTGGGTTTGCACTCTTTCTTCCAGGAACTTGGAAGAAAGATTAAAAAATAAAATAAAACTATTTCTGACACAAGATAATAAAACTCCAGATCTCAAATTATTTCTAAAAAGAATTTATCAAATAAAGTATCCAGCAAGCAATTAAAGTTTATGAGGCACAGGAGGCAATAAAACACAAACTAAAATCAGCAGAAACAATCGCCAACAGAAACAAATTCACAAGACCAAAAACATGAAATCATCCAAGACAGAATGTAATAGCACTCTGTTCATTATACTCTTAGAAACAAAATCTAAATGCAAAAAGTTTCTGCAAAGTACTGGAAACACAAAATATTATTTTGCAGCTTTGAAAAGGCTCCAACTATAAATGATATAACTGAAAAATATATAATAACTGATATTAAAAACAGATGACTCTTAGGGCAGATGAGATACAATTGAAGAGAAAATTATGAATAGGAAGATAGCTCAGAAGAAATTCAGAATGAAACAAGGAGAATTGGAAAACAGAGATATAGTTAAGAGAATAATCAATATAAAGGGTAAAACAAGAATATCTAAAATTCATTCATTTATTAGAGTTCCAGAAGTGTGGAGAAGAAAATGAGGAAGCAGTAACATAAAATAGTTATTGACAATTTTCTAAAACTGATCAATAAGCCCAACAGATGTCCAATGGGATAATTAAAAGGAAATTTACCGGGGTACATGGGTGACTCTGTTGGTTGAGCACCCAACTCTTGGTTTCAGCTCAGGTCATGATCTCACAGTTCATGGATTTTAGCCCCACATCTGGCTCTGTGCTGTCAGTGAGGGGTCTGGTTGGGATACTTTCTTGCTTTCTCTCTCTGCCTCTCCCCCACTCGTGTTCTCTCTCAAAATGAATAAATAAACTTAAAAAAAGGGAAAAAAAGGAAATTTACATTTGAACACATATAATAAGAGTGCAGAAACCAAAGTTTGCATAACTTCCAAACTATAGAAAACATGGAAGTGATTAAAACAGTTTTGGTGGCTTTTCAATATGTCAACTTGTCTAAACTGACTTACATTCCCAGAATTCCTATTCTCTAAGTTTCTGGTAGAGTAGTCCACAAGAGAAATTCTTCTGGGGAATTTGGAAGGTAGGAGTGAAGCAGCAGCCTTTTTGCAGCTCACACATATTTTCCCTTACCAGTGGGCCTACCCATTGACTTGAGTCAATGGCCAAGCCTGAAAACTGCTCCATCTTTAAGTATTTCTTTAGCTTCTCTAAGTCCTGAGTCAGGGGAATGTGCATTTAGTAACACGATGGAAGTCTCTGGCTTCTGCAAGACACCTGTATCATCAGGGTGAAAGACAAAAAGAGCTGTCATGGGTTCCAGCTTGTTCTTGCTCTCCTCTACCTTACTTCCATATTTCCTTTCCAACAGCCTACCTCTGGATTGCAAGGTCTAATATCAGATGTGAAAATGATAGCCTTACAGAGACTGCTTAACCAACTCTCATAATTGTGCATGGTCAAATCATGTGATAAATCCCTTTATACCTATCTTTATCTATCTGTATCATCACTTTTCCTAGTGGTATTGTTTCCCTAATTGAACTCTGATGCAGTAATCAATTATGCTAAATAAATGTAATAAAGGAGACAAAAATGAACATAGAACAGTCATTATCTATAGAAGCCAAATGGTAAAGTGGTAGGTATAAGCTCAAATATACTAGTAATTAGATAAAATATAAATAGCCTAAATGCTCTATACAAAATTCAAAGATTGTTGAACTGGATTCAAAAACACAACACTCAGACCGTATATTGTTCATAGGAGACACATTTAAAATATATGAAAAAAAGCAGAAAAAAGTAGCAAAATAAACTCAAAGAAATGTAAGGAAAGAAATAGTAGGGTCACCTGAGTGGCTCAGTTGGTTAAGGGTCTGACTTTGGCTCAGGTCATTATCTCACCACTCGTGAGATCAAGTCCCGCATCAGGCTCTGTGCTGACAGCTCAGAGCCTGGAGCCTGCTTCCGATTCTGTGTCTCTCTTTCTCTCTGCCCACCAACCCCCCGCACCCCCCCCCCCCCCCCCGCCGCTCACACTCTGTCTCTGTCTCAAAAATAAACACTAAAAAAAAAAGAAATAGTAAATAAAATAATACAACTAACCATATATAATACAATAACATAATAGAGTTTTGAAAAATATGGTATCACTAGAAATGTAAAGAAATTTCAAAGAAAACATAAGGATCTTATAAAAGACTTAATGCTAATAAATATTAATATCTAGTTGAAATGGATGCATTCTGAGAAAAATGAAACTTAACTCTGACACAGTGAGAAATAAATATAAGAATCATATATTTTTAAAGAAACCTTAATTTAATATCCAACCCCCCTCCCCCCCCACACACAGCCACTAATGCCTCACCATCAAATTCTACTGAATATTTTAGAAATTCTTATACAAATTCTTTCAGAATAAAAAAATCAGAAATTCCTCATCTCCTGTTTTGAAGTGGGTATGATTGTGGTTATAAAACTTGGAAAATTTTATTAAAAATATTATAGACCAATCTCCGCATGAACAAAGTTCAAAATAAAATATTAGTAAACCAAATATGTCTATAGATAAGAAGAATACTTCTTCACAATTAAGTTAGATTCATTTCAGGGTACAAGGTTGGTTTTACATTAACATATGAAATAATATAACTTACCACATTAGCCTAACAAAGAAGAGAAATCATATGATTATCTCATTAGATACAGAACAAGCATTTGCTATAGTTCAATATCTAGTTACGCTAGAAATTCATAAACTATAAAGATGAGAGAACCTCTTTAATTTAATAAAATATATCTTGAAGAAAACTTAGACCAATAATCATATTTACAAGTGAAACCTGAGAAGAATTTCCTTGGCCATTAGAAAATAGAAGGCTGTGCTTCTTTCCAATATCATAGCTAAATAAATTAAATGTATACTTACTGTGAAAGAAGAACTATTAATATAAAATAAAAATAAGAGCGGCACCTGGGTGGCTCAGTCAGTTGAATGTCTGATTCTTGATTTCAGCGCAGGTCATGATCCCAGCACCTGGGATCTAGCCCCGCGTCAGGCTCCATGCTTAATATTCTCTCTCTATCCCTCTGCCCTCTCCCCTGCTTGTGCGTGGTCTTTCTCTCTCAACAAACAAAAAAATAAACCAACCAAACAAACAAAACACAAAGCCTAAATACCAATCAGTCTACTACCACCAGATTGGCAAAATTTTAAGGTTGAAAACATCAAATATTGGTGAAGATGTTGAACCACAACTCTCAAGTTGGGTTCCAGCTTGTTCTCGCTCTCCTTTACCTTGCTTCCACATTTCCTTTCCCAATAGCCACCCTGGATATATGAAATGGTAATGGCTACTTTGGGAACAAGCTTGACACCATCTGGAAGATGCTGAAAACATTATTATGTTATCTTGCAATTCTGCTAGGCATGCATAAATATGCTAGGAAACACGAACAAGGACATTCATAGCAATACCATTTGCTATAGCTCAAAACTGGAAATACCTAAATTTCCATCAACATTAGAAAGGGTAAACAGACCATTGTATATTCATTCAGAAAACTAGACCTCAATGTATACATAGGCATGCAAAAAATGAATAAACCTTCATAATGTTGAGTGAAAGAAATCAGATATGGAAGAATACCAACTAATTGATTTCATTTATATAAACTTTAAAAATAGGAAACAAATTAAACCACATTTTTTCAAAATGAACAATTAGATAATAAAATGATAAAGGGAGGCAAAAAGGAATATGTTTTAAAACACTAAGGAGCATGGTTATCATTGAAATCAGGAAGGATATCATGATCCAGAAGGAACCTGTGGGGCTTTTTTAGCTGCTAGCCATGCTCCACTCTTGAGATTGGGCAGGAGGGAGGGGGGTGCGTTAAGGAGACATTTAATTTTACAGTTTTGTTAAATCATGTATGTCTTTTTGGATTTTCTGTATGTTTGTTACATATTATAACTTAAAAATAAGGCAGTCCAGGAAGACAAAAGAAATAACATGAATACGTATTAATAAGAAAGAAATACAAATCTCAGTTATTAGGAGATGATGCATGTTTGTGTATAGAGAAAGTGTTTAGAAATCTAAAGATTCTCCAGCCCCTAGTGTGGCTAGGTATGAAGATAAAGAGGCAGGCAGGGGCCAAGAAAATGGGATTTCACTGAAGGGATTTAAGTACATGAATCACTTGATCAGTCATGAATTTGCCTCAAAAATTCTGGTTTTAATTTGGCTTAAAGTGCTAAGGCTTTGCCCCTTATTTGGGATATTACATTCTTTCTGGTTACAGCCCCTGTGTCGTACCTTTTTCATGGTACAGTTTCAGTAACTATTTTGGATTGGATTTACTGGGAATCTGGGCCTCTGCAAATACTGTATTAACTTGAACAAAGTAAGTTTTCTCAAACATTGTAATACGGTCACTTCTGAAAATTATGAATTATATTTATAAGTTTTCTTGTCCTACATACAAATATAATTAGCATAAATACTATGTCTACATATCTAATAAAAAATGATGACTATAGATTAATAAATACATTTGGTGGAATTCAACCCAAATGTTATTTTAGCACAAAAAAATAACCAAACAAATAAACAAACACACCTTAAATGAAATTTTGCCTGAATTGTCTAGAAAATTGCTTTTCTCTTCATTTAATACTACATATGTAGATGCAGGTTTGATTGATTATAAAATCGCTTTGTGTAATCCTCAAAGTACTGTCATCTAGAAAATGACTTCAAATCAGTTGTTTCCAAGCTAACAGTTCAGGATCAGTCTCATGATTTTCTAAGTAAGAAATGCATGAAAATACATACAATTCAAGCCTTTATAGTAATGTTTATAATGTATAAATACATTAAATATTACTAGAATGTTAATTAAATATTAAAGCTAAGACCTAACATAAAAATAACACAAGAAATACTAAACTTAAATTAGCATTGCAATATTGTCTTAACACTTATTAAATATTCCATATAGCAAAACACATTGAGTATTCAAAATTGTAGCCACATTTAATAAGAATATTTTTTGTTTGAAACCTCATATGTAAAGTTGCAGCATTATAATCTCTTTTTTTTCCTTCTACTTTGTTCTCCAGAGAGAAGGTAAGGTAGATATAAATAGTGAAAGGGAGAGAAAGGCTTACTAAATCAAATAATTGTTTCATAGAATTATGGGCGATTTAAAGTAACCCATAAAATGTGTACATTTTTGCCTAGTATTATTTAAATTCTCCATTAAAAATATGTATATACAGTCACCTATACTCTAGATGCTGTATATTATGGCTTCATATTGCTACCTCTCTACCTGGGCATTTAAAACAGCAAGTTTCCAAAGAGAACTGCATTGAAGAGCAGAGTTTTGTGATTCTGAAAGGGCATGAGCTGATTGTCTGAAGAAACACACAACAGATTTCACGTAACACCATGCCATCTATGAGTATCTTGAACTAAGTTTCTCCATTCTGGGATGGGGTCAAGATGGGGAAAGTTAAGCCTGACCACTGCTACTCAGACATCTGTCCAGAAGTATTATAGCGGCTGTAGTCATTAAATTTTTATGTCATTTCCAGGTGTTTGTGAGCATTATTTGGAAAAACTCAACATTAGTGCTCTATAGGTTGGTATTCAAAGTTCTGTATAACTTGTTTTGACCTTTATTTACAGTTTTAATGTCCTCTTGATTATAGGTCTTCAATCCTACACACGTTTACCAATGCTTTCCTCCTAGATGTACATTTGCCTACATGTTTACACTCACAGAAATTTGAATATCCCTTCTGTTCACCTATTAAAGGTGATCCTTCCCTCCTTGAAAATTCAAATTACATTCTAATTCTGAGATATCTTCTGATAATTTATCACTGGAAAGAGTAAGTCTTAAAGTCCTCTGACATTTTTCCTTCAAACAGTCCTCATTTAGACAGAGCTTAGTGAAGTCATAAAAGTTCTCCCAAATGGAATGCAAAGTTCTTAAAAGCAAAAACTCATTTTTCTGGGGCACCCGGGTGGCTCAGTCCGTTAAGCGTCAGACTTCAGCTCAGGTCATGATCTGTAGGTTGACGAGTTCAAGCCCCGTGTCAGGCTCTGTGCTAACAGCTCAGAGCCTGGAGCCTGCTTCACACTGTGTGTCTCCCTCTCTCTCTGCCCCTTGTCCACTCATGCTCTGTCTCTGTCTCAAAAATAAATAAACATTAAAAAATTAAAAAAAAAAAAAAACTATCAGCTTTCCTTTGGCGTTCAGCACAAAACCTTAAAGCAAATGCCTTTCCATTCTGACCTGACTTCTTTAAGACTTCAATCCTACGTATTGATGAAGTCCTCCAGATTACAAACAAAAAAGTAGTCCTGCTGGATGCTCACGGCACTAGTTTGCTCTCCCTGGGGAAGGCTGCAGTAACAATCTCCAGATCTTGTTGGCTCACAGAAGAGGTATATTTCTTTTTGATGGTATTTGTAGACTGCAGTGGCTGTGGTGGTCATGACTTGTGTCTTCATTCCAAAGTCCAAACTGAAAAAGCAGCCTCTAGTCTTGACCTACCCATCTCACGGCAGAGAGACAAAAGCAAGAGTGCCAACAGAAGCATGCAGGTGGTTCATAAGCCTATACTTAGGATTTCAAATGTCTCTTCTGCTCATATTTCACTGTTCAAAGCAAGTCAAATGGCCCTGACAATGAGGCAAACATGTAGATATCGCCTACCATAGAGTACTGAAAGCTCATGGCGATCTGTGGGGATGTATAATGTTCTTCCTGGGAAGAGGGTGGGCACTATAGGCCCCCCTACTTAGGATTTACAGTGCTTTTCTTGTTCTCTGCTTGTTTCATAATTTCTCCCAATGTTGATCCTCATTTCTTCTCTAGTTGACTACTCCTATTAGTTATTTTTATTAACTATTGACATTTGAATCCATTTTTAAATTTATATTCTGCCTCCCCATCTGGCTCTATTGCTGCTATATGATCACAGGTAAAGTTCCCTGCATGTGGAGAATCTCACCTGTACACTAAACATTGTATCAGCAAGTATTATGTAAACTGAGGAAAATATTCAATAAATATGCATCAAACCATTGTTTAACAATCAAATTATTGTTTTACCAGTGGCATTAATTGTTATTCTGTATCCAATGCTATGAGACTCTACGGTCTATCTTTACCATTAAGCACTAAGCTTAGAGCACCTACTCTTGGCAAGGGTTGCCTGTAAAAGTACAGTAAAACCTTGCATTGTGAGTCACCTGTTCTGTGAGTGTGCTGCAAGATGGGCAAACATTTCTAATAAATTTTAACTTGATAAACAAGTGATGTCTTGCAATAGGAGTAGTGTGTAATGCCATAGGTCACATGATCACAACTGAGCCAATGGTTTCTCTCTCTCTCTCGCTCACTCCCTTGCTGTGGGATTGTGGGTGTTCATCACCCATGCTCGGATGCTCAGTCTCAGGCCTCAGTGTTTGGCAAAAATCAGTGATTTTTCAGAACGTTGGAAGGTGCCCACGACTGGCACTAGTGTGTTTTTTGTCACTTCAAAGCACCTGTGGACAGTCCTTTGCTTTTCCAGACAAGAGTGAGCTTAGGAAGGCTTTGCTTCATTCTAGGTCAGGCTGCCTGCAGACCCTTTCTTCTGCTGACTTATTGCCAGTTACATTACATGCAATTTGTGACAAGAATTTATTAATATTGTACTATAGCCAACATCCATGCGAGTGTATACAATGACCCCCATGCAGAAAAAGATTCCATTGAGCCAAAAGATAGCAGTGATTCTGTTAGTGGTAGTAAAAGTTATCCTACACAATAACTCCTCTCTCTTCTCTCCCTCACACCAGCCACAAAGGATTACAAAGGTAAGTGCAGGTTAATTTATTTTTTCTTTATAATTTGTATTTTATTATTTTGTATTATATTGCAGTATTTTAATCATTTTTATATGAATATTTTGGGGTTTTGTAATGAATCATCTGAGTTTCCATGATTTCTTATGGGGAAATTTGCTTTGATAAACAAGTGCTTTGGATTACAAGCATTTTTTTGAACAAATGATGCTTGCAAACCGAGGTTTTACTGTACTGAGGATGGTGATTATAAGATTCTAGTTGAACCAAAGTAAGCTAAAGAATTTCCCTCCATCATTATTCTGGGAGGTTTTTTCCCTACTAAAAGAGCTTGAGAGAAAAACTTAGACATATACTTTATACTTGATAGTTCTTTAAAATTTTTTCTGGACCAAGTGGTAAATTCTGGCCAGAATGCCTTTTACAAATTCACAGTGGTGAAGGGAAACTGTGAGTTAAGTTAAATCCCTACTAGAACTTAAATTAGGCAAATTTTTGTTGCCCAGTTTTTCATTTAAGTCTTTGAGTGATTTTAAAATATTTAGAACTTAGATTATAGGTGTAATAGAAATAATCTGTACTCCCTGTAGCAAAGGAAAGTGATTATTGAGTCCAAAGTTATTATTTGTTTTAGCTTTGTGAGTTATAGGTTTCTATTTACCTTTCTGTAGTTGTTTTTCCTTAGTAAGGGTTTCTAAACAAGAACACATTATGTAATATTACATAAGACATTGAGTTGGTATATACTTTTACATAGTATCAGCTTGTGTTCTTTCAAATAGTATTAATGTATTACAGTTTAAAAGCAAATAGCATTGCCAAGAGTTAAATATTGGAGATACAATGGTGAGAAAAACCAGAAATTCTGCCTTCCTAGAACTTACAGTATATCAAGAAAGTCAGACATGAACAACATGATCATAAAACAAATATATAACAAGAAATTTTGGTAAATTTTCTAAAGGAAAGAAACAGTGCTGTGAGAATATGTAACTGAGAAACTTAACAAAGACTCGGGGTCCTTGAAACTTCTCTGAAGGAGAGAGTTATCAGCTAAGGTCTAGAATATACAGTAAGCAATATGTGGGGTGGGAGTGACAAAGGCATGTCACTGCAAGCCTAGAGAATTTTTTTGCCTGTTCTTTTGGATTTTCTACTTAGATGGCCATATCATTTACAAACAAGACAGTTTTATTTCTTCTTTCCCAATCTGTGGCCCTTTTATTTCCTTTTCTTATCTGCTTGCATTAGCTAGGACTTGCAGTGTGATGTTGAAAACCAATCATGAGAAAGGAGATCTTTGCCTTTTCCTGATACGGGCAGTAAAGCTTAAACTTTCTCATCATTGATGATGATGTTAGCTGTAGGTATTTGTAGATATTCTTTATGAAGTTGAGCAAATTCCCTCTATTCTAGTTTGCTCAGAGCATCACTTAATTTTTAAATATCCTCTTAGGCACTTTTCACTTTCTTTTTCTTGTAATTCTCTTAATTGTCCTTAAGCAGCAGGCATATATCTTTTGACCTCATTAGTACAACACTAACACTAAGAAAATAAGTCAAGGGCTTCAGTGTGCACATGCTGCCTAGCGCTTCTTAGGAGCAAAACCATTTAAGGATGCAGCTTGATAGAAAGAAAATACTTAATATGAACACCACCTTGAAATTTCTTGTTTGAGCATCATCTATCTCTTTTCTTTTTTAATCTGTGTTTTCTCCCTTGTTCTCTTGCACACATGTATGGCTCTTATTAAAGAATTTCTACATTCTAAGAAGTGAGGCTTTCTTAATGGAATTTTAGTTCTAATCTAGATCCTTAACCTTGCTATTGTTTTCTTGCACAATTTTGGGTAAGATTTTCAACTTCAAATTAATTATGTTTTTTTAGACTAATGGTAGACTATGTCCCAAACACACACATGCTCTACTTTGAATCATATTTGTGTTAGGTATACAAAAAATATGTAATTTATAAATTTAAATGATTTCCTGATTTTAGTAACGCTAATAATAGTGATAATTAAAGTGAAGTTTATGTTTTCTTTGGTAGAATACACATAATGAATTTCTACAACATTGCTTCATTTACTTGTAATAGAAACAGTATAATAAAATTTGTAAATATGTGATTAGCTAGGAAGTGTCATTTTATGGATAATTTACCTCCAGCTATTTTTTTCTGATATTTATATTTCAAACAGCATCTGCAGGGGAAAAAAAGAAGATGCTTCCTTGTCATTTTAATTAACTCTAGAGGATAATGAGTAGGAGCTTTTTTGCTAAATAATGAAAGAGGACTCTCAGATGGAGAAATAGGAAATACAAAATAAGTGGTTATATGTGTGCATGTGGAAATTTACAGGAAGGAACTATGTATAGGTGGTGGCTCAACTGAATGACTTGCATTGGTTACTCTTAAATTAAGACATGTTTACATGTTTTTGGGAGAAACATAACCCATTAAGACTGCCAAGTTGCAAACACCAAGCTATATCTCCTTTTGGCAGTGGGCTCCATACAATAAAATACAAATGGTGCCCTCTGGATTAGTGCAATGCTGTAGTCCTGCAGCATTCTACACATGACAAGTTGAATTTAGAGTACTGTTAATAACACAAATATAATGCTTATAGATTTAAGAATTTCCCCTAAAGGAGACCAAGGGGAAATCTCTGAAATCATTCCTTCCAGGCATTAGAAAGTTCCATCTTAACCTTTCTGGCTGAAAGCTCAAGTGTTGAATTAATAACTAACTCACTGCCTGCACTTAGAGTTAAGGTTCTGTCCTAAAGAATCTGATGAGATTCCACTGTGTCCTCTAAGAAATTCCCATAAGATGTTCAAAGAGGAAAACATTATTTCAGCGTACCTGAAAAAAATGGGAAGTTTTCCCATGCATCTTTTTTCTTCATCGCCATATTGAAAGATTTATCTGCACGAAACAAATTCTCTATGCCAGTGTGGTAGTGGATATCTCTTGGAGCAGATTGATGATTTCAAAATTCAATTATATATCTGGCATTCAGTTGACAACAAATGCAGCAAGCAGCTTACATGAGTGAAATTGTATATGCCCTTTTGAAACAATGAAGGCACTAAATAAGTTTTCTGTTGAATAAAATTTTAATTTTGACTATGCTAGTTTTAAAAAATATCAAAGGAACTTGTTTATATACTGTAATTCTTGGTATCTTCTCATTACTACGGAATTAGAAAAGAATAATTTTGTTAGGCCATTTCAATTCCTAATTAAAAAACATGTTAAAGACCTTATTTGATTCATCGTGAGGTGGATTTAAGCTTTAGCCATTTAAAAAGACCGATGCATGATGCGATATATAATAATGAGACATGTATCAAAGAGTTGAATTAGTCATTATCTTGATCTGTGCCATCCAATATGACAGCCACTACCACTGTGACTATCAAGCACTTGACATGTGACTAACACAAATTGAGACATGCCGTAAATATAAAATGCATTATCATATACCAAATTTGACATAAAAGTATATGTAAAAAAATCTCAATAATTATTTTTATCTTGATCGTATGTTGACATGGTAATATTTTGGATACACTGAATTAAATATATAATATTATTAAAATTAATTTTACCTGTCCTTTTTTCCTTTTTCAATGCAGACTCTAGAACATTTAGTTATAAATGCGGTTCACCTTACATTTCTATAAGTGATCACTGCTCTTGATCAACCTCATTTTTAGGTTAGAACACCAGTGGAAAACCAATTGACTAACTGACTCGATCCCTTAATTTCCAATCCACTGTACTGCATTTTTACAGGGTTGAATACATTCAATATATATTTGATTTTTATAGTAACCTAGTGAGAAATACAGACTGGGAATTGTAATCTCTAGTTTACAGAGTAGGCACAAGTTGAGTGCATTGGTGAAGTTAGTATGCCTAATAAATGGAAGACACAGGTCTTGACTTTTCTTTCATGACTCCTAGAACGTGTAGTTTATAACTACCAGTCATTATGTGTGCAGGGATCACTGTAGGTAGAACAGAAGTTTTGTTTTGTTTTTGTAATTGCCACCTGTCACAGGGGAGGGATTAGTAAAAGGGCATCCAGCAACTCTTTAAAGTCCCTATATATTTTTATAGTCACTATCAGTAACTTTTCGCACATTATGAAAATTAGGAGACATAAAAAATACACTATATCCAGATTTCAAAAAATTACGTGATAAAATTTCTAAAATATGTTTGAGCATAACATGGTAAAATGTGAACTGTTTGACTAAAAATATGAATGTCTTGGCTTTCTTTAAAATCAGAGTGTGTGCTAATATTGGGCTAGTATAATTATCCTAACAGTAATTGCTTGGAACAAAATGACAGCTGCCCTCTACGCATGTTCAAGTTTGACACCCTCCCACTCTTCCCCATTGTCTTAGAAGTATTCTTTCTCATTATCTGCTTGATCTTATAAGTGTTTGGGTTTGTGGTCTCCAGACCTAATGTTCTCAAAGGTACTTTCTAAATCCCAGTGCTTATCTATCTGTGAGCTCACAATTATCTAATTGGTTTGTAAGCCTCATAATTGAAAGCTATGCAACAGCTAATTAGATACTATTGCTTTTTTCCCCACATCAGGCATACAACCTAATGTACTTTCTCCAGGTGCAGATTTATTATCTTTGTATGTTTTGCTGAATGTGTTATAACATTTTTATGTTTATTAATGCTATTCATGCTCTTCCTCTGATGCTGTGTTTTCAATATGTTTCATTGTATTGAACAATGCATAGCTCCTTATTGACGATTTTACAAAAGTGATGTGTATTAGCCTGGCTTCCAAGGTTCTAAATGGATAGTTCCCCACCCACTGTTTTGTTGTTGTTGTTGTTGTTTTGTTTTTGTTTTTTTTTGCTTTCTCATTATACTCTAATACAGAGATTTGACTCTAATGATATAAGTCTCCTTCTTGTCACTCCCAATTGAGCTGTGATATAGTACTAAAGTTTCCATATACGAGTCAGTGCCTTTCTCACTATATATATGTGAAAGTCTTATCCACATACATACAGATTTTTCTATCCTGACACCAGATTTAATTGAATCAAAACCACTGAGGATGGGATTTATATGTCTAATGCATAATATATTAACTTACCATTTACCATGAAACCAAAATACCTATATTAGAATCTTAGCTTCTATATTTATTAGCTGTGCGACCTGCACAAATCATTTAACCTCTCAATATGCAAGTTTCCTAATCTGTAATTTGTACTGATAGTGTCTACCTTAAAGCTACCTGAAAGGTTGGTAAATAGATTAAATGAGGTAATATATGTAGAGCATTTATAACAGTTTCAGGTATAGAACACACGATGGAAGTACGTGTTAAGCGTGTGTTAACTAGATAGATGAGAGGTTTCTCCACATGGTTTTGACATGAATAAGGCTTAGGAACCAAAGAGATGGAAAGAAGGTGCTGAAATGCTTGGCCCATTTATCACTAAAGGTCTGTCTTCTCTTCTAATTCCAGTTATTCTCAACACAGGTAGCCCCATATCCAGAGGATGCTTTGGCAAATATGTGGAGACACATGCAGTTGTCACATGATTGGACAGGGTGGCGAGCAGGAAGATATTAGACATCCTTCAGTGTGAGGACAGTTGTCACATGATTAGATGACCAGCAGGAAGATATTAGACATTCCTCAGTGTGAGGACAATCTTGTACAATAAAGAACAGTTCCAAATCCTTGCCATATTTGAACAGACCCTGGGTCCTCATGTAAATGGGATGCCTGTTTCTAATTGAGACCAGAATTTAACCCTTTCGCATATAGGAAACAAAATGGTTGCATACAACAATACATAGTGATTTTTCTAATACACAGTGATTTTTTTCACAGGTGTAACCTACATATAAGCCAAGGGAATATTTGTTTTCCTCTGGAACTTGACCAAGAGTAGGTCACCACCGTGGAAATCCACACTTCTGACAGCCATGCTTCCTGACTTTTGAGCCACCAACACATTTGCAATTGCCACATATGGGACCAGAATCTGATTCTACCTCATTTTGTCTTCTAGTGTGCATGTGCCTGGCCAGTTATATTTTGAAATATATGTTATTTGATTATAAAATATTTTTACTCTCCTTTGTGTTGCAGATAAGACCTTATATTAATTTCCTTGAAATTATGTGCATTGTTAGATTTTGTCATCTATTCATTTCATTTTGAAATAGTAAAAAGTTATCATAAAATATTTATTATAAAAGGAGACATGATGTCTGATAGGTTTGACACTCAAAACTCAGATCTAGAAGAGACTTAATCAATCTTGCACAGTACTAAAGAACACTGCATTCTTTTAGAATACATGTAAGTGTTCGACTAAATTAATACATGCTTATTTCAGGTCATTTTGGAGTCTTTTACATGCTTTCAATGGGAATGTATATTCTGTCTCACCAAGTAGATTTTACAGTCTTCCAGGAAAGAAAGTGTCGCCTTGATTCCTTTTGTATCTTTTCACAGCAGGCATTCAATAAGTGGTGTTGACAGCCTGACTCAAGTTTAAAGAGAAGCAGGAAAACTCAGAGAGTAGAGTCAGAAGTTTAAACCAAATTGAAAAAAGAGCGCCTGAAAAGTATTAGCTCACCAGAAGAAAACCAGCAAAGGTAAAGGAAACAGAAACAGAGAATGTCTTTAAGGCAGTATTGGGGAATGTGATATTGAGGCAACTGGAAAATTCAGTGGTTAGAGATATATACAGGTGTGCCCTAGCTTATGAAAACCCACTATAGGAATCGACAACTTTTAAAAATGCAGATAAATTAGAGGAATTTTTTGGTGGGGGAAGGGCAGGAAAGAATGAATATCAAGCACACAAGATTGTGATTGGGCACCTGCAATGTGCTGACAATTTTGTATTGAAAAGTATAGATTTTTTTTTTTTTCAGTAGCTTTAAGTACATCTGCTTGCAATGGACCTAGCTACATTCAAAGTAGGGTCCAGTTAACAAAACATTTATTTTATTCAGGCTTTTTGGCAGCATATGATTTCAAATATAAATGGACCCCTACATTGAATAAACCTAGGTAATGATTTTACTGTAGGCCTGAAGAAATGTCATATTCACCAAAGTAAATAGACATCATCATAATCTTCATGATTCCATCTCAAACAGGTATTTAGGCAAACAAAAAACAAAAGAGAATGAACACACTGTAGATGATCCCCATTGAAAGCAGATGAGGAGCTATGTGGGCTAAATTGGAATGGAATGTTTACTTTGCTGATTGACAATGAAAGCAATTTGAAAACAACCTGACTACACTGATCACAGTGATAAAGAATGATGTATCAGTACAGTATGACCTAATACCAAGGCCTCCACTTGTTTCCTAACATCGCCATTAAGTTAGAAATTCTTCCGGTGATCTATAGATCTCTCTCTCTCTCTCTCTCTCTCTCTCTCTCACACACACACACACACACACACACCCATGCACGCACACATACACACATATATACACATTCATATATAAACTTTTTTTTTTTTTTTTAAATTTTTTTAATGTTTATTTATTTTTGAGACAGAGAGAGACAGAGCATGAATGGGGGAGGGTCAGAGAGAGAGAGGGAGACACAGAATCCGAAACAGGCTCCGGGCTCTGAGCTGTCAGCACAGAGCCCGACGCGGGGCTCGAACTCACGGACCGCGAGATTGTGACCTGAGCCGAAGTCGGCCGCTTAACCGACTGAGCCACCCAGGCGCCCCTATAAACTTTTAAGTATACTCACATGGCAATTATTATTTAAAAATGAATCAGGAGTAAAAGGTAGAAAATAAAACAGTTAACTTTCAGTTCAGTATGGTTTCCTAAAAATAGGATATACTTTTCCTACCATCCCAGATCTCATGGAAACATACATAAAAGAAAAGGGGATGCATAGGAATTTGGAAACCTGGGAAGAGTGACCAAAACCCAGAAGAGTGGTTCATTTTTTGAAAGAAACAGAACATGTAATATTCAGCCGACAATGGAACGCGAGATTGCTGAAAAGCACAAGGCAGGCAAAGAGAAAAACCCACCTTTTCCTCCAGGTGGTATGTTTTAGAGAAGGAGGCCTTGTGAGGTCTGATTGGTAATTAATAAAAGGGCTGTGAAGTAGTTCTGCCAAGGGTACTAATCAGCTGTCAAGTGCAAGCGAAAATTACTCTGAATGAAGCAGATACGGATTGGCGTGGCTCACAGAATTGCAAGAAGGCTGGAGAACCAGGACGGAGGCTGGGCCGCTAGGAGCAACAACTCCAAGCCACAGAAGTGGCCTTGCTATGGAATCTCTACAACCCTATTCAGGTAGTATTGCAATGACTTACCATTGAGCCACTTTTGCTCCAGGAGGTGAATTTTGCAGGCATGGGCACAGATCTTCCCTTTCAGAGCTTCAAATCCGGCACAGATATATTTTGATTGGCAGAGTCTAAGTCTGATAACTAGAAAAGAGAATCACAAGAGCTTCGGTTTTTTATAAAGGGGGCATTCTTTGCCTCAGCAAGACGCCTACGGTGGAAAATTCTCCTAACATGGAAAAGGGTTCAGAGGCTGGATGAGGGGAAACTAATGACAAATGTCTATTCATTACTATTTTCCACTGTTTCCTAATTTGGCCTCAGGATAGAGTTGGAGGGGTACAATATGAATAAGGAATTCGAATTTAGACATTCTCACAAGAGATTATGAGAGTTATAGAGTACAAGGTATGGAGAAGGTTCCAGATAACTTATGTCTACTATGAAGAATGGGTGCCTCCCCTTCCTGAACAAGTGAAATATTCTCATGCATTTACAACATGCTAGCCCACCACAAGTCCCGCCTTTTGCTCCATTACATAAGTGCTGGACATAGGACTCCTCATTGAGACTCATTTTCCTCCCTCTATGGGTATTTTCAGTGTTTCTTAGATGCTAATCTAAAAATACAAACATTCAACAAAGTCCCAGACATGTAAGGAAACTCAAAAGAGAAGAGATTCAACAAAATTAAGAAATGATCACACCAAAATTTTAATACAGGAAAAACAAAAATACTTATTAGTACCCTCTAGGAGAGAATAAAATGACAGACTTCAATAGAAAAGCAAATTTGAAGCCTTGAGAATTAAGAAACATGGTAACTAAACTAAAAGTAAATACCGAGGGGTTAGATTAGGAGAAATGATACAGCTAAACTCATGATACAGGAACTGAACTCATGAATTGGAGGATTGATCCAAATAATTTTTTTAACCTTATTAAGTGGTAATTGAAAACCGTACTTGTATATATTTAAAGTGCATGTGATGGGTTGATATACATATACATTGTAGAATGATTAACAACATCAAGATAATTAACACATCTAACCTGTCACATAGTTAACTCTCTTTTGTTCGGTAAGAATGCTTAAGATCTAGCAACTTTCCAACGTGGTGGAGAAGTAGGGGGATCCGAAGTCCCCTCATCTCTCAAACACAGTAGTGTTGAGGCCAACAGACTTTGAACTCCAAGAGTCCAGGAAGCAAAGTGACAGAGATGCCTCCAGGCACTGGGACAACCTGGTGGGCCATAGATGCTTGATTGCAAACTGGGAGAGAGAAAACCCGCAGCAGAGGAATGGAGGGAAGGGATCCCCTCCTGCGGAGAGACAAAGGGAAGAGAAAGGGCGGCTGGGGAAGTGTAGGACTGTATATGGACAAGGAAAAAACCGGGGACAAGGATGGAGAAAGATACAATCTCTAACTGCGGGGCTTTCCCTGGACTGGGATGGGCTGCTCTGTTCACGCACCTGGGGAGGAAGGGAGACAGCCCCGGGCTTGGTAACCGGTTCAGACACGCAGTTCTAAGTGGGAGAAAGTAATCCCCTTCCTGGAATGCTGTGGGAAGAAGGTATATAACCGCTAAAAAGACAAAAGACTGCCTGCGCCCTCCAGCCGGAGACCATATATTGGGCAGTGCGGAGCTGCACTTGTCCGAAACCCCGGTGGCGGACGGAGTGGGAACCTTAAAGACATCAGGGTTTAAGTCCCAGCCAAGCACCAGGGAGGTGCGGGAGTTGGCGGGGTGGGACAAACCGCCTTCTTTGCTCCCAGGGCACAGTGAGGACGGCTTGAACAGAGTGGTTTGGATCACCCGGTCTGTGGAAGAGAGACTAGGCGTCGCCATGTTTCGCCCGATCACCACCAAGGTGGGGCTTCTGGGAAAGGGCGGTGGGTCCACAGGGGAGGCGGGACCGCCTGCAGCAAACCACGCCCCTCCGCGCCTGCTAACTGCGTATCTACGGCAGCCGAGTTGGTGCTGACAAGCCAGACAGGCCCTCCTCCAGACCGGCGCTCTTGCATTGCCTGATTTAATTCTCGGATAATTCTTATTGTATAGATATAGTCTTCCTTCCTTTTCTCCTTCTTGTCTCTTCCCTCCTCTAGTCTGGTTACTCTGGTTATTGGTTTGTTTAAGCAGACATAGTTAATCTATTCTCTTTATACATGTTCTATACCTTCTCTATTTCTCTCTCTCTCTCTCTGGATTAAGCCATATAGTTTCTCTGGTCAATTTTTATTTTATTTTCTTTTTCCCCACCCCTGCCATTTCTCTGTGTGGGATAAGGCCGCTTCCATCAGCACTGCCTCCACCCTGGTGTTTACTTGTAGCTGGTGTTTCTGGTTTTTAGCTTTTGTTTTTGTGTTTGTTTTTGTTTTCTGGTTGTCTTTTGTTTGTTTTCCTTTCCAGGGCTACTTCAATGACAAAAAAATCAAAGCACATCTGGTGGAAGGTCCAAAACATCACTTCCAGTAGGGAGATAAAGTAACCAAAGTCACGAAAACAGAGAGCAAGTAACACACTCCAAAAAAACACCTCCTGAAGGGCCAGGCCCTGGACAGTGTATGATCCCTCTTTAATACAGTAGTGCTCACAGGTGAAGGTCACATAAAAACTTTTAAAACACATAAGGGACAGAAAACTATCCAAAATGATGAAACAGAAGAATTCTCCTCAAAAGAAATTCCAGGAAGAAATGACAGCTAAAGAATCGATCAAAACAGATATAAACAATATAACTGAACAAGAATTTAGAGTAATAGTCATAAGATTAATTGCTGTGCTTGAAAAAAGCACAGAAGACAGCAGAGAATCTATTGCTGCAGAGATCAAGGAACTAAATAATAGTCATGATGAATTAAAACGTGCTGCAAATGAAGTGCAAAATAAACTAGAGGCGGTGACAGCGAGGATTGAAGAGGCAGAGGGGAGATTAAGTGAAATAGAGGTAAAATTAGGGAAAAAGGTGAAGCTGAGAAAAAGATTTAAAAATTCTGGATCACGAGGGGAGAACTAGAGAACTAAGTGATTCAATGAAACAGAACAATATCTATATCATAGTAGTTCCAGAAGAAGAAGAGAGAGGAAGGGGCGGAAGGTATACTTGAACAAATCAGCTGAGAACTTCCCCATTCTGGGGAAGAAAACAGACATTGAAATCTAGGAGGCACAGAATCCTAAAGCCAGTAACCGGGAGTCACCTGAACAGCGCCTGGTAGGTAATCTACCACCCCTCACAGAAAAGGAACTGTTTTGTTTTCCTAGTATAACTTTCTTGTTCCTGTTCCCTTTTGCCTATAAAATTCTTTCATTTAGAGGTGCCTGGGGGGCTCAGTTGGTTAATTGTCTGACTTTGGCTCAGGTCAAGATCTCAGTTCGTGAGTTTTAGCCCCGAGTCGGGCTCTGTGCTGACAGCTCAGAGCCTGGAGTCTGCTTTAGATTCTGTGTCTCCCTCTCTCTGCTCCTCCCCCATTCATGCTCTCTCTCTCTCTCTCTCTCAAAAATAAATAAACAAAAAAATTAAGGTTCTTTCATTTTGCACATCTCTCCAAGACTCCTTTCTACTACTAGGTTGGATGCTGCCTGATTTGAATCCATTTTTGCTCAAATGAACTCAGAATTTTTCATATGCCACAGTTTATCTTTTAACAGTTCTGTCATCAGGAGAGGGATCCAAAGGAGACCCCACAGCCCCCAAGAGCCATGAGTAACCACACAAAGAGACCTGCTGAGCTCCTTAAGCTCCTTGCCTTCTAGCTATCTCTGAAGGTGGGGGTAAGTACCTTTCAGATCCTAGCTGTGCAAACCTTGCATTATGAGCTTTGAGATTTTATTTGACCATTTTTTTTTTTTTTTTTCCTGGACTGAGTCCAGAACCTAGCCAGAGTTGCACTGGGTTGGACTTAAAAAGCCAGACTGGGTTGGGATTCAAACTGGGTCCAACTTGAAAACCAGACAGAGTTCGGGGTCAGACCGAATCCATAGTCAGACTGGGCCTGACTTAAACTGCTCTGAGGTCAGTGTGAGACCACAGATAAAAAATAAAAATTGTTTTAAGGCTGAACAAGCAGGTTAACCTTACCAAAGATATTCTTGAATTACAGTGGCCACAGTGGAGAATTTTAACATATATAAGCCTTTTCATTTATGAGGTGTCCAACAAAAAGGGGTCTTAACCAAGCACTCAGTACAAAGGGTCGAGGGGAAATTATTTTTCCTCCTTTATAGTTTCTGGTGACCAGGATGAGATCCACTTGCTCTGCAGACTGAAGACAGGATCCTGGAAAAATGAAGAGGCTGGCAAAAGATAAAAGATCCACCCCCCCCCCTTTTGTAAGTTTATTTATTTATTTTGAAAGAGACAGAGCAAGAAGGTGCAAACTAGGGAGGGGCAGAGAGAGGGAGAGAGAGAATTCCAAGCAAGTGCCTCGCTGTCAGCACAGAGCCCAATGTGGGGCTTGATCTCAGAAACCATGAGATCATGACCTGAGTGGAAACGAAGAGTCTGTCACTTAACCGACTGAGCCTCCCAGGTGCAGCAAGAGTAAGATTTTAACTGAAGTCATTTCTCCCAGATCTGTATCGGTGGTGGCTGGTCAAGGAAGGAAGATAAAACTTAATGTTTTCCCTTCCTTCCCAAATTCAGATTTTCAGGCAAAAAACATTTGTAAGAATTAGATCTTTAAATTGTGGCTCATGAATTTGCTTTCAAGTACCCATTGGTTTGATTGTCTCATTTTGTGTCCTGTGTATTTAGTCGGTAATTGTTAGGTTGGAGTCCCCCAAAATATGGTTGGACAGAAATGTGAGTTGCCCTCCATCTGTGACTAGGGTCTTATTCACTCTTTCCAGCTCTCAGAGGAATTGTCTTTCTTGTGTTTACCTTTGAGGATTGACTCTGTACCTACTATCCTTTGCACCCTCTTTGGGGATGCCTTTTGCATCCAAGGGGTTGTTCCATACTGCCAGGAATATTTTACTATGTGCCCCAGCTGAGACCTGAGAAAATACTTGAAAGGATTTTTTATTTTCAGGTAACTCTATGGTCAAAAGTTAGCCAGGATGGAAGCTGATATTCAGAGGCTGATAGGATTTTTTTTTTTCCTACACCTTCTTCCTTCAGCTAAAGTGAAATGTATCCAGAGGGAAGAAAAACATTCTAAGCCTTTGTGGAGGGACTTAGTGAAACATTCCAAGACAAACAGTTCTACATCTAGAACAGAGAAATCTTTTGATTTCCATCTTAGTTGAAGATTTTCTCCCTGATAAAAAGAAACAAACTGAGGATAAGGTAGTTGGGTGGGTGGTTCACCATCCTGGTATTATCCAGGTTGTGAACCAGTTTTGTGAGGAATTAGAAACTGTACTTGTATTACAAATTGAGTCTTCAGAAATTCAACCCTAGAAACATAACCCACCCATCCTTTACCAACCCCCAAACCTCCCATGTCTCAAAATAAGGTATTTAAAACATTTTTTAGCCTCACACTTAAAGTTAATATCCTGTTTAGAAGAAAGAAAATCAAGAATGTTAGTTCAAAAAACATTTTTGAAAAAGAAACTAATTCAGGGTGATGAATAGAGAGGAGAAAAAGTCATGTTAAGAAAAAGAATGGAGGAGGGTCATTTGTAGATATATTAAGAAATCGTTGAGTTAATTTTCAAAGGCAAAGGAATAGCAAATTAAAAGAAAAAGGAGAGAAAATCCAGGAAAAGTTTTGTAAGGTGTTAATCTTTCTAATTTATTCAGTTCATTCAACAACCTCCTTGATCCAAGAAGGTCCGGTGTTGATTATTTAAATTTTCTGTCAAGCTTATTCCCCGTCTCAAGTTTTTATCAATGATAAATTGTCATATACATTATCTTATTTTGAAACTGATTTGTTCCCATGAGATTGGTATTTTAGGTAACAATTTGAGCATACTGTGAATTTTGCATTTGCTTATGCATGGTTTTATCTGCAAGAAATATTAGGTTGATGCAGGAAATTTTCCAAATGAAGTGATTTAGGTAGGAATGCATGCACACACAGACATACACGTGTGCGCGCCTCAAATATCTTCCAGCTGCCTCAGTTCACTGCTTCTGGGATTACAATTTTCCCTATGATTTCTGTTAATCCTCCTTCCACCTCTTTACAATAACTCACAAGCAGCAACTTCTCTGTTGTCCACTTACACAAGCCAATTTCACATCTTTTTTTCCAGGTAAAATACTTGGTGTATTTTAGTACTTAAGTATTTCTTAGCTATTTAATGTGTATAAAACTCTTCTGGCCATAGTCGTTAGGTTCCTATCTCTTTTTTTCCAGTGTTTCACTGATGAAGCTTTCAAGTCTTGTGCCATAGCCTCATTTTGTTGTTGTTGTTGTTACCTAAGCCCTATGGTTTTTATTGCACAATTTTGCAGAACGCACTGATTTTTAGGAAGACGTATGTCTCAGATCACAGAACTGACTGTATTGGGATATCTTAGAGGACTCTAATAGCTCCTTCTCTTGCTCTATAGTCATTTCACCATACCTACAGATTAGAGTCTTAACAGATTTATGCAGTAATTAAAGAAATGTAAGAATTTAGCATTTCATTACTATTGAGTTTAGCTACCAAGTCATGCTGTTGGATAGTCTCTTATTTGTGTCTAAATTACAAATTCTCTGTGCTTCTTCCATTGTTCCAACTGAGAGTTCATTTGACAGCCAAATGATTCAGCCATTTGGAAACAAGTTGTATTTTGAGTGTATACATTATGAGTATTTATAGAAATTTATGTTTAGAGAGGCATGGTATTGCCACATAGTTTCTAATAAAACATGACTAGGAAACGGCTTCTCCAATGCTCATGTAAATAAAGCCTAACATTACTCAAGAGGAAGCAAATGCCAATTGTAAAAATCGAAAATTCACTAATTCAGTAGACTCTTAATTAGGATTTAGTCAAGGTATTCATCACTGCCCGTTTGATGGGTCGTGGTGATGTAATAATGGCTGTTAAATATCCTTAGCTACATTTTTTTCCCTCTTCAATCAAGCTGGTGACACCTTTAATAGATAAATTTAAAAGCCACATTTCTATCTTGATACTTTCAATAATTATGTTAAATTATGTCAGATTGTACACTCTCAGACATATGGAAGATAATAATTACTCATTATTTCCTAGAGTTGGCCCAAGAATTGGTAGACACCATCTTAGGTGGTCACCCAAATCTTCGTTGACATAGGAGAAGCTGGAGATACTTAAAAGTAATTTGCCTAAATTTACATTAGCTATTGATGAAGGCTGGGATTTGAACCCAGGCATTCTGGACCCTTGAGTCTGTGCTTAATCACAGTACCTTTTTGACTTGGAAGAGTTGAACATGTCATTTCCTTGATTAAGAAAGGCAGTTAGCTTTGCGGTTTTGCAGTATGGTAGTGGTCACTTGGTCTAGCTTCTAGACCTCTGCCCAGCAAATTTCAGCTGTTAGTCCATTTATCCCAAAACTCTAGGGATCCGTCTACCATTAACCTTTTATTTCGCTACTGATGGGCTGAGCCAGACCTAAGTCACTCTACCTATAAGAATTGCTTGTTGGGTACATCTGTGCCTACCTAATTCTATTTTATCTCCATGAACATGGGGAATAATAGCCTGTATTTGTCATTTAACTGTAGCTAGTCATTCTTTAACATTTTTTTCTCTAAATTTTACAACCCAAGTTCTTTAATTGCCTTCACAAATGTTCTTTGGTGTTCTCTTTTTTTTTTTTTCTTTTATTATTCATCTCTGGACCATCTAACGTTTGACTTTAAAGGATATTTTATTGAAAACATATAGATTTGGAATCTTTTCTCTTTTTGAAACTGTGCTGTATTGAGTATTAAATTATATGGGCCATAACTAGACTTTGCCAATTATTTTTCACCTATCTGTAGTTGTGTTAGATATTTCATTATAGACCCGTTTCTTCAGGGAATAGAACATTGAAGTTCATAGGAATAAAGAGATTGAACAGTTTGATTTTGGAGCAATAACATATTTGCTGCATGGGCCATTAGCTATTTGTGAGGGCTTGAATGACTTTCTTGTTTCTTTTGGTCTCAGTCGGTTCTTCATGAAAATAAGAGTTGAACTTATTGTTCTGTACTATTCCTTTTAGCTTTAACATTGATTGTTGGCATGGACGTGACTCACCATGTCATCTTACTCAGTTGTAGTGGGGTATAATTTCATTAACAGATAAGACACTTTGTTACTAGTTCGGTGCTGACTCATTGTTTTCCTGTCTTTGTGTGAGAACCTTGTGCCGTTAAAAACTTTTTAATTTGGTTTTATCCTAAGGATTTATTTTACTTAAAATTCCCTTAGCCCTTGGCTCATTTCTTTTTTCTTTTTTCTTCTGTTTTCTTTTCTTTTCTTTCTTTCTTTCTTTTTTTCTTTCTTTCTTTCTTTCTTTCTTTCTTTTTTTCTTTCTACTTTAGAGAGAAAGAAAGAATGTGAGAAGGGGAGGGGTAAAGGGAGAGAGGGAGAGAGAGAGAGAGAGAGAGAGAGAGAGAGAGAGAGAGAGAGATTGAGAATCTCAAGCAGGCTTCACGCTGGCTGTAGAGTCTGGAGCCCAAGCAGGACTCAGCCTCACACTGAGATTGTGACCTGAGTCAAGGTCAAGAGTGAGATGCTTAACTGACTGAGCCACCCAGGCATCCTGGCCTTTGACCCGTTTCTAATTGGTTAATATCATTCATTTTCTTTTTCTTATTATTTTAAAAAGGTATTCCTTTTGGAGTTAAATGTGTGGAAACACCCCACCCCCACCCTGTATTTTCATTCAAAACACTGGTTAGGATTAAAGTATGTCAGTTCTTCAACTGATGTCCAGGGACTGGGTGGGTGGGGGGGGGGGGGGGAAGCAGGGAGTGGCTCTTTTAAGATCACCTGTCTTTTGGCAGGTACAAAACACAGGTTTGCTGTCAGTTTTCATTTTAAAACTGTGAAACCAGAGCCCAGAGACAAGATTTTCCACAGTCCTTTGAACAATCCCCCCCCAATTTTACACAATTATACGTTGCATAGTCTCAACATTCATAAAATGAAACTTTTACTGTTTAACTGATACAATTAAATTTACAGCTAAAACAATTAAAAGAACTGGGAGGTATATTCCAGTAAAATTATTTGATATTTAGAAAGGGGAAAATGAACATTAAATGAATGCATTATATTACATTTTATGATCACCTTAATAAGGGAAAATGTTACATCAATTAAAAAGAATAGGATGTCATATATAATGAAAGGAGTAAAACAACAATAAACTGTTAGAAGGAACAGGGAAATTGCAAGATGACTAAATTAATAAAGAAGTGGGATAAAAAGGTATCAAGACATGATTTTTCAGAATGAAAGGACCCACGGAGTTTCTAGTTAAATGAATGGAGAAAAACCCACATTAAAGGACATATTTGTGGGGCACCTGAGTGACTCAGTCAGTTGAGCATTCGACTTCAGCTTAGGTCATGGTCTCACGGTTTGTGAATTTGAGCCCCACATCAGGCTGTCTGCTGTCAGCGCAAAGCCCACTTAGGATCCCTGTCCCTCTTTCTCTGCCCCTCCCCTTCTTGCACTCTCTCAAAAATAAAATAAAATATTAAGAAAGAACATATTTGTGAATTTTCAGAATAGTAGGGACAAAGGAAAGATCTTAAAACCTTCCAAATAAGGAGGAAAAAGCAAGTCACATACAAAAAGAGCAATCATAGTTGGGCCCGCAAATCCCAAAATGTGAAGTATGAAAATTCCATGTTCCACTTCCTAGAAATATGGTGGAGAGGCGTAACTGAAATAGGAACTTTCTCTCCCAGGTTGCTCCCAGGCTCATCCAAGATGAGCCTGAGCCAGCAAGTGAAGGCCATCAGAGAGCATAAAAAGCTTGGTGAAATGAGCCCAAGGGAGAGTAACACCTACTCAGCATAAGGCTGACCTGGGAACACAGATTGAAGACACAGACACTAAGCAGACTGAGGCAGGTCTTTCAAGTCCTGGCTGATTTTGAAAAGGCAAAGAAGAGGTGACATTTAGGCCAAACATCACATCAATGAAGCAAAGCCTTCGTGCTCATTCTCAGTATATTTCTAAGCTCGTGTGTGTGGGTGTGTGTGTGTGTGTGTGTGTGTGTGTGTGTGTGTGTGTGTGTGTGTTTGGGGAGGGGATGGGGCAGTGACTTAGGAGAAGGATCTTATTGAAAGAATGAATAGGCAGTAAGATCAATCCCTTGGTTGGGCTTGGAGAAAGATGTAAATCTCCAGAGCAGCTTGGAAAGGAAAAATGGGGTGTTCCTGGGAGGTGCGATTTATAGGGCTAAAACTGAGACAGTCCCTGGCAAAGCTGCATGATTTGATCACCCAAAGTTCCAGAGAGTCTGAGGATGAACAGATAAATGCATCCCTGGATGGAAAGAAGAATAGCCAAGGGAGAAGAATGAAAGTGGAAAGAGCTTGACTGTAGAGTTCAGGATGAGCCGACCTTTGAGGGAGTCCTTCAACCAAAACAGTGAAAGGCTGAGCGTGGGGCTGGCATGAGGCAGGCACAACATAGTATATGCCCAAGAGATTGTAAATAGCTCATGTCTGCCCTTTCTCAAGTTTAAATAGGTCTCTGTAAAAAAATAAAATATGCCAAATTCCAAATCTATCTCTTCTTGGGATTAATTGGTGGTACACATGGGCTTAAACAAAAATTGGGTTTTTCTAGATATTAGAGTTCACGAGGTTTTGTTTTGATTTCTGATTGTTTGGACCTATGTACCATAGAGAACCATCGCTATCAGTTGAAATCAAATACCCCCATCAGAGTGACATAGTGACAAACTCTGTGCTATGCCTCCCTCTGGTGCTCCCCGTAGACCCATGCTTCATTACCTTTTGAAATTCCCAAGGACACAGTTCATTTTCATAAACACAAGATGTGATAGAAATTCAACAAAGGCCCCACGACATTGGCTGCTGTCAGGAAAAAAGCCTAATTGGTCTATCTGCTAAAAAATATGCTCAGAATGCAGACCTAGACTGAAATCTCAAAGGCTGGTTTTGAAAGATCTGCTGAACCAGGGGGTTTAGCGATGTATATTTTAAGAAGAGAACATTAATGTAGAAATTGAAGCATAATTTGAGATTGGATTTTTGTGTTTTCCTTTTCTTTCTCATGTAGAGAAAGTAAAAGCTTTTTCCAAGTATGACTGCTACATTTTCATGGTCAATACTATGAGACCTGATGGCATTGATTCCCATCATGTAATTTACCCCAGCAGTCCTGCATTTTGAAATACTGAGTAATTATTCTCTACACTGGCTCTTCATTTTGTGTGCCATATGGGATTAACTAGAAATAATATTTAAAAATTTTAGGTGTCTGGAAAGTAACAAAGAAGATGAAATATGGTTTAGAAAAGCAGGTTAATGCCTTTGAGGGAAAATAAATGATAGAAAAATTTAAATACTCAATGGGAAGGTAAAAGTTGTAGAGAAATAAAGCTGCAGGGTATTACATAAATGAGAAATAATAAATTAGGTATGGAAATAAAACATTTTTTACAAAGGGCAACTGCAAGTTAGAAAATATTTCATATTTCCCATTGTGGTTGAGTCTATTGTTTTCAAAGTCACTGATGAGACTTAAAACAGGCTATCGCTTTTTAAAATAGATTCAAATCTGTATAACCTTGGAGCTCTTAATCCATTTGCATTTTACCATCTGCTTTGCATGCTTCTTAACTTAATATGCACATCAGAATTGATTCAACTTGCAAGCTCCTTCAGGAAGACATGTGCTACAATTGTATCGCCGAAATGATGATACTCAATAGTCTGTACAGCATAAATCTGAAAGGACAGCATGGAGAGAATACTAGACAAAGAGTTAGGAGACTCCACTCCAGTCATATCGTAATAATTAGCTCGCTTTGTGACCTTGAACAACAAATCTAAACCTTCCAGTTTTCAATTTTCACATGTAAAATGGATTAGGCCACATTTTTGAGACTCTTTCCAAGTCCAAAATTCTCACAAATACATCTTCTTACTGGGGGGGGGGGGGGGTAGGACTGATCATTTCAGTTAAGAAACAGACATCAACTGGTGCCTCTGCTTCCCTCTTCTGATCATCATATTTAGGAAGCACATCTTGAGAGTTTCAAATGGAAAAAAAAAAATCATGGTCTCGTAACATATGCCACTAACAAATATTACAAACTGGATATTAAAAGCTGCATACTAATAAAAATGCATGAAAAATTAAAAACTAAAATGAGTTTAAATGCATCAATAATCACAATACTTGTAAATATAAGAAACTTTCTTGATCACAATCTCTTAGAGAGAAAGTTTTTGCTGTAAAAGCAAAAACTAAATCCAGCTCAGGTAATTTCAAGAGACATCCTTATGATATAAAGATATAGAAAGTTTGAAAGGTAGGAAATGGAAAATGTATGTTTTAAAAATTCTATTCAAAAGAACATTGATGTGGCACTATTATCAAAACAGATAGTTCCAAGACAAATATATTATTATCACTTAACCATAAAAGGAATGATTCACTATAAAGATATACCAGTTCTGAACCCTGAATATACCTGTAGCCTCAAACATAAGACATAAATATTGACAGAATTACGAAGGAAAAATAGCATTTTTAGATACTGATCAATCAAACAATCTAATAAACAGCCTGAATGGATAGTCATGTGTACAACTCTGCAGCCAATATTGAGAAAATATATATACCCTTCCAAGGCATCAAAGCCTATGAACAAACATTTATATAGAATCTGTGCATCTGTATCTACGACGACATTATATGCACTATGCTATTAGACATCAGAAATGTAAAGATCAAAAACAAACTCTACAAGTCTCCCTAGACATGGTAGTCTTTCATTGTGGTAGCCAAAGGAAGCAGAAAAGATCTGATTTCCAATGGGAAGTTTATGTGATTTGGTAAATGTATGTATCTGAAAACTACCACTAAAATCAATATAGAGAACATTTCCATTACTGCAACTTGAGTCCCAGGTAGACACTGACATGCTTTCTTTCGCTTATATGTAGGATTCACCTTTTTCTAGAGTTTCATAGAAATGGAATCATGTAGTTTCGTATCTGGTTTCTTTCACTCAATGTGTTGTTTTTAGATTCAGCCACATTGTTCTCAGTTGTTAGTTCTTTTATATTACCAACTAGTCCCTACCAACTGCTTTTCCATTTGCTTATTGATAGACATTCTGATTGTTCCCAATTTTTGACTACAGAAAACAGTTGACGTGAACATTCTTGTACAAGTGTTTTTGTGCATAAATGTTTTCACTTTTCCTGGGTGAATATCTTAGTTGAATAACTGAATCATATGGTAACTGTATGTTTAAATTCTTTTTTAAAAATGTCTTAAAAATGTTTTATTTATTCTTGAGAGAGAGAGAGAGAGAGACAGAGCATGAGCGAGGGAGGGGCAGAGAGAGAGCGGGACACAGAATCCAAAGCAGGATCCAGGCTCTGAGCTGTCAGCACAGAGCCTGACGCAGGACTCAAACTCACAAGCGGTGAGTTCATGACCTGAGCTGAAGTCGGACACTCAACCGACTGAGCCACCCAGGTGCCCCTGTATGTTTAAATTCTTTTAAAAAATCAGTGTCCCAAAGGTTTTACCCTTTCATGTTCCTACCAGCCATGTATGAGCTCCAGTTTTTCTACTACCTGGACAAGTCTTTTCAACTTTGGACATTTGAGTGTGAGTGTACAATGGTAAGTTATTGCAGTTTAAAGTCACATTTTCTCTGATGACTAATGACGTTGAACATCTTTTCATGTGCTTATTAGTTATTTGTATTTTCTTTTTTGATGAAGTGTCTGTTCAAATCATTTGCCCATTTTTAAGTCAGATCTCCTTTGCATTATTGAGTTGTAAATATTCTTTTTAAAAAATATATATATAATGTTTTATTTATTTTTGACACACACACACACACATACAGAGGGAGAGAGAGAGAGAGAGAGGATAAGGGGCAGAGAGCGAGGGAGACAGAGGATCTGAAGCAGGCTCTGCGCTTCCAGCAGCTAGCCTGATGTGGGGCTTGAACTCATGAACTGTGAGATCATGACCTGAGGCAAAGTCGGATACTTAACCGACTGAGCCACCCAAGGTGCCCCGAGTTATAAATATTCTTTATATATTGTGCATACAAGTCCTTTATCACATGTGTGTAGTGCAAATATCTTCTCTCAGATTGTGACTTTCCATATAAGTGTCTTCAGAAAAATAGTAATTTTTTTTTATTTTTTTTTAACGTTTATTTATTTTTGAGACAGAGAGAGACAGAGCATGAACGGGGGAGGGTCAGAGAGAGAGGGAGACTCAGAATCTGAAACAGGCTCCAGGCTCTGAGCAGTCAGCACAGAGCCCGACGCGGGGCTTGAACTCACGGACCGCGATATCGTGACCTGAGCCGAAGTCGACGCCCAACCGACTGAGCCACCCAGTCGCCCCGAGAAAAACGGTAATTTTTAATTGTGATTACGTTCAGTTCTTTTATGATTCATGGTTTGTTGTGTGTGTATGTGTATGACTTTGGAACTTTTTGCTAGTCCAAGATCACATATCTTTCTCTTATATTTTCTTCTAGAATTTTATAATTAAAGTTTTACCATTTAAGTCTAAGAACCATTTTGAATTAATTTTTTTAAGATGCAGTTAAGAGTTGAGATTTAGTTTTTCCCATATGGTTACCCAGTTGTTCTAACATCACTGTTGAAGAGTCTATATTGTGTTCCTTTGGTGGTGTCATGGTTCCTTGATTCTTCCTGTTCCTTGAAGTCTTGTGTTGCTGTCTTTACATAAAAACAAGTGGCCTCTTCCTCCAGTCTTTACATTCCCCAGATAAGATCCATTTATAGATCTTACTTCTTTCTTCATGACTATCTTCTCATTTCGAGGGTAAACCCTGTATGTCAGCCTCTTTATATGTTATAGGATTTTATTTGTTATAAATTGTTAAGAGTTTTTGCATTTATATGCATAAGGATGTGGTCTGCAGCTCCTGTTTTTGTAAAGTCTTCAGCTGATTTTGGTGATAGAGTGATGCTAGCTTTATAAAGTGATTTGATAAGTGCTTCCTTCTCTGCTTTCTGAAAGAGTATGTATGTGGCTGGTATTATTTATTTCATAAATGTATGACATAATTCATATAAATCATAAGGTTCTACAGTTTTTTGAAAATGATAGAAAAATCAATGTGTTTAACGAATATTTCAAAAATTAGATTAGATTTTCTGTATCATCTTGTATTAGTTTTGGTTCACTGATTTTCAAGGAATTTGTTGGAAGTAGCATATATTGTTATTAAGTTGTGAAATTATCCTTTATTATATTTTTAATGTCTGTGGGATCTTTAGTGATCTCCTCCATCATTTTTGGCAATTTGTGTCTCTTCTCTCTCTTTTTTCTTGATCAGGATAATTAGTTACCATTTTTGTTGACCTTCTCAAAGGAACAATTTTTGCTTTAACTGATTTTTCTTTATTGTTTTTCTGTATTGATTTTCAATTATGTATCCATTATTTTCTTCATTATGCTAATTTATTTTTAATTAGCTCTTCTTTTCCTAGTTTCTTAAGTTGAGAGCTTACCTCACTTATTTTTAGAACTTTCTTCTTTTCTAAGTTTATCAATCTATAATTATCTCTCTAAGAACTGTTTTAGCCAAAACTTACAAATTTTGATATTTTGATGACTTCATTTTCACCAGTTTAAGGCATTTCTAATTCTTTTGGTGATTCTTTGTTTGACATATTTGTTTAGAATCGCATTGTTTTGTGTCTATATATTTGGGAATTTCCCAGATAGCTTTGTTAATTTCTGTGCTAATTCTATTGTTGTCAGAGAACATACTGTGTATTTGAATCTTTTAAAATTTATTGACTTGTTTTATAGTCCACCATATGGTTTATCTTGGTAGCATGTGGCATGTTCAATTGAAAATAATGTATGTGTTGCTGTTCTTTGGTAAAGTGTTGTGTAAATAAATGTCAGGTCACATTGGTAGAATGTGTTGCTCAGTTTTCTGTATCTTCACTGATATTCTGTCTACATGTTCTATCATTGCTCAGAATGTTGAACACTCAAATTAGAATAATATATTTGCTTCTTTCTCATTTCAGTTCTGCTGATTTGTTGCTCCATGGAATTTTGAAACTCGTTTTTAAAATTTATGTTTAGGCACGTAAAGTGTAAAATTATTGTATCTTCATTGAGAATTGGCCTATTTATCCTTATGAAGCATTATGAAATATTCTTTTTAATCCCTGTTAATATTCTTTGATTTGCATTTTATCTAATGACAGTTACTATAGCTTTCTTAATATTAGTGTTTGTACAGTCCTTTTTGTACCATTTTACTTTTATCCTGTTGACATCTTTACACTTAAAAAAACATACTTAAATGTAGACAAAATATAGTTCATTATTGCTTTTTTGGTTCAGTCTGATAATCTCTGATTTTTAGTTAGAGTGCTTAGACCATTTGTATTTAAGTAAATTTTAACGTAATTGGCTTACATATACCATCATGCTATCTGATATTTGTTTATTTCTCTTTATCTTTTGATTATTTTTTGTCTAATTCGTTAATATTTATCTCCACTATTGGTGTATTAGGTATACATCTTTTTGTGGCTACTATAGATTTTGCACTATATATCTGTAACTTAACATAGTTTACATTACATGTATGGCTAAAAACCTTAAAAAATTTTCCCTAAGCCATTTCCCTTCCAATCCTTTGTATTTTTGTTGTGGTGCACTTTATGTGTATATAGGTATAGTTATAGGAATAAGTTAAATCCCACAGTATATTTTTGTTTTAAACAACCAATTATACATATATATATATATACATATATATATATATATATATATATATATATATATATTCCCCCCCCCCCCCCCCCCCTTAATAAAACAAACCTGGGTGGCCTCGGTGACTCAGTCAGTTAAGTGTCCAACTCTTGATTTCAGCTCAGGTCACCATCCCTCAGTTCATGAATTCAAGCCCTGTATCAGGGTCCGTGCTGACAGTGCAGAACCTACGTGGGATTCTCTTTCCCTTTCTCTCTGCCCCTCTCATGCACTCACTCTCTCAAAGTAAATAAATAAACTTAAAAAAAATAAAAATTAAACATAAAACAAACATGCTTTTATGTTTACCTACCTATTTACCTTTTATTTTTCTTTCTTTTTTGTCATCTAGTTTTTCGTCTGGTATCATTTCATTATATCTGAAGAATTTCCTTCAACATTTCTTTCAGTGAATACTTGCTGGCAAAACATTGTTACAGATTTTTTTTGGCCTGAAAAAGTCTTCATTGCTTATTTTTTTGTAGAATATTTTCACTGTGTTGTTTGGCAAGTTTCTTTTCCCCCTCTCATTTCATCAACTCTGAATCACTGACTTTTCATGTGTCTGTGGTCATTTTTTTTATTATGTAAAAAATGTATCTTTTTCCTATGATTTTTCTCTTTGTTGAAGTTTTCAGTAATTTGATTGTAATGTGTGTTGGTGTGGTTTTGTATTCAGTTAATGTTTATTGATCTTCTTGAATCTGTGGGTTTATTGTTTTCACCAAATTTGGAAAACTCTTGGACAATTTTGGAATTTTAATTTCCTTAAATATTTTTCTATCTCCCTCTTCTTTCCTTTCTTCTGGTACTCAAACTACATGGTGGTTACACATCTTGCAATTAAGCACACATCACCGAGACTCTTCTTTTTTCCAATCTCTCTTGCTCTCTTTTTTTTTTTTCCCTCTCATTGTATTTTTTAGGTAGTTGCTTTTGTTATGTCTTCAGATTACCTGACCTTTCTTCCTGAGTGTCTAATCTGGTCTTAATTCTTCCTAGTGACAGTTTCATTTCAGTATTTCATTTCTAGAAGTTCCATTTGATTCTTATATTTTCTATTTCTCTTCTCATTATGTTTCTCTTTATTTTTTTTTTTTAAATTTATTTTTTTTTTTAATTTTTTTTTTTCAACGTGTTTTATTTATTTTTGGGACACAGAGAGACAGAGCATGAACGGGGGAGGGGCAGAGAGAGAGGGAGACACAGAATCAGAAACAGGCTCCAGGTTCTGAGCCATCAGCCCAGAGCCTGACGCGGGGCTTGAACTCACGGACCGCGAGATCGTGACCTGGCTGAAGTCGGATGCTTAACCGACTGCGCCACCCAGGCGCCCCTATTTCTCTTTAAATCTTTGAGCAAAATTGACACATTAATAATAATGATGTTAGTATACTTTTCTCCTAATTCCATTGTCATTGTCATTTCTATGTCTGCTTCTGTTGTTTGATTCTTCTCCTGGTTGTAGGTTACATTTTTCTGCTTTTTCACTTATCTAGTGGTTTTTATTGGCTGATGGGCGTTATGACTTTACATTTTTTTTCGAGTATTGAACTTTTCAAATTTGTATGAAGAATGTCCTGACAGGCAATCAAGTTGGTTACAAATCATTTTGATGCTTTTGTGATTTGTTTTCAAGCTTTTGGGGTGGGGACAGGTAGAGAGTAGCCTCCACTCTAGCTTCATTACTAAAGCTTGATTCTTTCAGGACATGTACTGAATGCCCTGTATATTAACAAAGTCTTTCCATTTTGGTTGGTGGGAACACACATTATTTCTTGCCCTGAGTGAGTGCTAGGAATTATTTTCCAACAGATTACCAGTACGTTTTCTTTCCCTGAAAGTTGTTCTTTGTCTGGTCCACCACAAATATATGCAGATTTATATTCAGCTAAAGATTCAAGAGGACTGCAATACATATTGGACCTCTTTCTCTTCATAGCTTTCTCCTCTCTGGCATTCTATAATTCCTCCTTTGCCTCCCACAACTAATTTGAGTTTCCTTGGCCTCATTGAATGTCAATCTCTGTGTCCTGTACTAAGAAAGATGGCAGTCTCTATTTGAGTTTCCCTTCCTTCTTATCCAGTCCTGAAACTGGACATAGGCAGAAAGCCAAAGACTCCTGTTTTCAAGGACTGTAGGTCTGTGCCATTTGCTTTCTAGTGACTAAAAAAGTAATTTCATATATTCTGTCTACGTTTTAATGGTCTGCAGTAGAAGCGGTATTCTAGCATTATTACTCCATCATGGCCAGGCAGGATTTGAATTTCTTTATAAAGTAGATTTAGATATGTTTTTCTGCTGTGTAAAAATTCTGTTTATTCCAAAATGTCAGCCACAGCAGATTTAGTATGCATGGAATAATAATTTTATCTTATCAAAAAAATCATTTCCAAAACTCTATAAGAAATCTAAAGGTCAGATTATGAATATAAATGTACTTTGAAAAATGTCCCCCTTTTTCCTTGCCTTCTCCATTTTGAGTGCCTATCATGATCTAAGATTGCTCAGTCTATTAATGGTCCAGGTCAGATACTATGTGGGGCACAATGAGTTTAAAAATATTTTGAAAGATTATAGTATTAATTTCCTTGAATAGGTTATAGTCTAATTAAAAAAAATCAGGAATGAGAATATAATCATCAAGTATAAAACATGAAGTACTACAATTTTTCAGAGTATGCAGAGGGCACGACTGGCTGCTTTGAAGAGAATTTCCATGACTTGGTCTTAATATTGGGATGTTCCAATAGCAGTCCTCTGAAGGAATCACTTTGCATTTCCATGCTACAATCAAGTAATGGTTTACTCAGAAGTTCCTCAGAGCAAATGAGGCCTTCCTTAGGCAAAATTCATACCCTAAATAGATTGCATTTGCCCAGAATAACAAGCTTTTCTCTTTTTGCATAATCTTCTCATATTCTTTCCTACTCATGGACGTTTGTATGCTAGGTATAGTTATGTGTAGTTTATGTTTTCAGTTAATCTCTATTGCTTACACTTTGCATATCCCTTTGGTTACTAAGTTCTGATAACAGACATTAATATAGAATTCCATGAGTGACCTTTTGGTGACCAGAGCTCCACTGGATTCTCAGGTTAATTTCCCTTGTGGTTTGATTTCTCTGAATATCAGTCAAATAAAATTGCAACATCGTTGCATTGAGGTAGTGCATGTACATCTTAAATTTTACGTGTGAATAATAATTCTTATTTGTTTCCAGTAAATATCTGAGACCATCTACCTTAAAGGACCCTGCAAATGCAATGCCAAATAGTGCAATTCTCTGAAGAATGGCTAAAAATATGGGTACACACATTAATGAAGAGGGAAAATGCTTACCAGCTATAATTGAGTGGTTCCATTTACTCAAGTTAACCTGGGAGGGGCGTTTACTATGATTTAGTTCAAGGTGAGTGGTTTTGAAGGCATCTACATAAAACCCTGGTAGTCAATTACTTTCTGTAGAGCTGCTTACCAAGATAAGTTTTAAAATTCAGTAAGACAAAGATGATGTCAGTTTCCCTAATTTGAAGTTTCTTTAACAGAAAAAAAGGGTCTCTCAGAGATTTTTGCTTTAGTTCAGGCTTAAAAACTGACTGAGAACTGAGAATTTAGTAAAGAAACTAAATTTATGTGGATTTCAAGGCCCATGACAGATGAACTGATGAAGAGGTAAATAGAATACCTCAAACCATTACTACAAAATTAATTTCCTGATTGAGGTAGGAGAACCACAATGACTCCTGCCCTGGGTATGCATCTTGATTAGCTATATTATAGTCTATAATTTTATTTATAGTTGCCATGAGGAGAGAAGGATGTTAATGCTGTCATCTATAAATTTTGGAGAAGAATTGATTTTATTTTTGATTCTTCCATCAGCAAATTGGGTGACCTGAGGTAAGTCAATGTGACTCCGGGACTCAAGCTTCCTATGAAAAATATGAGGGAGGTTAAACCAGATGAGACCTAAGTTTTCTTCCAACTTATTTCCTGACTTTATAAATTTTAAATTATAAAGATAAAGCTTAGAAACTTAGAAATAACCATGACTGGTCTAGATTAATGTTCCAACTAGCCCCCAAATCTGTGCAAACAATGGCCCTTAGGGATGAACCATGAGTGGTTGTAATTTTTCATTCTGACATCAACCTTAGAGGTAGAACATGCGTCAGTTCTTCTTAATCTCTATTGATGGCACTGTGGTATATAAATTCAGCCAATCCCTTTCAAAACTTACTTATATTTGCTGTCAATACCTACCTCTTGGGGATTACATTTCGTAAGATTATTGTCCTCTGTCTAAAAAAGTACTTCCTTTTTTTCTTTTTCCTAAGTTTGCCTTGCTCAGTTTGAGAAACATCTCCTTTAAAGAAGACTCACCCTAGTCTTTCAGATTTTGAAAGTTAAGTTTATGTTTGTTCTGGTCATAGCAATTTTGTGTTGTAATGATTTTAATGTGGTTAGCATCCTATGATTTTGCCTTTCCTGGTTGAAGACCTTTCCTCTATCAGTTTCTTCTTGCATTGCTGGATGACTTCCCTAGCTTGATTCCTACTCCAAATCCCTGTGATTGCTTTGGTTTTCCTTTCTGAAAATCTCCCAATTCCATTTTGCATTTCTGGAGGTGCAACAACAAAGAAATATATAGGGTTTTAGAGGAAGAAGCAGATGGGAAAGGTAGTGTATTTTCTTATATTTTTGCAAACAGTCCATACCTTGCTGGATTTTTGGGTTACAGAAATGCCCTAAGTCTATATTTTCAAGAAGCCATTCACTACTCACCTAACTGAAATTGTATTTTTTTAAAGGAGTGCATATTTATCCTTTTTTTTCTGTTTCCCTCCTTCCTTCACTCTTCTCTCCTTCTCTTGATTTTTATTCTTCCCTCCTCACTTATTGTTGCTTAAACAAACCAGTCATTTGGGTTATGGGGTTTTTAGAATGGGGAAATCTATCTTCTAGTGGCTTATTACCTAAATTGTAGTTGAAGGTAGTAAGCATTAAGAAATATTATGTACTACCACTGTAAGTCCACTTCCTTTAAATCACTGAAAACATAATAAACCCAATTTAAATATATAGCATCAAAATAAATAACCAAAACATAAGGCAATGATTTTCTGGAAAGCCACGGGGAATGTTGAGAAAAAAGAAACTAAGAAAGGGCCTCAGAGATTCGAACTAACAAGAATTAAAGATATGTAAGCTTGAGTTATTTCATTGCCTATCTGAGAGGTATTGCTTTTCTCTTTCTCAAGGTGTAGTCCTATTTCAAATGTAATCACTCTATGTTCCTTTCTTTTCCTTGATTCCATCTTACCCCAAATTAGTATCCATTTGGCTCACTCCTGTACATGCTGCTCAGTCTGATGGACAGTAGGGTACAAACCAGCAGAAGAGGGCAGCATGCTTCAGTTTATTCAACACCTGTCATATGTCAGGCACTTTCCTAGGCACTTTTCTCGTTTCATGAAATCCTCACAACATCCCTGAGGGAGAATTGTTGTTTTCCTCCTTTTACACGTGAATCATCTGAGACTCATTCATTCCTTTTCCCTAGGATATGCAGGTGGAACGTGGCAGTGGAATTTGAGCTCAGATTCTACTTTGCCAGTAAGCAGCTATTAAGCACTGCCATGAACTATGGCATTATAAACTTGTTAGAATCAAGATTTTCCATTTTCTAGTTAACCTTTGTTTGAACATGACAATATAGAGCTATTCTCTTCATCAGGTATTTTTTTTTTTATTCCTATTTCTCAGGAGACTAAATTTTACAACAGAATTTTGTAGATCGAGCAGAATGGCTTAAACAAGTCTTTTTCTAAAACAAGTCCTCAAGGATATTGAAAACACAGTATGCTCCCATCTGTTATTCTTCCTTTATTTAGTGTCCATTGCCTTCAAATAGTCCAGAATCAAGGTGTGTGTGTGAGTGTGTTTCTGTTGTAAAGAAACAGTCAGAGGTGGCCTTGCTTCATCCAGCCTCATTCCTGTTGCACTTGTTGATAATAATTTTTAATATTTTTAGAATTATGTCATAGATTAATATGGAAATTAATTGTGGAAATTGTGGAAATATGGAAAGCGATTGTGGAAAACTTCAGAGACCTCAGAGTCAGTGGTTTTCCCTATTTATACCTAAATCTCTGAAGATTCCAGAATTTATCAGGGATGACAGACAATGCAAATGAAGAAAAAGGAAGTAAAATGAAACAGAATTTCTTGATAGGCCTCATTTGAAATATTCATGCGAAATTAGAGTAGAACTTTATTTTAAAAATATCTACTGATGAACATGCATGTTTCTCATGTTAATAAGTTATCAATTAGCTAATTTTATAATTGTCCATGGTCTGTCAAACACTGAATTTTCTCAGTAGGAAAATGCAGTACTTTCCTTCTCAGGGGCCCTCAAGGGGAAAGGAAGTAATTACTGTCAATGGTCCTTCACTCCCTAAGTGCCGTGAGTTGCAAACCCACTCATTTGTAATTCTAGCCACAGATTCTCTTTCTCAAATTAGTTGAGGTAATAACTGGAGGCTGACAGAATGCTTATTTAAAACCACCACTAGAATGCATATGTAAATATATCTTAAGTTATCTTAAGTTACTGAAAGAGGATTGGAATGTTATAAGCAAAACAATAATTGAAATGATAGGAATGATGATGGAGTTTAATTTTTTCATTATTCCCTCCCAATTCAATACAACCTGTGTTTACGTTCCTTAACTGGTAGTCAACTTGAATGATTTGACTCAGCATGATAATACCACTTACTGTTTCATCAGCCATTACATATAAAGACTTCAGCTACAGCAGGAAAAAAAATTATATCTCATATTTTTCACTAAGGTCTTTTAAAGATATAGTCAGATATTTCACATAGTAGGTATAAAATGTCCAAACCTGGGCATAGGAAATAACAGTAATTCTCAGAGGTATAAGGGTCTCACTCCACTTGGTGTTCCCCTGATTTCTATGGATTTGATTGTTTAGCTCACTGGTAATCTTAACACTTCTTGCCTATCTTTGATCTCAGTATTTTTATGGGCCCTAAACCCATTTGGACATCTGGTAAATCCTGTGTATCCCTTCTCAGAATAATGTTTTAAAATTAATATAATAGGGGCGCCTGGGTGGCTCAGTCGGTTAACTGTCCTAAGTTCTAAGTCATATCTATGTACATGTTCACTGGAGACATTCAAGGACCCAGGCTAATGGAGACCTCATCTTAAAAAATATTTATTTATTTTCAAGAGAGACAGAGGCAGAGAGAATGAAAGAAAGCATGAGCAGGGGAGGAACAGAGAGAGAGGGAGACAGAATCTGAAGCAGGCTCCAGACTCTGAGCTGTCAGCACGGAGCTGGACGTGGGGCTTGAACTCACAGACTGTGAGATCGTGACCTGAGCTGAAGCTGGACACTTAACCAACTAAGCCACCAAGGTGCCCATGGAAACTCCATTTTGATATGTTTCCTTAATCACTGCAGCAATGGGAAGGTATGAAACAACTTGTGTACTAACTCTAAATGTTTTTGTCTTATAAAGTGACTTGATCACTTCTGCTCACATTTCATTGGCCAAAGCAAGTTGGGTGGCAATGCCTAAATTCAAAGGGAATGGAGAAATGTGATACCACCATATGTTAGAGAAGAGGAAATACTTGTTCAAAAGCACGTTTGGCTGCCATACCTTCTTACTAAAGGTGGGGAGCCAGCTTCAGCTGACTTCTAGCACCTGCATTCGTCTTCTGGGTCTGCATTATATTTACCTCAGTTCAAATTCCCACTCACTTTCAGTGTGGAAGTCGATTTATTCTTGATCCCAGAGGGCAGCTGATGTCACATCACTCTCTTTTTTTCTGGATTAGATTCACTAATAGTAAGAATTTGGGGGCTCTAAACCTGCTTATGCTGGTGAAATTTTTTTCTAGTAAAGCATTGCTGTAAATTGCTCCCTGGGCCTGATTTTTAAAAAATGACTTCCAAGCACTTTGCTGAATGGTTTACTTAAGGTGTCTCATATGTCTTAAAATATTTCTATGCCATTCCCTTCCTGTTTATGGTCAGAAATTTGAATTGCATTCTAGAATTTCTCCACTTTCTTAAGTACCCATTCTAGTATTTTATGCTATTGTATCTGCAAGATATTTTCCCTTGTGGCTTTGGGATCGTATGCTATATATCCTCCCAACTTTCTATTAATTGCTGTTACTTTGCTACTCTCAAGACTTGTGGCTGCACTACAACATTTCAGGATCACGCTCTCTCCTTGGTTCCAAATCCTGCACTGCAAACCCTAAATATATGCTCCGTTAAAATGCCCCTTGTTTCTAGTAGCTTGTAGCCTTATTTAGAGATTCCAGTATCTGTCAGATAGACGCTATTATAGTAGCAGTCCAGGCTGCAGATTCCTCTCTCAGTGGATGAAATACGAGAAAGAAATTCAGCTTAAATACATGTGCAACAGGCTTTTTTTCCCCTTCTAGGAAAGATTTCTTCAATTTCTTAACGCATGGCATGTCAGCTAAGCTGTGTTAAAAACAACCTCTAGTCAGCTGCTTCAGGTGGGAGTTTCTTAGAATTGCTGAGTCTAGTAAGTTCACACCCTACTTTTTGTGTGCTTAGCTTTCCATTTGACACCATCCAATAGTGTAAGTAGTAGTTTCTGAAACTTTGCTTTGACTTTGAGGTTTATTCCAAAAACAGTCAGGACTTGTGCCTGGTGATGCTCTACATCCTTATCCAATTCTTTCAATAGATAGGAGTCAAGGCAAGACCATCCACAACCTTGATTGTGTTCGAGGGTGGATAATTACATACAATACGTAGCTGGCCAAGTTGTGCTAGATCACAGGATCCGGGGCATAGAGTGTAAAATGAAACCTGAGTGACCACAGGCATAAGAGATTTCTATAAACTTGTTGCCAATCACCAACATCTAATCACTTTTATTTTTATACCTTTCTCTTGGCTGTCACCTGACTGCTTCTGTCCTTTCAGTCCTGATTTCATCCCCGCCACATGAGTGCAAAACTCCAGCTTTCACCAGTTTTCCACAAAATCCTCCATCATGCAAGCATTTCATGGATTTATTCCTTCACCACGGATATTCAGCAAAATATGGGTGAGACCACGTTTTAAATCATGGGGATCCCATCATGGATCACCCTTTGCTCTGTCCTTTGCTCTGCTCCTTTACATCCCAGAGGAGAAGCCAGCACATTCTTTTTCTTCTCTAGAAAAGACTGTGGAGTGATTCTGCTCATACTCAGGCCCCCAAGGTTTTTCTCTGTATCTCAAAGGAGCTTGTGTATTAATTTATGCTGAACAAAGACAGTGTACTTCTTGAAAGATGTCACGGGGCGGGGGGGAGTTTCCCCTTTTTGCTAGGCATGATTATAATCATGTTTACACCAAATAACATACGGTGGATATGAGCAATGTAGCAGAAGCTTAGGGAACACACAGGAAGAGATGATTGTTTCTCTTGTGGAAGGTTGGGATAAGATGTAAAAATGAGATATAAAATCCAGGACATGGGCATTGCAGATATGAGGGCGTTGGTGATTATGATGTATTTAAAGAAAGATTAATAGAATGGCGCTAAAACAAAGGATAGGAGAAACAGAAGGGGATTGATGTTAAATACCAGAAAGGTAGACTGTCATACCTAAGAAGAGTCATTTTGCTTTTGCACATATAAATATTTTGAAGAATCTTCTGGAAAATTTGGGTAGACGCAGAGCTGAGTCTTTATCCTGAAAGCTTTTTTCTCCTTAAAATTTCTGCTTCAAGTGGCAAGTGTGAGTTTGAAATTTTGTAGAACAAAGTAGCTAAGCAACAAGATGGAACATGTTAAGTCAAGAAACAGTGAAATTTGATTTCATATTTCATAATAGTGCATATTGTACTTAGGACTCTATGGGATATACAAAAGTAGCAGGATCTCATATTCTGAAAATTCACTCCATGTGTAGTAAACCTTAGTAAGCCAATAAGAGTTTATCCAAGCATTACTTGACAGCCAGAAAGAATGATTTCCCTCTCTTAAGCTTAAATATAAAGCTTAAATTATATGGGATCTAAATGAATTGAATAAATGCTTCATTTTTAATATATTTTACTATAGAAATCTAGATATTTTGTGAGGTAAGGAAAGAGTGCAGAGCATTGAAGGACATTGACCAGAATTAGGTAAAGCGGGCCTTCTTCTTTCCTCTCTTCCTGTCTCTTATTTTTCCTTTTTTCCCCACACTGTTTCTCCCTTATACAAATATGTATGGAGTGTTTGTTATGTGCTGGGGACCATGCAAGGTGCTGGGAGACAAATTGGCAAGTGCGATACTGTGAGATAAATATTCTTTTAAAAAATCTTAACTTTTATTTATTGTTGAGAGACAGAGGGAGAGAGAGACAGAGACAGAGAGAGACAGAGCATGAGCAGGGGAGGGGAAGAAAGAGAGACACACACAGAATCTGAAAGCAGGTTCCAGGCTTTGAGCTATCAGCACAGAGCCCAATGCGGGGCCTGAACTCATGAACCGTGAAAGTGTTACCTGAGCCAAAGTCATACACTTAACTGACTGAGCCACCCAGATGCCCCAAACTTATTTTTTAAATGTTTGTTTATTTTTCACGGGGGGTGGGGGAGCACAAGTTGGGGAGACAGAGAAATGCAGGACAGAGGATCTGAAGAGGGATCCACACTGACAGCAGCAAGCCTGATGTGGGACTCAAACTCATGAACCGGGAGATCGTGATCTGAGCCGAAGTCAGATGCTTAACCTGAGCCACCCAGGTGTCCCATGAGATAAATGTTCTTAGCAAAAGGTGCTCTAGAAATGCATAGGTGGAGCCTGAATCTAGACTTGAAGGATGAAGAAAACATTGCAAAGAAGTTAATTTTCAGTAGAAATGCAAAGAATGAGAGTTGTCAAAGAGGGTTGAAGAGAGAAATTTGAACATTGGAAAGATTATTTCTAGTTAGTTAACTCTCAAATAAGTAGTATATTTATAAAACAAACAGTAGTATGCTTTTAAAATCAATTATACATTTTGAAATAATTTTCAGAAATATATTAAAGTATCAAAGGTTATATTGATTTGTGATCACTCATTTGAATAAACTCAAAGTAAATACACCAACACCCCCCTTGAGCAATAGTTCTGTTTATTACTTTAGTTAATAAAATTTCCTTAAATGTAAACATGCTATGGAGAAAATAAGACAAGATACAAGAGACAACTTAGAGAGATGGGTTACAATTTTATATGAAGACGTTATGGAACTTTTCTGATGAGACAACATTTGAGCATTGACCGGAAAGACGTGAGGAAGAGAATCTTAAAGATACCTGTGGAGAAAGCATTCCAGAAAAAGGGAACATTATATGCAAAGACAAGCTGTTGATGTATGTGCAAAGACATGATTTTTGAAAGTTAAAAATGGAGATTTTAATCTATCCAGTAAACACTAAACATAAAACAAAGAAGCATAGCTAAAATGCCAACAGAGGACATAAATGTAATATTAAAAAATGCTTGATTTAGTGCATCCTACTGCCCCTGAAAAAAATCTTGGAAGGAAGAACTCAGGAACAAAGAACTACAGGACGCATAGGAAAAACGCCAATGTCATAGGCTTAACTGTAGGCATCTCAATAATTACATTGAATATAGGTATGTTAAAAAAAACCCAGTTAAAAGGCAGAGATTATTAGGCAGGATTTAAAAAATGATCTACGTGTTGATTATAATACATATTTTAAAGACAAAGACACAAAGACACAGACAATTCTGTAAGTTAAAGGAAAAAAAAAATATACCTTGCCTGCAAACACTAAGCATAAGAAAGTTGCTGTGATTGTGTTAATATCAGATAAAAGTGTCAAAAAATCAAGAATTTTTATTAATTGTAAGTATGTCTGAGTCCAGTATCAAATTTTCTAAAATTCTTTAAACAGAAGTTGTCAGACTAAAGGGAAAAATTTGTAGAGAGCCACAAAAGACCCAAAGTAGCCAAACCAATCTTGAGAAAGAACAAAGCTGGAGGTATCACAATCCCAGATTTCAAGATATACTACAAAGCTGTAGTAATCAAAACAGTATGGTACTGGCACAAAAATATACAGACACATAGATCAAAGGAATAGATTAGAAGCCCCCAAATAAACCCATGCTTATATAGTCAATTGAGCTATGACAAAGGAGGCATGAATATAGAATGGAGAAAAGATAGTCTCTTCAAAAAATGGTGCTGGGAAAACCGGACAGCTACATGCAGAAGAATGAAATTTGGTTGCTTTCTTACACCATACACAAAGATAAACTCAAAATGAATTAAAAAACAACATGTGAGACCTGAAACCATAAAACTCCTCAAAGAAAAGATAGGCAGTAATACCTCTAGAATCAATTATGGAAATATTTTTCTAGATATGTCTCCTCAGGGAAGGGAAACAAAAGCAAAAAATGATACTATTGGGACTACAGTAAAATAAAAAGCTTTGCACAGCAAAGGAAGCAAAAAGACAACCTACTTAATTGGAGAAGATATCTGCAAATGACATATCCATAAAGGCTTTATATCCAAATTATATAAAGAATTTGTACAGCTCAACACCACCACCCCCAATCCAATAAAAACTAGAAGACAGGAATAGACATTTTTACAAAGAGGATATACAGATGACCAATAGATACATGAAAAGATGCTCAATAGCACTAATTATCAGGTAAGTACAAATCAAAACTATAATGAGATATTACTTTATACCTGTCAGAGTGGCTAAAATCAAAAACGCAGCAAATGACAAATGTTGGCGAGAATGTGGAGAAAAAAGAAGCCTCATTCCCTTTTGGTTGGAATACAAATTGCTAAAGCCACCATGGCAAACAGTATGGAGGTTTCTCAAAAAATTAAAACTAGAATTACCATATGATCCAGTAATTCCACTAACTGAGTACTTATCTAAAGAAAATGAAAATGCTAATTTGAAAAGATATATGCACCCCCATGTTTATTGCAGCATTATTTACAATAGGTAAGATATGGAAGCAATCCATATCCACTGATACGTTAATGGATAAAGAAGATGTGTGAGATATGTGTGTATACTAGTAAACACACACACACACACACACACACACACACACACACACTAGAATAATCCTCAGCCATTAAAAAATGAGATCTTGGTGTGGTGTATATATATATACCATGTACATACATGTACATGGTATATATATATATGTATGTATGTATATATGTATGTATGTATATATATGTATGTATGTATATACATACATATATATACATATACATGTATGTACATGGTATATATATATACAATGGAGTATTACTCAGCAATCAAAAAGAATGAAATCTTGCCATTTGCAACTACATGGATGGAACTGGAGGGTATTATGCTAAGTGAAATTAGCCAGTCAGAGAAAGACAAATATCCTATGACTTCACTCATATGAGGACTTTAAGAGACGAAACAGATGAACATAAGGGAAGGAAAGCAAAAATAATATAAAAACAGGGAGGGGGACAAAACAGAAGAGACTCTCAAATATGGGGAAGAAACAGAGAGTTACTGGAGGGTTGTGGGAGAGGGATGGGCTAAATGGGTAAGGGACATTAAGGAATCTACTCCTGAAACCATTGTTGCACTATATGCTAACTAATTTGGATGTAAATTAAAAAAAAAATGAGATCTTGGGATTTGCAACAACATAGATGGATGTAGAGGGTATAATGCTAAATGAAATAAGCCAGTAAAAGAAAGACAACTACCATATGATTTCACTCATGTGTGGAATTTAAGAAACAAAACAAATGAACAAAGGAAAAAGAGACAAAGGGAAAAATAAAGCACCTAAATACAGAGAACACACTAGTGGTTGCCAGAGTGGGGGAGGTGGAGGGAGATGGGGGAAACAGATGAAAGGGATTAAGAGTACACGTATCTTGATGAGTACACTTGAATCATTATATTATACACCTGAAACTAATATAACACTGTATATTAATGTTACTTCAATAATAACAACAGCAAAATGAAAAGGAAAATGGGCAAAGATCTACAATATTATTTGAAGATTTTAAAAACTCCCTTTTTAGAAACTGTTTGCATGAGTTCACATGGACCAATTAATATATAGAAGAGTTGATTAACAGTATAAATTAAATTTTGTTTATTTATTTATTTTGAGAGAGAGACAGAGAGAAAGGGAGAGAGAGTATCCCAAGCAGGCTCTGCACTTTCAGCACAGAGCCCAATGGAGCTTGAACCCACAAACTGTGAGATCATGATCTGAGCCAAAACCAAGAGTCAGGATCTTAACTGACTGAGCCACCCAGGCGTCCCAATTAACACTATCAATTAAATTAACCTAATTGACATTTTCAAAACATTATAAGTAAACAGAATATGCTTTCTTTTCAAACGAATAAGGAATTTTCCTGAAAATAGGCCATATTCTTGGCCATGTGAAAAGATCCAATAAGTTTCAAAGGATGAAATAATACACAATGAGCTCTTTGTATAATAGTATTAGTATACTATTATTATACTAGTTAGTATAGTAGACTAGAAATCTGTATTAATAAAAAATTGATAAATGTCCCCAAGTACTTCAAAATTAAATGTACTTCCAAATAACTCATGGATCAAAGAAAAAATCATAAGATAAAAATTAATATAAAACTATTACTAGCTGAATAATAAAACACACACACACACCTCTTATCAAAATTAACAGATACAACTAAAACAATCCATAAAAGGAAATTTATAGTTTATTTCATGAAAGAAGAAAGGTACAAAATGAATGATCTAGTCTCTTACCTTAAGAAGACACTAACCAGAGCAAAGCAAATCCAATATTAGTAAAAGGAAATATGAGTCAAACCACTGCAATAGAAATTTAAACAGTAGAGAAAATCAATAATGTCAGCTACTTATTTGAAAAGATCAATAAAATTGATAAATTTACTAACAAGACTGTCAAGAAAAAGGAGAAAAAGAACCCCAAGATACAAATTACCAAGGTGAATAAATTAAGGAGCATCACCAGAGATATTAAAATAAGAGGATATATGAATAACTTCATAACATATAATGCAATAATTTATAGGAAATTGGTGTTGACTTAAAAACACAACTCTCTATAAGTTTTGCAATGGGAAATGGAATTTTTAAATTGTCTTATATCTATTAAAGAAATAGAATTTTCACAAAGAAAATGGTAGGTCCAAATGGCTTCATTAATGAATTCTATTAAATATTTAAGGGAAAAAAAATCATACCTGTATTTTGCAAACTCTTCACAAAGTAGATAAGTATAATCGTTCCAATTCACTTTATGAGGCAAGCATAACTCTGATACCAAGATAAGATAAAGATATTGCAAAGAGAAAAAAACTGGAGACTAATGTTTCTCATGAATATTAAATGCAAAAATCTTTTAACAAAGTATTCTATTGATTATGATAGAACAGCAATAGATAGCAGGGACTATAAGTCATGACCAAGTAGGTTTTATCCTGGGAATTCAAATTGGCTCATATATGAAATCAATCAGTATAATTCACCATAGTAAAGGATTATGAAAGAAAAATCACATGATCACTTCAATGGAGCAGAAAAAGTATTTGCTACATTCAATGGCAATTTATGATTTGAAAAAATCCTAACAATAAACTATGAATGGAAGGAAACTTCTCAACCTGATAAAGAACACCTATGAAGACTTTATGGCTAGTATCAAATTTAATGGTAAAAAATTAACATTTTTTTCTCTTACATCAGAAACAAAGAAAGGACTTCTCTCATTTCTTTTTTTCCCTTAATGTTGAAGTAGAGAGCCCAAAATGTAATAAGTCAAGAAAAAGAAATAAAGTTTGAAAAGGTGAAATAAAAATGTCATTATGGAAATTCAACCAAACTATACATAAAATAGTCAAAGGAACCTATAAAACTGCTATGAAATACTAAGGAAATTTTATAAGAATTCATAATACAAAGTCAACCATACAAAAATCAAGTTTTTTCTTTAAATTTTCAAAGTCTAATTGAAGATTAAAAATGTAATTAAATGAATTCCTTAATGTACCCATCTATGGGACATTTTGAGTATATGCCTTATCCAGAGCCACTTTTGAGGAAAGTAACCAAAGAGAGTTCTCTGAGTATGGTGTGGGGCATTTGACATATGACTTAGTAAACTGCCTTCAAAATGCAAATTTTGACTAATTTTTCTCTTTCTAATTAGGCAAAACATTTTTCTTCCCCTTCAGCACTAAATGTTGCTTCTCCATAAAGGCACTGAAACCATAAGTTCAATAGTATCTTGGTTTACACTAGTACCCATTTGAGTATCTACTTTAAAAAATGTTTGGTTATTTATATGAATGATAATGAAGTTGTTTGCTGAAAAAAGCTCTAAATGTTAAATTTCATATACCAGTGAGCAAAAGGATGAAGTATTCAGAAAAGAGCAGGAAATTGTTAGACCCGTGAAATCAAATTACATAGACAGTTTGCCTACTCTACCTAGTTGTCTTGTTGAGCTTAGTCTTTATAATATTTAAGAATTAAAAAAATATTTTACACTTTTAAGAACAGAAGTACTTTAATATCAAACACTTAGCCCAGCATGTTATCTTTGCACCCACGCTGTAATGATCTATGAGTGCTGTTGACACAACACTGTTAATAGTCCTGACAGAGCACCTCAGAAAGTTCACAATGCTAAATCGCAATAGCAAAGAATATGGACACAAATCAGGTAAAACTAAGAAAACAAAGTGAATATTAGTGAATGTAGCCCATAGGTAAGCTTCCTTCTGGAGTGAAAACAGAAGCACATAGTAGACATTTCTAACAGTATCCTTGAGTAAACTGTATTTGATTCACAAGGTCACCTCTTCAGAAATGTTATTTGAAGATGCTCTATGTTTATTTAATTTCAGGTTTCCTCTGTCATTCTCAGTAGTGTCAACTAATGATAAAATATGTCTATTACCGGGGTGCCTGGGTGGCTCAGTCCGTTAGCAGTCTGATTCTTGGTTTCTGCTCGGGTCGTGATTTCACAGTCTGGTGAGTTTGAGCCTCACATTGGGCTCTGTGCTAACAGCACGGATCCTGCTTGGGATTCTCTCTGTCTCCCTCTTTCTCTGCCCCTCCCCCACTCATGCTGTCTTTCTCTCTCAAAATAAATAAATAACTTAAAAAAATATGTCTATTATCTTTTTCTTATAGCTGCTTTTTAACCAGGGAAATAAAATTACTGCACTGAAGTCAGAGATACATGTTTACCCCATGTTCCAAAGCTGTGAACTGCTTGTTTATTTAGTCATTTTCACTGTTGATAAATACGGTGTTTGGTCCAGTGTTGGTTGCGGGGCTTCCCTTGTCATTGTTATTAATGGCGATGTTGAAGTACCTTGTTCCTAAAGAACACACAATAGTGGGGCGCCTGGGTGGCTCAGTTGGTTAAGTGTCCGCCTTTGGCTCAGGTCGTGATCTCGTGGTCTGTGAGTTCGAGCCCTGCGTCGGGCTCTGTGCTGACAGCTCAGAGCCTGGAGCCTGTTTCAGATTCTGTGTCTCCCTCTCTCTGACCCTCCCCAGTTCATGCTCTGTCTCTCTCTGTCTCAAAAATAAATAAACATTAAAAAAAATAACACACAATAGTATTGATATTTTGTGTTTGGAGGTGTTTTCTCTTGAACTCAACTCTCCTTGAAGGGAAGCCTGTCCTGCACTGTGGAATAAGTATACTAGTTTACCTTCCTATCGGCACTGGGGAACAATCTAAAGAAGGGCAAGCTCCCTTCAGCAGAGCTGAGCTCCTGTTTCTGGTGATCAGGGTTGGGATACTTCACATGTTTGTTTCAGGGCACTCAAGGCTGGTTTTCAGAAGACTAGGAAGTGGGAGGACAGATGTACTTGAAAGAACAGAGAAGGCCAAGGTTCTTTTCCCAGGTTATTTTCTTGCAACTTACTAATTTCTTAAATTGGGCGATTTGCTTATCTTACTCTTGGCTTTTTTTTTATTTAACTGTTTTTTAAAAAGTAATTTATGAAGACTTATCTAAGTATTCTGCATAGATATTATAGGGATCTGGTATGAGGTAGTTTTGCAAACCAGCAAGAAAAATGCAAATACAGGGTATTCTTACTTATAGTCGTTGGAATTACTATCAATAAGAGTAAACAAAGGTTTCTTTGATACTGATTCTCCCCTTTCTGTTTAATTTACCTCACTGAACACTATTTTCTTTTTCTTTTTTTAATCTTTGGATATATATATATATTAATTTATATGACATATTTTATTAGATATATATAATATATATTATATTCTATAATATACTATATACATTTTCCTGTATTATATAGATATATATTGTATATGGTATATTATAGAATATAATATATAAAATATATACTATATATATTATATTTATAAAATATATATAAATATATATATAAATATATATAAATATATAAATATATATATAAATTCTAAGTTACACTTTCTTGTGATTACTCTCCCATACAATTACTATTTCTTTTATTTTTCACATTTTAATCAATATAGATACTGATCCAAAGGAATGAAGCTAAAACATTAGAATTTCATGTAGGATAAGGCACTTTCTAGAGATGGGACACAACATATTTTCCCTAGGTCTCTGAATCAGGTTTTATTTATAATATTAACAATGGCCAAATATCTTGGGAGAAGAGCTGCAGGTACCTAAATGCGTTGGGGTTATTTCAAATTAACTTGTCTTTGATACATTTTTAAGACACTTTGTGATGAATGGAAAATCATTGAGTTGACGCAAAACAATGGTTGAGAAGCAGCTTAGGAACTTGGGAGCTGAGATCTATTGTGCAAATTTCACTCACAATAGGTCTGTGAGCATAATGAGGCTATACATTTTTCATTTTACAGATGGAGCAGCTGGGTCCAGAGAAGTTGAGTAAGTTGTTCAAGCTGCAGACTGCTCTATGGAGGAGCTGAGACCTGACGAAGATGTTGTGAGCACTGTTTCTCCATAAGAAGGCTAAAAGAGGTGATGGGGGTACACCCCTGTTCCAACTGGACAAATTCTGTTCTAGTTGGTTTTGCTTTTTCTGTTTTTTTTTTTTTTTTTATTTGAGAGTTCTTAATGAGATTTTTTTTAAGTGAGAATTCAAATGTAAACATTTATCAAACCGATTGGATAGACTAAGTGTACAGCCATTGTTCTTGGTTATATCCCTGCTTCCCGTTATATACATCATGAGTGATGATTCCATTAAAAAGTCAAATAGGCAAATAGCATTAGGGAAGGTAGTTTAAAGTAATGGCTTTCAAATATTTTGACTGCAATCCACAAAAGAAAATACCGTAAAATCAAGGTGACCCAATGTAAAACTACAAACACAACAGAAACAAAAGTGCTACAAAGACTATGAATTCTGATATTTTTATTCTGTTCTGTTAAAAATTGATTTTATGGTCCAGTTTGGAAAAAAGAAGTGTAAAGAAGGACCATTTAAAAAATTGTTTTTACCTCCCATCACGTTTATGTCAGTAATTAAGGTATTATTACCGAAAGGTTGAATATTCTACCTGAGAGATGACACCATCTCATGGGGGAACTTTAAATCAAAGGTGACTTTATCATCATTTCCAGAATTAATATTTTAGTATGATTGACTTGAAGCACTAGTGGTCTCACTCCTGCACTCGAAGTTGTTTTATGTTTGGATTTTCAAAATTGACTGCAGTAACAATGATATTTATGACATGGGTTAGGTTAGATTAGGTGACATTTGGGGTAGAAATCATTTCTTTGTGCAGACTTAATCATTTTATTAGAAAAATATCAAGCACCCAGGAAGCTTAGAGAAAAAAACATCATCGTAATTTCCGTCGTGGATACCATGCAAGGCCTTCTTGCTGGTTGTTGAAAGCCACATGAAGGGTGGTTGGTGACCATTTCCCATGCTCTCCCACATCTTTCTTGCCTCTTTCATTTAGTTTTCTCACATTTTCTCCTACACCCCTTCTTCTATTTATTCCTTTTCCTTTTTTGCCTTCTCTTGACTGAGCCTTACACTTAGGCATAATTGTAACTTTATCTGCTTTTAAAAGGCAAATTGGTCTAACATGCTGATGATACTTTGAGGGGTCAACCAATACATCTCAGACTGATGGCTGTAAATTGTTTCATTTTCATTAGGAGAGGATGTGCCTTTTTTGTGCCTTTACTGTAGCACTAGTCATCCCTTCTTGTCTTACATTATAATCATCTGTTTCTGTTACCTCCCGACATATTTACCAAATATGTAAATTAATGATGAGCCGAGATTCCACTTAGAAATATTTATGTTTCCAGATATTTTCAGATTCAATAGAAGAATATATATATATATATGTGTGTGTGTGTGTGTGTGTGTGTGTGTGTGTGTATAATGGAGTTTAGTGAAATCAACAAAACCAAAGAGGACAAATACTTGGCAAGCTAGCTGACATTCTTCTATGCTGGGCTCCAGGCGCACACCCCCAGGCACAGCTCTCCTTTCAACTGGGATGGGTCTGAGCCTTAGCATCCTCCCTAACATGGTATTTTAGGAGATGTAATTAGTTCATAAGACTTGGCCTTCGAAATATAATATGCCTACCATCCCTCTTTTAATGGAGATGAATTCAGATATTGAAAATTATTTTTCCTTGCAGCTCTGGTTTACACTGAGAAAATTGCCAAAGATGCAGATAAGTGAATTGTAGCCAAAACATGAGAACTGCTAGAGGTGACATCTGTTGGCTCTGTCTTTCTCTCCTGTTATGAACTTGATTCTGCTTTCTTCCTTTTCTCCTTATTAATTATAAAAATATAAGAATCCTTTTCCTGGAAATGTTGTCTTAGGGAGTCTATCATCTCTGATTCAAATGCAACCTTCCCTTCAAAGCCTCAGCTGGTAGTTCAGTTGTTGTTAATTTGCCATCATCTGTTCCCCTGGGTCCAAGGTGGCTATCAATTTCCCAGGCATCTCAGAAATCAGCGTCCAAAGGCAGTGAAAGGAGAAAAATCACAATACTGTATCCAATGCTCATGTCTGAACCCACCTCCCAGGAAAAGGCATGAGACCCCCACGATAGGTTTAGACCAACTAACAGATTTCATCCCCTGCAATTATTGTTAGAAGCAGATTCCTGAAAATCATGGCCATTTGGAGGGGAGTGAACAAACAGTTTCAGTTAAAAGGAAGTAGAGAGGAAAATTGGAAAATTCAATAATCAGTGGACAGTGTCTGCTACATGGCAGCAATGTGCCCATCTAATTTTTGATTGTTTGCAGTCAATTATTGCCATATATTGTGAGAACAGCAACTTCTCATTCTTATCTCCTGCCATCCCTCATGGAAAGCAAAAGAAACTTGATAATAATTTAGGCTCAGTTTTACCATACACAGAATGTGATTTTCAGTGAGCATATTTGTGGCTTAATTACCTATTGATAGGGGCTTGCACATGAATTTTATTATGTTTGTGTATGATGTGGGAACCATTTTCTATAATACAGGAAATTATATAGGGACTCTCTTAACTGAGAGTCAGTCTCTGGTCTTACTAGCTTTTATTTTTTTCATATGAGGAAGAGTTTTGTAGATGAAATAGAGTTGGTCATTATAGGAGCTCTAGATATGGAACTGATCATGTTGCATCAAATATAATAGAAAAATCTATTATAACTGTACAGTAATAGCTTCAATAGTGCAACTAAGTGATGTATCTAATATTTGTAAAGACTAAAGACACCATATTTAAATTTAAACTAAGAGTCATAAAGCTACACATCTATATTTACTTAAATTCTGCACAACACAATCTATATTAGATTTTCTTTAGCATTTTTTCTGTGTTGTCATTGCAGTTCTGTGTCTTGTCATATTTTAATCTACTTCTATGTACAATCAGGAAATTGCTTTGGAGTGCAGTAATATGCCTATAGAACTACATTACAATGATTTGCAAATAATGTCACCATCGCTATTGCATTTTCCACTTGGAAAAGTATCTTACCTAGGAAATCACTCTTAAGGCAAGCAATAAACAATTTCATTAGAAATAGGTTTTCTTTAATGGTACATTTCACAGTTATTTCCAGTTTTGTTGTACTTTCTTTGTAAATTTGCAAGAACTTGGGTGATCAGCTAGCTTCTAAAACGTGAATGTGTCTCTCTAAGCATCAAAACTTGATCCATCATGGGTTGCAATATGGATAGGCTTACTGTAATTGTGTTCTGCCTAACATGTAAACATAATCTTAGAAAGTCAAGTGAATTACTTATTGCAACTTCATTCCTTAACAACGTCCTAGGGCCTCCATGTTGAGACCGGACCTGGGGTCTACTATGTAGATTGATTTGAGAATAAGCCATTTCAGACTTTCAGAACTAAAAGGAGAGGAGAATCTGCATCACTTGAGATTGAATGACTAGATTCATTCACATCTGTTATGAGTCTGTTGTAGGAGGTACAGGCTGAGGGGAAGCAGCCTGCTTGTTCTCCTGTTGCTGTGTTCACATGGAACCATCCTCACGTGCCTTTCCCAGAAGATGTGAAGGTATCTCAAGCTAGTGGAACAGCATCCTCTTTCCTACGGCCTTTGACTTTTCATTCTTCTGCTTTGGAAATAACCCTAAAAAAAAAAGTGAAAGGTTAAAGGAAATCTGTCTGCTGAGCACCTGAAAGAAACCAGCTTTCGGAACTGAGCTTATAAATATAAACTTATAAATAAGGCTTGGGTTCAACAAAGAAAGGATAAAAGAGCCAAGGAATTCCTCTGTCTTCTGTACTTAGAGGGTGTTGCTTCCTTGTCAAAGGAACAAAAAAAATGAATAGAATGGCGTCAGAACAGAGAGCGTGTTGAGAAGGAGGAAGGTAAACTTTCAGACATATTCAGAGGGCAGAATATATTCTCTAGCATAATTATTTTAGTCTGTGTGAATCCACTGTCCTCAGGGGCCATCCTGCATGCCATTGGAAGACTGGCTCTAGGAGGAGGGGGAAGTCACATGTCTGGGCTTTTCCCATAATTATTCCTAGGTTCCCAGTCAAGCCAATTTTGAAGATAAGAAAGACACTTCTCAATGGACCTAAGCTTTCCAGCTGATGTCTTGCTTTCCCTTTTGTACTTGACACAGCTGTGTCCTCTTTAGGTGAACTCTACTTATAGAGTATATGGCTTTCTACAGGAATCTAGCATTTTATATCGTTCAGCCCGTGGTTTCAATATTGCTTAGAGAAACATGAATGGACATCTTGGCATGATGAAAGAACCTCTGCGAACAGTTACAGCTCCCTTTCCTGAAGCTTCTGCTCTGGGAAGACTATTTTACATCTCCCTATAGTACCCTCATATTATCAGTTCTAACCTTGGGGCATCCTCCTTAAGTCTGAATTTTTTTGCTCTACCATCTTCAGTATTTTATTTTGGTTCTCACAGATGATTAGGTTCCATGTGAATATATTTTTCATATGCTATGCTCCTCCCTCCTAGGAAGATAGGACTTGTTGGAATACTATTCTTGAACCATTAGGAAAGCCTTTTCTCATTCTGATATTCATCACTGCTTTTATTGTTACTACAATAGCAAAGCATAATCTTACCCCAAAGAGAGATGATTATTATTTTACATTCATAACTTTGGAAATACTTGCCATGTGAAATGCTGAAGGCATCCTTTAATTAATTATTGTTCCTTTTTGATAAGCAAGAAAGTTAGACCACATGATTGATTCCTGTGTCTATGCCATATGAACATTTTAATTACATGAAAAATGGTTATAGTTTAAATTAGTGTGTACCCTGCATAATTCAGACTTTGAATTGTCTTCTGGCAACCTCACTGCCACCACAATTTACATTTCTATTACTCTTCTCATGACTAATATTTTCAAAGAAGAAGCAGTAGGAAGCAACAGCAACAAATTCTAAGAAGAAGCAATTTCTTTCTTTCTTTATTTATAATTTTTTTAACATTTATTTATTTGTGAGACAGAGAGAGAGCATGAACAGGGGAGGGTCAGAGAAAGAGGGAGACACAGAATCTGAAACAGGCTCCAGGCTCTGAGCTGTCAGCACAGAGCCCCACGCGGGGCTCGAAACCACCGACCGTGAGATCATGACCTGAGCCGAAGTCGGATGCTTAACCAACTGAGCCACCCAAGCGCCCCTAAGAAAAAGCAATTTAAACTGTTTACTTCCATTGTGACTATTTTTTAAATGTTTATTTGTTTTTGAGAGAGGGAGCATGTGGGCAAGGGACAGAGAGAGACGGAGACAGAGAATCCCAAGCAGACTCCACGCTGTCAGCACAGAGCCCTACTCAGGGCTCAAGGGCATGAACCTTGAGATCGCGACCTGAGTGGAAATTGAGAGTCAGACACTTAACCAACTAAGCCTCCCAGGTGCCCCCTGACTATTTTTAAACTTAAGGAACCAACCTACAAATGGTTAGGGACACCACTGAACAGTACCTGCCATCTCTCTGAGTGAGAGCTTCCGGAGGGAGGAACTCACAATTTGTGAATAAGGAGAACACAGGGGATCAGGTCACAATAGGCTAATGACCAAGAGGAGAACTTTCAGTACAGAAACAGTTGCTGCCCTAAAGTAGTGTGTGGAAGTTAGACACTAAGGGAGGAAATGAAGATCCATCGATAATAGGCTTTATGTTTGCAAATTTCCCTGAAGTATCACCTCAAGTAACTGGCAATGTTCATATAGCACACAAGTATGAAGATATTTTGGTAAGCCCCCGAGAATGATTTGATGATACCTTGTCTGTAGATGAAGTATTTTACTTCTAATTAGTACTCCTAAGTACTGATTTGGCATGTTGAGTAGAAACTAAAATATTTTTTAAGAGGCAGGTCGAATATCACTTCAATAAATTCTCCATTGTCTTCAGGCTCCTGAATCTGTAAGCTCAGAGCATCAATTTCTAACATCAGTTGTGAGCATTATGAATTGCTCCAAATGTGTTTTGCATTCTTAACTTGGATTTTCAGAAAACTTTAGTAGTACCATTTTGCCTCATGCCAGTTCCAGCTTAATGGCATAGCTTGAAGCTATATAGGAGTGTCCATGTGGAATAGAAGGAAAAGCTGCTTTTTTTTTGTTCATTTTTGAGCCAGTATCTTAGGAGGTGGTGAGAGCTGAAGGAGGTAGTAAGGGCTGGAGGCATAGGTTCACACTGCTGGATGTTTAATTTTGAGTCTAGAAAGAGCAAGTGCACAATGGGAAGTCCTAACTTATCTTCTCTCACCTCATTGATTTTTCAGTGAATAGACCATGAACGATTCCCACCTCATTCATAATATCTGTGTCACAGTCACCTCACCTGTCATAAGGACATAAAAATGAATTAAGTAAGTGTTCTTTTTGTTTGTTTGTTTTTGATGAGTAGGGCTTGTCACTGACTGTTTGACTGTCAAACAGTTGAGTTGAAACTCTGGGAAGAGTAGGGCTCTTTGAGTTGTTTGACTAGCTTACATGTAAGTTCAGCTGCTGGAGATTGCCTTCTTACTAAGGAAGTGCCCTAAGATCCTGTTAATTTTAAATCTTAAAAAAGAAAAAAAAATGACCGACTTCTGAAATAGATCAGTATGTTTATAAAGCTTTCTCCCCTTTGCCCCACACCTGACATTTGTTTGAGGTGAACTCTATGACTTGTTTAATATAGGCTTTTTGTAGGATGGCTTTTAACCTGGAACTCCTGATTCATCATATTTTATTATAGTAATTATTACAGGGAAGCAGGGGTGACCAATTATATAGGCACAAACCCTGGTTATTTTCTTCAACTGGTCTTAAGAGACTATCAGCTCTCCTCCCATTTTATTTGTTTATTTATTTATTTATTTATTTAGAGAGCAGGAGTTGGGGAGGGGGCAGAAGGACAGAGAGAGAGAATCTTTTTTTTTTTTTTAATAATTTTGTTTAACGTTTATTTTTGAGAGAGAAGGAGAGACAGAGTGTGAGTGGGGGAAGGGCAGAGAGAGATGGAGACACAGAATCTGAAGGAGGCTCCAGGCTCTGAGCTGTCAGCACAGACCCCAACATGGGGGTTGAAATCATGAACCATGAGATCGTGAAGTCGGATCGGAAGTCGGAACCTGAGCTGAAGTCGGATGCTTAGCTGACTGAGCCACCCAGGCACCTCAGAGAGAGAGAGAGTGAGAGAGAGAGAGAATCTTAAACAGCCTCCATGCTCAGCGTGAAATCCAATGCAGGGCTCAATCCCACTGCCCTGGGATCATGACCTGAGCAGAAATCGAGAGTTGGTGGCACAACTGACTGAGCCATCCCAGCGCCCCTCCCCCCATTTTAGCTTACTGTCAAATAAAAATATTCATACCGAATTAGTAATACAGTATGGTAATCCACATATTTTTTAGAGTACAACCTCTGAAGCTTTGCTAAAAGTCATTTATCAGATTATTAGTTGTGAGAAAATTGTCCTGAAGAATGTCTAGAGAGTGATTATCAAAGGATTGATCCTGGACAGTTGTCTAGAGAATAGAGTATACACAGATAGCTGTACAACAGTGTTTCTTTCCCGAACTAGGTTTCACAAATCACAGTGTACTTCAAGAGTTAACATAGTGTTCAGAAATTTAAGGAGGAAGCAGTTGCTTACGCTAGCTACTTTAGATTTTAATCTTGGATTGACTTAGAATATTGAAGCACTGTGTTTTTGGAGCACAATATTTTGGTTTCCATTGAGTTGTAGTTTGATGATAGCCATTGTCCTCCATTCAGGGACCTTCCAGGGATGGACCTCTGGAGATCATTATTAAATGTACTTCAGGAATGTTGTTGAGAACCTGATTTATTATAGCAACATTTTCCCTTTAGGAGGACTCATCAGAAGAAGTTCTCTTAGGTCTCATTATCAAGTACATTTTTTCCCCTTTGAAGATTTATTATTATTACTCATTATTAATTACTATTTTAAAATTCTTATAAGATCTGTAGAGTGAAGATTTGAAGATGTTTTTATTTTACACTAGTTACCAGCAAGCTCAGAGTCAAATATGACACTTATCTCTAAGAAACCTTCTAGAACGTTTGGTATGTCTCTTGAATACTGCCAGCTCCATTTTCTTTTTCCTAACTTTATTTCACCATCTCCCAATCTTCTTCCAAATTTTCGACCTGGTTGTATTGCATATATATGTTTACAGTGATTTATAGCTTTCTGGAATGGGCTGGAGCTACAAATGCAGTACAGTTTTATGCCTTTTGTTATCAACTTTATTCTAAGTTTTCTCACCACGACATTCACATCTTAGCCACGTGTTACTTCTTCCCCAGATAAACACATGCCCTTGGTCATAATACATGCTGTATTCGTTTGTTTAGCTGTTACGTCTTAATGATCATTACAGGCACTGGAGGTGCCATGTGGAGTGTGTCCTGAGGAACATGACAGATGGAGCCGCCATTGACTGAGATGAGGAAGACGTGCAGGTACAGCAGTTTGGGGGAGGGGTGGGAAATCAGGAGATCAATTTTGGACAAGTTACGTGTTAGATAAATACACATGCAAATTATATTTTCCTAAGAATTCTTCTGGTCCTGCTTGTAAGTGAGCAACGAGTCACGTCTAAGAAACAGTGGCATAGATTTAGACCATCATCTAGGGATCTTTTCCCCTCTTTCTCTGATGGACAATGAGGCAGCGTCTAACTTGTCAAGGCACATCAAATACACCATGTTCTCTGAATCTAGGTCTCAGATCCTTGATATCCTAAAGAAGACAAATGAATTTACAGTGATAATGGGATAGGTCCTCCCTTGGCCTCAATCCCTTTATTGTTGAGAATCAGGAGGAAAATGTGCGGATTCCAGCTAAAACCACCATGCTACCATTGGCAGAAATGAACACAGAACTCTAGGACTCAGCATGCTCTGCTTTTCCCTATTGATAAAGCGCTCACAGCCCCTCCTAACCACTTTTGTCCAGTCTCAGAGCAGGACCAGGGTGAGGCCAGTGAAGCAGTGACTTGAGGAGGGAAGAGGTAGGCTAAAAATTAAAGAGATGCCAGAAAAATCTCAGTATACAAGATAAATATTATTTCAATACAATATTTTAAATATTTTTAATGTTTTTTTAAAGTTTATTTTGAGAGAGAGGAAAGAGAGAGAGACAGTGAGAGAGCACAGCAAGGGAAGGGCAGAGAAACAGGGAGAGAGAGAATCCCAGGCAGGCTCCGCTCTGTCAGTGCGGAGCTTGATCTCCCAAACCATTAGCTGAGATCAAGAGTCAGACTTTTAACTGTCTGAGTCCCTCAGGTGCCCCTGAATACCATATTTTAAAAAATCAAAATTAATGTGAAAAAGACATAGATTAATAACAATGCCATGCCTAGCCATATTGGAGTCTGGGGTGAGAGGAAAAATCAGTAATATTAATTTAATTTTTATGTAAAATTCTGATCATTTGCTCATCATAGTTTTTTTTTTTTTTCATTTGGTGTACCTTTAAATTTTGCCCCTGGAAGCCAGTGCCTCCTTCTTCCCCGATCCTAGCCCCAGCTCTATCTAGACTAACCCATTTGTCTTTTGTCACTGTTTATGTCAATTACCACAGGAATATCAAGTTTCATCCTCTGGGCTGTCAACCTCATGTTGTTTCTCCTTTGTTTCCATCCCACTTCTTCTTAACTTTCACCTTGCCTTATGGAATTCATAGATATTTAAGAGCTTGTAAGAGTTATATTAAGAGCTTATATCACTCATATTTTGAAACTCTTCTCTGAATACTTATCTTTTTCCCTGCTTCTTTTGTTTTCCTACTTGCCATTCAAATAGTAGTTATTTTCTTTCCCACATTTCTTATAGCACTGGCCTTGGGATAGAGTCTTTGCTCATTATAACTTCTTCCAGATCATTTCTCCTCCTTTTCCCCTATAATCACTAAGTGTTAAAAAGCATGTGATCAAAACATTCCAACAACTACCTATCCCACTTTTTTGTAGTCATTCCCTGACCCTAATGTCCAAATCCCTTGATCCCAGAAGATTTTAGCTCTTTGCCAACTGTCAAATTCTGCAACATTATTCATTATGGTCCTTGGTGATTTCGATATCAATTTAGTTAATTCTTCTAATAATCCAGACTCAAACCTCTTTGCCCATCTCTCCTCCAGTGATCTTGTCCTTCCCCCTTCCACAACCATTCAGTCCTGTGGCCATTTCCTAGATGACATCATTACCAAAAAAAAAATAACATCTTTGTAGCCTTAATTTCAAGCATCACACTTTCCAAGCACCTCTTCATATCTTTTCATCTCATCTTTGCTAGAACCCCCAATTCAACAATTCTTTGAGCTCATTGGTATAATCTATGGGTTCTTCCACTTTTCACTGTCCTTTACCACCCTCTTATATCTACAACTGCTTCTTTATTCAAGTTAGATTCTATCATTGGACATTAAAACTCTCCTTTGCATATGTCCTCAACTTGCTTACCCATCTCACTTTATCATACTTGTCTGGCAATTTCCAAACATGGTTAAATACTTCTCTCTACCTATGTTGTCCCTGCTCCTGCAGTTGGAGTTACATACAAAACCAAGTTGTCTGGTCTCACTTTAAATTCATGACGTCTGATCTTAAGTGGATTCTCAGTGCTGCCAAGCCATCCTCCCTACTGCCCTCATTCATTCACTCTCACTCTACTAGGCCTGTTTTTTCTACCTTTCCCTCTTTTTCAGACTTCTAGTGTTCCACCTTCATTCTTGATTTCTTTATTTTACTACACCCAGAAAATAATGTAAATCAAAAGACAATGTCTAGAGGCTCTCACTACCACATCCATGTATCTACTTACATCTGGACCCATATGTTATGATTTCCATCTCACATGGATAGACTGACCATGCTCCTAGTGGAGATTAACTGTCTATTTGTGCATCTGATCTACTTTCCTCTCACCAGCTCAGAATATCAGCCTAGACATTTTGTTGTTCTCCTAATTCAAATATTTCCCCCTTTCCATAGATCATACTAAACATTTTAGTATCTGTAATTTCTCCCATCTTCAAACAAAAATCAAAACCAAAAGACCTCCCTAGATTCCACATTCTTCTTTAGTTTCTTACCACTCCTTTGTCACCTTTTAGAGAATAATAGTTGAAATCAGTGTCTACACCTGCTGCCTGTATGTCCAGCTTCTCTCTTGAACACTATGAGTTAGGGCTTTGCCTCCATCAACTACTCTATCAAAACTTTCAAGGCACTGAATTTCATTTCTTTGTTAAACCCAATAATCAGTTCTAAGTCTCGATTTTTCTTCACTTATCCACTGCATTTGACCCAGTTGTCAACCTTCCTCCTTGAAATACCTTCTATACTAGCTTCCATGAACACCATACTTCTGATGTTACTCCTAACTCACTGTTGTCCCTATTCTTATTCTTATCTTCTCAAACTTTAAATATTAGAGCACCCCTGATGCTCTTTCTCACACATTCTATTGGTCATACCATCTGGTGTCATGGTTTTAATTATCATTTTTATACAGTAGAATACCAAAATTAATCTTTAGCCCAGACACTTTTAGCCCATTTGAATATCTAACAAGCACTTGAAACTGAAACTGTCTTAAAGTAAATTCCCAATCTGGCCCCTGCCCTCCCTGCCTCACCCACAATGGGATCATTTTAGTCCTCTCCATCTTAGTAAATGGTTACTTTACTCTCCAGTTTCTCAGGCCAAAAAAAAACATGGTGTCATCATTAACTCCTCTCCCTTACATGGCACATACAATCCATTAGCAAATCCTACCTTAAAATATATTCCAAATCTGAGGACTCTTCACTATTCCCCTTGCTTTTATCTTGGTCCAAGCCAACATTCTCTCTTTCCTGGATACTCTCCTTAAGTAATATTCCTGTTTCCTCCCTTTCCCTATTACAGTCTAACTCAACACAGCAGCCAAAATGATGCCTTTAAAATGTAATATCAGGTGATATCATACCTCTGGCTTTTAGCCCCCTCAGAGTAGAGCCAAGATACTTAAAATGACACATAAAGGCCTACATGATTCATCCTCCTACACCTTGCCTGGCCTCATCTCCTATAATTCTTTCTCTTGCTCATTCATCCAGACACTTTTCTTCCCTTGCATCCCCTGAACATGCCAGTCATGCCCCTGTCATCTCAAGTCCTTTGCGCTCTGCTCTGAAGTTTCTCCTCCAAGATATTGCATGGCTTATTTTTTCATCACCTTTGAGTATTGCCTTCTTACGTGACACTCTCTCTAAGTAACTTTCTAAATATTGTATTGGCCCAGATCTTCCTATTCCCTTTCCTTGCTTTATTCTTCTTAAAACCTGTCATCACAATTTGACTATTATATTTTAAATTATTTATTTATTATTCTCTTCTCTCCTTTTTCTATGATGGCAGGGATTTGTGCCTATTTTTTTTTCCCTGCTACAGTTCATTGCTATGAATAATTCTTGCCAATACGTTCAATTTGTGTTTTTTCAATACTTCAGGAAATAGGTATATAATATCCACATGTTTCTTTAAGACCATCACATTAATTTCCTTTATTCATTGGTGAACTTACCAGTTCATGACACCAAAGCGTGAGATGAAAAGAAATACACATCTTTCTACTTTCAACATTCTTGTGAGAAAGAAGACTGAGTAGTATATTATACAATTTAGAGATAATTAGCTTATTTTTCCGTGTCACATATCTATTGCTACAGTACCTTTACTATTTGCTAATAAAAACTAACGCTTTACAATTGAGGACATTCATGTATATGTAATCACCTCCACTGGATTTTCCAGACCAGTAGTGACAAACTCAAATACCTTGAGAGTTCAAGTAAAAAGCATACATTTGTGAAGACAGGCCATTAGAAACATAGAAAATGCTTTTCCCATCTTAAGTGGACAGCTGGTGCTCAGACTCAGTCAACAATTTCTACATATGTATTTGGGTTCAAAATAACCAGATCTTCAGATTTTCAGTGAAACGTTGGAAATGTGTATTGCTATCTGGAATCCCCCCGTGTTTAAAAGCTGGCAGTCAACTAAAATTTTGAAAAGAAAAAACACTGTTGTACCCTAAGGATCTTTGGATTTGGTTCCTGGGCCTCCTGTTTGCACTCTTTGCTTTTACATCTTGTATGCCCGGTTGGGTAGACCCAACCACTGCCAGTTGTTAAGGATTGCTAATAGAGTGTAGGCAGAAAGCTCTCTGCCTCCTTACCTATGGCTTATATTATTTTCAGATTGTGAGCCAGTGGGTTCAGAATTTTTTACAGGCTCTTTATTCTAGATTGTTAAGATATCTCTAAGAATTGTAAAGTATATCTTCTCTGGATAAAGTTGGAATTTCCAGTTTTAGGGATTTATAATTTACTGTACTTTATAAACTTGACCCATTATCATGTATATTCTTCTCATCAACATAAGTATAGATTGCTCATTCACTTGTCCATTCAAAAAATGTTTAGTGAGGGTCTCTTATGTGCCATGCAATGTACTAGATGCTGTGTAGGTGCTCAATGACAAATGCTATTTGATAAGCAGAGAATCAACATCTGTTCTCTTCTTCCTTAGTAATAGCACCAGTTTAATTTGGTATGGTAATATATTTAGCCAATGTTGACACTTTCCCTCATGCTTGCATATTGTTGTGGCCATGTAACCAAATCCTGTCTACTGAGATTGTTACGGGTTGAATTGTGTTCCCCAAAAAGATATGTTGAATTTCTAAACCCTAGCACCTCAGAATTTGACCTTATTTGGAAATAAGGTCATTGCAGACATAACGAGTTAAGATGACATCATAATGGATAGATGGGGGCCTCAATCCAGTGATTGGTGTCCTTATAAGAAGAGAAGACACAGAAACAAAGGGAAGAAAACACCGCAAGAAGACACAAATAAAAGAAGAACACCATGTGACAGCAGAGGCAGAGATGGTAACTATAAGCCAAAGAACACAAAGAATTAATGTCCACACCGGAAGCTAGAAAGAGGTGAGGAAGGATTCCACTCAAGATTTCAAAGGGAGCATGGCCCCATTGATACCTTAATTTCAGACTTCTAGCCTCCCAGAACCATGGGAAAATAAATTTCTGTTGTTTTAAGATACTCAGTTTATGGTAGTTTGTTATAGAACACCTAGAAAATGAATACAGAAGTATATGCAAAAGTTGTCATATGGAACTTCTGGGAATTCTCCCTTTTTAGAAGTTGTACATTTAGCTGGAAATATGGAGGTGATAACTTGAGCTCCAGTTGGCATGTTGAACCATGCAGCCTATTTGAGGATGGGATATACATACTAAGGAAGGTGGAGAAGAACTACAGAAGAACTCTGGAACATTGGCGGTAGGGTGAAGCTGCTATCCTAGCCCTGGAGGCTGTGCATATGGTCTTCTTTATGTGAGAGTTAAATAAATTTAAATACATGCTTAAATAGTTTAAGCATGCTATTTTAACTTGTTTTTAGGCTAACCTAATTCTAACTAATATTCTGATCTTCAAGCTGATTTGAGTATAGCATAGATAAGAGGTGGAGGCAGGCAGCAAAATTCAGATGCTTCGTGGAAGTGTTGGGGGGAATCTTATAACTGAGAGAAGAAAGGAAAAAAATGGATTTGGGAAAGGATCAAATATTAAGCTCATTTCTATTATAATATTTCCTGATGGCCTTGCTGATACCAACAACTAGGGTGTTACACAAAACTACGCCATGTTCATGCTGGCCTTTGTGGCAAATGCATGCATTGGAGACGTGACTCCTAAAAGACAGTCAGATGTTAGAAAGGCACAGATTCTGAGGTCCAGAAAGTCTAGGTTGAAATGTATTCTCTCTGGTCTCATTAACTGTGATTTGTGACTTACTATCTAATGTAGCTAAGCCTTGCTTTTCTCATCTATAAAAGGTAATACATTTACCAATGCCTACGAGGAATTACCGAGATAGTTCATCTAGAAATAACTGAAGTACAATGGGTTATGAGGAATACATTAAGGTAATATAAGTAGAAGTGCCTTAGCACCCTGCCCTTTATATAGCAGATGGTCCATGCATGTTATTTCTCCCCCATTCTTCTGCTAATTTTTCTTCTGTAATATCAAGTAAGTAAAAAGATTTGGACTTTAGTGGGAACCTTGTACTTTGCTGTGTATAGCACTTTTGTGGGGACCTTACACCTTACTGTGTGTAGCATATCATGTTGTAATACACTAAAAGGCCAACCTTGTGTACTTAAGTTATGGCTTCAATAAGGATATTTGCCTTAGAGGTGTAGGTAGAACTTCTGGGGTCTACTCAGTTCAATCAACCCAAGGGTATTTTATCTTTCAGATGTTAGGAGAAAAACCTTTAATACTGGAAAGGACTTTGTTAAAACATCCTGGAAAAAGGGCTATATGTTTATCATAGCCAATTGTTTTATTTTTCACTTGAATTTTTTTTATGAGAAAAGATTTTATAGAAAGAGCTTGGTTCCCGATGGAAATAATATGGACACTCTTAGATATAGCTTAGTCAATTAATCAATATGACTAGGACATTATATCTCCAACACATATTTTTTCCCTTTTTCTTAATATATTTATTTTCTTGTAGCATAGCCCAGGGCCTAGGAATCATTATGGATTCCTTGGAATATGTCACATCATTCCATTCCATTCAGATGCTTCTTCTTCAAAGTTCCTACATTTTGAGGTCAGTGCCTTTTTTGGATAGGAAATATATAAAATATTTGTGACTTGGGTAATATAGAGCAATCTTTTGTCTATGATTAACGATTCTCAAAGTTTGCCTAGTTATCTTCTGTAGGTCCCCGTTCCGGGTACCCAAGCAAACTGCCACATGGTCCTAATTTTGCAAATTGCTTGTTCATTTTTGTTATAATTTCCTCTATTCTCTATATCTTGAGTCATCTTTACTTAAAGCGCTTAGTATCCCTCTATGTTACAGAGATAGATACTCTTAGACCTATAGATTCCATTTTAAGGCAGCAAAATTATTTGGTCTTATTCTGCCTGGTTGCATGGTTGTAATTATCAGGCCATGTGCTATAGTTAACTAGGTTTTCTTTTCATTCCATTTGACCTGACAGTCCATTTCTTGGTTTTCCTCTCTAGATCTTCATAAAGTCTAACTTCTGCTATGTAGGTCCTAACTGTGTATCCTAGTGTGTTTCATCTACCCAACCCTATCTTCTGACCTGTACTTTTACTTATGGCAAGATGTTAGTGCTCACCTCTTACTCACCACGGATATATGTGATATTGACTATTTGTCTCTAGCTATGACTGATGGTAGGACTCATCTTGCCTGCCTGTCCGTCCCCCCAACCAGATCTTTCTTGTGCCTGATTCTGGCTACCTCTAATTTGTCACACATTGTTCATGACTGAATCCCTGCTCTGACTTTTGCCTTTGTGGATTTTTCTAGACTGGATCCTTCAACTTTCAAGCTGGTACTCCAATTTCCTATAGTAAGAATAGAGGATAATGAACTTGAATAATGTTATTATCATTTTTTTTTCTGACAGGAATGAAAGATTAAAAATGTTAAACTGTAGCTAAGCAGTGCCTAAATACAGTCTTTGGCAAACTGTAATGCAAGTCAAATGGATTTTGAACATTCTTCTACCTCCTCATAAGGTGACCCTTTTCTTTTTCTTTCTTTCTCTCCAAAAATTCTAATCTTTAGCTGTCCCAGGTCATCCCAGTTGGAAATTGCTAAGAAAACTGTAGATGTTGATGATATCATGTTAATTCTCTTCGAAAATTTGCATGATAAAAGAGCACTGCAGAAAGCATCATTGAAAGTAAATTTTAAGACTCTATGTTCCCTCCAACTGCATTTCTTTGCAGAAAAATACCTTCCATGCTTTTGGATTTGAATGACTAAATTAATTAACAAAAAACTAGGACTGCAAATATATAGTTATTAACTTTATTTAAAAATACTTATAAAGATATACATCACCATCATTTTCTAAATGACAGGAAATTTTAATTAAAAAAATAAGACATCATCTCAGAATAAAGGGTCATATTTCTCATGAGAGGACACAAATTGTTAATTTTCAATGCAGAAACTTACATGAAATTTTGTTTTGTATGGAGTTTTGTGCAAAAAATATTTCAAACTAATAGTTTCATTGTGACAAAAATAAAAGGAGGAAAAAAGGAAAGAAAGAAAATAAAAGTGACAACCAAATATTCAGCTTTTTCCAGGGCACTGATTTTTCAAGTCACAACCATTGTTGAACATCTAGTTTCATGTACATATGTTTGTGATAACAGTGTTGAACTTCATCTGAGTTTTGGGATTCTGTAAAGCAAGGATGGTTGGAAAAGCCTTCCACCCCTCTTTTATTCTGTTTTGAGAAATCACTAGGCTAACCACAAAAACCACCTGCCAGGGAATATTCTAAGACATGATCCAATTCCACCCTCCTCCATGACTCTAGGCTGTTTTATAAAACTCTAGGCTTTCTCTATCTTCTTTTACACTTTCTCGTTAATGACTGTTTTCCCCCTAATGCAAGAGCCTGAATAGTCATCTCTGTAATTACCTGGTGCATTTTGTCTTTCACAATCAAAATATTCAACCTCATCCACCTCCCCCTGACCTGTTTCTGTTGTAATCAACTCGGCATTCTTTGTGAACTCTGACAAGTCAAGGACCAGCTGCTTTGTCCCCTTTCTCCTTGATGAGAGAGAACAACAGTGGGCAGGGAGACTTGCTAAGGCTGGCTCCAGGTGGCCCTTTAGGATAGCGGATGCTGAGCCTCAGGTAACTGATTATTTATTTCACTATGACCGGGCAGATATTTTCACATTTTTCTGGCCAGGATGTCATGTGTTCCCGTGAGGTTTGTTTATTTATTTATTTATTTATTTATTTCTCCTGGGAGTTGATTGCAAGGGAAGTGCTTTTGTGAGCAAGGAAAAAAATAACAATGATTGCTGCTATAGATTTTAAATTAGAATTTCATTTATTAAAGTAATAGTTTAAAACCCGGTTTTCTTTAAGCCTTTAAATTTAATGAACAGATCTGATTTTACTGTTTATTAAACTAGTAAACTTTAAGGATCACTATGGGGGGGGGGGTGTGTGCGATAATTTTCAGTCAATCCAAATTGAAATGAATAAACTTATTTAAATAATCAGACTCATTTTAAGCTTAGTCTATTCAATTTATTTAAACGCTTTAAAATATGTTTAAGTTCTTTCATCCTTTGACTTTGTAAAGTACAAAGTAAATTTAATCATCAGTGTACCTAATTCTAAGCCTTGCCAGAGTTAAGATTCTCTTTCTCAGTAAGGAAATAGCTTTACTATTTCAGGTAAGTCGAAGTTTCCATTCCGTAAGAATGGGAGAGCTTATTGACCTGAGGGTTTTTTTTTTTTTTTTTTTTAACGTTTATTTATTATTGAAAGACAGAGAGAGACAGAGTGTGAGCAGGGGAGGGGCAGAGAGAGAGGGAGACACAGAATCCGAAGCAGGCTCCAGGCTCTGAGCTGTCAGCACAGAGCCGGACGCGGGCTCAAACTCACAAACCGTGAGATCATGACCTGAGCCAAAGTCGGACGCTTAACCAACTGAGCCACCCAGGCACCCCTGAGGGTTTTTGTCTGGACTCTGGATGAAGCCTACTCATCTTTCACCAGTGAGGGAACGTACACTTTTGTATCTAGCTGCTGTTACAACAGTGATTCTTGGTCTAAACTCTTTAAACTCAGTTTATTTCTATTGGTTTCTAGTTACATCTTACCAAATGTTTTTCACCTGATTTGCGTCTGCAACTTCACTTCCTCTAACCAATTTCTCCCTGATGGGTTGATTGCTGGATTATTTTTATATTCTTTTATGGCCGGCGACAGCTCTTTTGTGGATATTTAAAAAAACCCAGATTCTGCATATCTCCCATGACTTGGTTTTGTTTGTAAGATCACAGTTTCTAAGATTCCACTAATTACGTCATCAATCTATACACACTTCTTCATGAACCAGTGTTTATTGGCCAGTGGGGAAAACTACCACTAGCCTCAACGAGTGTGGAAAACTGGGAGTCCAAGATCCTTAAAAGGTAGGGAGTAGACAGGGAAACATAGATGATAACCTGATAGCCAACATAATCTTTGGTCATGTGCCAGCTACAGTCTCTGCTTCTTTAGGTGTGGAATACCTACCTATCTCAGGGTGTGCAATAAAAGCTCAGTGTGAGCATATGCTTGGAGGACTTGTGAAATGTTTTCATGAATTAAAGGCATGAAGCCAATGATTACCATGTTTATATTTCTCATCATTTGGATCTAAAATAATAATAACTCTTTTAAAAGTAAATATTGAAGGTGTATTTGATTTTACAGAGATGGATTATGAATTAAAGACCATATAGAAAACACTATACAGCAAGAGGAGTCCTTTGAATTTTGTGAGTGGGTATATATCACAGAAGGAAATAGTCATGGATAATAAAACAACCCAACTCAGCTAAATAGACTATGTGACACAAAATATGTATTGCTTCTGAAGTAAATTAAATATGACTTAGGAGAATGAGCTAAAGAGACAATATCTGGGACCGAGGGGCTAGAATCTTTTACAATAAATAAAATAAATCCTAACAAGTTCTCTTTTTTCCCCTTCAGGCCTTTCCTATTAAAGTGATAAATGCTTACAAAACAGATATCCAGCTACATAACCAAGCAGATTGAATGGGACTGGGGGACATTTCACAACAGTGATTTTGATTCTTCAAACTTTTGGAGACAAAACAACTTTCAGATGAAGAATGAAATTTGAAGCCAGAATAGCATGCGATGAAAAACATTTTAAATCCATGCCTTCTTTTTGAAGTTGTATCTTTTTGGATGCTCAAGAGTGAGTTGGATTTGCAGCCACAAATCAAATGTTCAGAAATCCTTGGCTGTCTGAGCCTGGCGGCCCTTATCCAGCCAGCTGGACGATAAAACACCTGGGTTGATTCTATTTATTCTGGAGGGGAGGAGCAAGGCTGTGCAAAACAACATGAAGAAAGACTCGCCTATGCAGAATTGCAATGTATCTAAAATTTCGTTGTCTTCTCATTGTCCTTGTGGTATCTGTTCTTCCTCGGTCTTTTACATGTTCCCAGTGCCCCCCATTTGGAGAGTCCAGAGTGATGCTCCTTGATCAGAGGTCAGTGTATCACCTCATTGCCTTATTTTAGGGTTTGTCAACCCCGCCACTCATACAAACGTGTTACCTTTGCCACTCTCTCCTTACTCTGCTTTCTAGATAAAAATAGTAAAAATTTTCAGTAAACTGATCATTTGTGAAGGTAGTCTATCAGGGTCTTAGTCAGCTTGGGCTGCTATGAGAAAATACCATAGACTGAGTGGTTTGAACAACGGAAATTTACTTTTCACAGTTCTAGAGGCTGGAAGCCCAAGATCAGGGTGCTGGTATGGTGTGGTTCTGGTGAGAGCTCTTTTGCTGGCATGCAGATGTCTGCCTTTTCATTCTATCCTTATCTAGGAAACAGAGAGGAGGTGGGGAGAGAGAGTGAGAGCATGCTCCTCCCTCGGCTTCCGTTAAGAACACTAATCCCATCATGGGGGCTCCAGTCTCATGACTTCATCTCAACTTAATTACCTTCTGAAGGCCCCACCTCCAAATACCATCACACTTGTGATTAGGACTTCCTATGAATTTTGGTGGGGCACGAACATTGGGTCCATAGAAATCAAGTCATTTTTGTGTCTTTCTAAGGAAATCTATTAAAATCTCTCTAGTAGGTATAGCAGATAAGGGGCAGTATAGCAGATAAGGGGCAGGAAAATGAGTGAGTAAATGAAGTATTTTAGCAATGGCCAGTTCTTTAGCCCTCTTCTAAATGTTTTAACCACTCAAGAGACATTAACCTCTGTCTGGAGCTGGTCCAGGTAGGTGTGGGTCAGTCAATAGAGGTATGACATCTTTCTTCCATCTCCTACACAAAGGAAGCATTCTGCTCTGCTTGTCCTGTGCCCAATGACACTCACAGGTAGCTACAGCAGGAAAGGTGTCTGTTTACAGTAGGCTAACCCCCCTGCAATCCCAGCCAGAAGTCAACTATTCTGCTTCTGAAGAGGTAAAGACTACTGCCTTATGAGGATATTCCTTAAACAACGTGGCTGGTTTTTCAGCGTTGGCAATAAGGGAATGAGTAAACGAATCTGGAGGATGCAACATTAGGAACTAGGAAGTGAGTGCCAAGAACCATCTGAGCAGCAGGCAGGAGACAAGACCGGTAGAACTGGGGAGGCAGGAGTCAGCAGTGGGAGAGGAGAGCTGAACAAGCAGCTCCTGCCGAGTTGTCTGGTACCCGCAGCAGAAAGCAGGTGTGATCAGGATATTGGAATAGAGCTGCCAAACAAGGGAGGAGGGGAGGCAAGCCCAAATCCCATCTGAGGTCTCAGGGACAGGGTCTGGAGATTTAAGGGGAATGGAAAAGTCAGGAGACGAATGAGTAGAGTAAAAGGAATATGCACCAGAGCTGAGGAGACTAATTTAACTGACTTCTTTGGCCATTCTCTTGGTAGAAGGCAATACCTTGTGGTAGGATAAAGGATATTAGGTGTCTTCAGGCTGAGAGGGGGCCATTCAAATGATAGTAGCTTGCTAGGAGGTAAACCATGATGCTCTGTAGAGCTAAATCAGAGGGAAGCTCATATCTGTTCCACCTTCCACCTGTTATCAGTTAGCAGGGGCACTGCCTGAAGGAATGTTGCATGATCAGAACATTCTGTCATACCGGAGACAATATGAGCAGTATCTCACAGAACTACCCATTTTTGAGAATTAGAGAAGCTCAGAGTTGGAGGGGACCCATGCCAGCAACCTTAATGGACTGAGATTTGTCCTTCTAATCTGACAAAACCCCAGAGTCAACTGGAAAAATCCTGAGCCTTTCCCTTTTGTCGTTAGTATTGCTCTTTCCCAGGATATCCTAAAACAAGAAAAGGAATTACTATCTTCTAGTAGATTTATTGCCTAATGTAAGTCAGGGAACCTTCTTCTTATTTTTAGCCCACAGACATGTTTTCTTATGTATTCATTTTCTAGGGTTGCTGTTACTAAGTACCACAAAATGGATGGCTTAAAAAATACAGAAATTTAATGGCTGATAGTATTAGAGGTTAGAAGTCCAAAATCAAGATTATGGCAGGGCCATATTCCCTCTGAAAGTTTGCTTTCCCTTTTCCTAACTTCTGGTCATTTGCTGGAAGTCTTTGATGTACCTTGGCTTGTATATGAATCCCTCCAATCCTATGCTCACATGTGTTTTCCCCATGTCTCTGTCTTTACATGGCCATACAAAGATGTCAATCATATTAAATTAGGGCTCCACTTTATCCAGTATGATCTCATATTAACTAACTAAATCTTCAAAGAAATTCTTTCTAAGAAAGGTCACATTCTTATGCACTAGGGTTTAGGGATTCAATGTATCTTTTGGGGGGGGGGGGATATATTTCAACCCATAACGCCTTACATGAGATTTTTTAGCAATATGTGAAAGCACTCTGGTTTCAGCCCTTGTAGCCCGAGCACTGCATCACTGCATTTAGGTTATATGAACTCAGGATGGAAGAACTGATTTTATTTTCACAAGAGTTTTCTGAGATGTAAACTGAAGTCATTCAACAATAGGTTACATGACTTATTATTGTTCACCTTGAGTTCATAGGAAGGAACATCTCACCAGCCCCCTTCTTTTTTTTTTTTAATGTTTATTTATTTTTTGAGAGAGAGAGAGAGAGCGTGAGCAGGGGAGGGGTGGAGAGAGAGGGAGAGAGAGAATTCCAAGCAGACTCTGTGCTGTCAGCACAGAGCCTGACATGGGCTTGAACTCATGAACCATAAGATCATGACCTGAGCTGAAATCAAGAGTCAAATGCTTAACAGACTGAGCTATGCAGGCCCCTCTCTCACCAGCCCCCTTCTGTTAAGAACATTAATGGTGCATATTCCTCAGTCTGGGAGAGTCATACAGTACTACAAAGGGAACAGGATGTAAGGACAATTTTCATATTTTTCCAACTTGCTCTCCTGAGAACCTTTATTTTTAGTTTCACTTTAAGGTATCTAACACTAGTCCCAAGAGTGAGGGTCAAACGAGAGATGGGCATGGTGGTGGTCTGTAAAGGGCTGATGTTTCTCCCTGCAATTCGTATGCTGAAGCCTTCATTCCCAATGTGATGATTTTTGGAGATGGAGTGTTTGGGAGCTACAAGCATACCTGGGAGATACTGTAGGTTTGGTTCCAGACCGCTGCAATAAAGCAAATATTGCAGTAAAGTGAGTCAAATGAATTCTGTGGCTTCTCAGTGCATATAAAAGCTATGTAGTCTTTTCTACTGTAGTCTATTAAGTGTACAATTGCTTTATGTCTAAAAAAGCAATGTATATACCTCAGTTAAAAATATTATTAAAGTCTAATAACCACCATTTGAACTTTCAACAAGTCGTAATTACTGATCACGGATCGTCATAATAAATATCACGATACTGAGAAAGTCAGGTATATTCTAAAAATTACCAAAATGTGACACATAGACACGAAGAAAGCAAATGCTGTTGGAAAATGACACCATTAGATTTGTTCAACACGGCAGACCTCCATACACTGGATTGCCACAAGCTTTCCATTTGTAAAAAACACAATTTCCGCAAAGTACAATAAAGAGTTGCCCAATAAAATGAGGTGTGCCTATAGTTAGGTTTAGAAGAAGCCACCAGAGTGGGGCTCTCATGATGGCACTACTGACCTTATCTGAAGAGACACTAGACTGTGCTTGCTCTCTCTCTCCACCATATGAGAACACAGTGAAAAGACATTTGCTGGTCAAGAAGAGAATTCTCACCAGAAATCATGCCGTGATCTTGGACCTCCAGCCTCCAGAACTGTGAGAAAAGACATTTCTGTGGTTGAAGCCAGCCAGCCTTTGATATTTTGTTATGGCAGCCCAAGAGGATTAAGATATGCTCTATATTCTCAGGCTACCTCACCACTAGGGAAACCATTAAATTATAAGTTCCTTGCGGGCAGTAGCCAGCTCTTTTATGAGTAATACATAGTAGTGCTTTACAGTTAGCATTTGTATTACATTGCAAATGTCCCTATTTTACCGATGAAAAAACAGAATTAGAAAGATCCGATGAACCTAAATTGAGTTCAGATTTCTCTCACAGCCTGCCCATCTTACCCACTGCGCTGTGCCTTATATAGTCTCCGGGTCTTGGGCGTAACTTAAATTGAATCCTGGCTTATTCTCTATAGACCATGATGTTGTGAACAGTGTGGGGTGGGGGAAAGGAGACCGTGTGAGTAGAGTTTTGCGAAAATGCTGTGGTTAGTTTTCTTTAGTTTCCCTCCAGAGTGTACGTGTAACTGCCATTATTACAGCTTTATAGCTGTCCTTTGTCCTGAAATCCACAGAGATAAGCAGAAGGTTGAAATGGGCAAGGGCAGAGATACTCATGGGCAAGTGTGGAGGAGTCAAGGAGGAGAGCATGAGCAGCCCTCGGTAATGCAGAGGCTGGTGGAGAATCTAGAGAGAAGAATTGCAATTTCTCAGCTTCATTACGCACAGCAGGTCTTTTGCCCCTGCTGAGGTTCTGTACTTTCATCTTCCTGATTGGTAAAGTCCACAGACAGCTTCATTCTGCCTTATGAGCATGATGAAATGTGTCCCAGTGTAGACAAGCAAATGGAGGAAACCTAATCAAGTGGCTGTAAGAGCTTTGAAGTACAAATTGATCCTAACCAATTTGATATTTAAAAAAAAAAAAAATCCAGTATCATCCAAGTTACCAATTGCATTATTTTTCTTTACTATAAATAGCATCCCAAGCCTAAGTATTTAGAGAGAGATTAGTCAGAATATCAACAGTCACCCAAAGGTACTGGATGTCCCTTGACTACTTCTTTTGAAGTTCACAGAAGAAAGGGTAATTTTCATAGAATCAATAAGATCTGGGAATGAAAGTCTACAGTTTGATATTACAGATTCTTTGGAGATTGGGTGAATGTTCCACATTCTGGGCAACCTGAGTAAATGGGGAGGAATGCAGTTCTTGAATGTCAGTGTTTGTCAATCATGGTGTTAAGTATCCCAGTGCAATGTGGAAGGAATGGGGGCTGGTCCAACCACCCAAGAACCTACAATCTCCTGGTGGCTGTGATAATTTTGGATGAGTGCAGTTAGGAAGACTTTTTTTTTAGGAGGGAAATATTGAGAGCCATTAAGAAGAGTGATTTATCAATCATTATGGGTCTGTGGACCACTCAAGTAGGTTTTTCATGAAAATTTCTAGAACCCACCCTAGATTCTAATTCAGTATATTTGGGGAAGACATTTTATAACTTATCTCTGGTAGTTCTTTTTTTTTTTAATTTTTAACATCTATTTATTTTTGAGAGACAGAGAGAGACAGGGCACGAGCAGGGGAGGGATAGAGGGAGAGGGAGACACAGAATCCAAAGCAGGCTCCAAGCTCTGAGCTGTCAGCACAGAGCCTGATGTGGGGCTCGAACTCATGAACTGCGAGATCATGACCTGAGCTGAAGTCAGATGCTTACATGACTGAACCACCCAGGCGCCCCTATCTCTGGTGGTTCTGATGGAGATAGACACAGCAAAGAAACATTGGTTTAGATAAAAAAATGAATTCTATGGTTTTTGGCTGAAAGAGGCAATTGTAAGTAACAAAAAAAGTAGCATAAGCAAGGATAGGGCACCAAAACTTGCTAGGATAGAGAGAGAAGACAAAGGTTGGGATGGGTGAAAAAAACAGACACCATAATGTAAAATTTGGAATACCTTTTTAAAATCCAAAAATTTTTACCCCCTTCTATTGTTTCTTCAGCTGTAGTCCAAAAGTTCACAACTTTAAAATATCAAATATTATTTTTTATAATTTTTCAATTTTATTACTAAAAACCCAGCCACCAACTTGGCAGTTTGCCTTACAGAACTGAAATACCTTCTCAAGCACTGTCAGCTGCTAAACTGTTAGAGATGTAACTATGTTGCATGTGTTTTAATGCTGTACATATTTAATAAATATAACTTGATGAGTTTGGAGATAACTATCCATGAAATCATCACCACAATATATGCCATGAATATATCCATCCTCTCCAAAAGTTTCCTCCTGTCCTCTTAACTGTTATTATTGATATTATTACTTTTATTTTGTGATAAGACCATTTAACATAAAATCTACCCTCTTAGCAAATTTTTAAGTACATATGATGGTTAAGTTTATATGTCAACTTGATTGGGCTAAATCCAGATATTTGGTAAAACATTTCTGGGTGTGTCTGTGAGGATGTTTCTGGAAGAGATTAGCATTTGAACCTGTAAACTGAGTACAGAAGATCACCAAAGCAGGTGGGCATCATCCAATCCATTTAGGACCCGAATAGAACAAAAAGATGAAGAAAGATGAATTTGTTCTCATTGCTTGAGTTGGGACATCCATCTTTGCCTGCCCTTGGACATTGGCACTCCTGGTTCTCAGGTCTTTGGACTCAGACTCAGTTGCACCACCAGATTTCCTTGTTCTTCAGCTTGCATATGGCAGACCATGGGACTTCTCTGTCTCCGTGATTACATCTCTCTCTCTCTCTCTCTCTCTCTCTCTCAACTTCTCTGTCTTCCTCTCCAGGATCTATATAGATATGTAGATATATCTCTTTCTCTGGAGAACATTTACCCATAGCACATTCAATATGGTATTGTTAACTAGAGACACCATGCTGTATAATAGATCTCTAGGACTTACTCACCTTGCATAACTGATATTCTATAATTCATTTTATAATATTCATTTTAATATAATCATTGCTCATACCACTATTGTTGTGCTATTACAATGTGTTTGAAGCCAGCAGCTTGCTTTTCTTCTTTACCCTACATGGGACAATGTTCATCAAATATTTACTGATTATCTTGTTGGGAGATACCACATATATGCATGAGGCTGACTCATGTCTACAAATTTAACCAAACAAACCATTTTGCTTCTTTATTTTTTATCATCCATGTAACTTCTTTTGCATATTTTTCATCTCCTTATTTATTTGTGCTGTATTCTGGATGGTTTCCTCAGTTATTTCCAAATTTATAAATTTTCCTTTCTACTGTGTCTAGTGTCCATTTAAGCATCTATGGGATGTTGTTAAAAAATTAAAGGATTAAGTATTATTTACATTTGAACATATTATTCTCTTTCAAATTGGTTAATCTCCCCTCCAAATGTTCTGTTCTTATTATATGTATTTTATTGTTTTCTTTTTTCTTTTTTTGATCATTTAAAAATCTATTTTAAGATACTTTATAATTCCTCGATTTTCTTCAGTTTGTCAGATATGAATACTCTACTCTTGCATTTTCTTTCTGTTGTTTATGGTGATGTGTTTCCTCATGTCTCTGGACATTTTGTTAATGAGCTCACCTTGGTGGTTTAGTCTTTGATGGGAAACCCACATATGCCTTGAATCATGGAGGCAACATGATGGGATGTCTGTCCTAGGAGATTTACTGGTCATAGAGTGATCTTTAGTTTTTGGTTCAGAATTTCATCATAATTTTGGTAGTGTAACTTTGGACACCTTGCCCATATTTGACACAGGCTAAGGACTTCTTTAGTTTTATTCAGAGCCTAGATTGACTGGCTTATCCTCAACACAACCTGGGGTATACAGTTGCAGATTTTCTGGTCTATGACAGACTGAAATCCTTTCTTCATTCTTAGCTTTAGATAGCAATCCCTGTTAGACACAGGGCCTTATGGCTATAAGTGCTGTCTCTGCCCAAACATCAGAACTCTACCCATAAGGTGTGTATCTGATCCTGATATCCCTGTGGGTTGTAGCAGATTTCCTACCTGCTTAGCATCTTTTTTTTTTTTTTATGATTACCCTCTTTATGACTTTCCCTAAGGATTTTTTTTTTCTGCTTTTGAGGTCAGCTATCTCTTTCAGATTTCTAAAATTTATTTCATCCAAAATTACTATTTATTGGTAGCAAGATGAAGAGATGTTATATCTACTTAGACCACCATCTTGTCTGGAAGATGTGGAGGATTTTATCATTATCCCCATTTTATTAATGACGATAGAGGTGGTTCGAGCCACTTAAGCCTATGTTCCAAGTGTACACTTGATATTATTGAAACACAGTTTATATTTTACACTTAATAAGTCAGTGAGTTTAGGAGAAGCAAAGAAAGTCTCATAGAAAGATGGAGGTGAATAGGGTGGTGGGGGGAATGATAAATGTAGTTCCTAAGTGTCGTCAAAGCATGAGGTACAGATTGGAATATATTCAAGGGGTAGGCACAATATCATAATAGAAAAGGGAGTGGTGAGGAGAATCTAACTGGAACAGGCATACTCTGCAAAACATCTCCAAATTTTAAATCTTTAAAATAACATGCTGACAAAAACCACATCTGCTGACTAAATTCAAACTGGCCGCTATATTGCCACCTGAGGATTAAATAATTTAGACTTTGTCTTTTAAGCAGTGGGGGTAGAGAGTATAAAATCCCTCCTTTGAAGTCCACTGCATATTCTTATTATAGCCAATTTTCATAGCAAATATCAAAGTTTAGTTTGCATTCCATAAGCACATATGAAGTGAGGGTTGGGGGAAGTTGCCAAACATATGCTAAGCGATATGAGATACCATATTAAAATGACCCCTTTACAATACGGGCTCATAAAATTTTGAAAATGTCTCTATTGTGATTTGTACACCATAGGGAATAAATAAACATTGCTTAATACATAACTGAGCTTCCAAGAGGCGCCTTTTCCCCCCCCGCTGGTAGAATATCAAGATCCCAAAGTGGGGACAGAAGAGATGGGAAGAAGTATGCTGATGCCGTGGATCTCTTTGAAAAGGGAAAGCTCATCTAGAATAAGAAAACCAGAGATTTACAGGGAAAAATATGATGAGATGTGGTCAAAATATGGAATCACACAGTAGGAGTGTTAATTATCTTTGCCCCCCCCCCTCCTCCCCCCCACCGCCCTTTGGATTTTTTTCAGCCTTTGTAGGGTCAGGCTTTTCTGTCCCAGGGTGGTGGTTCCCAGAGTGCACTCCACAGACCAGGAGCATCACCCATTGTTGGAACAGCAAATTCTTACTCTCTTTTTCAGATTCACTGACTCAGAAGCTCTCTGAGTAGGGCCAAACCATAATGGGATTTAATAAACTCTCCAGGTGATTCTGATGCACCCTGAGATTTAAGAAATTTCCTAGAGAAATAAAGTTTTTATGGTAGACATTTTTGTATCTTTAATTGATTTGGAGTGGATGGAGCCATCAGTATTAGGCAGAACTTCAAAAATAGCCAATCTGGGGATGCCTAGGCAGCTCAGTTGGTTAAGTTTCTGACTTCAGCTCAGGTCATGATCTCGCAGTCCGTGAGTTCGAGCCTCACATCGGGCTCTGTGCTGACAGCTCAGAGCCTGGAGCCTGCTCTGGATTCTATGCCTCCCCGTTTCTCTGCCTCTCCCCACTTTATCTCTCTCTCTCTCTCAAAAATAAATAAACATTAAAAAAAAAAAAAGGGCCAGTCTGGACAATCACTACTACTAATAGCTGGTTCTTATTGAGTACTTCTTTTATAAGTGTTTTATAAGCACTGGTTCACTTAGCCCTACAGGAACACTGTTATTATTCCAATATTAGACAGGAGAAAAATACCAGAAGTTCAGAGAAGTTGAGTAATTAGCCCTAGAGCACAAAGCATTACCTGCACACCAAAATCCATTCTGAAACTCTCTCCTATTAGGAAAACTTAGACCGTTTTAGTGAGAAATAAACTTGTCTTGCGTTAAAAGAATATATGTTTGGGTCTATTTTTCACTGCAGACTGCACTAACCTAACAAACATGCACAACAAGTAATTGGCAGAGCTTATAGTTTAGCCCAAGTAGTTTCATTCCAGATTCTATGCTTTTAACCCTAACATTTTACTACCTGTCCAGAACTGCTGAAGATGCCAGAAATGTACTTAAAGGACTTTATTCTTTTTTCTCTTATCTCATCTACTGATCTCTGCCCTGCATTGAACCCTTCAATGTGATGGTTTGATGCAGCTTTCAGAGCATTGTGCATTACAAAGGAACATAAATATTTGTTTTCCTTTAACTTCATAGGGTGTTTATTCAGCAATGTCTTTGTCTCTTAAAATATATATTGTTGCATTATATCATGGAAAATCTTGTATTACTTTGGAAAATTATTGCTTTGCTAAAATTTTTGCCTGTCATGTTTACTCAATTCTAAACTCATATTTCTTCCTCATCCTACCTGCAGCGAATTGTCACTAAGCTATCTTAGGATCCCGATGCTCCTTTTTATAGTATGTCATTTTTTTATGTTTTAATTCTTATATAAGTCTCTCATATCTTTATACACATAGAAACAAATCTCTCCCATATTATTAATGTAAGTTCTCATAGTTAATTTCAATGACATTTGATAGGCTTGCACACATTCGGTAACCATTTGTTTTTATATGTAAAGGACAGAACCCTAAGATTGCCCGGTAATGTTTCTAAGGTAACTTTGGCCAATAGTACTAAAATATATATCTATACAGAATTTGACATCAAACTATGGATTCATGAAGGCAGCAAACATGCAGAAGAAATGTGCAATAGTGGAAATATACTGGACATGGACAGAGCTAGTCTTGGCATTGACATTTAAGAACTGTTTGAGACTGGACATCGTACTTACTGTCTCTGGGGAACAACTCCTCATTTGTAAAATGACAGACTTAGATGATGCCTAAAGTTCTTTCTAGCAATAAAATTCTATGATCCTCACTCTAAGCCTGAAGGTTAATTTCAATGACATTTCCCGCTGGGCCTGATTTCTCAAAGAGAGGACCTTGATGCTTACGCTTATAGAATATAAGGTCAGTGTATCAATTAGGGTGAGGCCAATCAAATAAAATCCATTTTAAATTGTTCAGTAGAATTAATTTGATATAAGAAATTAATTTTAAAGGTTTGAGAAGAGCTTACGAGGCAATAATAGGATGCTACGCCCAGCTCCTCTGGCGGTGGGACAGAGAGAAGAGGTGGTCTTACCACAACCTAAGGGCAAGGCTACGTGGAAAAAGTTGGGATCCCCATGGTAGGGGTCTTTCTAAGCTAGTTCTGGAATCATGGTGAGAGGGTCTTTTGAATGAGTTGGAAACGTCTTGGGAAGGGCTCCTTGGATAATGACCCATAGCAAATATCGAAGACAATTCTCAAACCAGAGCCATAAGAGAAATTCTATGGCTTCTCCCCGCTTATGCCCCATCTAATCCTCTTCCATGGCCTCCCATTGGCCAAATTAACTGGAATTCAGTAGATAAAGAATCTTAGCAAATGTAGGTTGCAGGGGTCAGTCCTCTATAACAAAGAACATAAGAGAAAAGTTTTAACTGATCAATTGCAGTGAATACAAGGCATCTGTCACAGAATCCCTCACTTCCATTGCAATGAATTTCTTATCTTGAAATGCAGCTGATTTGCCATGTGTTTGTTTCTCAATAATAAGAGAGTTTGTTACTCTGAATAATAAGCTATGGCAACTATAAACCAAAGAAAGCTCTTTCTGAATAGTCTTCCACAATTCCTGTGAGCCTAGTTACCTTCTCACCAAATACTAGGAGGATGAAAATCTTCCACGAAGGGAGCCAGAATAAAGAGATTTGTCCTGGAGCTGGTTCTCAGGAATAAGGCTCTTTCTGTGGAAGAGGAATATGGACCTTCTATGACAGCAGGTGTTAACATGTCACTCCACATTCACAGACAGAAGCAGTGTAAGAAAAGGCAGCTGGCCTTGGTCATGGTGATATCTCCCAGCTAAGGGCACCAAGGAGGGCCTCCTACCCATGGCTGCCATAGTAAATATAACAGCCATAATGCTTCAGCTGAATTGGATTAAGGCGATTCCTTCCTGTTTCCACTTCCCACCGACTAGTAATTGGGTCCCATGGAACTAGATACTTTTGACATAATTTCCTAGTTCATTCTTCCTCTTTTGACTTAGTTGAAATTCGTAATGTGATTCTCAACCGACTTACATTAAAGACTGAGTCTCTAGTATAGGGCTTCTCAACTTCAATGCATGTACAAATTTCCTGATATCTGATTCTGGAGACGCAGGAGGTCTGGGCTGGGCTCAAGGTTCTGTAGTTCTAGAAACCTCCCAGGTATTGTTGATGGTGTTAGTCCACACACCTCACAAAGGTGCTTTTTGTTTGTTTTCTTTCAGTTGTTGTCAGTTTGTTTTACTATTGTCCTAGGAGGTATTCCTCAGAATTGTGTTCAGGGACAGTATTCTAAAATCATTGATCGTCAAGGAAATACAAATCAAAACTACAATGAGATATCACCTAACACCTGTCAGAATGTCAAAAATCAACAGTACAAGAAATGATACGTGCGCTAGTGAGGATGTAGAGAAAGGGGAAACCTCTTGCACTGTTGGTGGGAATGTAAACTGGTGCAGCTGTTCTGGAAAAGAGTGTGGAGGTTCTTAAAAAGTTAAAAATGGAACTATCCTATGATCCAGCAATTGCCTTACTAGGTGTTTACCCAAAGGATAAAAAAATACCAATTCAAAGGGATACATACATCTTGATGGTTATAGCAGCATTATCTACAACAGCCAAACAATGGAAATAGCCTAAATGTTCACTGACTGGTTAATGGATAAAGAAGACATGTATGTATATATACTATATATATATATATAATTGAATATAATTGAATATTAGTCAGCCATAAAAAGAATGAACTCTTACCATTTGCAATGACATGGATGGAGCTGGAGAGTATTAGGCTAAGCGAAATAAGTCAGTCAGGGAAAGACAAATACCATATGATTTCACTCAAAGGTAGAATTCAGGAAACAAAACAAATGGGCAAAGGGAAGAAAAAGAGAGGGAGGCAAACCAAGAAACAGACTCTTAACTATAGAGAACAACTTGATGGTTACCCGAAGGGAGGTGGGTGGAGGGATGAGTCAAATAGGTGATGGGGATCAAGGGGGGGCACTGGTTGTGATGAGCACTGGGTGTTGTATGGAAGTGTTGAATCACTGTATTGTACACCTGAAACTAATATTACACTATACGTTAACTAGCTGGAATTTAAATAAACACTTTAAAAACCCTAAAATCCCCCAAAACGAAAACAAAAGCAACAACAAGAGCTTGTGTTTCTGAGTGGGTATGAAATCTATACCACTGTCTCTGATCATCTTACTCTGTCTGAGGACCTCAAAGTGGCATGGAGGTCACATTATTGGTGGAACTGGGTGATGCTGGTCTCCTTGGAGTAATAAATGAAGAGGCTTCACTTCACTGGATGGTGGCTCCATTTTAATAACTGGCCAGAGAATATCTTTCAGGCAGAGCAAACAAGGCAGGAATGAACTGAAATGGGAATGACTCTGGATGAGTTACAACTAAGTCATGGACCATGTTGACTCCCCCATGGTTCACTGTCACTTGTTTAGTGCCTGTCAGGGTAGTCAGCTGGTTTTCCTCTAGGACCTCGTATGCATGTCCATACTGTTTTCTCTACTTCCACAGATGTTATGATGATTGTCTCCACAAAGAAGAATCTGAAAGATAAATGTCTTAAAACTGAAGCTTTCTTCTTAACAACTGTAAGGGAATTTGACGGTTCTAGATCTCTGAAAATAAGATTGTTTTAGTTTATAGGGTGTTAGCAATGGCTGATGGATTTGGGTTTGTTTTGATCTGTGTTGTCTCTGCTTTGAGGATCTAGCAGTTAATTTGTTATCTTTTTGTCTATTTTACTGGACTTTCTAGGTCTTTTAAAAGAAACCGAAATTATTCCATAGGGAGCAAAGAAACAGTATGCCATTTCTATTTCCTACTCAGCCTGAAGGGAGCGATTAGTAAAACTGGTGATACTCGTGAAAGAACAGTTGCTCACATCCCAGGGGAGATGCCCCTTGCTACAGCTGGCACGTACACATGATTCTTGAACTCTGCCATTGCCCAGCTAAAGTAAGTGAACACGCACAGGCCACACAGAGGATACTTCTTCATCACCTGGCTCTGGTGGCCAGGGGGGCTTGCGTTCCTGGATCCCATGGGACTATAACAATGGGCGAGGCAGTTCTTCGCAGGCTGTCACCCCCAGGGCACCACATAGACAGCAGTTTGAAACATACCCCTAGTCTTTCTGTGAGAAAGTCCTATTTACATGTCCTGGAGCTTCAGCCGGAGGGAGAGACTTCAGGTTTGCACATACCTACAGGCTATGCAGGTGCTCTCGGGGACACAGGCCAGGGAATGCCATCTTCACACTCTCTCTACACCTTGCTATAGTTTGCTGGTACCTCTCAGAAAGGACCTTATACACTTGCCCTGAACCCTGGTTCCCGGGAGAGATAGGTGTTGCACCTCACACATAGAAACAAACACATAGATTCAAGCAAAATGTTGAAACAGGAATATATTCCAAAGGAAAGAGCAAGATAAAAACCTCAAAAAAAGACTTAATGAAAGGGAGATAAGTAATCTATGTGATCTAGAGTTCAAAGTAACTCCTAAGATGCTCATCAGACTTGGGAAAGGAATGGATGGATGCAGTGAGAACTTCAACAAAGAGATAGCGGGATCTGTCCCTAACCTGGGGAAAGAAACAGACATCCAGATTCAAAAGACCTAGAGAGTTCATCAAACAAGATGAACTCAAAGAGATCCACACCAAGATACATTATAATGAAACTTAAAAGTTAAAGAGAGAACCTTAAAAGTACTACCAAGAGAAAAACAAGTGGTTACATACAAAACAACTTCCCTAAGAATTTTCAGCAGAAACTTTGCAGGCGAGAAGTGAGTGGCATAATGTATTTAAAAGACTGAAAGGAGGGGTGCCCTGGTGACTCAGTCAGTTGAGCGTCTGACTCTCTTGATTTCTACTCAGCTCATGATCCCAGGGTGATGGGATTGAGCCTGTGTTGGGCTCTGCGCCGAGCATGGAGCCTGCTTGATTCTCAATCTCTCCCTCTGTGCCTTTCCCCCTCACACGTGCACCCTCTCTCTTTCTCTCTCAAATATAAATAAATAAATAAATAAACAAACAAACAAACAAACAAACAAACGACTGAAGGAAAAAACAAAAACAAAAACTTCCAACCAGGAATACTCTACAAGGCAAGGTTACCATTTCAAGATTTCCTTTTGAGAGCTCCTGTCTGCACTGAAGCTTAGAGAGGAGAGGGCGTTTGGCCAAGGTCACAATGCTGGGAATTGACAGTATTAGGTTTAAATCCCAATTCTCTGATTTCAAATCCGTGTTCTGTTCAGTTCACTACTCTGCTTAATATCCTCATCACCACTGTTAGGTGGTGAATATTTGGGGCATTGGGGGAGTATGAGAGTACCCCCTTTAAGGATTTTGGAGCAAAATGTTATACAATTGGTGAACTTCTCTCTGTGATCATACCTGTAGGTGGTCCAATAATACCTGAACTTTTTTTTTTTTTTTTTTTTAAGAGAGAGAAAAAGGGCAGTAAAGGGAGAGAGAGAATCGTAAGCCCAGCATGCTCGGCACAAAGCCCAACACAGGGCTCAATGTCATGACCCTGAGATCACGACCTGAGCCAAAATTAAGAGTCAGACACTTAACCAACTGAGCCACCCAGTGCCCCAATACCTGAACTTTTTAAAAGTAAATTCTCTTGGTTCATCTCCGGACTAGCAATGATCCATCTCACTAGTATTTTGTCATCTGTCTGTAGACCTGTTGGTTTCCCTTAACTGTTGTCCATTTAGGTTCTGGTCATTTATTCTTTGAGTTCAGCTAGCTGATTGATGGTTACAGTTTTGTCATCCCTCCCACACACTCTCCTTCACCTTGCGAAACTTAACTCCTTTATATAAGGACTAGGGCCCGTCTGTTTCCTTTACTACTTTCCTTTTTCTGTTCTCAGCACCATGCAGGATGGATTACCTTTAGGATCGGGTCAAGTTAACTACATTTTATTTATGTTTTGAAGTGCATCTTTAATTGCTAAGGGGACTACCTGCTATTTCTTTTCAAATTATACTGAAATTGCTGACTGAACTCCACTACAACTACCTAGAGGCAAATTTGGTGGAAAATATTTTAGGTTACTTCCTGAGCCCCACAATGAAACATGCTATGTTTGCTTCAAACTACCAAAGCTGGCTTTTGTCCTAAAGAAAGTTTCTAAAATTCTTTTCTAGCCAAACATTTAATTGTTCGTATTTTAAAAACTGCCAGCTTAAACAGCTAGGTTCTTCCAGCTATGCTTGTAAAATATTTGATCTCATTTAGAAGCAAATCACTCATGCCCTCTGCCAGGGGACTGCTATTGATAAAATTAGGACTCTTGTATCTGCTGAGGTATGTCTCTCCTTATGTGCAGAATCCTTAATATGATGGGTTAAGTGCATGCCCCTGCCTGGTTGAATACCATATTGCTTATTGCTTCCTGGTTGGCAGAGGAAAGCCCCCCATCTGCATTTACCGTTCCATTTTAGCCTGAAAGACCAAATACTGCCTTCAGGCTCTGACACATGCCTGTGGGTTGATTTTGGAACCTACATGTCCTCTTTACCTCTTTACTGGTTTTGTGGAAAATTTACAAAGGGGGCCACTAGTGTGGAGTTGGTATGGGATGTACCTGGTGCTTACTTGCATGAGCAAACGTCTTGAGAGGGGATCTCCAACTTGCCTTCTTTTGCATTGCCCTCCTCTGCTTTCCCTCTCCATCGGGTCTCTGTGGTGGTGAATTCCTTGCTCACTGACATACTGTGTCCTATTGTAGACAGTTTGCTTTCTGGGACATTGGTAATATTTATGGTTGCTGAATGTTGGGGATGTGTTACGACTGGTGGCAAAAGGAGTACCCAGATCAATCTGCAGATGTTACCAATTAGGGCCAGTGCCATTTTCCACAGCTGTGGGCCCTAAAACTCTCCCACCTGCAGGTTCAGAACTATCTAATCTTTGAGCCAGCGAGAGCCTGGGCTGATGGGATATTTGCAGCGCCTTTCTTTCTGGGTGAGTGAGCTCTAGAAAAGGTTTTCTCTTCCGATGGACAGCCCGGTCTCCTGGCTTGACTTCTGCTCAGTACTCTGACATCCAGTTCTTATTTCAGCCACTTCCTGGGCTTGGCCCTGACTCTTCCTTAGGGGTCCTGGATACTGGGCCTGGCATTCGGTCCCCAGGGATGGCCTCTTTTAAACCACCCACTCCTATACCAGCTATGGCGTGGATTTTTACTTGCACTAGAAACTTCTGCCAGCTGGAGCTGTGCCCTGCCCTCTGTCCTCAGGGCCGATCTCTTGGATTTGAAGAGTGGCTCAGATTGAAATCAGAAGAACCACACCTCTTGGATTTGGTAAGCTACATTATTCTTGGCTCCTCTCTGCAGTGGGCCAGCCATGTATTTCGGTCTGTTTTTTCCCCATCCCTTTTCAAGACTGCTCTTGGCTCAGGATTTATTGCTGATGGGGGCTTCCAGCATCCACCCTTTATTTAGAAAGGTTTTTCACATACGTATCATTTAGAATGGATTAATAGCATCACACACAATGATAAAGTGAAAGAAAAATAGAATTTTAGAGTTTTTCTGCATTTTAGCCTATTTTTAATTTTTCTTCGTTGTGACCCCTCCCCAGGATTATCTTGAAGATTTTTTATTGTAAGACAAAGGTTAACCAAGCATCTAATAGGTGCAAACACTTTCAGGTACTCTCTTTTATTTCAGCCAAATAACTATGCTCTGAGCTAGATGTATCTCTCCCCAAACTGGCAGATGAGGAACTGGAGACTTGGACGTGGAAGCAATTTACCCTAAATCACACACACACGGTACATAAGCGTGGCATGATGCAAAACCAGGTACTTCTGACTTCCAAGCCCTATCTCACTTTTCTGGGACAAATTCCTTGATTTTACAGTTAAGGAGAATAATGCTCAGAGTAAGGAAGACCCTTGCATAAACCAGCTGATTACATTATGAGGGTTGCCTGACTTCCAAAGCAATACGTCTTCTACAAGATCACAGTGCCTTTTAACTGAGTTAATCAAAACCCTTGAAGTAGATGCTGCTGCTATCTTTACAGTGGTGGTTCATCCTTCTGTTTTCTCTCCTTTGGCATATTTCTATCTTTTGTGCTTTGTTTTCCTCCTTGGATCATTTTTCCTGTTCCTATGACCACACCCTCCTGGTGGTGCAGGACTGGCCACCTCAGGGGGAATTTGAGTTGCTTGGACATGAAACAAAGTAGCTGCTGTTTTGTTTTGTTTTAATAAAAAGTCCTGACAGAATAAGCTCTTTCCCACCAGGTGCATCTTCTCGTCCCTATATTTTCTGTATCGTGAAATTGTCACTGTTTAAGCATCAGAAACCTCATCCTAATTCAGCCACACAAATTAGTTTACGTCAATATCCTGAAGGTCTGAAAGAGTCAGTGAAGCATAAGGTTTTTGAGCTGGAAGGGATCCTCCGTGCAGGTCTAGAGGAATTTGAGGAGTGGTTCTATTGAAATTTGGGCATGATGCCTAAAAGGAATCTGATATATTCAGTGTCTGCTTTCAGTTCCCCTTTGATTTTCTTTTATATGTGTCTGTGCAGGTATAGACTTGTGCCCTCTTAATCCATTTCTGTGAAAAGCAGTGGAATAAGGTGTGAATGGCCTGGAGAGCAAATCATAGCTCTGTTATGTGTGGGTGACGCCAATGCATATTTCCAGACTGAATGCTTTTGAAAACTCTGCACTGGCAAGACTGATCCCTGTGACAGGGATCTTTGTAGTCAGCTAAACAAAAAAGCGTCCTCTGTAATTAAGCAGAAATGCATGGTGGGAATTACCTCGGAAATCCTGAATTTGAATGGCTGCTACTGGTTTCTCTGTCTTCTTCACAATCCTAAATACTACTCAGTACAAGTTTGTGTAAAGCTCTTTAATTTTGTGAATTAAAGCCCAACAAGCAGCCAATGAATAATAGGACAGAAAGGTTTGGCTACAGGATTGTGATACCAACAGAATTCAACAAACCACAATGTATACCCACATTCACATTTGTTTGCACGTCGTCATGTCGTCACAGTTCCGTAATGTCATAATGCAATATTTGCACAAGATATGAGAGACTAAATCACCCAAACATGTTTACTTTCTAATAATTTCTCCTAAGTTTTGCAGGACTTATAAATTGCACTGGCGTTTAGAGAGGAGACACTGTGCCCAGAAATATTGTGATCATGTTAGATAAGCTCAGGACATAAAATATCATAAAATATATGCATATTGTATTGGATAAGCAAAGGCTATTGCGGAGAGAATAAAGTGCTTTCAAATATCATACCACATAATGGACTGGCTTTGAACTATACATGTATAACTGACAAAGATCCACATGTATAACTGACATTAATTTTGCAGTATGAATAAGGCTTGCTTCTTTTTGTAGGGAACTTGAAGATAGCAAATGAGAAAAGGAACTCCCCAAACCTTTGTTTATTCACTAAACATCAATATATCTATTGTGCACAAACTATTTGTCAGGCTGTTTTATAGGTACTGGTGAAGAAGAAAATTGACAAAAAATTCCTGCTTCCATGAAGCTTCCATTCTAGTAGAAGGAAACCAGCAATAAACATACTGAATAAACCAAATCTACAGTATAGAAGAAAAGGAGAATTATGGAAAGAAAACAACTAGGGCAAGATAAAGGAGCTTAGGGGGTTGCATATTGAAATAGAACAATCTGGTACTTTTCTGAGAAGCAAAGTGTTCATGGAGGAAAAGTGAGCCATGTTGCTATCTGAGGGAAGGGAGTGTCAGGAAGACGGAACTAAAGTGCAAAAACTTGGAGGTGGGAGTGTTCCTACACAGTTCCAGACCCAGAAAAGAGGCTAAGTTATCTGAAGGGAAGTGAGGAAGGGGATAAGATGTGAGAGAAAATGGTGGTTTGGGGAGTGGAAGAGGAGAGATCTCATAGCTTTGTAACTTTTGCTTTGACTCTAATGGCATAGAAGCCACTGTAGTGTTTTGAGTAGAGAAATCACGTGACCTGATTTTCATGAGTACAACTCTGGCTGCTGTGTTGAGTGGAGTGTGGAGAAGTGGAGAAGGATCGGGAAGGAGAGACTAGTTACTAGCCCTGGGCTGGTCAGCCTGAATGCTGCAAGATTAATGGAATTTCTGTACTGGCAGAGTAGCCCAAGTCATTGAAATATAGCTGTAAATGCATCAAAGATCAATAATTGACTAGACTTATAGGAAGGCAGAATTAGTAGTAATGGGGAGAGGGCACTTGGGAAGACTAGCATAGTCACATCTCTACGGTTTAGTGCAGTGTAAATAGAATCGCTCTTTTTGTTAGAGACCAGGCAGTTTTTAGCCCATGGGGATTTGAACTGTGCCATGTGGATTTCATAGACTGCTCCAAACTTCACATGTTAACATGAGTGAAAGTATCACTTCTAGAAATCCTTATTTTCATAGCAGTGAGAAATCATTTAGCTCTAGATAGGAACTAGTATCCCCTTATGAAATACTAATCTATTAAGCTGTCAAGGTCAGGGGTAGGGCTTGAGAAAATGGGATGATGAGCGGGAGGGAGAACTGTCTCGTGAAAGTCACCATGGACAGTCAGTTGTAAGCACCAAGCAAGGGTGAAAGCTCTGAATGCTTCAGAGGGGACAAGTCCCCTGGGAGGAGGTGTGGAGAATTACCTAAAAGGAACACCATCTAGGGGGCTTCTGAGTGGCTTAGTCAGCTAAGCTCTTGACTTAGGCTCAGGTCATGATCTCATGGTTCGTGAGATGGAGGCACCGTATTCTCTCTCTCTCTCTCTCTCTCTCTCTCTCTCTCTGCCCCTCCCCCACTCATCCTCTTTCTCTCTCAAAGTAAATAAACAAACATTAAAAAAAAAGCAATTCCATCTAGTTCACACTTCTGTTTTATGGCTTCCCAACACTCCACGTGCTAGAAAAAGCTGGTGCCCATGTGTTTGGATGAATCTTCCCTAACATTTGCTGGAATCCTCTACCCTACTGTGTTTCCTTTATGCTTTCACAGCTATTTTGCTGGATTTCATTAGGTGTGTTGTATAATGCAGTGTTGGAAATGATTCACTGGAAAATTGCTTTAGCACTTTATTTGGAAGGGAACATTTTGGTGACAGTTACACTGGCCTAGTTTTGATCATTGAACTTAGGGAGGAAGGGATGACAAGAGCAGGGAGTTTCCATGAATGGGGTTGAGATTCAAAAGAACCAGGGCCAAGCAAGAGCCAAGGAGTGAGGCAACAGAAAGCTTTACCCCAGGAAAGCTTTATTCCATGAAGCAGGGGGACCTGAAGCTCACATCCTCATCGTTTCCAAGCTCCTCCAATCTCCACACCCATCTCCACTTTGGAAAGTCCTCTTAGCTGGATTCTGAGCTAAAGCCATTTTGAACTAGACATCTCAAAAAGGCTCTTTAGACAGGAAAACATATTTGTCTGCCTGATACTTTTCAATAAGCCGGTAAGAAATGCAGAAATAGAAAGGGAAATATTCTAGTCCTGTAGGGTATGTGTTGTTTCCAGATGGAACTGTCAATGGCAGAAAAGCTAGGGCATTAGTTTCTTTAGTCTCAGGTGCTAATGTTGCTGTTAAGTCATTTGCAATGAGTTTCTTCCTCTGTACTTCTCACAGCTCCTACCTTGACTCTGGGGCATCTACAGGTTTGTTACTATTTCAGGGGGAAATAGAAGGAGTGCTATGGTCTCTGCCTTCAAATGTTTCTTCCACCTCTGTGAGGATTTTATAAGATATTTTAATGAGGGTCAATTCTTTCACATTGAGAAAGGATTAACATGGAAAAATACAGAATGCCAGGCTCACAGGACATGAAGAAAACACTGACGTGGGTGCAGGAAGTGAAGATGTTGTGTAGTGCACGTGCTGATGGAAAGCTGTTTGAATGGTGTGATCTACACTGGCATTTATACAGTTGCAATCCTTGCAATAATCCGCTGCACCATATCTTAGATCGTTCTCGTCTCTGCCCTTTGCTTGATATCTTATTATTGTAGCCTTGACCTAGTTTAAGAACAAAAACAAAATACTGAAAACTTGTTTTTTTAAATGTCTATTTATGTTGGGGGAGAGAGAGAAGGAGAGAGAGAATCCCAAGCAGGTTCCATGCTATCAGCATAGATTCTGACACGGGACTCAATCCCATGGCCCTGAGATAACGGCCTGAGCCAAAATCAAGAGCTAAGCACTTAACCAACTGAGCCACCCGGGTGCCCCCTGAAAACTTATTTTAATACAGCATAAATGGTGAAATTTTATGTAACACTTTTCATCACACTGTAGGGACTCTCCTTTGTCCTTCAGAAAGCACATATGGGCATTCATGATTACTCCCTGTCAGCACCCTGCACTTTTTGCCCACCTGGAGCAAAGAGAGCAGGAGGGACAGCTGCCTCTGAGGCTGGATGTTGCCTGAGACCTTCCTTGAGCATTAGTGCTTGGAAGAGAAAGGTGAGGGGCCACCTCTGGTGGCATCCAGTTAAACAAAGGTTGAATTTGTATTTTCTGGCTAACCATTTCCCAATAAACCTTCTCGCCTTGGCTTCTTCCTCCCTCTGTTTTGGCTACACATTGGACGCATATAATGGCAATTCTGGAATGAGATTGAGGAATGTAGCAGATTAGATTTCCTTTAAAACGGCCCTAGAAGGATTTTGGTCTTGCGTATTCTCTAGGAACTTCACCATGCTCCCATCCAGAGGTGGAGTATACTATCTTCTCCCTTCCCTTCAAACCTGGAAGAGTATTTTGATCTCTTCAGTGAACAGAAAAATACGGAAATGACACCATCTGACTTTGAAGCTCTGTCAAAAATGGAAAATGGCTTCTCTGCTGTATGTGTGTGTCCCTCTCAGGATGCCTGCCCATAGAATCCAGCCATCATGTGGTCAGGAAGCCCAAGCTTCATGGAGAGCTTGTGTGTAGGTGTTCTGGCAGTGAGACTCAGCCAAAGTCCCAAACAACAGTTGGCATCATTTCAGTTAAGGAGAATTCAGATGATTCTAGTTCCTAACCATTGAACTACACAAAATAGTGTCGAGTGGAGCAGAGAGTAACTTTTCCTCGAAAGCTCCACCCAAATTGCAGAGGTAAATGTTATTTTAAGCCAGTAAATTTGGGGATTTTGTTACAAAGCAATAGGTAATTTGAATAGGCACCAGAACTTGTATTTTGAAAAGAAGAAATTCTAGTCGTGCAGGGGCAGGTTTTTCTTCTAAGAAGCAATAATGATGCAGCTTGGTTTTAGCAGACTGTTTTGTCCCTGTCACTAATTCCTTACAATACTTCCCAAAGACTTACTTGAAATTGAATCATTGGAGAGTTAGGTAAAGAAAAAGTGAAATATTCTATGATAGCTTTTAACATAGACTAGGAAAAGAAAAAAAAATGCAAGCGTGGTGTGTGTGTGTGTACATTTTTTTTGAACCTAAATTCTATTGTGCTTTTCCCTAAAGATGCAGCACCAGAAGTTCTGGCTTTATTTGAGAGTCTTCTAATCTAACACCCTCCACTTCAAGGGTGGGCCCCAGGCTTTGTTTGTTTCCTGTCTCCTATTTCCTGTGTGGCTGTCAAAAATGAAACTCAAGGTCACCAGAGATTATCAGGTGCCTTCAAAGTAGCCAGTAACATTAGAGTTTGCTTAACTCTCTAGATTACTGCTTTCATTTATTTTGGCTTCTGAAGACATCCCTTGCATTCTTATAAAATAAAAACAAAACCTTTTTCTTTAATCCAGTATTTGTAATTGTTTCCAGAAGGAAGATTAGTTTTCAGGGTATGTACTCATGTGCCAGAAATAAAAATTGGCACTTTTTAAAAATGTAGTTTATATTGATTAATACAAACCCTCTTGTTTGTTTCCTCTCAGGTTTCACAACATAAATTTCAAGTAACTGGGGATAAGAATTCAGGTGAAAGTCAAAGCTTGAAGTTTATTCTCTGCATAATTCTCTCAAATCATTAGGAGGCTGAAAGGCAACCCTGACTTTTCCTTTTTACCCTTCTTTAACCAGATAAACTAAGTGGCACAAATGACCTCTTGTGACTCAGCTTTCTTTGTGCTTCATTTGATGACCAAACTTTATTGACATCGTGGTGTTGTTTTTTATTTTTTTCCTTCATGGATGTGATCTTGACTATTATGAACTATTCTTAGGAATAAACTGCACCCTCATTTATTTTACAAATTGTATTAGTTACTCTATTTAAAAGCAGATTCACAGCCCTGGAAGCCAGGAGAATTAAACTGGGTAAAAACCAGCTATTTAAGAATTTTAAGTATCTAGGCAATTTTATGATCCTTGCTGAGACCTATGGACCTTCCTCTATATAGTGTCTCTCTGATGATTCCATTAGAAAATATACTCACATGTGGAACATATCCAGCTGCAAGAGTGTAGAGAGCGATGCAAGTTAAACATCCAGCTGGATCCCAGGCACTTTGTTAAAATTTTAAAGCTCACAGGCTAGAGGCAATTTTTTAAATGGTAACTTTTGCTTCTGAGGCGGAACAGACATTATCTCAAGCTAGCTCATTTGTTTTTGATTCTCTGTAGTTTTTAAGGGTATTTTTAACCAAATGACCAATCTGGGAAGACCTAGGAAATGAATGTCTTATCTATTATGGTTTGAAGGTCTCAATGTGCAAATCATAAATCAAATGTCAACAGATGGTACATGAAGCAAGGTTTAAACTCAGAGATTTAGAGCTTCGAATGGTAATTTTGTGGGGAAGTTGATATATAGTCATCGAAAGAAACAAAAGTTATTGGGAGAAAAATGAACCAAACTGGGTAGACTTGAAGGAAAGTCATTCAAAATAGCACCTGTGTATGAGGGAGCCTGACTAACATAAAGTGAAATGTAGTCACAGTAATGATGGGAGATTATTTGATTATTTAAAACAATTTTTTAAAATGTGTTTATTTATTTTTGAGAGAGAGAGAGCGCGTGCCAGGGAGAATGAGCACAGGGGAGGGGCAGAGAGAGAGGGAGACACAGAACCCAAAGCAGGCTCCAGGCTCTGAGCTGTCAGCACAGAGCTTGGCGACGGGCTTGAACTCCCAAAATCTGAGATCATGACCTGAGCTGAAGTCAGATGTTTAACTGACTGAGCCACTCAAATGCCCTGGAGATCATTTGATTATTAAGTAACTCCAATCACCTGTAATAATGGGAAGTGCAATAAAACTAGCTTTAAAAAATTTTTAAAAATCATGATCATTGTGCGATGGTACTCAAGGTTAGAGATCATTCTCCAGGCTCATGAGGATGAGTTGGCTCACCGAAAACTGGAAGCATTGCTCTGAGGAATATGCGAGAGCTGGTACTTTATTTTAAATCAATTGCCCATATTTCCTCAAATTAAATTTTATTTAGAATAAGCTTAAAAGCTTCTGACTTCTGACATTACAAAGCCCCGTCAAAATAGTAGTAGATCAAGAATAATTTAAATGCAAACTGTCAAAGTTTATTAAATAAATAGAAATCGCCAGTTCTCTGCACATTGGATGCAAGTTTTATAACCTGCAATATTGTGTATAAATGGTATTGGAAAGCAAGACACCTAAGGCACTTCATTAATTGCAGCTATTCATAAAATTAGTACTTCAAATAGAAGCATTTTCAGGTAGGTAGCATTCAATCGTCAAAGCAAACAGAAGTTGAAATACACATTAACTGTGTAAACATTTCAGGTAAATGGAACCTGTCCCTTATCCATAGCTACCGAAAGATAAGCCAGAAACCCCATCTCGGACAAGAGACTTTAAAATCAAGCCCTTGAGCAAAGTGTTAATTAAATTCAGTGCTTGAGAACAGTATACTTGACCAATGAGAGAGGAAGCAAGGACTAAGGAGTAAAAAAGTTCATCCTGTTGCTATTTTAACAATTCCCCCCTGATTTAAATAAACTGAAACAGGGCAATACAAGTAACTGAACCCCTTTCCAGAGGGTTCTGGGATTGGCAATTATACATAGATTCTACATGGCTGTTCCACTGGCGATCTAAGATAGTCATCTTAAAGACCATTCTTCCTTCTTCTTTATTTCTATCCATTCACTCATGCTGCATTTCTTTATTCAACACACAGTTGTAATGGGCACTTTTCTGATTTCCAGGACTCGTGATGTGAACAGAAACTGAAGTAACTGCAATCTTGGGAACAGATACTCATTGCACAAAACTTATTGATTCTTCGCTCACTTCCCTAATATTTACTCTTGGCAACCGTTAATACATTATATGAATTATTTTATTTTCTCAAGTATAATAAGACCCATATTCCTGTACATGTCTGAGGAGTTTATGGTCTATACCCAGACCAAGAGTAAAACCTATTATAAAGCAACGTTATGGGGCGCCTGGGTGGTTCAGTCAGTAAACATCCAACTCTTGATTTTGGCTCAGGTCATGATCTCAATCTTGGTGAGACTGAGCCCTGCATTAGGCTATACGTGCTGACAGCATGGAACCTTCTTGGGATTCTCCTTCCCTATCTCTCTGCTCCTCTTCTTTTCACACTCTCTCTCAAAATAAACAAACATATATTCAAAAAAATAAATAAAACCACACTGTATGTGCCTCCATGCTTGTGAACACAAGGGAATTATGTCAACCTTTAGGGAGAATTCCTATGTCACATTTCAGGAAGGCTACCTGAAGAGGGGGATTCATATATGAATATTGAATATTTCATATTCAGATTTGAAGGTGATTGCAAATTAGAGGAGGAAGATGAATGTGTAGAATATTCTAGGCAAAGAGAGCAACATGTTCAAAATGACAAAGGTGTGCATGGCCGAATCTGCAGATAGTTAATGTGACTGCAATACAGGTAGGGACGGAGAGCCAGGAAGGAAAGATGAGGGCAAAGAGAATGGCAGATAAGTGCAGAAGTGTTTAAAGAGCAATGTTAAGAAGTTTGCATTTTCATCTGAGAGCTTTGGAGAATGAAGGAAGGCTATGTACTGGGAAGAGGGTGAGATACTTGGGTCCTAAACCTCAGTGTGGAGTGAATATTCCAGCTGGACTCTTCTATCATGGAATTTATTTTTTGAATGCAGGTTCTTGTTTCCATGCTCTTCATTTTTTACTGTTCTTTCTGTCTGTAATAGTACATCCCATCAGGATCGTTTCATCCCATCCTAATCACAGATGTTTCTCGAGGCTCAGTAAAAATCTCACCTCCCCCTTTAGCAAACTTCAAGAGATGTTATTGAGCGTCTGGGACATCAGACATACATGGCTCCTGCCTTCACGGAGACTTTCCTGATCATGCCAACTGGAAGTGAATTCTCTTTACTTTCAACTCCTCTGGGAGTTTGTTCATATCAATCATATCATACTTATGCGGCATTCCCTTGGTATCCCACAGGGTTCTGTCAGGAAAAAGGCAGCCCCATCAAATTGGGCAATTTGCAAAGAGTTGAATAAAAGGACTATTTACCAGGATGTGAATAGGTGCTGTGATCCATATTGGTGTATGACAAACCACCCCAAACTTAGTGACAAAAAGTAATAAGCATTTTATTGTACCCGTGGATTCTATGGGTCAGGAATTAGAGAAAAGTCACAAACAGGATGATTCTTTTCTGCTCCATGATGTTGAGGTTTCATCTGGGAAGGCTCAGTGCTGGGGGGTCAACTTGATGACTGGGGTTGGATTCATTTAAAGGCATTTTCACTCACATGTCCACCACTTAGGTTGGCACTGTTGAATGAGCACGTATATGTATATGTGGTTCTTCCATGTGACTCGGCTGGGCTTCTTATCAGTGTGCTTGCCACAGGATAGTGGGTCTTGTCACATGGTGTCTTGAGGCTCCAATTACAAGTATCCTAGCAAGCAAGGCAGAAGTAGAATGGCCATTTATGAGATACCCTCAGAAGTCCGAGAATACAAGTGCTGCTGCATTACATTCGTTATGAGTAAGCCTCCAAAGCCAGCCCAGGTTCAAGTAGAAATGTTTGAGACTTGACTGAGCGATGGGAGGAGTGCCACGGATTTGCATACATGTCTTAAATTGCCATAGAGTTTACAGAAGCTAATAAAAGACGGTGCAGTGCCTTAGGCCTCAATAGCAGTAATTGAATCTCTACTTCTTTTTCTGAAGAAGCAAAGGAAGTGAGAATTTACCAGAATCAAGAGTTGTAGGACAGAGCTACATGATGGCACCAATGCCTGTCAAGAAATGTATCTAAATGAGGGAGAGTAGGAGAATGGATGCAGAAAAATGAACACCTGACCTCACTCCCTTTATGTCTTGTGGTACCTTCCCACTTGCTAAACCTACCTGGAAACCCAAGAATTCATCCTATATAAATCAACCTCCTGAGACTTCAAGCAGGGTAAGGATTGTAGAAAGTAAGTCTGGAAGGACAAACAAAAGATATCCAGCACATGTTTTAGTTACAATTAATTACTTACTCCTCATTTCCAAACACACACCCCTATCATTCTTCTTCGATTTGATAATACACAGATAAGGTGTGTTTTATATAGTAGGGACTTAGTACCTGTTCAACAGGTGAAGGACTGATAGCTAATTCTATGAGTAAATAAACACAGAGAGAATATCCTTTTTACATTAGAGTCCTCTTTTTTGATTCAGTATAGATTTAAAGATGCTAATTATCTACAGGATAGTGAATAAGTCACATTATTTCCACTATATACATTTTTTGAAAGCCTAAAGCATAGGATTTATAACAGCTTTTCTCAGCAGTGTTCAAAAAGAATGCAGTCATGAGCACAGAGTTATTCCTAATAAATGAAGGAACCAAGTTTCTAACTTACGATATGAGTCATGAGGACAAAAAACTTTGGGGACAGTTTAATTCTATTGGTCATGGTGACCCAAAGCAGTATTGCTATTTCTAGGTTGATAGCAGCTGTGGAATTTCTCCTCCTCCTCCTCCTCCCCCTCCCCCTCCCCCTCCTCCTCCTCCTCCTCCTCCTCCTTCTTTAATCAGTTTTATTCTAAAAGGCCCCTGAGAAGAACATTAGGAAGTTAAAAGAGAAAATAAAGTCTATCGGAAAAAAAATAAGCATTGGACTCAAAGAAAACCAAGATAGATTGGCAGTTGAGAGGTAGTGTAGGTAAAAAGGTGTCATTAGGGTAAACAGAGGTTAAAGTACCCTGTTAGTGTATTTCTACCAAGACACTTATGTACTGTTAATGAAGGAACTAATGCAAGGGGGAGGCATGCTGCAGCTGAAGACAGAGGAAGGCTGAAAGCATTTATTATCCTTCCTACTTATTAGTGTTGCATCATGCATCAAATAAAATGATGTACATAAAAACTGCAAGATGCAACAGGAAGCTCTTATTTCAAGATATTCAGGGCAATCACTGGGTGAAAACACAGCTACTCTGTATAAGGCAATGTTCTAAAAGTGCTAAGAAAATTGTCAGAAGGCACCTGTTAAGTACTTGACGCTGAGTGGCCCTCAACTTCTCCAGCTGGATTTTTAATTGGATGAGGCAGGTAATTGTCTCCTTCTGAACCGCCCCCCCCCCCCCCCCCCAGGAACTTTGCCTGTGATTAAATAGTCCAAGCAAGCATCGGATCAAAGAGAGAGAGATGGCCAGAATCTTAAGCTTCATTTTATGGCCATTCGCCTAATCATGCCACCTCCCAATTCATGATTAGGTAGTACATTAAAAGAAATGAAAAAAGGGGCGCCTGGGTGGCTCAGTCGGTTAGGTGGCCGACTTCGGCTCAGGTCATGGATCTCTCGGTCCGTCCGTGAGTTCGAGCCCCGCTTCGGGCTCTGTGCTGACAGCTCAGAGCCTGGAGCCTGTTTCAGATTCTGTGTCTCCCTCTCTCTGACCCTCCCCTGTTCATGCTCTGTCTCTCCCTGTCTCAAAAATAAATAAAACGTTAAAAAAATAAAAAAAAAGAAATGAAAGAAAACATGATTTAGTGTGTCACTGGAGGGAGGTGATAATTACACTTAGAATGTACTCAGGGCACAAATGATAAATATATGAGGCTTGGCTCTTGGTTTTTAAAACTGTGGTTTTATGGGTCTCCTGAAAGGGCATTGGGTGGTAAGTTAATTGTAATGAGAAATCTTAAATTATTTTAAGTAGATCAATATGAATTCAGCATTTTGGTTAGCAGCAGTATTGACATTTCTAAAATTCTAGTTTTATCCTATCCCAACAGCTAATGATGAGTAAAAATGAGTTCTCAGATGGCTGATCAAAGAGTAATTTTTGTTTGGCCCTTACCGTAACTTGAATGCTGACAAGGGGAGGAGAAAGCCTGCGTGCGTTTTTTAGTTGGCAGAATACAGTTGTTACTTAAGCCTTTTTCTCTCTTGTATCTTATGTCTTAAATATTATATATTATGTCCCTGTACCACTATGTTGAATTTAATGGTGGAAAACTGTAATGAATTGTGTTGCATTCAGACTCAATAGTGATAATGTATATTTTTATTTTCATTTGCCATCACGAAACAAAAACGTTTCACAAAAATTTACTGCCTCCTGCATATAGGAACCAGAGATGGCTTATGTATTTTAACAATATTTATATTCTCTCTGTCTTAATCAATGTGCTGCATTGCCAAAGTTGAGTTGTAGACAATTATTGTCAATATGAAAAAGAAATATAAACTTACACGAAATAAACCACCTATGCTGTAGGTAGAAATGATACAGTATTGATTCCATTTTCAGAGAGTATAGTTATATGATGGCAATGCCTACTATGGGGTTGCTTCATCCCAGAGAAATTGCTATACACTGCTTTAACTCCCTCTAATAACTTCCTAAACATTCATGTTATATTTTAAATCAAACCTATTCAAATTGAGCAGTCTCATGTTAGAACATACCTTCTTCTTTCCTGAATTGCCATTTGCCACCCCTTAAACCTAACTTCCTTGCCTTGGTCAATGAGACACTATTCTCCTAGGTGCATAATTGAAGCTAATTTCTCTTACTGACCCCCACCTCTTAAAATTAGTCATGCCCTGTCACCTTTCCTTTAGGAAGGCTCTCATCTCCTATTTCCTTCACTTTCCTAATCTTATTGTAATTCATATTTAAGGTAGCTGGAACAATTTCCAGGAGGATGGGCAGCCGATCTTAAAGGCCCCGAAGCCAGGAATATTGCAGCCATCAGAAACACCATCTGCATTACAATCTTCATTTAGAAAGCAAGGCAGCTGAAACCCAGATAAGGTGAGCGTGTTGACCAATATCCTTAAGTTTGTAACTGGTGGAGGTAGCCTTGGAATCTCAGCCTGTGCTTACTCTGCTCCCCTACCTCAAGGGGAGGGCTTCTGTAACTGTAATCTTGATATATTGTTTTATGTGTGCTAGTTTTCACCACAAATCATAATTTCTTTAAACAGTATTTAAAGTATTTAAATACTAATGCAGATAAGCATAATTCTCCGTGAGCCGGCATGCGATACAGAAAACACTAGGAGGAAAAAAATGAGTGTTTGTATTTCCCAGATGGTAAAACTCTGATCTCTGGGTATGACCCCATGATTTCTGGTTAGGACCTCAGCTTGTACTTAATTGATGCAGAAAAGGGAGATGTGTTAGAGGTCACAATGGGGCCTCGCAAAGCAAATACCAAATAATGAATTACAGACGAATCTATGAGATGTTGGGGAAAAAGGAGCTGGAATCCTCTAATGTAGCACTCTGGGTAAATATTTAAAATAATGCTCTATGAATCGTCATCCGCAAAGAAAAACTTTGTAAATTAGCATCGTATTCTGAAGTGAGAGTTGTTAAGTTTGTATTTTAGTATATTGTGGTTATTGGTTTTGTTTGGGGTGTGGAGGAACACTGTAGGTGTAGAAAATATTTGTGTAGCCTGTCCAGGAATATTTGAAAATGTTCCTAAAACGGTTAAAATGTTACCTAGGTAGTTTTACACATTCAAGTTACGCTCATTATTAAAAGTTTAATATATTACAACATCCGGTTTTAGCCTCTTTTGCTTTCTGCTATATAAGGCAAAATAATTATTCTCCTTCGTAATGGCATAGTATCCTTTCCTCACCAAGAGCTTAGCCAGAATTCTACTTCGATCATTTCTGCTTGATTAATTTCCTCTTTTGCTTAATTAGCTTAGTTATCTTTTTATTATTTTTTTTAAACACTCTCTTCTATGGAAACACCGGCAACTTTCCACGTCAGAAATAGACCAGAAATGCCTCAGGTTATTTCTGGTTTTCAGTTTCTCTGACTCCACGGCTAAAGTATTGTAGGCCGTCTTATTACAGGGCAGCAACTCCATAACCCATGAGATTATCTCTTCTTGTGGCTTGTCTAAGGTCAGTGATATTTTTCTGGATTGTTACTTCCATAGATCTTTGCTGTTAAACATTTGTGATTTGCATAATTTCTTCCAAAAAATGAGGCCATTATTTTTCAAAAGTTCAATACCACTTCCTGTCTTTTGTTCATGTTTATAACTTTATATTGGGGACTTGCAACTGCAGAGAACATCTTATGCTTTAAATATGTCTATCTTTTGGGTAATAGGAAATTTTTTACATTATTTATTCAATTACTCTTTAATTTATTCAATATCAGTTACTGATCTCTTAGGTTAGCTATTGAAGTTATTGTAAAGAAAGCTGGCAACAGTGTTCACGCTTAATGAATGTATGGTCTGGTAGGAATGAGAAGCAATGTATACTCAGACTTTGTATTGACTGTTTCAATTTCAAATTTGCAACATACACACTGAAATATTGGACAGGCAATGAGATCTTGCTGGAGTAGCTTCTCATGGGGTTACTGTGGGCAGTAAACAAGAAAATATACACAAATTTCTTGGTATGACTCAAAATTAACTATATACTGTTATACTTTCATTACACATAGAATTCTAAATGTTATGAGAGATACCAAGAAAGTTTTTTGGAAATTGAGTTGTATCATACTAGCCCCTGGGGGATTGTATCATTCAAATTTTATTTAGTTGGGTATAGTAGAGTGATAAATGTTGGCCAGTTGTCTGTTGATATGATAGACTCTTTCATCCTTTATGTCTTCTATGTGCTTGGGTAGATCTCCACTGATTATAGACAAAGAGAAAGCCAAAGACTGGAAAGAGAGAAAACAAAAGAAGCAAAATAGGGGGAAAAAAAAAAAAAGACCAAAGGCCAAAAATAAATTTGGAAAAGAGACTAAAATGAAAGCTTTAGTAGGATACAGAATAATAGGCAGTGAAGGATAGTGTTAAAAAGCAAAATTCAACTGGCTTGATTGGACAATTCATGAATCGGGTAGCATCCAATGTGGCAGATAGAAGGGAGCTCTGAAAAGCTGGACCAAATGAAAGACTTTAACAGGCAGAAGGGATCACGGAGGTTATACGAGGCCAAAAGTGGATTGGCTATGGCAAGACCCCTTTCCTTTTAGGGGACGTTAGGGGTCTGTTAGGCAGATTGTCTAATTAGTCCTGATTTTGTGATTCCTGATTGAGGAATTTAAGATTCCATTTCTGGGAGATCCAAAACTCTAATCAAGTCCAGTCTTGTTTGGTGATGTAGCACTTAACCATAACTATCCTCATTTTAGACCATTGTCTTGTTGCTAACAGTAGGGCAATGAGAGAATTATAGATGAAAACAGATTAGTTAATACTAACTTAACTCTAATATCTTGGCATAACATTAAGAAGGGAATCTGGATTATTTAGCAAAAAGTAGAGACTAAAATGCTAATTACTTCTAACATTTTCAGATTTTTGATAGTGGCAAAAGAGCTTTACTATCTCTTATTTATAAATCCACATACATGAGTATTCATTTGTCATTTATTTATTTATTTATTTTTAATTTTTTTTTTTAACCTTTATTTATTTTTGAGACAGAGAGAGACAGAGCATGAATGGGGGAGGGGCAGAGAGAGAGGGAGACACAGAATCGGAAGCAGGCTCCAGGCTCCGAGCCATCAGCCCAGAGCCCGACGCGGGGCACGAACCCATGGACCGCGAGACCGTGACCTGAGCTGAAGTCGGATGCTTAACCGACTGAGCCACCCAGGCGCCCCTGTCATTTATTTTTAAGAATAGAAATATCAGTGGCAAGAGGAAGGAGCATACATAAAAAATAAAAGATTATAATTGATATTTATAAGTGGCAATCACTGCTGGTTACCTATCACCATTTTCTTTTCTCAGAACCCAAGGTTTTTTTTTTTAATTTTTTTTTTTTAACGTTTATTTTTGAGACAGAGAGAGACAGAGCATGAACGGGGGAGGGTCAGAGAGAGGGAGACACAGAATCCGAAACAGGCTCCAGGCTCCGAGCTGTCAGCACAGAGCCAGACTTGGGGCTCGAACTCACTGACCGCGAGATCACGACCTGAGCCGAAGTCAGCCGCCCAACCGACTGAGCCACCCAGGCGCCCCTCAGAACCCAAGTTTTTGAGCTATGGTGGCACTAATTGTAGGGGAGGTTAGTCCTTATACAGTCCCATTTCTTCCCAGTGTTCTGAAGGTTGGGCAAATAACCTATTTGACTAATGAGACCTGAAGGGAAATTTCTGAGAAAGATTTCCCTTGTTAATAAAAAGCATGATATGGGCATAAGGAATTGAGAATTATCTCTCTTTCTGCTTTGGATTGCAGTTGTTAGAGGAATTACTATAGTTTTCCATGAGATCATAAGAGAAAAATGAAAAGAATCATGGAGAGAGTAACTTAGAATTTTAAGATTATTGTGCCACAGAACCAATTTTGTAATAACCACCTACCTTTGAAATTGATACTACCCAAGACTTTGATCTTGCTTATTGAGGAATCTTAATTGAATCACTATACATATTATTTCAGCAAAGACATCCCCCTTTAAGGTGACTCTTCAAGAACTCAAGAAGAATTATCTAGGAGGATGATGGAGAAAGAATATTTCAGATATTTCCTGTAGCATGGTCCAATAGGTCCTGCAAACTCACATGCTGCTTCTCTAATTTGTGTGTATATTGAGCTTAGAAAATTGTCTTTGGGAATATTGATCATTTAAAAACCATGATGTTATAACATCTGAAATTTTAGAATCATACCAAATACTGCATTTGAAATTCATAGATGAAATTTCTTCACTTGGAAAACTAGTTTTTTCAAGAAATGGGGGTCTATAAAAATTATAAAAATTGTACATCTAAAAAATACACATATACAAATATACACATATACATATTTAACTTGACATTCAAGACAGGGAAACTCCATTTACCTTTGAATATTTACAGTAAATGAGTAGGTTGTCAGTTTAAAATCTATTATAAATATTGTATATTAACATTTATTTAAATTTGTTTACTTAGAGCTATTTTGTTATCTAAAAAACAAAAAAACAAGAAAAACAAAACAACTTGCTGCCATTTTGATTGAGAATGCACTGTATGTATAGAAAATTTGTGGAGAAGAAATACTTTAAAAATAATGAGGCTTCCAATCCTTGAACATAGTATAGCTTTTCATTTATTTAGATCTATATTGATTTCCTTCATTAGTAGTGTGTAGTGTTTATGATATATATCCTGTTCCTAGTTTGTTAGATACACATCTAATATTTCATTTTTTGGCATTATGATAAAGGTTTTTTTAACTTCAAGTTTCAATTTTTCATTGTTGATATGTAGGAATATGATTGACTTATATATGGACCTTGTACACTGCGATCTGTAAAATGTAAATTATATAATATTTCATTTGCTCTATTTTTTCTTATTTTTTAGGGGAGAAGTCTAGGTTACTGGTTTAAGACCTATGTTTTTCTCCAATATATATGCACTTAATGCAATGATTTTCTCAGTACTTCTGTAGCTACATCCCACAAATTTTAATAAGTTGTATTTTAATTTTCATTCAGTTCAAAGTATCTTCTTTGATACATGAATTGTTTAGAAGTGTGCTATTCAATTTCCAAATACCTGGGGAGGGTAATTCAGCTGTTATTTCTGGATTAAATTTATTATAGACAGAGAATACTTTATAGGATTTCTATTATTTTAAGTTTGTTAAGTTTTGTTTTATGGCTCATAATATTGTCTATCTTGGAGAACATATTACTTGTGCACTTGAACAAAAGTGTATTCTATTTTGCTTTTGTTGGGTATAGTGTTCTAAAAGTTCAAGTAGTTGTAGTTGATTGGTGGTGTTACTCAGATTTTCTATATCCTTACTGATTTTCTGTCTACTTGTTCTATCAGTAACTTAAAGTGGAGTGTTGAATTATTCAACCATAATTATGTATTTGTTTATTTCTCCTTTTAATATATCATTTTCCCCCTGATGTAATTTTAAGGTCCATTGTAAGGCATATACACATTAAGGATTGTTATGTCTTCTTTGAGAATTGACTCTTTTATCATTGTCCCTACTTAGCCATGTTAATATGAATTATTACAAGGTCTACTTCACCTGACATTAATATTCCCACTTCAGCTTTCTTTAGTTCATTCTTTGCAGGATATATCTTTCTCTGCCCTTTTACTTTTATCTTTATCAGTAAAGTGAATTTCTTGAGGACAACATATAATCGAATCTTGCTTTTTATTTTTTTCTGATAATCTTTATTTTTTAATGATTTTTTTAGACCTGTCATACTTAATGTGATTGTTGATATACTTAAGAGCTACTATTTGCTTGTTTTCTATTTCTTTCATCTCTTTTGTTTTTTTTCTCTTTTTTTCCCATAGTATTTATTGATAATTTTATTGATAATTTTATGATTAGATTTTATCTTCTGTATTGATATTAATTTTAATTTTGGTATTTTCTATAAACATGTGTATATATATATATATATATATATATACATATATATGTATATATATGTATTTATATGTAACTAACTGGTTAAATATAATTATTTAACCAGTCTATTTAGAAACAATATCATACTGCTTTATGTGTAGTTTAAGGACCTTATGACACTATATTTACACTTCCTCCCTTCATCCTCTGTGCTATTGTGTCAGAGTTTTTATTTTTCTATACACTATAAGCACATAGCATATAGGTTCGCTTTTTAGACAGTTTTTTTTTCTTTTCCTCTTTGCTTTTCACTTTGGAAAGCTTCAGTTATTCTAAAAATACATTCCTAATTAATATCATTAATGAGGTGGGATTCTGTCTGCCTGGTAGGGAAAGACTATGTTAGACATTGTGAAGGTGCTATATTGTGTTTAGTCTGCTGCTTTTATGACTCAGAGAGCCTTTTCAATTTTTCTAAAAACAGTATCCATTAAGTTCATGATTTGAGAAGAGTTTTTAAAAAGTGAAAACATTACCTGGTAGAATTTACAAATTCTAGCCAGAGGGTGCTGGTATTGTCAATATATTTGATAGACTGACACTCCTCGTTTGGAATAGTCATTCTTAGACTATGTACATAGTTTTGGAAGTAATGGAAATAAAGCGTGAGAGTTGATTACTGCCTAATTGTCTTACTCAGTTGGCTCTATCTTGGTGAAAATTATAGATGTAGACAAATGCTCTCACTTTCTACCTTTTCTTTCGTTCTTTCTTTCTTTCTTTCTTTTTTAATAATGAAAAAATGGGAAGCATCTCACAGGAAAAGCTACCACATTGGAGAAAGGCTCTTCTTGGAAATTTTATATTAGAAGAGGAATCCCCATTTATAGTATTGATGACATGATGAACAGATTGATGGCATGTTTTATTTTATCATTATTATTATTTGGCTGGTGTGGACAACTGAAAATACTCTTTCCTGTTTTCCATGCTACTCCAGATATTTATCGACTACCTTTGATATGTGACGTACTCTTTTTATTAGGCACTGGGATGCAAAGATGAAAACATGAGTTCTCCCCGGCCCCAACTGTTTCTAGTGTATAGTTTATACCTAGAAATTCTTAAGATCTCTTAGATTCATATGTCTGTCTGTAGCCTGGAACATATTTTTAATGTCACAGGCTTTTTTTTTCTTGGTGCTTGGTGCTGAAAGTCTAGAAATACAGCTTTAATGCCAAACCCAAGAAAGTCTTACATTCTCTTTCTATTTCAATTTTGAGTATCTTTAAGCTGAGCACTTAAATAAATATTAGCTGCTACAATCTGAAGAGTTTACTTTGGTCTATATATTTGATTTATTGATTGTTTTTAGTTTGTAGTAATATGTCCTGATTAAATTCACATTGTACAATTCAGTAGCTACAGTTCTTAGATTAAAAACACATGCGACTTCAGTAAAAGCATGTTTTATAGAAGTTTGGATATTCTGTTTTCTCACGGTTCAATAAAAACCTCAGCCTATTGAATTTCAACTCACTGTGCAAGGCACATCTCTTCAGTTAAGCCTTTTTCAATTTGGCTATGAGCATCCCTATTTCTGTGAGAACCTGAAAAGTCAGCAATTCTTTTATTTGCTGATTTTATACCTAATGCGTTTCCAGTGGCAATAGTAAGTGCAACTGTTATTATGAATTTTATATATAAATATATATCTTAGAGTCTTCCAGAAACAGCAGCAGCAACAACAACAAACTACAGTTTTAGATCCCTGGAGTAGAAGCAAATATATATTCATTTATCTCTACAAATTTTAATAACAGATATATTAAATAAATAATGATAGCATAAATATTTCCTTACATATGTCTAAGGATAGCTTTAGAGGTAAAGCTGTAAATAAAGCTATAAATAGAGTTAAGGCTATAAATAGAGTTAAAGCTATAAATAGAATTAAAGCTATGAATATAGTTAAAGCTATAAATAAAACTGTGATAGGTTAGAAACTAGGGTGTGGCTTTTCTCTATCTCAAAGTAAGAAAATAAAAATGTCATTTGCTATTTAAAATCTTTTCTACCTGAGAATGAAAAAACAAGTCCCAAACACATTGTGTTGTCATGCAGGTTGATGTAAGTGAGTGACTGTGTTTGGGTTCACTCTACTAATGTTGCGTGTTGTGTTAGACTTAGCTTGACTTTCAGGCATCCTTTTATTAGAGCCTGTGGTAGTTCAAATCCGCCATGTCTAATAGTGAATCTTTCCACATAAAGGCCTTGTTAAATGCTTCATCTCTCTTTATACCTAGTGAATTAGAGCCTGAGGTTCATGAAAGAAACTACCCTCTCCCTAGCTGCTTAAGACAAAAAGCTCTGCCTTTCTTACATCACTGACTCTATCAATTAAGTGGATTAAATGATTCTCTGGAATCTCACCACTCCTGTCTGATTCAGGCTTTCAACATTGCTCATCTAAATTTCTGAAACAGCCTTAAACTATTCCCTCTAGTTTAAAATGAGTTTCCCCTCCAGTTCATTTTCTACATTTCTACCTTACCTTCAGAATAAATATAAGCTTTTATACTTAATATGCCAAACTTTTCATGACATGCCTTCACTGTACGCTTGTTTATGCTTATTACATAAGTGGCTGGCCATTTATGAAGCCATTTGCAGCCTGATCCTTATGTCTTTTTCTGTCTTGGTGTTTCGTCCCCTACCGTTCTTTTGTCCAGTAATGTCTTTCTATACTTCCACTGACTAACTTCTATAGTATCTCTTCTGGGATTCTGTCCTTTAGTCACACCCTGACAACCATACCTCTCTGACCCTGTTGGGCTCCATTCATTTCCAGATCTACTTTATATTACCTGACAATAAACAGGGCCATGGGCTTGAAGCTCACCATCCCGGGATGTAACTCCACCTCAAAGAGTCCTTTTTCACAAGATCAGTATGCTCACAAGCTCTCTCTCTCTCTCTCTCTCTCTCTCTCTCTCTCTCTCTCTCTCAACTACTTTTTGATGTCTTATATGCTCTCTGTAGTTTTATTGTTGGTCATAATTTTAATAACTAAACTTTTATCATTTCCATTCATCCATTAAACGACTTTTCCTCCTTTCCCCAAGGAGGATTTCTACATTGAGTGGAATGTTGGAAGTCTCTTTTGACTGAGATTTTTTGGATTTTGATTATTCTGTAGCCTTTGACTTTCTATGTAGAATATTAGAATGGAATAAGAGGCAGAGTTGTAGATGCTATGCTCTGGACTCTCTGTGTTACCTGGCCCTGTGTTTTGCTGCATGCGTCCACACATTGGTCTCTTTCCCGAGTCCCTAAGCATGCTTTCTCCTAGTGATGCTCCAGATTCCCCACCTTCTACTACAGTTGCCAGGCTTTCCAGAAACTCTACTCATAACTGCTTAACAGGCAGTCATATTTTAGGGATTAGCCCTTACCTTAAAATATTGCCAGTCTCTTCAGGTTGCTGTGAATTTATGTAAAACAATGCTTACAACATTCTTAATTGAGTCATTGAGAAATAGGTCTTAATAAATGTCATCTTTTATTTTTTTTTAACACACTGAAGAAATCATGGTATTGTAAAACTGCTATGTGACACATACCTTCGTGGTGGGGCCTATGTGTGTAAGGGGACAAAAAGAAAGATGCTGGATGAAAGACAAGCGAGCATACAAAAGCAGGAGATGTGAATGAAGCAGATAAACTGAGCCTTGAAGTGTTTGATCTTCAGCAGTCTCAGAACTCTGTTGTGTGTAAGGTAAGATTCAAAGGCCTTGAAAGATAACAAAGAATCCTTTATTTGAGTATCATAGAAATTCTGCTGCCTTTTGAAGAATTATTGAGCCACCGTAAGAATTAGTTCCTTAGAAAATAAGAATACTGGTTTATTGTTTCAGTTATTGATTATATGTGAAAGACCGTGAATGAGCTCTGTTCTATCAAAACAAAAGTGAAAAGGTTCTCTGACTATAATTTTGGTTATCGTGAGTGTGTCGTAAATGGGTTATGTTTGGCAGGAAGCTGTCTAGTCCTTATGAGCCTTCCATTAAAGATAGTAGGGGCTTACCTGACATCTGTTATTCTACTTCCAGTGCTACTTTAAGTCAGAAAGGTAGAGGTATCCCTAATCAAAAGTTCTTGTTGAGGGGAGACTGGGTGGCTCAGTCAGTTAAGCATCTGACTCTTGATTTTGGCTCAGGTCCTGATCCCAGGCTCATGGGATTGAGCCCTGAGTTGGGCTCTGTGCGGACACTGTGGAGCCTGGAGCCTGCTTCGGATTCTCCCTCCCTCTCTCTGCCTCACCCCGGCTCTTCCCTTGTCTCTCAAATAAATTAATAAAGGTGAAAAGTTCTTGTTAAAACCAGCAACCAAGTTATATATATGTTCACTTAAATTTGCTTTCTTTCTATATTTCTGTCTTTCTTGCTTTTCCAGGCTTGGCTTGGACATTTGGAGGTGTAGGGGCAGGACGCCTGCTTAAGATTCTCTTTCTCTCTGCCCCTCACCTGCTCGTTCTCTCTTTCTCTCCTTCTCTCTCTAAAACTAAAAAAAAAAAAAAAAAGTAAGTCTGGAGGTGTAGGCCAGGCATTCTCCCACTTCTCAATACTTTATATTATTTTCAATTTTGTAAGTGGCCCATCTTTTAGAAACACACTATGTACTCAGATTTTGATATCATGCAAACAGTAATTTTGGATTTCATTTTACCCATAATTTGAATATGGAGCCTTTATAACTAAAGCCTTCCTATATTTTCTAATACTATCTTTCCGAACCTATTTGAGGAAAAAAAAAAAAAAACCCACAACGGATTCCTATAAAAAATTGCAGCAAAATGAAAATGATCTCTAACTATAATTTAGAGCACCATTTATACTGTGGTAAATGGAGGAGGTTTGGAAGAAATAATTCTAATCCTCATGACTTCTTTCTGGAGCTTCCATTAAAAATAATTAGGGGCTTATTTTTGCATCTATTGTTGTACTTCCAAACCCTGCTTTTTTAAATTATCAGAGCTAGTGACACAGACTTCTACAATAAAACTTATTATTATTATTTTTTTTTAGAATTGGTTTTCAAATTGGTCTTCACTCAGAGTATGATAAAAAGAAAAACAAATCTTCTCTCTCTTGGTTTTCCTATCTAGGTATGTGTACATGTGTGAATGTAGGGATTAAAAGGAAGGTATTATATGTGTCTAACTTAAAACAGTATTTTATAATTACTTCTAAAATCATGTATTATCTTCTGGGGAAAATATTAATATGTTGATTCCAATGTCCAGAATACAAGGAATCTCTTATTTCCTTATTTTATTGGCAAGGGGACAGAGGCCTATAGGGATAAACTGATTAGTCCAGGGCCACCAAGCCAGCAAATGTCCAAGCTGGAAGCCAAACCCAAGCCTATCTGACTTCAACTTACACATGGGTAATTTTTGCATACTGTTTTATTAAATCACACAGATTGAACGTTGAAGAGAGAAGCCTATTGAAGGCACAGATATTGGTAAATGTAACATAATTTTTAGGAAATTTAGGGTCGGGGGAGTGATTAGGAAAAAAAATGTAAACATGAATATAATTGAGTGAGGTCTATTCTGGATTAGCCCTTGCAAAGTAAAAGTGCCTAAAATACTTGATCTGGTTGTGGTAATAGAATATAGAGACTGTTTGCTGCTCATTAAGTATAGTTACAAAATTAGTCAATAAGAAATAAAATGTGCAAAGATGATAGAAACCTGATAATTGATGGAGAGGACATTGTTTTAATATTAACTCATTTTCTTCTCATCTAATTTTAACTCTCTGCATTATGTGTTTTCCCATTGGATCATAACTGACAGAGAGATTAGAGGAGGACAAATTCTGTGCTCACCAACCCTACCCTAAAGAGCACAAGGGATTGGGTGGTTACAGAAAATTCTAATGGCTGGGAATCACCGTAGAATTTTTTTTTTTTTTTTTCAATACTTGAGGTATTTAGAGAGAGACTAAAGCAATTGCCCACCTGCCTCACAACCTCATTTGGCTTGTAACAAATTTATTCTTGATACAGAGATAGTCTTGATAACAAGGTAGAATCAAGGAGGGATATTGTGCACAAATAAGAGAAATGGTTGGGCATTAGACAATGATAGGAGACCCATACTTTGAAACATTCAATTCCTACCATTCTGCTACCAAAGAGGGCAAGAATAACTAGTACATCCTGTCGCTCATCGTAGAAAGCATCATACTTTACCCAGATATTGTAGCTGGAAAGAAAACAAAGTAACACACTCTATGAAGGTAAGTCATTAAATGTTTTTTAAATTTTTTAACGTTTATTCATTTTTGAGAGACAGAGACAGAGCGTGAGCCGGGAGGGGCAGAGAGAGAAGGAGACACAGAATCCGAAGCAGGCTCCAGGGTCTGAGCTGTCAGCACAGAGCCTGATGCGAGGCTTAAACTGACTAACTGCAAGATCATGACCTGAGCCAAAGTCAGGTGCTCAACCGACTGAGCCACCCAGGCGCCCTGAGTATCTGACTCTTGATTTTGGCTCAGGTCATGATCTCATGGTTCCTGAAGCTGAACCCTGTGTCAGGCTCTGTGCTGAGCATGGAACCTGCTTAAGATTCTCTTTGTCTCTCTTTCTGCCCCTCCCCTGCCCATGCATTGTACTCTCTCTCTCTCTCAAAATAAATAAACTTAAAAAAATGAAAAACGAGGCATTTAACAAGCTGATTATACAGTTGTATAGAAATTGAAAGGCCAAGTGCATCCATTGCATTCCTGAAGAATAAGAAGTTGAGAGATGTCCTCAACTAAGTATTAAGACTTATTGTAAAGCTACAGGACTTTAAAAGTGTAGTGTTGGTTAAAGGACAGTGAAATGGACTAATGGAACACGATAGAATCCACAAACAGATTCATAAATACATGTCACATCTATTAAGCTAGACACTACAGAGCAGTGGGTGGAAACAATTTTTTCGATAAATGGCACTCCAGTGGTGTGACTATCCATACTTAAAAAAAATGAATCCTGACACCTACATTATGTGAAAAAATAATTCAGGGGCGCCTGGGTGGCTCAGTCGGTTGAGTGGCCGACTTCAGCTCAGGTCATGATTTTGCGGCCCGTGAGTTTGAGCCCCACGTCGGGCTCTGTGCTGACAGCTCAGAGCCTGGAGCCTGTTTCAGATTCTGTGTCCCCCTCTCTCTGCCCCTCCCCTGTTCATGCTCTGTCTCTCTCTGTCTCAAAAATAAATAAACGTTAAAAACAAAAATTAAAAAAAAAAAAGAAAAAATAATTCTGGTGTATTGAATATTAAAAAGATTGTGATAGATCTTCTAGATTCCTTTGGAAACACTTATTTTCATGCCCCCGGAGAAGGAAAATATTTTTTAAAAGATATTAAAGGTTCTAACCCTAGAAGAAAAGTTTGATTAATTGGACTATATCAATCCTTAATATTAAGGATTTCTCTTCATCAGCATGTTCAGAGAGAGCGAAAAGGTAACCACAGAATAGGAAAATATATTTATAATATGTATAATGGACTAAAGGTTGGCTCACGTACAGTGAAACTTTAAGGAAATAAGATCCTACAATAAGAGAAAACAGAACAAGCTGAGGGAAAAACAGGCAGGAGACTTGAACAGGCATGATACAAAGAAATGCCTCAAGGGCCTTATATGATAGGGCGTCCTCTTACCCCTCTGGCCTTTTCTCCTACTGGCTTTATCTTTATTCTCCCCACATTGATCTTAGCTTCTCCTTGGACCCCAGCAAGCACCATCCTGCCTCAAGGCCTTTGCATTTTCTGACCAATGTTCTCTTTCCCCAGGTGTCTCCATGGCTCATTTTCTTGAGAATTCTTGGGAATTTCTTGAGAATTTCTTGAGAAACCTGTTCAAATATTACCTTATTAAAGAGGTTTTCCCACTCAGGCTTAAATAAGATGCCCTTATCACCCTCTCTCTCCCTTAACCTTATTTTTTTCTCTTATTATTTATGACCATGTAGCTTTCTATTAATGTGTTTGCTTATTCTCTGCCATTACCCCCCTTTCTATGAGACATGCTACCTGAGGGCAGAGACTTGTCTGTTTTGTTCACTGCTATATTCCCAGCACATGGAACACTGACTGACAGGTTTTTGGCATATCATAAATATTTGTTGACTAAACAAAGAGGAAAGAAGGGAGAAGTGATTTTATTTTTAAGGAGAAAGGATAGGTATTAAAATTTGCATTTACTGTTTTAAGTTAGAGATGCCTATTAGTCATTCAGATGAAGATGTCAAGTCGGCAGCTAGAAATTAAATTCTGATACTTGTAAGAGATTTAGACCTAAGCATAAACCCTATATCATATTACCAGAAAAATGTGCTAGGAAGGACTCAAACTTCATAAATCAAAAATGTGATGTCTGGGGGCACCTAGGTAACTCTGTCAGTTGAGCATCTGACCTCGGCTCAGGTAATCTTAGGGTTCTTGGGTTCCAGCCCCGCTTTGGGCTCTGTGCTGACAGCTCAGAGCCAGGAGCCGGTTTCTAATTCTGTGTCTCCCGCTCTCTCTGCCTCTCCCCTGCTTGTGCTCTGTCTCTCACTACTCTCAAAAAATAAACATTAAAAATATTAAAAAATTTTGATGTCTGTAATTGTTATAACTAAAATGCAAAATTTTAAATATTCATTAATGCTCACTGATTTCCCTCCCATTTATCATTATTAATCTTGACAAAATCTAAAAAATATATATAATGGTCAAAAATCTTTTGCACTCAATTATATGGCATCCACATTTAAAAATAATAATATTAAACAAAAATTTCTAGAACTACAAGGAAAATGTGATACAAGTCAAACTCAGTGACAGACTTTTAATCCTATTTCAGGATTTTATAGATTATGGAAACAAAAAATAAATTTGAAGAAAAGGATTTTAATAATATAGTCAATCTTCTTTTGGCATACATTTATACACAAATATATATATATATGTGGAGAATGTGCTGCTTTTCTTATAATATCTGAAAGGAAATGATACATCAACAGTGGAATAGTATAAATGATATATGACACATTCTCAGAAATTAATCCAAAAATTAGAAGTAAATAATTTTAAGAATGTAAATTTTTTTAAAATTTGCTGGAATGTGGAAAAATATTGTGAAACAATTAATACATTTGACACAAGCCACTTAGCAATACCTGAAATGGTCACCTGGTGGCTCAGTTGGTTGAGCCTCTGAATCTTGATTTCTGCTCAGGTCATGATCCCAGGGTCGTGGGATTGGGGTTCAAGCCCCACATCCAGGGTGGAGCCTGCTTGGGATTCTCTCTCTCTTTCCCTCTGCTCCTCCCCCAATAGTGCACGTGTGTGCTCTCTCTATAATTAAAAAACAACAACAAAGATTGAAAAATATATAGAAAACTATTTTTCCTAACCTTTTGTTGTGGTGAAATATACATAACATGAATTTTACCATTTCAGCCACTTTGAAGTGTACAATTCAGTGGCATTAATAACATTTACATTGTTGTACAACCATCACCACCCTGCCTTTCTGGAATGTTTTCCTCTTCCTCAACTGAAATTCCTGTGTTCATGGCAACCACCATTCTACCTTTTATCTATAATTTGACTACTCTAGATATTTCATGTAAGTGAGAATCATACAATAGGATTTTGTGTCTGGCTTGTTTACCTGGCATAAAGCCTCCAAGATTCACTTGTGATGTAATGTGTATAAGAATTTCATTCTTTTTAAAAGCTGAATAACACTCCATTGTATGCATACACCACATTTGTTTATCCATTTGTGTTTCTACCTTTTGTATATTATGAATGCTGCTATGAACTTTGCTCAAGTCCCTGTGTAGATAATTATCTTAAATCCATATTTGTTCTCATGAAAGTAAGAAAACTTCTAGAGACGGTAAACAAAGAGGATATTAAAAATAATCATAAATCCTTGCTCGCTCTAGGTGTTTGCAAATGTGGTAATCAAGAGCTTTAGGTTTTAGAATCCCTTAGAAACCGGAAGTAGCAGAGCTTTGGGCTCAGGAGAAATATGTTGGAACTGAGACCCTCTGCTTCTTAAACTCTCATACACACACACACACACACACACACACACACACACACACACACGAAAGCAGGTACGCTGAAGAGAGTTACACCTTCACTGAAAGTGTGGAAAAGAAAAATTGTTCCTAAGTGCAAAGGGAGACAGAAAGAAAATTGAGTAACATTTTTCTGGAACCAAGGTGAGACAAAGTAAAGCAAAGCAAAATAAAATATCCCCTTTTAATCTATAATCAACTTTGAAGGGTTTCTTTCATGTTCATGTTACTAATGTAGTCTTCTACACTGAAAGAAAAAAAATATCAGTATAAAAATTAGTCTCCTGTGTCGGTAAAGCCATTAAGGCACCAAACAGAATCAAACTAAAAGCCACTTTAGAGCTGGTCACACCCTCAAAGCAAGTACCCATTCCCATAAATAAACCTAGGTTTAAAATTGAAAATTACCAAACACAAGGAAATACGCCCTTATGAAAAGGATTTTATGGAAAAAAACTTTTTGACTTCTCGAGTGTCCAGTGTTAAAAGATAAAATGAATCATATGAAACATTTTAAGAGTTTATTTGAGCAAAAATCAACTGGAATCGGGCAGCACCAAACTGGAAGTGTTTAGGAGCTCTCTGCCAATAGGAGCCAGGAAAAGACATACAGAGAAAGTTCAGAAGCAAAGAAAGGAAACTATCTGATTGTAGCTAAATCCTAGTTGGCTCTTGGTGATTGGTTGATTTTGTAATGTTGAGACATTTTTAGGCTTGGATTTCAGGTTGCTTTCTAGACCGCGAAGCCACCTCAGTGTAAATGCCTCTTTGTTTAATTAACATAATACCAGTGTTATCAGAGATGTTAGAATACACAGATTTTAAATAGTTGAATAAATTATGGAATTAAATACATAAAAATGGAATCCTACATTATTTAAAAAAACCCAGATTGTATAATAATCAAACAAGGATGCTGGAAAAGTACATTTATATTAAAAACTCAGTAGATTAAAGGACAGAGTAGAGGCAGATGAAATAAATGAGCAAAAAATAAGCTGGAGAAATTAGCATTGTCTATGAAGGAAAAAAGGAGATAATTGAAAATTTGAATAGGAGTTCTAGAGAGAGTAAATATAGAGTGATGGCACCATACTACTTAAAGAGATCAGACCGTATATGCTAGAATTAATTGAAGACCTAAACGTTCAATTCCAAGAGGTGAAACAGATTACAAGTAAGATAAATTAAAAAATCATAAGATAACAAAATAATTACCTGACAAATATTTATGTTGACTGCAGAACTCAACAACAATAGCAGCCAGAGAAGAGCAGCATTTTGAAGTACTAAGGAAAATAAATAAACAAACAAATAAATAAATAAAAGTAGATATTTACACACACTGAAATGATCTCTAAATTTTTTTTAATGTTTATTTTTGAGAGAGAGAGAGACAGAGAGCCAACAGGGAAGATGCAGAGAGAGGGAGACGCAGACTCTGAAGCAGGTTCCAGGCTCTGAGCTGTCAGCCCAGAGCCCGATGTGGGGCTCGAACTCATGAACTGAGATCATGACCTGAGCCGAAGTCGGATGCTCAACTGACTGAGCCACCCAGGCACCCCGAAATGATCTCTAAAATATGAATGCAAATTAAAAACTCTTGGGGCGCCTGGATGGCTCAGTCTGTTGAGTGTCTGACTCTTGATTTCAGCTCAGGTAAAGAGCTTATGGTCGTTAAGATTGAGCCCATAGCGGGGCTCTATGCTAAGCATGGAGCCTGCTGAAGATTTTCTCTCTCCCTTTTTCTCTGCCCCTACCCTGCTCTCATTTTCTCTCTCTCTTTGTCTCTCTTTCTCAAAGAAAAAAAAGACTTAAAAACATCTCATATTGACAAAAATGGTTTACTAACAGGTCTTTGAGAATGGAAATTATGAAGCTGGTACATGCAGAGAAAAGAAAACCCTGAGATACCAGAAAGTGAGTTGGATAAAGCAACTGGGAAACCTCTAAGTCCAAGTAAATTACACTATGAATTAGATAAAATACTGACCAAATAACATGAAAGAAACTGAAAGGTTGATTTGACGGTCACAATGACTGGAAAACAAATCCAGGTACATACTATTTAGAAGGGACACACTACAGGATGCTGAAGAGTTAAAATTATAAGAATGGACATATAGATACATACATATATGTCTAGCAAATAGTAACCACAGTAAAGTAAATATATCTATAATACTCTCAGATACGTTATACTTAAGGCAAAAATCATTATGAGCATAGTAAAAGCTACAACTAAGCACAGATGCAAACCAATTTTAAATGATAATTTAGCCTCAGTCGTCTAGTTTTAAAAGACACAAAGCAAAATATTGACAGAATTATATGAAGAAATTGATAAAAGCAACATTGTAATAGGTGAGTTTAACTGTCTCTCTCCATAATTCATAGGTCAAGCAGATAACAGTTGTAAGGCACAAAAGATCCAAACAGCACAAATAGTAAGCTTGAATTTTGCTCCCAGCAGCAAGGAATACACATTAAAAAAAAAATCTCATCTAAATTGGGGGGGGGGGGGCAGGTGCCTCAGTCAGTTAAGCATCCGACCCTTGACTTCACTGCACGTCATGATCTCACGGTTCATGAGTTCGAACCCCATATTGGGCTCTGTACTGGTGGCACAGAGGGATTCTGTCTCCCTCTCTCACTAACCCTCCCCTGTTTGCTCTCTGTCTCTCAAAAAATAAATAAAAATAAACTTTAAAAATTTCTCACATAAATTAGGAAATATTGACTACATAGTAGGCCATGGGCTAAAATCTCAGCAAATTTCTAATCATCCCCAACCTGCAAAACACATCTGACCAGAGTGATTGTATTATAATTTAATAATAAAATAAAAACTTATGCCTTTGGTGGGGGAAAAAATTACAATTTTTAAGCCCTTAATATATCAAAGTATATTTTATAATGGACATTAATGAATATTTAGAGCTATGAGTAATACAAATAGAGCATGTTCAGATCAGATTTATAAAACATTGTATTTAGTAGGAAATTTATATCCTTAACTGCTTATATTAGAGAAGCAAAATGATTAAAAATTAGTGATCAAAGTATTCATCATAGGGATTAAAAATAGGAATAGAAAAATAAGTCATAAAAAATTAACCTACAAAACATGGAATAATAAAAAATAGCAAAAGTTATTGAAATACATAATAGAAAAAATCTATGAAGTCAAAAGTTGGTTGACAAGAGTAACAAAATAGGAACAATGTTTGGCAAGATTATTCAAAGATTAAAAAAAACCCATAATATTAGGAATGAGAAATAGAACATGATCTCAGGTATAACATAAAGTTAAAATAACAAAAATATATAAACCATTTCATGTCAAGAAATTTGGAATCTAAGGAAGAAATAATGAATAATCTTTTAGGAAGATAAAGATATCAAAAATTGGAAGTAGGCATTATCAAAAAAGAAGTGAGTTATAACTATCATAATTGAATCTGAAGTTGTCTTCAACAGAAACACAAGCTTCAAAGATTAAGAAATCAGATGATTCCAGCCTTTTATGAACTATTCCAGAGAATAGAAAAAGGGGAAAAATCTCTTAATTTATTTGATCAACCCAATGTGACATCATACAAAATTCTTTAAAAGGTTATAAAAAATGATAATGACTGGCTAATTTCATTCATGAACATAGAGGCAAAAATCCTAAATAAAATATCATCCAAGCAAATCCAGCACTGTATTATTAAAATGAACATCACAACCAAGTTGGTTTGATCCTAGGAACGCAAGGATATTTTCTCATTAGAAAATCTCTTTAGGAAATTCACCACAACAAGAGATTGTGGACTATATGATAATATCAACAGGCTAAGAAAAAGATTCCAAAAAATTAATCAAACTAGGAATCAGAACTTTTTCATCCTACTTATGAAATTCTAGTAATCTCGAAATCAAGCACATTATTAGTGGGAAAGTGTTAGAAATTAGCCCAGGATTCCTACTATCGCCAGTTCTATTCAAAATAGTATTGGGAACTCTGGCCAGTGCACTAAGATGAGATAAACAAATAATATATATGAAGATCGAAAAGAATCAAAACTGTCATTATTCCAGTCTAAAATGTTCTTCAACTAAAGAAACTACCAAGAGATTTTTAGAATTATCGAGAGCAAGACTGATTATTATTGCAGCAAGACTGATACAGCAAACATAATTCTTATACACCAGCAACATAATTTTAGAAAATTTAATATTTAAAAAGATGGCATTTGTAACAGCAATGAAAGTATCAAGGAATAAATTTATGCCAGACCTTTATGGAGAAAAGTGTACATGTTATTGCAACCCATTTGGAAGTCCTAAATAGAAATAGAGTTTCACCAGAAACAATAATGTTTAAAAATTCTGTATCGTTATTATGTCACAGACAATATTCAAATGTTTTCTACATATTTGCTCTCGTAACAATCATGTGAAGTACACACTGTTGTTATTCTAATTTTACACATATGACAACAGAGGCACAGAGAGGTTAAATGACTTTATTTTGCTATCTAGCTAGTGGATGGGGTTCTAAGATTCAAATCAGCAGACTTTCTCCAGAGCCTCTGCGCTGAAACAATAGAAAATACCACCTCTTCAATAAAATATTAAGATATTTTATTATTGATGTGGTAGCAGGGAACTAGATAGAGGGAAATGAATATAAACCTCAGAAATAAACCCAGGATTGATATACAACAGATGTGCCATTCCAGATAGATCAGTGAGCGAGTATATTTGGTTAATAATAGAACAATAGATAAAAATGAAAATGGATGACTATCTCACAGCACATGTAGCAAGTAATTAAAATTTGAATGGAAAAAAAACCCTCAAGTTTTTAAGTGACAAGTGATTATGTTTATGAGTTAAAGTGAAGGGTATCTTTTAAAAAAACCCACAAAATTCCCAAACAATGAAAGGAAAATGATTTGTTTTCATTATTTAAAAAAATGAAATATAATTCTCATTTTGGTACAGAAAATATTTGCAAACAGAAGGTTTTTTTGTGTGTGTGTGTGTTTTTGTTTTTTTGTTTTTCCTTAGGTAGCCTCCATGCCTAGCGTGGAGCCCGATGCAGGGCTTGAACTCACGATCCTGAAATAAAGACCTGAGCTCAGAGGAGGAGTAGGGCGCTTAACTGACTGAGCCACCCAGGCACCCCTCACACAGAATTTTTTTTAATTTAGACTTGAAAGAAGGATACATTTTTCTCTCTCTCTCATTCATTCATATAAAAATTAAAATAATTGTTTATATATATATGTAAGTATATATACACACATATATATAAAGTGAATTTTTGGGAAGTTAACAAATGATGACACAAGAATCATCAAAGCCTATTATAAAAAGATCCTCATCCTTTCTCATAATCACTAATGGTCACATATGACTTCGAGGACAAAGAAACAAGAAAGCACAACATATAATTGTTTGAAACAGCAATCCTAGAAATAATGATGGAAAAGAAAAAAATGTAACTGTTAATCGAAGAGGTAATTAGGCTATAGTCATACAGTGCAATTAATGCATAGGAAAAATTAAAGCATAGCTACATGAACCTTCCATAATGCAATGTTTCAGTAAAAAAGAAATTGCAGAACAGAAAAATATGATTTATGTAAAATTTCAAAAAAACTTTAAAGAAAACAAGACTGTATTTGACAAATATGGTCGTTATAAAGGCATCCAAATAATGAAAATTATGGAAGCCTGGATAAGTGAGAAACTTTGGTGAATGAGGGAGGGGTAAAATAGGGTTAAGTAAAGAATAAACATCAATCATATTCATATTTATTTTTGATGCTGGGTTAGGATATCAAAGATTTATTAGTATTATCCATAGATTTTTTTCCTCCAAAATAGTTAATAAAAGCAATAAGGAATGGGAAAAATCCACTGAATTCATGATGAAAACATTTATACCTCGAACATGGAACCTATTTAAACATACACAGGTACACTCAAGAAAAAAGATTAGCCTTAACAGGTGATGATTAAAATAAAGGGAAAAATACCAATTAACTTCATATTTATCTTCAGATTATAAAATAAGCAACCAAGTTTAAAAATAGAAGCATTAGGAGAATTTATAAAAATAACAATTAGAAATTGATGTAAGGGAATAGATGGAAAGACTAAAAAGATGCCGTGTATAACTTTATAAAATAACAATAAAATAGTTCAACTTCTGAAAGCTTAATAAAACAGAAAAAAAAACAGATAATCAATGTTCATAATCAGAGAAGTATAGGTGTAAAACACGTAGGCATAAAGTATAGGTATAGGACTACAGGTATAAAACAGATGGATTAAAAATGTGAAAGATCATTGAGTGTCACTCTATAGTTATGAATTTGAAAATATAGAGGAAATGATGTCTAAGCAAAACAATAAGTATTAAAATTGATGGAAGGTAATTAAAAAACCTTTCCTATGCACTTACGAAAAACTTTTAAGAAAGCTAAAACCTACGTAAGAAATAGGTAATTTCAAAATCCAGCAAGTACAGATGATAACATATGAATTTATATAACATTTAAAGCAAAGCTTTCCACTGTTCAGTGATACCTGGCGTGTTCAGATCACCATATTGGGGTCTTAGGAATTAGAGTCACCCTTAAAAATTAAAGAGATCGTTCCAAAGAGCTTTTGTTCATGTGGATTATGTTCATCGACATTCACTGTTTTAGAAATTAGAAGTGAGAACATTTTAAAGTGTTTTTTTTAAAGGTAACAATAGTAAATGTATTACATGTTAAGATAAAACATATTTTTTGTGGAAAAAAAGCCATTTTTCAAATAAGATAAGTCATAGGAATCATGTCATTATTTCACATTTAAAAAAATCTGTTTACTGTCTGGTTTAATAGAAGAGAACTTGATTATCATATGTACTTTTCAATCTGTTGCAATATGGTGTTTATAATGAAATATAAAAAGAAAATTTGGTCTCATATAGATATGTGGTTGGAAAAAGCAAGCATATTTTAATAGTTTTTTCACATAATTGCCAATATTTTTTGATACTACACCAAAACTTGACAGATGGCAGTTTCATAAAGGTTAGTTTCAATGCAGAATCTTAAACCTATAAAAAAAACTTTTCATATTCAGTTAAATTAAACACTATTGGCTTATCTTAGATGTCGAATGGATATTTTATTCGTGAAAATTTTATGATATAATGCAGTGGTCAAATAAGTATCATTTTCCTGATCTATATAGAGTTTCCAAATGTTGACACTTTGCATTATACAGTATAAAAATAACATCAGCTATTATCACTTCTCATCTCATCAGAAAAGTCTAACTTGCAAAAAAGATTCCCCACCTTATTGTGGAGGATACACATTTTCCAAAATTATAATTTTTTTGAAAGCTTAAATTTTCATCATCATTGGCACAAATACTTTTTTCTTAAAATAATTACTTCATTCATTTTGAGAAAAAGCCTGCCTGACAAACAACCCTGTCTGGATAACCATAGTTTGCCAGTTATTCCTTCTTATAAAAATATGCTCAGTGAAAAAAGCAAGTAATTCAGCTTGTAACTCAAAAAAAAAATCACACAAATGTTCTTTCATGTACCCAAGGGTTGATATTTAATAAAGTAGTAGTATTCTTCTGCTTCGTCAAGGACGTTTGTAAGTGAAACTTGATTATTTCTTTTTCCTGCCTGTGTTGGTGAAAAAATACAAACAATACAAGTACAGTTTGGTGCCACTGCTTTGATTTCATGCAAAGGTACTAGAAGCTTTACCCACTGTTGTTTCTGCTCTGTTAGTGCAGATATCAACACAGTAAAAGAGGCACATTGCACCTTGCGATTATTATGAAAATAGTGTTTACTTTCTGGACTCCTAAAGAGGTCTTGAGGATCCTTGAGTCAATAAATAGAACATATTTTGGGAACTTTGGGTTTAGAGACAATGGTTTACAAGAGTGCAAATACATTGATGCTTCTACTTTTGTAGTGATAGAGAAAGGGAACTAATAAAAATAATTAAAAAAGCAATGGAGATCTTGCCTTACTGGATTGGAAACATCCTACAAAGTCTAAAATTCATAAATATTGGGAAATGGTGCAGCAAAAGACATAAATCAGTGAATCCGATTACAGAGTCGAGGTTCAGAAAAAGATTCGTATATATTCTAGAATGAAATAAATGAAAAGATGTAATTCAATTCAGTGGAGGAAAATGTAGTCTATTTAATCTATGAGGTTTTCATAATTGGTCCTAGATCTGGTTGGGAAAAAAAAGGTATATATTTATGTATATTCTTGTATAAAATCTTTAGTATATTCTACTTTAAATTCTAAATGATTTAAAAATAAACAGTACAAAATTATAAATAATTAAAAAGAAAACCAGTTTGTACACTTGAAACTAATATAACAGTATGTCAACTATAAAAAAATTTAATAAAAATTTTAAAAATCCTAAAAAACAAAATTAGGATAATATTTGTGTAAATTTAGAGGAGGATCTTGAAAAAATAAGACTAAAAAAATTAACTATACACATAGGATAGGAAGAAAATCATTACCCAGTAAAAAATAATGAAGCCTAAGATATCATCAAAATAATTCTAAGACAAAAAATCATTTGTTAACCCTAACATACAAAAAGTTCCTAAAAATTAATAAGACAAATAACCCAATACAACACTGAAGAAAAGCTATGAATCATGTTAGAAAAGGAAAGTAAAATGTTTAATCAACTTGAAGAGATTTTCAGTCTTACTTACACTCAGGGAAATATAAATTAAAGCAAAATGAGATACTATTTTTGTCTATCAAATTGACAGAATTAAGTACATAATGTTGCAACCTTATCTATAGGGTTAAATCTTGAAAAGTAAAACCGTGATTGTCTTTGAATAGGAAATTGTTGAAATATTTGTTACATCCCTACCATGGAATATTCTGCAACAATTAAATATGAGTTAAATCTAAATGGCTGACTGGAAGAATTTATCTGTTGAATGAATAAGAAAATTAAGTAGCAGAAAAATGTATATAATATATAATACTACATATATGTATATGCATACACTCATATATGCATGAAAAAAAATCAGAAATTAAGAGGACAAATAGAAGAAAGTCATGTATTTTTCTTAAATATTTCTGTTTGTGTCACTTATTTCAATAAATTCATATATATGATAAAATAATATTTTCAGAAAACATCAAACACCATAACTGTCATATTTCCAACACTTAGCTCTCAATGCAAGTTTTATGAACTGTAAGAAAAGCAAGAACAAAAATACTTAACAAAAAATTTATATTGAATTATTAATTTTGGTGCTTATGTTAATTTGAAGATTGATTTACAACATACTTCATTAATGTAATTGTTTCCCCATATTTCATTCATTATTTTATGTATCCTGGTACTAAGACCACACTCACTTAATCATGGGTGATAATCCATATATATAATAGGACCAGTACCATTTTCCTATTCTTCACTAGCTCTAATTGTAATCCTAAAATCTTCCATATACATTTTGAATATCATTAAAAATACTTTTGAATGAGGGGCACCTGGGTGACTTAGTAGGTTGAGCATCTGACTTCTGATTTTGGCTCAGGTTATGATCTGATAGTTATGCAATAGAGCCTGTGTTGGGCTCTGTGCTGACAGCTTGGAGACTTCTTGGGATCCTCCCTCTCCCTCTGTCTCTATCTCTGTCTGTCTGTCTGTCTCTCTCTCGCAAAATAATTAAACTTAAAACTTCAAAAAATTACCTTTGAATAAACACATTATTTAATACAGTTAGAAGACTTTCCAGTGGTGACGACAAAGGAGGGTATAATACAGTGGGTAAGGGGAGTACATAGAAATAAACAATGTATGATCTGGGATCACAGTGATTTTCATTAGAATTCCTGTTCCTTCCATTACTGGCAATGGGTTTTCATGCAAATAACTTCCCTAAATTTCAATATCCTTATTTTATAATTGGAATAAATAATGTAACTCGTAAGTTGATGTGAACATTGAACTTGTTAAGCTACCTACATCATAGTTCTTGTATACAGTAGTATTTCTCTTATTATTACAGTGGTATTCTACTATTATTTCTATTCTATTTCTATTGTTACTATTCTATTTCTATTATTATTTCTATTATTCTATTATTATTATTATTATTATTATTATTATTATTATTTATCTTGGTCTTTAAAGAGCTACAGAGGACATATATAAAGGAGATTTTCCAGGGAGAGAAAATGTTTTGGACAAGGATTTTGATTTGTAAAACAAAACATATTTAAGTTTACTCCTGATAAAAGTCTATATTCAGGATAGGAGGAAATAAAAATATAAATGAGTCATAAACTGCTGAATGATATGCTGAGGCCTTTTTTATTTTGTTATAGTTATTAAAAAACATTGAGCTTCAAAATGTCTTGACCACCTTTCTTGCCAGAAAATTTATGAGTGTTTTATGATGAACTACTTTTAACTGTGCATTTATTTTTATCTGGCTTTATTTGTTTATTTGTGCATATCTGGCTGCAGGAAAGGCATAATCCATGTCCTTAATGCCAAGTCATAGATAAACTTAAACCCCTTTTACTGACCTGAATCAAGAAATTGACCTCATGGGATCAATTATTAGCTGTCTGAAGAAAGGAGCATTTGAGATAAGCTGGACAATGGATTAAAAGATTTAAAACCATTGATTAGTCTTGCCTTTAAAAAGCAGAGAAAAATGAATTCTAGGGAAACTTTTAAAAAATCAGGGTTCAAAGATTACCATATGTAAAGACACACATGTATGTATGTATGTATGTATATGTGTTTGTATATGTATGTATACCCACAACTCAATTAGCTAAAATCACCTTGACTTACAGTAAAATATTTTGGCATTTAATGGTCTAATTTTCTATGGTTTATTTTGATAGTGCTCATTAAATTATCATGTTGGTAAAACTCTCATTGGTGTGCAACAGTATATAGGATGTGAATGCAAGAATTAATAGTGTAATGGGGAAAATGGAGCACAGAAACAACACTATTTTTGTTGGAATAGCCATGATGTCTCCTAGGCAGTGTTGATTGAGCCTCTAACAAGGGCTAGTCCCTCAGTGGTTATCCTTTGTCAGGTTTGCAGACCTGTATCTCTAATCATCCGCTGGATTGGTCTTCACCATGCTGTCTTTGTCTTCCTTTTTGTTTGTAAGAAATCACATTGATTATTCCCTACACGGCAGCATTTTAGCATGTACAATGGCAAAGTGATCAAGGAGTTTAAATGGCTTTAGACGAATTTCATTGGAAACATATCCAGACATTCTCCTGTCTTTCTAGTACCATATTTTAGATAATTTAAAACTTTAACATTCAAATTTTGCAAGAAAGATGTAAGTATCTTAAAGATAAGTTTTTTTTAAGGTGGGTAAACTAAGATCAATAATATAATGAGGTAACTGTCAGACATTGAAACAGGAACTTATCAGCCAGATTCGTGTGAATATAAAAAAGGAAAAAATTATAGAAGGAAATAGCTATATTGGGGCGGCTGGGTGGCACAGTAGGTTAAGTGTCTGACTCTTGATTTTGGCCAGGGTCATGATCTCACAGTTCGTGAGTTTGAGCCCCACATTGGGCTCTGTGCTGACAACGCGGAGCCTGGAGCCCACTTCAAGTGTCTCCCTCACTCTCTGCCTCTCCTCCGCCCCTGCTCACACTCTTTCTCTCTCTAAAATAATTAAAATTTCAAAAAAATGTGTATAAAGAGGGAAATAGCTAGAAAATTGAAAAGGTTTGTACTTTTAAGTTCAACAATTAAATTTATAGGCATTCAGCTTACATATTTATACAAATATTCGTATCTAGAGATATAGATATGAATGCCCATTGTTGCCTTGTTATAATAAAAACACTAAAAATGATTGCATTATGCAGTATCAAAGATTATATACATTTAAATATATACAGATATAGATACATGGATATTGGTATATTCATTGACATATTTGCCTATATTGCACTTGTATATCTATCCCATTAATGATAACTTATGATAGATGTAGGCCAAAAGCCAGTCACGACATGATGTTTATGCCTCTACCTGAATATGCCAACATCCAAAGTACAGGATCAAAATGTGTAGGATGAGTGTCACTGGCCAGGATGAATTTGAAACTCTTTGTTTCCTGAGGAAACAAAGTGGTTATGAACAGGGGTTAAAGGAGTAAGAGACCAGAGATCTTTAACAATATTCCTGAAGCAAAAGTAAAAAAGTTACTATCTATACAAAATAGCTTAAGAGCCCACAACCAATGATTTTTAATTATTTGGGATTTTTTAGGAAATATTTTCTCACCAATGTTCTTGATGACATAGAACCTAATATGTAGACAAATACAGACATGCATACTCTAATTCGTAAAGGATTTCAAGTGAAAGTGAAAAAGTTTTAGAAATACTGTAACCAATTTTTTTTCTTTTATTATTTCCTTTTTATGTATGCCTAATAACACATATAATAAAGTTTCTCTATGTCTAATAGAGCTCATTTAAAATAAGCATAAGGGGCGCCTGGGTGGCTCAGTCAGTTAAACGTCTGACTTTAGCTCAGGTCATGATCTCACTGTTCGTGAGTTCAAGCCCCGTTGGGCTCTGTCATGACAGCTCAGAGCCTGGAGCCTGCTTTGGATTCTGCGTCTCCCTCTCTTTCTGCCCCTCCCCACTTTCACTCTGTCTCTCAAAAATAAACATACATTAAAAAAATAAAATAAGCATAAAATTAAATTTCTAGTAGGGTACCTGGGTGGCTCAGTAGGTTTCGACTCTGGGTTTGGCTCAGGTCATGATCTCATGGTTCACGAGTTCGAGTCCTTCATTGGACTGGAAGCCTGAATGGGAGTCTCTGTCTCCATCTCCCTCTGTCCCTCCCCTCTGTCTCTTTCTCTCTCTCAAAAATAAACACTTAAAAAATTAAATTTCTAATTCATAGGAAAACAATATGTCACAGTTAAAATGTAATCTTATTATTTCTTGGAGATCCATACAATAATGCTGCATTATTGGAGTCTGAGATTTAATAAAATACACATATATAGAGTCATATACATATAATATAAAAAGAACAATAGTCTCAATGTTTTTGTACCAAAATTTTTATGTGTGCATTGTCTCATTCAATCTTAACAGTAATCTTACGGAGGAAATATTATAATAGTAGGTGCTTTCTTTATGGTAAGGCAATTAGGACACTGACAAGTTGCCTAAAGTCTTATTAGAGAGTGAATAAAAGAAATGGGATTTGTACCTAAGGAGGGAATATGACTGTTGTATCTGTAGCTTTTTTTTTTAATAAAGAAATGTTATTTCTTCTTTATTTTTTAAATTTATTTTGAGAGAGAACAGGAGCAGGGGTGGTGCAGAGAGAGAGAGAGAGAGAGAGACAGAGAGACAGAGAGACAAAGAGAGAATCCTAAGCAGGCTTTGCACTGTCAGCCCAAAGCCCACTGAGGGACTTGAACTTATGAACCTTGAGATCATGACCTGAGCCAATATCAAGAGTCGGATGCTTAACGAACTGAGCCACTCATGTAGCCTGTATCTGTACTCTTAAAACACCACTCATACTCCCCCCTATTGTACTAGTTAAAATGAAAAATAAAATATTAATGCAGCAAATTGCAGATCAGTATGCATAATACAAATGCACACTCTGACATACATTTATTATACAAAAAGTAGTCATGAGGATATATAGCAGTGCTTGCTGTGAGGGAAAGTAGAGTAGAGATGTGTAGTTACATAGTCTGATGTCCTTGGTGGGCAAGTTGGAACAACGTGATGTGTAAGGGGGGTTACTTATTTCAATATTCCTTCTTTCCTTTCTTTCTCTCTCCGCACCGCCTCCCTCCATCTTTGTCCCTCTCTCTCCTCTCCCTCTCTCCAGGGAATGTTACCTCTTTCCTAGAATTTCAATGTTACCTCATCCTTCTTTTAATTTTCCAGACCTTTAAAAGTTTTAAAAAAAATTTTTTTTCTGTATTCATATCTATGTAAGTTTGCTTTTTAAGTATTTTCAGTTTTATTTTGTGGAAACTACAATGGTTATGAATTCCCTACTGAGTCTATATACAGAAAAAAATTTAGAAAGAGTCTTGAAAGGAAACCTCACTTACCACTTCTGCTATATTTTTACTGATAAGATTCTTGTTTCTCTTACCTATGAAGATACTGACAAAGTTTAAAATAGCTGATGTAGCTATTTTAGATAGCTGATGAGCTATGTACCTGGGTAGCTCAGTTGGTTTAGCATCTGACTCTTGATTTCAGCTCAAGTCATGATCTCAGGATCTTGGGATCAAGTCCTAAGTCCAAACCCCACATCCCCACCTGATGTCTGCTTAAGATTCTCTTTCTCCCCCAGTCACATGTGCTCTCTCCTAAAATAAAATAAAATAAAATAAAATAAAATAAAATAAAATAAAATAAAATAAAATAAAGGCTTATCCACATGATATGGTTAGAAGTTATGATTAAAAGTGGCACTTGAGAGAATTTTATTTTTACTTGTAATTTATTGTTTTTACCACCACAACAATTGCTATTTTTACATTTGTGTGATAAAATTTTCTTTTTTCTTTTTTTGTATTTTTGTATGGCTTTACTGAATTATAGTTGACATACAATGAACTGAAATTTTCGTATATACTCTATGGTATTTAGTTTAATTTTACAAACTAATGAACATAGAGTTTTGCCAAAAAAGGAAGGAAAACATTAAACATTATTTTAATTTCTGCCAAGGCCAATCTTTTCTTTAGCATAAGTATGGTCAGATATGAAAGCAGCAGTTGCAATTTTGCATTCTATTTACATTGTTTAGAGCATAGGCTTGGCTGGTGTAACAGACATACACAATAACAAATGCTTAAGAAAGGCAGAAATTGGGGCACCTGGGTGGCTCAGTCAGTTGGGCATCGCTCTTTGGCTCAGATCATTTCCAGTTCATGAGTTCAAGCCTCACATCGGCTCTGTGCTGACAGCTCAGAGCCTGGAGACTGCTTCAGATTCTGTGTCTCCCTCTCTCTCTGCCCCTCCCACGCTTGTGTTCTGTCTTTCTCTCTCTCTCTTTCTCTCTCAAAAATATTTAAAAAATGAAAAAAAAAGCAAGACCCAGAAATTAACTTTTCTTTACATAATAATTTGAAGTGATGTGGTCCTTGGTTTACATGATGGCTCTGCTCCATAAAGTCATCAGAACATGTAGTAGTTGCTATCTAGGGTGTGGCCCTGGTGTCCTAGTTTAAGAGGACCTTGTATCATGATCATGTTCCTTACAACAGAATGGAGGGATTCCAGTAAATACCTGTTGAAGGTATTTACTTCAACAATTATGTTTATATCTCTCTTCCCTCGTGTAGCTATAAAGGGAGACTGGGAAATGTGGCCTCTCTTACAGATTATCATGTGTCCAGCTAAAACCCAGGAAATCTATGGTTATGAGAGGAAAAGGCAAAATTGGCATTCGGGGACAATAGCAGTTTTTGACAAATGCTTACATTTTACTTGCTTTAAGTACACATACTGCTTTAGATAATCAGTTTTTCAGAGTATCATGTATACCAGGAAGAGACATTGGCCTATAATTCATGGATCCACATTAAATCATTTCTGATTTAATGCACCTAACACCAGTCCTGTGCCATAGAAGCTACTTGTAACGCTAACAGTTGTGCACCCTCTTTTTCAATCATGAGTCTACCTAATCATAACATTAGTGTCCCAGAAAATCATGTAAGTAACATGCTGGATATATTAGCAACCCAACATTTATCAGGTGACCAAGGAAAGTTAAAGCTTAACAATCTCAGTTGTTCAAAGCTTGCCTCTATTCTGTGACCACGCGGTTTTCCTAGTTTTATTCAACCTGTTTACTAATATGATCCATTTTGTTCTGGTATAATTACTTCTTTATGCCCTTAAAAAGCGTCCCTTAGATTGCAGCAAGGGTGTTTGGGGGTTTTGTGGTTTAACTGGGTGTTCAAACAGGCTTCTCAGGGTCAGGCTCTGTCTTTCAGGTTACTTTTCAATTCTGAAAGACATTGCAGAGCAAATTTGGTGTTTCCCTGTATTGCCCCCATTAAAGCAAATGCATCATTGATGGAAGATTTTGGTTGGTTTATAGTACCATTCCATTCACACACAGTTAAAAACAGGCAAAACCATGAAAAAATTGGCAACAGAATGAATAATTAACATTTGAGATAATGGCCATTGTTTGAGAAAAGTGAGCTGTGATAGAGAAAGGCACAAGAGAGGCTCTAAGGTAGTGGGGATGTGCCTTCCTATTCTGTTATGGTGGTGATATGGGTATTGACTTTATTAACAACCCTCAAATTGTTCATACATGTTTTATGAATCTCTGAAGACTTTCAAAATTTATTGTACATGGAGGTTTTAGTGGTCTCTACTACCAAAATGGGGATCAATGAACTCTCCACTATTACAAAATCATCTAACTTCAAAAACCCAGCTACTTGCTGTGAAACATGTCTATGTGGTAATATATTGTTGCCTAAACCCTTCTCTTCTCCATGGAGAACAATACTAAACTGTTGCTGAAGTCTCATTAAAACACGTGAAACATTTTCAAATACTCAGTGAAATAGTCTAACCACCCCTGAAAATCTCAGTGCTGGAACAACATCCTCAAACTGTCTCAAAGCTTCCCGTACACTGTGTGAGGTTTTATGGACACCTATGGGCTCTGAGGTTTTAAGTGAGAAGTGAATCAATGATTGCATCTTTTCAGGATCTCAATGGATCGTTGTGTAATTGATTTGACTGAGGCGAATTTTGTCAATCAGAGAATGCCTACAACGAACAAAAGAACTGACATATCTTGTCATTTCCCTGTTGCAAATATTTATGACCTTAATTTGGTATAGAAAAATCATTTCACTGAGAATTTATGTCATGCAGTGATCAACTTCAGATAATTTTCTCAATGGAGGCTGATCTTTCTCTTATGTAAATGGATAATTAAGCTTCTTTGTTTTATTGTCCAGTTGTAAACTAACCATTCAATATGTATGGATTTCTTACAGCAACACTTTAGAGAATGAGGCCTTTTTCATTAGCAATATTTGCATGAGGATTACTGTCCAAAGCTAAGGTTATGTATTGATAAGCTATCACCCACTGCAGCTCTGATAAGTTGCTAATGTGCCATTGTTTTTTTTTTTTTTTAAGTTTATTTATTTTGAGGGAGGGAGGGAGAGAGAGCATGCACACTAGCACATGATCAGAGGAGGGGCAGAGAGAGAGGGAGAGAATCCTAAACAGGTTCCATGCTGTCAGCACAGAGCCAGATGCAGGGGCTCAATCCCAAGAACTGCGAGATTGTGACCTGATCCAAAATCAAGAGTCAGATGCTTAACCCACTGAGCCACCCAGGTACCCCATAATTGGCCATTCTTTGAAATGAACCAATGATTGTCACTTTTAGCTGTTCAATCTTGCAGTGGTTCTGTTATATTTTCTTGTGGGTAAATAGGGACATCTGCCTGAATTAAATCAGATTCAACTTAATGCACTGATCCTAAGACACCCATTTTTATTTTCACATTTTAATACTCTACATTTGACATCTAGCTCACAGCTGATGATGTCTTGCAATTGCTGTCAACTTTAGAAGTCATGGTCAAAGTATGTGAAAAATCTTCTGGTGAGAGAAACACAAGCAAGCCACAAACCATTCTAGAATATGTTAAATATAGTACTTACATTCTTCTTAAATTCTTTTCAAATTAATATATGCACATGGTTTAAAAATCAAACAGGGTAACAGACCATATTATGAAAAACATTATTTTTGGCTTTATATCTGTATCTTTTTTTTTTTTTTTTTTTTTTTTAATTTTTTTATTTTTGGGACAGAGAGAGACAGAGCATGAACGGGGGAGGGGCAGAGAGAGAGGGAGACACAGAATCGGAAACAGGCTCCAGGCTCCGAGCCATCAGCCCAGAGCCTGACGCGGCGCTCGAACTCACGGACCACGAGATCGTGACCTGGCTGAAGTCGGACGCTTAACCGACTGCGCCACCCAGGCGCCCCATATCTGTATCTTTAAAAATACACTTACCTTGCTGTTTCTTGATTTATGAGCTTATTAAATTATCTATACACTCCCAGCTAGAAGTGAGAATTTTGTTGTTTGTGCTGTCATCCTCCTTCCAGTTTAGTGCCCCAGCTTTCCTCCCACCCTCAGCTTCTAGTTTCTGTCGTTTCCACTTGAGCTTTTACATTGTGAAGGTTGAAAGCATTTATATTCTTTCTATTATATAACTATAATGGAGGCACCAAATTCTTAACTCTAGATCAATTCTTCCCCTTACCAAAACCAAAAAACAAAAAACAAAATCAAACAAAAAAACCTCCTCCAAAAAATATGTGGACATGAGGATGATAATGTGAATATTACAGCAGATCCTGAGTAGAATGCTATCATTATGTCTTATTTTGCTTTACCACAAGTAATATTTTTGTCCATTCAAAAGACAATATTAATTTCAATTCCTTTTTTTTTTTTTTTTACCATGTTTTACTCCAAACTGTGTACTTTACCATGTTACTCCAAACCATGTCAAATTACACTTTGCCTTTCATGCACAGCATTAATTTGTTACCAATCTGATGGCTATCCTTTATTCTTCATGGGAGAATGCTTCCTTCCCCACATCCCTGATAGCTTCCAGCTTCTTGCCCATTCAAACTGTGCTCAGAATCCATTCCATTTTTCTTGAGTCACGATTTCAATTTGGCCCATTTGATGTCTATCATGATTTTCTTGCTCAACATTAAAAATTTTTTTTTTGAAATCTTTGGAAGTCTTTCTTTTTTCTTCTTATTTTTTACTTGCATTATGCATCTTTATTATAAGCTCAAGTTTTTACATACTAATAATCATTAAATTTTGTCTTGTCCTTCTCCTGTCCCAACTGCCCCCCTTCCATTTTGTCCGGACTTTTCTCTTTGAAATTCTCTGTTCCTTCTCCTTTCTGAATTAAATGTTTACTAATTCTTTTGCAGATTTGTGACTTACATTCACCTATTTTCTGGACGATGTGTCTCTATTGTCTTCTTTGTTTTATTCAATGCTTCTTCAAATAATTTTGCAAGAGAAGGTATATTGAAGTTAAACTTCCTGATTTCTTGATGATCAAAAAAACTACATTCCTTGATGGTTTCCTTGATGGTTAGGGTGAGTATAGAACTTGAAGAATTTTTTCATGGATCTTTGAGTGTATTTCTTCATTGCCTTCTAGCAAATAACACTTCTACTGAGAAGTGTATTGCCAGTTTGACTTTTATTTATTTTTTTTTGTATGTGACCATTTTTCTTCTTTTCTGTAGATTTTATTACCTTGTATTTTTTCTTTATGTTCAGGGATTTCACACTGAGGTTTTTAAGTATGTTGATTTTCATTTCATTTGTTAGTTACTGTGGGTAATTCTACCTAGAAGATGACTGTTTTCCTTCAGCTTTAGGTCATAGTCCTTACTATTGTTATTATTTTAAAAAAGAGTAATTTTTAAAAAAAATTTTTAATGTTTATTTTTGAGAGAGACAGAGACAGAGTGCAAGGGGGGGAGGGGCAGAGAGAGGGAGACACAGAATCTGAAGCAGGCTCCAGGCTCTGAGCTGTGAGCACAGAGTCCGACGTGGGGCTAGAACTCACAGACTGCGAGATCATGACCTGAGCTAAAGTCGGAAGCCTAACCTACTGAGCCACCCAAGTGGCCCCAAAAAAGATTAATTCTTTATGTGCATTATCTCTTTTTAGAATTTAAAATATCAGTTATGGGATTCATTGGATTACATTAAAAAATACTTTTATGTATATTTTTGTTCTGCATCCTGGGAGATTTTTACTTTTTGACTTGATCATTGAACAATTCCTATGAACATTATTTTTGTAATTATAGTTATTACTTAGAGCTCTTTCTCAAATTTTCTTTGCTCTCTTTCTGTTAAATTATGGCTGCATTAACTAGTCAATTTTCTTAAAAATACTAATATTTTAAAGTATTTTCACTCAAATTATTTTTTACATATTTTTTCTTTTTAATCTATGATCTCTGTTTCTTTTAACTTTGAACGTGCTCTGCCATGCTCAAGATTTAATCAAATGCAGTTGTTTTTTTGTTTTTTTTTTTTTAATTCACACTCAGAGATGAGTCAATAACCCTGAGATTTATGTATGTAAACCCTTGTTGACTAGCAGATTTGTTTGAGGTATGTGGGTACTTGGATGTCCCCCAAATAGTTTGGATACCAAAACCCATATTACCTGACCTAATTCTCCCCCAGATTTGTTTGGAGAAGAATCTTTTACTTGGAGAAGAATCTTTTTTCTGTTTTTCTTTTTAAACCGCAGTGTAAACACCAAGCTGTAGTTTGTTTTTTTTTTTTTTCCTGGTGGTAGAAAGTAAAGGTTCCATGAAGACAATTAGGTAGGCCTCCTGTTTTCCACACTCTCTCTGCCTCCTGTTTTCCAGGTACATGGATTTTTAAGTTCCACATTTCCCCTAGATATCACTAATGAGGTCTGCACATGCCTTGGCTATTCTCTTCTCTGTGGGTATCCTGGGAAGTTGCTTTTCTATTCTGCTTTATTTGATCAATATTTATTCATCTACTTTTCTAATTTCTAGGGAAAAAAAATGAGCTCTCTTGCCTCAGCTGGCCTTCTTCCATTGTTCACATTATTCTGAGCTGATGCCATTCTACTCCTTTCTTATTGCCCTAAGTCCGGAGAGGAAAAGAAAATAATACTATTTTGAATAAGAATACCAATTTTTTTTTTAAAATTTTGGAGAGAGACAGGGAGCATGAGTGCAAGAGAGGGGCAGAAGGGCAGGGGGAGAAAGAAAGAATCCTAAGTAGACTCCAAGCTCAGTGTGGAGCCCAATGCGGGGCTTGATCCCACGAACCTGGGATCATAACCTGAGCCAAAAAATCAAGAATTGGATGCTCAGCTGTCTGAGCCACCCAGGCACCCCAAGAATACCAATCTTTTATTTTAAAATACCGAGATTGATGGGCGCCGGGTGGCTCAGTTGGTTAAGTGTCTGACTTTGGCTCAGGTCATGATCTCATGGTTTGTGAGTTCAAGCCCCTCATTGAGCTCTGTGCTGATAGCTCAGAGCCTGGAGTCTGCTTTGGATTCTATGTCTCCCTCTCTCTGCCCTTTGCCTGCTTGTGCTCTGTGTCTCTCAAAAGTTAACAAACATGTACCATATATTGTTAAATGGTTTTTATTTTCTTAAATACATACAATATCAATAGAACAATAAAACAGAGGCAGCCTAGAGTGGTGGGTAAGGGCATAACCTCTCTAAAGACCTGGCGGTGAATCCAACTCAGCCTCTTTAGTGATGTGTGACCTGGAAATATATCTCACCTCCCAAAATTTTGTTTTATTACCTGTCAATGACATACATAGTAAAATTGACCTCAGAGGGTTCTTGTGAAATTCAAATGAATTTATGAAAAGTATGCAGAACTTAGTGTGGGATTTTGTACATGGGATGCATACAGTAAATGGTCGCTATTAGTAAAGAAAAAAAATACTACTACTGGATCTAGTTTATCACTTTTACTTTTGCTTGCTTTTTAAAAGAGCTTATCTATACACAAAACAACTTTTTTTTTTCAGAGTCTGTTCTGTCCTCAAAGTGATAAAAGGAAAAAAATAGGATTAAGTGTGTAGTTAGGAGCTGTGTACTAATAAGAGAATAAACCCATAAACCAATCTTTACAGACCTGCGTGGTTAAGTACTATAGTACATACATAAGCAGGGTGGTCTCCATCTTAGGCGGAAGAGAAAGAGGCTAAGTCTTCCTAGAGGAGAGACCAGGTGGAAAGGTTTCAGGTTAGAAATTATCCAGTAAGCAGGGTTGAGATACTCAAACAGGGAGAAAATTATGTATAAAGGCTTCAGATATTAAAAATTAATTTCTGAACTTATTAAAAGCATTTTGAGTTGAATGATACTAAATGGAAAAGATTAAAGTGGATAGAAGAGGGGCACCTGGGTGGCTCAGTTGAATGGGTGACTGACTCTTCATTTCAGCTCAGGTCATGATCTCACGGTGTGAAATCGAGCCCTGTGTCGGGCTCCATGCTGAGCCCAGAACCTGCTTGGGAGTCTGTCTGTGTGTCTGTCTGTCTCTCTCTCATTCTCTCTGCCCCTCTGCTGCTCGTGTGTGCTCTCTCTTCCTCTCTGTCTCTCAAAATGAATAAATAAACATTAAAAAAATAATAAAGTGGATAGAATAGAGTTGAGATGTTGAAGATAGCATGTGCAGATCGCTATACTTTCAAATGAAGTTTGAAAGAATTCAAGGGGAAAAATGTATTCTACAGAGACATTAGTATTGATAGCATCATCATTTGCCAATATTTACATTTTCCTTTAGTACCTTTCACTTCCTAATCTTCCTCCTCCATGATCCCCTCTTTATTTCCCTTGTTATCCCCTTGACCATTACTGCATGTTACCGCTCAGCCAGACCCTCAGGGGAAGTATGCTGCCGATCCCTATGCTAGACCAGCTGCCTAGGAGTAAAGGCCATCATCTCTTCCTGTTCACATTCTTCAAATATATTCAGCAGTTCTGCAGCTTGGAAGGCAAATGGTCTGACAAAAAGTCAGGTCCTGACATTAACCATGTGCGGTGACATGAGTATGCACAAAAAGTAAAATAATTCCATTCTCAACTGACTGTTGGGCACCCCCCCTCCCCAGCAACAAATTGTTGTCATGTTGGCATTGTTAATATGTCTAAACCTGTCATAGCACTGAAGAATTGGCAGCCATGATTCTCTTTGAAGTCTTTGCTTCAAACAAAAAAAAATTAGAGTCCGTAATCCCTGTCTTAGGCTGGTCCAAAACAAAAACAAAGTTAAGTGGACTTCAAAGGAAAAAGCCAAATGTCCATCCATTGGAAAAAAAGATAGAAGAGAGCAATCATGTGGCATATATAAGAGTGAGGATGAGAGTAAAAAAAAAAAAATGTTCAAATCAATTCAACTCACTTAATCAGCCATGGGTGAAAAAAATCATTAAATTTACTCAACTGGAATAATTTGGATCAAAGACTGAAAATGACCAAACAGATCTTCTTCCAGCATGCTCCCAGAGTCAACTGATCACTGATCTGAACAACAACAATAAAATCCATCAGATAGATATTGCCAAGATTCAAATATCTTAGAATACAAGAAAGAGAAAGAAATTTACCTGTAGAGTTTTCTGCATCGGGGCTGTTGAGGAACTTGGGAAGTTGGGAGCTAGAGATAGTCTGCTACTCTATTTGTAAATGCATCAAAACCAGCCATGTCCCTATACATAATATTCCTCTGTTCAGAGTATTTGCCTGCCTCTCTTCTCCTCCTTCTGGAAAACTTTACTCTCAGTTGGCCAAGATACTTCATTTAAATTAACAAAATGGAGTTGGGGTGGACCCCCAGCATGCGTGAGGACCATTGGAAGTGTTTCAGGTGATATCAGAGGGATTCATGTCAAGCTTAACTATTAAATATTTTTACTGAATGATCAGCAAGACAGTAAAATAGTGTTATATGTTCCGCAGTGTTTCTAGATTATAGGGTGTTAAAAACCACACAGGAAGCTAGAAGAAAATAAAGGTAAATATAGACAAATGGGGGAAAAAAGAAAGAGAAATTTAATATTGAAGAAAAACTCACAAATTCTTGCTCCGTTATAATATTGACCCCCAAATCCTGCAGCAGGCTTTTGTCATATAAAATGATGGAGTGATGGTGGAAGTCAGTAATTAAGCAAGGTTCTAAGAAAGGTCTTCAGTAATTTAAATAGATCTGTACTCAACTATCTGTTATTTGCACTTATGTTATTTTTTTTTTAATTTTTTTAATGTTTATTTATTTTTGAGAGAGAGAGAGAGACACAGACAGAGCGCAAGTGGGAAGGGGCATAGAGAGAGGGAGACACAGAATCCAAAGCAGACTCCAGGCTCTGAGCTGTCAGCACAGAGCCTGATGTGGGGCTCGAACCCACAAACCGTGAGATCATAACCTGAGCTGAAGTCAGACGCTCAACCAACTGAGCCACTCAGGCGCCCCTGCACTTATGTTATTCTAAATTATGTTGCTTCACATGGCCCTTTAAATATTTTTAGTATCCTAATGATGAACTAATCCTATTGTTTCAGTGATTTCCTAAAATGCTCTACAATTCTGAAATAGTTCTTGGAGGTTTCCAAAATGTGGTACAAGTTCAAATGTGAATGAAGCATGGCGGACTACATTAATATATATGTTAAAAAATAATGTCCTTTGGCTTTGAAAATAATTTGTTTGTTAAATAATTTTGTTTTTGTGTAAGGTGACCTGGAAACAGGAAGCTGTTGGTAAATTAGACATTTGTTTACAATGGACAATGTATGGTTGAATAGGTGGGAAGAGACCTACAAGCAAATTAGGTTCAGACAAGGTTGGGGGGGAGGAGTGCTTATGAACTCTGGTTGACAATACCCATATTCAGAAATATTTTGATGTAGGAGAGTAAAAAATTGGGCTTTTCAATCTGTTAGTACAAACTTGGAAACTGAAAAGATCAGTTGTGTTTGAGAGAAGCTCTGGACAAGGAGCAAAAGTTCCCTGGGAAGCAAAGATGAAGACATTGTGTTCTAAAGCATGAAATGATAGGAAGGCTTTGGTCAAAAATATAAGAAAAGAAATGGGCAAGATACATAGCCAACGTTCATTGTCAAATTTAGGGATGCTGGGCTGTTGCTTACTTGTGACAAGGCTGATAGAATAAAGAATAAAAGTGTTTAAGCAACAACAACAAAAAGTCTAAATGGTAAATAAAGATATTGTGATAGTGGTGAAATACAATGACAAGATTTCTGTATGGAAAAATAAAAATGGTACTGAAAAATACAGCTGAATTGGGAATATTACCAACCATAAAAGTAAATATTTCATAATGATATGTGAGAACAAATGGGATCCTCAGAAGTGGATGGCCAAGGTTTTGCCTGCTATTTAAACATAGTATTACTATGAAAACTTGCGTAAGCCAAAATGGCATAAGCGAAGAAGCAGTCACCATTGATTTGTGTGAAAAGTTTTTTGAGTGCTCCCTACTCCAAAAACAACCTCCCTTAAGCTTTTCTGATACCTTAGGACACATCTTTCTAATACATGCACAAAATACATCAGGATAAAGCAAAGATGCTCATAGACCCATTTCAGAACTATGGCTGCCTGATGCCAAGATGCTGAGCGTAGTTCCCAGGGAAGGAGCTTGGTGTGTGTGTGTGTGTGTGTGCACGCGCACACACACACACACACACACACACACACACACACACACACACTTTGTGTTTCTTTCAGTTATTGAAAACACGTACTACTGTAGGTCTTTCCTAAAAGTGAAGTGGCATAATGCAAACTTTCAAAAACAGATAATACTTGTATACTTCCATGAAATACGCTTTAATACATGTATCTTTACAAAAAAGATAAGACCTTGTGTGAGAGCCAGGAGGACCTATGATTTTCTCGTGGCTGTGATGCTTTGGAGCTAAGTTCCAATGGTATACACAGAAATGAAATACTTGTGTCCCCTGAAAAGAGCTTACAGCATCACAGAAAACACATGGTGGGGCGTGTTGGTGCACACTTTCTCAACTGCCTTTCAAGTCTTGTCACTCAGAGTTCAATGGTTACCGTTACTCAGGGGTTAGTGCAAAATGAATCACTAGATTTCACTAGAAAAATAGAAAGAAAATTAAAACATACGTTAATATATTTGAATTCTTGGAACACTTGATTTTATTTTCTTTTTTTTACCAGTGGATTCAAATAGGTAAGAAAAATTTATTTCTGGTTCCTTTTGCAAGAACTCTAGAAAGTGGATTAATAGCAACTCTTTCACTCTAAAGATAAAGGTCAATGTGTTTGTGTCCCTGTATGTAGGATGAGGGATTTAAAAGGCAACAGATGTAATAACACATGATGAATTAGAGGTGAAATGGTCACTCACTCTTATAAATCTGTTTAACCAATCAATATGTACATTTATGGTAGTTTTCATAAATGGAAATACGGAAGTCAGAATGATACAAGGATATTTTGTTTCAGAGCTTTTGGGAGGGAGAAGATATGCCCTTGATTAAAATATATTTAAAAAGTCAGTTTGATTATCAATTTGATTAGTTTTTTTCCCAGAAATAAGCAGAAGCTGTGCAACTGTTACCACATCTGTTCTTCTCCATTCCCTCACTCATGGTGTGCATGGTATTAATTTTTATACAAATTAATTTTCTCAACTGAATTGGGCACACAATTGAAACTCTCCTCTTGACTATTAAAAATTGAAGGCCTTATTCCCCTTCTGTACATCATCATCTTGAAACTGTCTTTTTAAAATTTACCTATTTGAATTTAAATATATGTCCTTCATTCATTTGGTAAATATTTAATAAGCAACTACTCTTTACAAAGCACTCTTTCAAGTAAAATCAAGAAGAGAGTGGCAACTATGCATGTTCACGCATTATGTAGTTCAGATTTCTTTTTCTCTCTCTTTTTTTAAAGTTTTTAGAGAGAGAGTGCATGGGGGAGGGGGTAGGAGGGGGAGAGAGAGAGAGAGAGAGAGAGAAAGAGAGAGAGAGAGAGATTGATTGAGAATATGAGAGAATCCCAAGCAGGCTCTGAGCTCTATGTGGATCCCGCCTCGGGGCTCTATCCCATGATCCTGGGATCATGACCTGAGCCAAAACCAAGAGTCAGATGCTCAACTGACTGAGCCACCCAGATGCCCCCAGATTTCTTTACAGTCTCCCACAAGTTATTGGATAATTTTCCAGATGCACCTTTATTCAAATTGCATTTATTCAGTATACTTATTTTCACCAAGAAAATACCAAAACATGATCTAATGGATTCATGAACCTTTAAACTTAGATTTATGTTATGTGGTTTTGTTTTTTAAGGGTTTCACTCCAGTGATTTTTTAAACAGTTTTGGATTCTGGATACAGAGACTTAAAAGCTATTCCTATAGGAAAATATCTCTCCCTCATAAACAATCACCATGACTTTGTAGGAAAGTCTTTTTTTGGTGACTATTGCCTTTCCTAACAATCTTACGGCCATTGACTATGACTAGGCATTTTTTCTAGTTTTTGTATGTGTGGAATTTGGGGGCACTCTCAAAGTCTGCTGACTTCTTTAAGAAAGTTAAGCAAAGAACATTCACATGACGAATGGAGGGAAAGTTTTCACTCCGAAAATGTGGCTGGATCTCATAATCTCGTCTCCTAAAGAATTCCTTCTTTTTGAAAATCCCTCATTCACTTCACTGTAAGAAAATCCACTGGTTTTGTTACTACACAAAAGACCCCAGGTCTAAGATTAGCAGGGGGGAGGATGGGAGTAGGAAGCTGAGGTTAACGTTTTTCTATTTCTAATGTTTGAAAATCCGTGCTCAATTTTATTAATGAGCCAGTGAATTTCCTCACATAGTTCCTCTTTAATTGGAAGCCAAATACTGAGGTTCAGCCAGAAGTTAGCTGAATGATCCAAACTGAGAAGCTAGAATAAGGAATCAAATAGAAGAGCCTCTGTCCTTTGGCATTGACAAGCTTCTTAATTTTAGTCTCTCTAGTGAGTGTGTAGTGGCATCTCTTGGTGGTTTTAATTTGCATTTCCCTGATGATTAATGAAGCCGAGGATCTGTGCATATGGTTATAGGCTGTTTGTACGTCTTCTTTAGTAAAGTATCTGTTCAAGTCTTTTGCCAATTTTAATTGGGTCTTTTGTCTTTTATTATTGGATTGTGGCATTTATATATTTTGGATAAAAGTCCTTTGTCTGATGTATGCACTGAGAATATATCCTCCAGATCTGTGATTTACCTTTTCATTATCTTAACAGTGTCTTGCAAAAGGCAGAGTTTCCATTTTGGTGAAGACCAATTTGTGAGCCATAGTAGGGTGCAGGTTTTCTCCTACAATTTTTTCGGAAAACTTTAGTTTTAGCTTTTACATTTTGAATTATGACCCCACTCTGAAAGTTTGGAAGGTAGGGAAAATGCTTCAACTATCAACAGGTTGTCTTTTAGTCTTACTTTTCAATTTTGCAGTTCATTAATTTTTCTTTCATTTTTTCTATTTTTACAGTTATTTTTAAGCACATTAGAAGAGATTCTCTTATGATATGTTAGCTATTTGCCACTCTAAATGGAAAATCTGATGTGTTTAAGTAAGTTTATTTATCTTTAGAATTAGAGCTTCCTAATTTTTATTAAATTGTGGTTAGTTTTTTAATTTTTTAATTTCTATAGAAATGATCCATTTCATTGCTAATGTCTGATTCATTAGCATATTCTTGCATAAAATATCTTACATTTTATTCTATTAAGTATATATTAATACATCTCTTTCATTTATGCTAAATTTCTATGCTTGTAATTCTTTTTAGATTTGAGTACTTTGAAATGTCTACAGGAGCACTAGATCCTATACTCATTTACCACTTCAACTGTTCATCACTTACAACCAAAATAGAAAAATAGGATAGATTTTACAGATTTTTAAAAAAATTTTTAAGTGTTTAATTTTGAGAGAGAGAGAACACGTGTGAGCAGGGGAGGGGCAGCGGGTGGGGGGTGCAGACAGAGGATCTGAAGTGGGATCTGTGCTGACAGCGGAAAGACTGACTCAGGGCTTGAACTCATTAGCTGTGAGATCATGACCTGAGCCAAAGTACAATCCTTAATCAACTGAGCCACCCAGAGGCCCCGATCATTTTTTATTTGAATAAACTAAGAGTAAATTGTGTATCATGTTATGTATCTTAGAGATATCGATATGTGTAGAAAAATACCTTGTTTTTCAATTTAAGCAACACTCGTTGCAAAAGAATACCACTATTTTCAAGGAAATAGGATTTTATCATTCTGTCAAGTCAAGTGTTCTCATTCAACTGTATCCCACCAAATAATAGAGTGAAACTGGCATAATTAAACATGATGTAGGGTAAACAGAAGTTAAGAATCAATAAGTGACTCAGTTTGAGATCTCATCACTAAGTGATTTGTGATACACTTATCTTTCTTCAACCTGCATCAAACTCTGTTGGCAGGTAATGGGGTTTTATAGATCTTGAGAAAAAAATAAGAGGGTCCTAAGAGATTTCAATGTGTTTATTTTCAATACAGTGTTTAGAAATTAGCTTAGTCTGAATAAAATGATTTCTTGAAAGCAGGACATGGCTTGATAGCTGGAAAATGATTGGCTATTTTGAATTTTATAGACAGAACCTCACTAGTGAAAAAGAATAACACATGTTTGTATGATGAGTATTAATGAGGCAAAATAACATGCCTACAAAAATTAGGTAGTCCAAATAGTTAGCTTGCTTATTTATTTATTTATTTATTTATACATAAGCTTCACCCCGAGCATGGAGCCCAATGTGGGACTTGAACTCACGACCTGAGTGGAGATCAAGTCAGATGTGCAACCAGTTGAACCACCCAGGCAACCCCCAAAAAGTTGATTTTTTAATCCATTAAATTTATTTACCGCTTCATTGAAAATTTCTCATAAGTGCGTTGAATATCTTTCCATGTGGGTTATTTTTGACATGTAATTTCCCAGCTTTACCTGATTGTTATTTCTTGGTATTATTTCTAAGGATTCATTAAAATATGAAATATAGTAAACATTTCAATTGTAAAAAGGGGATATTTTAATTTTCTGAGTTTTCATAGTCTGATAATATATTTAATTTAAATTTAAGTAGAAGAGCTTCCTAGTAAGAAGGTGGAAGAAGGAGTAAAATTTTAAATGTCCCTGATTTCTCCCTTGAACCTCAAAAACAAGCACTTCCGTTCATAAAACAACACGAAGTCAACAGTAATCAAAATACTAATTTGCATGGATAACATTCAAATGAGACTAGGTGACAAAATAAAGTACCAAATAATAGTGTTTAGGGCTAAACCACTAATAGAGCAATGTTAGACCCAATTGTATGAGCAGTTGGGCAGAAGGGAATGCAAAAAGGGAACTTTGATGACCTTGAGAGATAATCTTACCTTCCCCAAAATGAGGGCTTCCTTTCTACTGCAGAAAGCATGAAAGAATCCACATGACAAGGGCGAACTCAATGTAGACAATGCAGGCTCCAATTCACAGGTCAGTGCAAAGACTAGGAAAAGGTTGGACGAAGCCAGATAGTATAGTTCCAGTTGATTTTTTTGAAACTAATGATGTAAGCTTATTTCTAGGTCAAAGCCACATAATTGCAGAGAAATTGCTGGGGATAGAATCTAGATTGAGTAGAAAAAGATATTATGGACAGACAAAAGGAGCAGCCAGATAAAAAGAGGATATAAGGAAAAAGGGTGAGAAAATTTCAAAAGGTAAATGACCCTATTGTTGAGTACTTTATGATGACAGCAGAAGAATAATCACAAGAGCTATGAATGTAGCAAAGATGTCCTAAATCTCCCTCTCCTATAGGAGCACAAAAAATCTCATCTCAAATCAAGCAATATAAAAGAATTGTGGTTGAATTTGACAAAAGTACATTATTAAAAACAGTAATAATGATGAGAAAAAGACCGGTTTATAGACAATGGAAGTATGAAAGAACAACATGCCTCGCAAAAGATGAATTTTTTTTTAGTGTTTATTTTTTTTTGAGAGAGAGAGAGGGACCAAGCGCCAACGTGTGTGCGTGCGCCATTGGGGGAGGGGCAGAGAGAGAAGGAGACACAGAATGTGAAGCAGGCTCCAGGCTCCAAGCTGTCAACACAGAAACCAACGTGGGACTGGAACTCACGAACCACAAGATCATGACCTGAGCCGCAGCCAGATGCTTAACCGACTGAGCTACCCAGGCACCCCAAAAGATAAAAATTTTAACATGGTAATTTGAAAAATGATATACTATTTAAGATAATGATAAGTATAATGATAAAAGACCATAATTCCTGATCAGTCAAATTCTGAGATGATATGCTAGGATATAAAAAGACTTCTAAAGAGAGCCGATAGAATTCTCAAGTGAATAAAAAAAATTAAAGAAAAATTATTTTGGAAATAAGATGACTGGGGAAACAATAGAACAAGCATAATGTCAAAGATAATAGAAGATTAAATGGAGAAACTGTCTTCTTATTTAATCCAAAGGAATTAAGCAAATAGATAAAGGGATTTGAGAGAAAATAATAAAGATAATATGTGCATATATATGTATGTATGTATTCAGTACAACGTATGTGTAATAGAAGTCTCTGAATAGAAAACCAAAACCCAGGAAACAAACAGAAAATATTAAAATTTTAGTTCAATAAATGAACTTGTGTAACGGAGACTTAAACTTACGTTTTGAAAAATCACATTGAATGGATATGTTCAGAAGAGTCAACACCAGAGAAGCCATCTTCAAAAAGGAAAATGGACAAAATGGACAAGTCACCAGTAAAGAGAAGAACAGATTTACATCAGATTTTTCAAGAGCAAAAATTTCACCAGAAGACAATGGAGTAACATACTGGGATATCCACATATGGATACATGTGATATATTTGAAAGACCTTCACATATAAAGACATGTAAGACATGCAATGCACATGTAAGAAGTTAGGGGATATTTTTCTCATAAGCCCATATGGAGGAATTTACTTCTGGTAAATAAATTGGGACAACCAAGGCTGCAGAAGTATTAATATAAGGACTTCTAGTAAACAGTATATACTTTTCTTTACAAGTGAAATAAAATGACGGATAGGAGAAGATAGTGTGTAATGATATGTATGCTGGAAATGTATCTACTGTATAGTTTATGTTGTATCATATATACTGTAGATATACTACAATCAAATATTCTCTGATAATGTACATACAACATAACTTTTTATTTTTTATGTCATTTTTTAACCTTCGATGCAGGGCTCGAACTCACAAACCGCAAGATCATGACCTGAGCCGAAGTCAGATGCCCAACCAACTGAGCCATCCAGGCACCCCAACGTTTATTTTTTAGAGAGAGAAAGTGAGAGAGAGAGAACAAGTGAGCCAGTGGGGGAGGGGCAGAGAGAGAAAGAGACACACACACGCAATCTGAAACAGGCTCCAGGCTCTGAGTTGTTAGCACAGAGCCTGACAGGAAACTCAAACCCATGACCCTGAGAGATCATGACCTGAGCTGAAGTCAATACAACTGACTGAGCCACCCAGGCCCCCAGCAACGTAACTTTCTTAAATGAGGGAAAATTGGGGAAATTATATGGAGAATAGATTAAGCTCACGTATTGCATTAAATTAGGTGTTGAATGAGAGGGAAGGGAAAGGAAAGATAAGGTATTGAGCTAATTTCAATATTGCTCATAGCAGGGGAGTAAGACAGAATGGGCAAAAAGAAGGGACTAATGATGTTGTAATAAAGATATTACAATAAGTGCAACATTTCAGACAAAAATGTCTTAGTTTTATAAATATATTTTAAAATGTTTAAATAACCTAGTCAAATAACAAAAAATCTGCCAACATAAAAAGAGAAATAAAGCGATACAGACATAGAAAAAAGCATTATATATGTGTATTATGCAAATATGACAAAACTGAGATTAAATACATCGGTGATATCCATCCATTCAAGTAAGCTTAACATGGAACTCCTGGGTGGCTCAGTCGGTTAAGCATCCAGCCCCCCATTTGGGCTCTGTGCTGACAGTTCAGTGCCTAGAGCCTGCTTTGGATTCTGTGTCTCTGTCTCTCTCTGCTTCTCTCACGCAGTCTCTCCCCAAAAATAAACAAACATTAAAAAAATATTCAAAAAATCCCCCCCAAAACAAATGCTTAACGTGGCTATAAAAAGAGACACACCTAGGGGTGCCTGGGTGGCTATTTTGGTTAAACAGCTGACTCAATTTCAGCTCAGGTCCTGATATCATGGTTTGTGAATTTGAGCCCCTGAGCCTGCTTTGGATTCTTTTTCTTTTGCTCTCTCTGCCCCTCCTTCAATCTCTCTCTCTCTCTCTCTCTCTCTCTCTCAAAAATAAATGAATAAATATTTAAAAAATGAATAACAAAAATAAAAAAAGCATGTTTCCTAAAAAAGAGACACCTACACTTTCAGTTAACTAACAAAGCAAAATTCAAAACTATTATTTTTGCAAGATACATATTAAAGGAAGTTTGAAAGATTAAAAGTAAAAAGATGCAAAAAATATACTAGATAAATTCAAAGAAAAAGAAAACAAAGCTTTTAAACTTGATGTTTACTGTGCAATTTAGATCAAGACATACAGAAAAGAGAACTTTATATTGCTATTGACTATAAAACGCAGTAAAGGCTTAATAGTTATTTTTTTAAGGTTTATTTAGTTTGAGTGAGGGAGAGAGGAGAGAATATGCATGTGTTACCTGGGAGGGGCAGAGAGAGAGGGAGACAAAGAATCTCAAGCAGGTTCCACACTGTCATGAACTGTGAGATCATGACCTGAGCTGAAATCGAGAGTTGGATGCTTAACCAACTAAGCCACCCGTCACCCAAAAGCTTAACAGATATTAATAATCACGCACCCTATAACAATGCAGCAGCTTTCTTAAAATAGATACAAAGATGTAATTAGATGCAATAGTACACCAATGGTAGAAGGAAACTTTAATACATCTCCGTCAACCCATAAAAGTCAAGTAGACAAAAGTAATTCTTAAGACAACTTCTTAGCAAATGAATAGATATAACCCATAAAAATTGCCCATGTTTTAGGCATCAAAAGAACTTCAAAAGTTCAAAATACAAGCACCATTCATAACCAAACTACAATAAAATTACCAAGTCATGTAAAAATAATTTAAAAGTCTTTTTTTCTGGAAATTTAAATATTTATTTTCAGCCAACTTAGACCAAGATTTCAGAATTTCTTAAAAATAGTTATGAAGTATAGAATATATTATAAACTTTACGATACAGATGAATCAAATATCAGAGAGAATTTATAGCATTAAAACCTATAAATAAAAATGAAAAAGTTAAAATAAATGTCTTAACACTGAATAGAAATAGCAAAATATCAAAAGAACAACAGAATAAAGCAAAGAGGAAATTAATAAATAGAAAATATTATTTATGTAAAAACAAATACACCTAAAAAGTGCTGTAAATTAATAAATATAACCCCAAATGAATTCTTTGACAGAATTAAAAAATTAGAAAAAAACTAACCAAATCATCAAGAGCAAACAGAATTTATGAACATAAAATTATTTAATTCAAACAGAGAGGGAGGCGAACCACAAGAGACTCTTTAATACAGAGAACAAACTGAGGGTTAATGGGGGCAGTTGGGAGAGAGGGGGACATGGGTGATGGGCATTGGGGAGGCCACTTGTTGGGATGAGCAGTGGCTGTTGTATGTAAGTGATGAATCATGGGAATCTACCCCAAAACCAAGAGCACACTGTATACACTGTATGTTAGCTAGCTTGACAATAAATTATATATATAATATATAATTTATTATATATAATATATAATTTAATATATATTATATAATATAATTTATATATTATATATTATATAATTTCTTATAGATGACATATAATTTCTATATTTATTATATATAATAAATTATATATAAATATATATAATAAATTATATGTAAATATATATAATAAATTATATGTATAAATATATAATAAATTATATATATAAATATATAATAAATTATATATATAAATATATATATATATAAATATAATATATATAAAATATATATAATATAAATATAAATATATATAAATATAATATATATAAAATATATATAAAAAATAAAATAAATTATTATATATATAATAAATACAGAAATTATATGTCATCTATAAGAAATTATATAATATATAATAAATATATAAATTATATAATATATATTAAATTATATATAATATATATTTATATATAATATATTAATTATATATTAATTATTAATAATATAGTAATATATTAATTAATTAATTAATAATATATTAATATATTAATGTATATCAATGTATATTAATATTAATATATTATATATATAATATGTATATATGGCTACATTACACAATCCTAAGCAGAGTCTTTTGAAAATCTACATGAAATGGATAATTCTCTAGAAGAAAAAAAAACTTACCCAAAGTGACTCTAGTAGAGATGGAAATTCTAAGAACATAGTTCGTTTAGAAATAAAAAAAAAAAATTAGACTAGTTCTCCCCAAATTCATCATTTTCCAAGTAATTTAAGAAGGGATTTCTCCTGACAAATAATCCCAATACTATATAACTTGTATATCACAAAATAGAAAAAAAAGAAGAAAAAACTTCAAGTACATTCTATGAGGTGTAAGTAATTTTAATTCCAAAACCTGACAAAGATTCCACTATAAAGACTGTAGATGAATTTTATTTATGAATGCTAATAAAAAGCAAAATATTAACAAAGAGAATCCCATGATCCATTAAAAATAACACACCATGGGGCTCCTGGGTGGCTCAGTCGCTTAAGGATCTGACTCATGATTTCAGCTCAGGTCATGATCTCCTAGTTCCTGAGATTGAGCCCTGTGTCTGGCTCTGCTCTGACAGTGTGGAGCGTGCTTAGGATTCTCTCTCTCTCTCTCTCTGTCTCTCTCTCTGTCTCTCTCTCTCTCTCTCTCTGTCTCTCTCTCTCTTTCTCTGCCCCTCACCCACTCCTTCTCTCTCTCTGTCTCAAAATTAATAAATAAACTTAAAAAACTAACACACCATGACTTAGTAGGGTTGATTCTAGTAAGGCAAAGGTAGCTTAATATTAGGAAACCCATTAAGATAATTTATTGTATTTATCATAGTAACAGCATAAGGGTGGAATTTTTAAAGTAATCTTTTTAGATGTAAGTAAATACGGCAAATTTTAGTACCCATTATTTTGAAAAATGTAAATTGATAGGCATTTTATTAATATAATAAAATGCATAAACTGTGATCTTAAAGCCAATATCTTACTGATGTAAGAGGCTTTACTGATAAAGTATGAATACAATACAGATGACCACTATTTTGTGTCTAATACTGTATAGGGAGTATTACTGAATATTGTATTGAAATATTAGAAAATAGAAAACAATCAGAGGTATAAATTGGAAAGGAAGAAGAAAAGGCGCTTATTTGCAAATGATATTATTATGTTTCAACAAAACCTAGAAGAATCAATGGAAAACTGCTGCAAACAGGAAAGGAATTAGAAAAATTAGCAAGTTATAGAACTGACATGAAAATCAATAACTTTTGAAAATAAAAACAAACGCCAGCTAGAATTCCTGTGAAAGTAAAGACTTTGTGTAAGATAAAACAAAAGAAACCAACAAGCCATTGAACAAACAAAACATGTAGCCTAAACTTAACAGGATATAGCCTATACGAAATAACCATAAAAGACTCCAGAAAGACTCAAAAGTAGACTTGAACAAATGAAAAGACATACCATGTGTTTTGGATAGGAAGAATTTATCTTGTAAAGATGATAATTCTCCTAATTGGCAACTTCAGTGCAAAACACAATAGAAATATCTTTAGATTATTTTCTTTTTCTGGAGCCAGACAAATTGATTAAAAGTATATTTGTAAGAACAAGCAAATAGGATTAAGCTGGAAAATGTTCCAGAAGAAAAGTAATGGAGGGAGATAGCCTTGTTCTACTAGATGTTAAAATGTATATAGAACTTTCTTAACTTAAAATGTGTTATTGTCACATAAACAGACATACACACTAAAGAAGTAGAATGGAAATTCTAGATATAGACCTATTTGACCTATAGACCAGTGAGAACCATCACTCTTCCTCCAAGTGAGACTCAAGTAAGAAGATGTCCCTTAACAAGGAAGTGGGCTCTCAACAGACAGAATTTGCCAGGACCCTGATCTTGGACTTCCTCTAGAACTGTGGGAAATAAATGTTTAAATGCACTTAGTTCATGGTATTTTTTAATAGCAGCCTGAATGAACTAAGATAGACAGACACATATAGTTGCAAAACCTAAAATATTTACTATTTGGCCTGTTACAGAGAAAGTTTGCTTGCCAATCCCTGTTCTAGAAAAAGGGACAATATGCTTAATATATAAAGAGTTTTTAAAAATAAAGTATTAAAAAACCTTAAAATGCAATAGAAAATTGAGAAAAAGTTCACAGAAAAGTAAAAACAAATGACTCTTAAAATATATAAAGATGCTCAACCTTAGTTATAATAAGAGAAACTCAGGTTAAAATTAACCTGAGAAGACTATCATGTTGGCAATAATCCAAAGGTTTGATAATATACTCTTGGTGTAGTAGTGGGGAAGTAAGTACATTGATACATTGCTTAAATGTATACAAAATGTTGCAATCCAATCCCTAAACGAGAATTTGGCAAAATATTGTTTTAAAAAATTACGCATACATGTCTCAGGTCATGATCTCACGGCTCATGAGCTTGAGCCCCGCATTGGGCTCTGTGCTGACAGCTCAGCTCACAGCCTGTAGCCTGCTTCAGATTCTGTGTGTGTGTGTCTCTCTCTCTGTACCTCCCCCACTTATGCTATCTCCCTCTCTCTCAAAAATAAACAAACATTTAAAAAATTAAAAAAAAAAACATTATGTATACATTATCTTCTAATCAGCAATTCCATTTCTAGGAATTTATCCCACTCATACTGGTATGAATAGATATATGTACAAGTCTCCTTATTATGGATCTATTTATACTAATAAAGGAATAGAAAACATCGTCATGTCTATTAATATTATACTACTTGAACAAAATTGGTACACTGCTGAATGGAGTACTTTGCAATTGGAAAAGCAATGAGGGATATCTTCCACTTTGGGAACAACAGATTATATGAAGTGAAAACAGCAAAGTACAGAAAAATACATATAGTATGCTAGCATGTATATTCATATATCTAGCCATCTAACAAAAGTGTCTTTTTTTATATTAAAAAAGAAAAATGAATAAAACACTTAAATAAATTATAAAGGAACATAGAGAGTATGGTAGAGGGGAAAGCAAGAGAAGCTGGATTCCCCTGCAGGTAACTCCTTTTGTGGATTTTATTCTTGAAAATTGCACATATTTTACATACTTATAAAATGAAATTTGGCTATGATAATTCTTACAAAAATGTTAAAAGTAACAGTTGACCATAACTTGTGTCAAGGAATTATTTTAAACTACTACATCACAGATGGTATACCCTTGTGGACACAAGAAACAAAAACATTAAGATGTTTTTTATCAATGATTTTGTTAGTATAATGTTGGCACTATGATTCTGAGACTGTTAGGTTTATAGCCTGGGATGAAGCAAGGGACTTGAGAATTTCAGAATGGGAGAAAGAAGAAACATATAGAAGATAAAAGAAATTAAGTTAAAATTCCAAACTCTCTGGGTTTAAGTCAGAAATGCCAATGCGAACTCAAGAAACATTTTATCAAAAACTATGTATTACCTTGCGTTTTTAACTGAAAAAGGCTGGAAACAATGACCAACTATCATATTTGGATGTGGTCTCTAAATATTATATCTCACTAAAAGGAACCAGGACAGTTTGGAGAAATCACCGATTCCAGATCTAGGAATATCCCAAATGCACTTGGAAAATTTTGTCATTACTGGGAAAAAGGAAGCTATCAAAGAGTTCTGAATCTGGATCAAAGAACCTAGGAGCCCACTTATTAAGGATCCACAGGTCAATTTCAATATGAATACAACAGTAGAAACTTATTTATAACTTTTCAAATATATTTTAATCCAAACCAACAAAAAACAAATATATTTTAATCCATGAGTTCATAATGATACTTCAAAAAGTTTTAAAGCTCATTAACACATTTGAAAGATTCCAGGAAACTAATTCATAGTCTTTGAACTCCTCAGAAATAAAGAGAAAGCATCAAGAGTTTGTCTGGTCTTCCTTTACTATGCAAACCATAGCTTTGGATAACATAGTTGATATGGGGAAGTTTATCTTTACAGAAACAATTCAGATAACTGGGCAGTTTGGAGCAACATGTTAAACAACACCGTGAAATGAATTCTGCAAAATCCAGCCTGTGTGAAATTCTGCAGGGCAATGACCCATTTTCTTCACAGAGCAAATTGCAAGGAAAAAAAGGAACAAAAATTTGGAAATTGCCATGGTGGCCGAAGGATGGTTTCTGAATATTCTGGCTCTACTCTATGCATTGCCAAAGAGTGCACATGAATTTTCTTGGCATACCGGGTTTGGAAGTAAATATTGAAGGCTTTTGATCCAAATTATAGAACATATTGGGAGGTGGCACTTCCTCAACTGTGCCCTGATGTAACTAGAATAGTTACATAGACTGGCATCTGTTTCATGGATACCTTGGGAGTCCTGGCAACCAGTTTTCAGATGGACAGCACATCAAGAATGAAAAGTGTGGCATATCTCCCAAAGCAAAATATTACAAATAGAAGTAGAAATCATGGAACAAAGATTTTGGATTTTCTTCATTTATTTTTTAAAGTTTAGCTTGCCTCTTTGCTATTGTATGTGGCTCAGTAGTTGCCATGATTTAAATACAGTAAGATATTGATGAAGCAGCGCATACAAGCAGACATTACTTTGTAGGTATGTGCCATACAACCTACTATTTGCTTTTAAAGTATACTTTTTTTTAATGCACAAGTAGAACATTTTTTTATAAAAACTTCAGGATCCATGGCTGTGTCATAACTTATAATCCCAAGTTATAAATGGTAAAGATGCTCTTCTGGAATGAGACGGGCAATGCACAGTCCGTTTCCTGTGGGGTCTGCATTTATCCTACTATTGTTATGCTCCTATTCCAGGCTTGTATCTAATCTGGATGTTAATTTGGCACTTACGGAGAAATTGATAACACTTAAAGTTCATTGATTACTGGAAGACAGTTAAGGGAGGCAAAACATAGGGCACCTGAGTGGCTCAGCTGGTTAAGCGTCTGAGTTCAGTTCAGGTCATGATCTCACAGTTCTGAGTTCAAGTCCCACATAGGGCTGTGTGCTGACAGCTCAGACCCTGGAGCCTGCTTCAGATTCTGTTTCCCTCTTTCTCTCTCTGCCCCTCCCCTGCTCATGTTCTGTCTCTCTCAAAAATAGATAAACATTAAAAAAAATTTTTTTTAAAGGAGGCAAGACAATGGCAATTCCTGTATCTCTTTCTCCAAAAAACAAGGAACTGAAACAATAAAGAATTCAACACACACACACACACACACAAAACCAAAAAATGCAGATGCAGAACTACAGAAAAAAGATCTCTCTGCTTATAATAATCTTTTTATTTCAGGATGCTTTACTTATAGGGAAGGTACAAAGATTTTATAAAGAGTTCCCAGTATTCCCTTCATCCAGTTTCCCCCATTATTAACATCTGATATTACTACACTCCACTTTTTAAAATGAACAGTGATAGGGATATATTAGTGCTGGCTACCTTCTCGACTTTATTGTGATTCACCAGTTTTCCTATTAATGCCCTCTCCTAGTGTGTTTATGGTATCATTACACATTACTACATTACATTTGGTTATCATGTCTCCCTAGGCACTTCAAGTCCTTGATCTTTTCTCAATATTTGCTTGTTGTCATGATCTTGACAGTTTTGAGAACTGGCTAGGTGTCATGTAGAATATCCCCATATCTGGGCTTTTCTTTTATTTTTGTCATGATAAGACTGGAGTTATGGGTATTTGGAAATAATATAACAGGTCAAAGGCCTTCTTGTCACATGATATGGGAAGTATATGATAGCCACACGACGTTGCTGGCGATGTTACCTTTTGTCCCTTCATCACTAAGATAGCGCTTGTCAGATTTCTGTTCTGTGAGGTTATTTATTTATTAATTTTTTTACCATTCCCTACTCTAGCCTTTGGAAGTGAGTTACTAAGTCTAGCCAATCCTCAAGGTAGTAGGGAGTGGAAATTAGTCTTTACTGAGGGGATCTCTTCTACCTAATAGGTATAGTTTTACTTAATTCAATAATTAGTCAATTACTGTTCAATAGTTTTTCAATGAATCTGCAATAATACACAGTTCTTCCTATATCATCTCCCATTCCTCTTCCAGTAAAAATCAGGGGTAACATGTTCACCCATGATCGTTACTTTCTCCCATTTTAACTTGTAGTTCTGCGCTGCACTAACAACTCTTCCTCTGCGCACCAGTATTTTAAAGTTGTACACATTCTATAAACATCATCATTATTTGTAAATCATTGTCTCATCCTTCTAATTTGGGGTGCAGGAAACCTTGGTTTCTTCTGTGAAATTGATAAGGAATTGCATTTTAGTACCATCTGATCAAAGACTAAAATTAACAAGTTTGGAGAGCATGCAGGTTTCATGATAAACCTTTGGGAGAATTTTGATGATGCAGCTGGGATAAAAAGTATTCCTGCTATCAGGCCTACTATTTCATGTGGCATATGAGAGCCTAGCCAATGCAGTAAGAGGAGGAAAGTCGATAAGCTAAAATGATGGAAGCTAAAGTAGCATTATTTGCACACAGTATTATAATCTTCATGAAAAAAATTAAAAGAACCAATGTGTAGATTATTAAAGGAGATAGCAAGTTAACTGGATCCAGGAACAACATTTAAAAACATGTTGATTTTCTTTTATATCTGTATTAATAAATTAGAAAATGTAACAAGGAGAACACTTATCATAAAAGTGAAAGAACATAAATGGAAAATACTAGAAAAATGAGCAAATACCGTTTGAAATTAATCTCAAAACTTTTTTTGAAGGACATTTAAAAGACTTGAATAAATGCAGAAATAAAAAATACCCGTGAGCGGGATGATTCATCAGTTTGAAGTCATTAGCTCTTTAAAATTTTGATAATCATTTAATGCAAATACACTCAAAATTGGATCCTTTGTTTCTTAATTTTTGAATGGTAGAGTATTGGCTGATTCCATAATCATATGATGGACAATACACAAAAATTAAAAGAACTTTAAAAAGAAGGCCAAAATGAGGGGATTTTACACCATCAGATGTTAAGAGGTATTACAGAAATATGATGAATAAAATAGTGCAGAATTCAGACAGAATTAGACAAACAGAAGAGTGGAACATAACAGAGGCCAGAATACTGACCTTGATTGATATCTCAACATAAATCAGTGACTGAACAGGCTATTTGAAAAAATGTCAACAATATGGAAAAAAAAATAATCTTGTGTTACATCATTACAAAATGAATTCGAATTGTATTAAACATAAAATGATGGGAAACTCTGATAATATTAGAAAAAAAGAAAATATATTTAAATTTTTCTTAAATTGTACCAAAAACCCTTTTACCAAAAAAGGAGACTAAAACCTTACAACCAAAGAACAAACTGGGAGATATCTTTAATGTCTATAAAAGACCAGGTCTTTGTATTCAAAAAATATAAACATTTCCCACAAACTTAACAAGAAAATATAAATAGTTCAGTAAAAAATTAACAAAGTGGGTTCCTGGATGTTTCCCAACTCAGGTCATGACATCACAGTTTGCGAGATGGAACCCTCCATGGAATCCCACATCGGGCTTTGCACTGACAGTGTGGAGTCGGCTTGGGATTTTCTTTCACCCTCTCTCTCTGGCCTTCTCCCATTCCCTCTCTCTCTTTCAAAAATAATGAAACAAACTTTACTGAATTGAACCTTATTAAATAAAAAAAATTAAAGTAAAAGGGTAGATATTCCCTAAAATGAGAGTACACCTTAGAGAGCATAGAGTAGTACTTAACAAATACTAAAATTATTCTTTCATGACCCACTAATTCCATTTCCATTTATATATCCTAGATACATTCTCATTCCCTAGACCAGGAGACCTGTATAAGAATGTTTGTTGACACATTATTTGTAAAACTGATGTGTTGAAAATATTTAAATGCCCCCTGAGTGAATAAGTTGTAGCGTCTTCATACCATGAAGTATTATAGTCACAGCTATGAACTAGATCTATATTAATTAACATTGATTGAGCTGAATACCATATTGAAGTTTGAAATAGTTACAAAGAGAGATATCATAACATTTATTTGTGCATATATTTAAAAGCACACAACACCGTACTCTGTAGTCTTTATGGAAACATGTATTTTTAAGTTGAGATGTCTTTGCATGTTATGCATGTAAATCAAGATAAAGAAAACAGTGAATGCCTCAACAATTAGAGGGTTTAAGAGCAAAAAAAAAAAAACCTTTTTGTCTAGAATAATTTTACTGAGAACTAGATTTTATCAAAATAGTCCAGTGCGTTGAGGTTGATCCCATGAAACAAATAAAAAACAACTTGCACATTTGCTTCTATAGCATGAACAGTGTTTTGATTTGAATACTTGGGTCCATTTTCTCAAATGATGAAGATGCTAAATGCTTTATCATATGACACAAGCACTCCATAATTTATGTGTCCATAGTAATCCAGGTATATGTATTTTTTACATAAGCACTTTTTTAGTGCTTAGTCCATTGGTACATGCAGATTTTTGGACAATTCAAGTGCAAAAAGTGGAAAGGTAATGTAATGTAGTGGGTCAGGATATACATCCTTTGCACTGCCTACATTCAAATCTCGGCTCTGCCAACCCTCTAGCCATGTTAATGAGTGTGGGTGGTGGTGGTGATGGCATACATAAACTTTTGAAGATACTGCACATATCCCATAGTCCACCTAAGAACAGACTGCACTTGAGTTAGAGCCTTCCCAAGTTGTCTGTCAGCTGCCCTTATGCTGCAGAAAAACAGGATATAGGATATTCTTTCTCAGCAGTAGCCTAAGAGAAGATCAGTTTCCCTTTAAAGGAGAAGTGGACTGAGAGGCAATTATAAACTGCCCATCCATGCCATTATAGACAACTTCTCTTCTTCCATGTTACCTATATCTATCTATATCTATCTGTATCTGCATATCTAAATATCTATCTATATCTTCTATATCTGTATCTATATCATCTATATCTATATCTGTATGTACATCTATCTATCTATGATCTATCTAATAGCCCAAATGCTATTTTCAAAATTTTGAAAATACCCATATGTGAAGGGAGTGGGCAGGATGGTATACTGCATGTGGCATGACTTGAGGACCACGTAAATTCCTTCCACTCCTCAAAAAATATTCCTTAGTTTTTCTTCTCCTGGACTACTATTTCCTAATACCCGTGGGTTATGGAATTTATGTCCAAGAGTGCACCTGTCAAAATAGTAGTAAAAGCTCTCTGACAGAGGGAGATGAGTATTCTTCCCTCTTTGCAACCATATTTTTCAGCGCTTTCTGGATAATGTGTAGCATATGCTATGTTGTTTACTAATAGCTTTCTGGTCTGAGAACTGCTGGAGAAGGAATTTCATTTTACTTATCTCTGTGTGCTCAGAATTTTATTACAGTGCCTGGCATAGAAAATTCATAATCGTGTGTGTGGAATTGAATGCAATGAAAGAATAACTAAAGAATCTGCAATCCCTCCCTAATGCTTTTAACATGAATTAGTTTAATAGATTAGCTACCCAAGTATGCATGGGGAACAAGACAAGAGCAGGTAAGTTTTGACAGGCTTCAGGTAGACAGATCTGTGCACAGATTCAGTGAAGAAATTTTCATAAAGAGCTTTTAAAATCCTTGGTATGGCAAGAGATATTCAGAACTGGTTAAGAGAGGCAAAATGAAAAAAAGATGGAAAGTATTTCAAAGCTACTTTAAAATTCTGAAGTCTTGGTTTTACTAGGAATTTGTAAGTCCAGAGATTAAAATATTGAAATATTTCCCCCTAATTAAACTTCTTTTGGTAGTTCAGAAAATATGTACCAACAATAGACTCCAAAGAGAGTAATCAGTATTGATAATTCCAGAGTTTCAGAACATTAGCAAAGTTAAAATAGGGCATAGGAAAAAAAAAAAAAAACAGAAATGGAAGATTTCTCTAAATACAGCGTGAATTTGACCTTGATTTTCTTTAATTTATTTTAGTCTTATGTTTTGTTGTCATTGCTGCTGGTTTACAAAAGGGGGCACATGTAAATGTCACCCCGCCTTTCCAAATCATGAACCCAATTAAGAATTATTTGCATGTTGCATGATTATTTTAACAAAAAGTTGTTTAAGACATTTGAATTCTTTTCCCTTGTCAGATGTTGGAAGTGTTGTTCCTATGAACAATCTTTAATTATTTAAGAGTGTGTATGCTTGATTAATATATCATTAAAACAATTTGTTAATTAATGTGCTGGGTGAGAGGAGGTTCCTCTTAAGTCTGTGTGGACTAAAATATAAAATGAAAGAATCTCATTTCTCTAAAAAATGTACTCTTATGAGTCTGTTTTGTTTATTTAAATGTGACAATGTCATTTCAGTGTCAGAGATTTGTACCTTTGATAATGATCCATTTACTTTCTCTAAAAATTAGTCTTAGGCAAGAAAATACATGTGTATGCTTTTGAAGTTCTTTGGAAAAGCCTTCTTTTGCAAGTGAGAATGGAACGTCTTTAGTCACCAATTATATTTTTGACATTGAAAACTCAAAAAGTACACAATATTGTGTTGAAAAGAAACTAATATTGGATGTTAAAAAATATCGGATGTTTTCCCTAACTAACATCTCCACATTTTTTATTGTAAAAATAATACATATACTTTGAAGGGATACTTTTAAAAATTACAAAACAGGGAATAAAATTTTATAGCTTTAGGATATTCATCTCTGGAAGTATCATATAGTGCTTAGAGAAATGTAAATTGGGGTCAACTTTCTAGAAGATAATTTATCCTTTATTTTTGAAAGGCTCATGCTTTTTGACCCGATTAATAAGTATGACTCTCTATGTAAAGAGGAATGAAAAGAACTTTTTAATTCATTTGCTAGTAAGTTCAGAGTAGTCAAAAAATATCAAGGGATCAATAAATCATCATGTTACATATACAGTCTCTTTTTCATTACCAACCTTTGCAAGAGTGCTCAGTATTTTCTACTTATGCCCCTACTTGGTCCTAGCAATATATTGTCTTTACCCATTACTTCACTGAAACTTCTCACCAAAGAGTTCTTAATTTTCCGAACTAGGGACCCATTCATTTTCTTTATTGTCTTTAATATTTTTGTGATTTGGGGACTTAGGGCCCTTATGCCCTTCTGGAAAACATCTTCTCCCTTGGCCTTCAGCATAATATACGACATTGTCCTTCCACCTCCTTGAACCTCCATGCTCCCAATTAAGCACACTTGCTTTTCCTTCTCTTGTATGCCTCTCTCCTAGGACTTCAGATGCATTAGCTCATTTAATTCTTACAGTAACCCTCTAGGGAATTCTGGAGTTCAAATATTTGTTTCCTTGATACAGTGATACTGCTAAAAACTCCGCTAAGACTGTCATCTCTTAGAAACTGTTTTTTTTTTTCCCCCATGCTTTCTGGGCCTCTTGCCCAACACAGGTGCAGTTAGAAATCAGCAAATTCTCTGAACAAGCAAAATGGCAAAATATATGACTGACTTTATTGGGTTTCCTTTCTCTTAGGGATCCTGGTCCTTTAAGTTCTTAGTTGTACTCTGATGTATGCAAATTGTTGTTGTTGTTGTTGTTGCTGTTGCTGCAAAGCTTTTTAAGAACTATTTTTTATTCAGTTTTATAGTAGTTTCTGAGCAGATTTGGTTTGAACCAAGCTGTCCATCATGGCTGGAAAGGAAAGTTCTCAGCAGTGTTGTTCAAAGGGCAATCTGATAACTCTATCTTACTGGTCCATGATAAGATCAAAAGATTGTGCTGGAATATATACCAACACTGCTTCCTTCATCTAAGAAGTCTTATATACTTCCTACCCTCCAAATGCCACCTGAGCCAAACAGTTGATTTGTATTCCTTACGTGCTTTAGTTGATTTACATTCTGGCACAAGCTCCTTATCTCATCACAGATAGTATAGAACAGTTCACTGACCAGCTCTCTAAAGGCTTCAAATTCACTAGTTTCAGGACCAAAGAATGAAGCACAGTACAGCCAAGAGTAAATTTAGCTGTGTGCTAGCAACTTACAACATAATTTGAGGATTCCCTTTTGTTGAATGCCTATACTGAGACAGAGATTTATTAGTTCAGCAAAGCTCTGACAACTACCTGTAATCACTCTTAAAATTCTTGGTAATTTTGACCTTATTTCAGATTAAACATTTTTGTAGTGGAAGAGAACTTCCCTTCTCCTGTCACAGGCTAATTCTTGTTCTTCCACTCCACTGAACCTCATCTTCATCTTGAAGTGTTGACGTTACCCAGGACTTAAACTTGCTTCCACTGGTCATCTTACAGAACTCATATGGTTCAAGTAGCCCATATTCCAGTGGCGCTACCTACCCTCCTCTCTCTCCCTCTTCATCACTAGCCCCAGCCTCTCTCCTGAATATTGATATGGACTACTTGTATCTCTCCCACTGGTACCTTGCTCTCCATGTATCTATGCTAAAGTCCTTATTTATTTCCAAATTCCTCAAACTTGTTTTCTTGATGAAAATAACAGCATTATCCTCCTTGTTAGCCAGGTCAGAATAGGGGTAATAGGGCCATCACGATGACAATCCCTCCAATTCTGCAACATCTAGTGCAGTCCCAATTCCATGTGAATCTACTTCCTAAATATTTAATTATTTTATTTTATTTTATTTTATTTTATTTTATTTTATTTTATTTTATTTTATTTTAATTATTTGATTCCAGTAGAGTTAACATACAGTGTTATATTAGTTTCAGGAGTACAATATAGTGATTGAGCACTTCTATACATCACCTGTGCTCATAAGGACAAGTATATTTCTTAATCCCCATTACCTATTTCACCTATCCTCCCACCCATGTCCCCTCTGGTAACCATCATTTTGTTCTCTGTAATTAAGAGACTGTTTCTTGGTTTGCCTCTGTCTCTCTTTTTTCCCTTTTCTCATTTGTTTTGTTTCTTAAATTCCATATATGATTGAAATTATATGATATTTATCTTTCTCTGTCTTATTTCATCACTTAGCATACTCTCTAGCTCCATACATGTTGTTGCAAATGGCAATATTTCATTCTTTTTTATAGGTGAATAATATTTCTCTCTCTCTCTCTCTCTGAATAGATATGGATGATATAGATATAGATATAGATATAGATATAGATATAGATATAGATATAGATATAGATTACATCTTCTCAATCAATTCATCTATTGGGCTGCTTCCATATTTGACTATTATAAATAATGCTGCTATAAAATAGGTGTACATGTATCCCTTTGAATTAGAACTGTTATATTCTGGGGATAAATGCCCAGCAATGTGATTACTGGAACAAAGGGTAGTTCTATTTTTAACTTTTTGAGGAACCTCTGTACTGTTTTCTAGAGTGGTTACACCAGTTGCATTCCCACCAAGAGAGTTGGTGCAATGCATTCCTCTTTCTCTACATCCTTGCCAACACTGTTGTTTCTTGTGTTGTGGATTTTAGCCATTCTGACAGGTGTGATCTACCTCCCAAATATTTACTGATTTACTTAACTGATCTCAGTCCAGTTGCCACTAGAGCAATTCAGACTGTGTTCTCTTGCTTATATTGCTAAAAGAGTCTTAAAATTGATATCCTTAAATACATTTTTATATTCCCTTTAATCAATAGTATGACAAGAGTAATATTTTAAATATTCAAATATTATTATATTACCCAATTGCTCAAAGTTCTTCAATGCATTCCCATTGAGGGTAAAATCAAGTTATCTTCACATGTCTTTCACAGTGTCCCATGGCCCTCATTTACCTCCTGACCTCACTACTTTCCATTCTCTTTACATTTTATCTTCTAGTCACACTGATTTTCAATACATTTGAAGACCAAATTCTATTGCATACAAGCCTTTCATTGTTTCCCCCTCTTTTTTCTAGGGCTTCTTATGAAACCTAAATTTCAGTGGATAAGACAGAAAATGGACAAGAAATGAGAATGATTATCCTGGCTTCAGATGTTTTTCTTCTCCTTGCTTCTTGCTTCTTTTCAAAATTCTAAGCACTAAAACTTGGAGGAGAGTATGGCGTGGGTCATTTTTCTCCCATCTATATCATATAGTCCTAGGAAAAGGAATATTTTTGTAACAGCATGTAAGACATTATATGCTTTAAGTTCTCCATGCTTGGAAGAAAATCCCCCTTCCACTTCTCTCTCTCTCTCTCTCTCTCTCACACACACACACACACACACACACACACACAAACACAACCATGCATGCAAGTGGCAGAATATATATATGAACTGTCTCTTTGTATTCCTACTCTAACAGTCCTAATCTTACCTTCCATCTCCTGTAGACTTACACTGGCAGACACATGCCTAAGTCTGGCTCGTGAGAAAGGAATGTAATATTATCATATATGATTCCATTATGTCAATGCAAACACTGTGTGCAAGAACAACTTCAAGATAATTGCTCTAGTTTTCATCCAGATTTCCACTTTAAATTTCCTTGTATACGGAATTCCTGCAGCTGCTTTTTGATAATTAAAATTGCAATAAATGTCATGAAGGAAAATGTCAGAGTGCATGAAAGTGTATTAAAAGAGCAGTGTATTTAGATGAAAGAGACGATCAGGAAAGACTTTTTGAAATAAGAAATGAAAGTGAACCTAAACGATGAATGGGAGCTGGGTGAAGGGTATGTGCATACATGGGTGGAGAGGGAGGGAAAGATTTACTAGGCCAGTAAACAGTGTGTAAGCTATTATTGACACGGAAGTAGTCAATAATAGTATAGAAATGGAACCGAATATCATGTAGCTTGAATATAGTAAACCAGAAGGAAAGTAATATAACATAAACCAGAGGGAAAGCAGGAAGCAGAACAAATAGGGACTTTAGAACCTATAAAGATCTGGAGAATGCTTGCTGAAAAAGAAAAAGACCAGAAAAGAGAGAGACAGAAAAAGAGAGCCATAGAATGGTTTTATTATTCCCTGTCATCTTTCCTGAATTTAGATTATTTATATATTCTTTAGCATTCGATTTCAATTTATCTATTATCTTTTGATGATCTTTTGCCTCATGTTTTTAGAGGTTGCTCTAGGGATATATAATATCTAATATAGTATATTAGATATAATATACTTTCGCAGACTACTTAGTTAATATTTTACCACTTCATGTAAAATGAGGAAGCCTTCTAACCATATTAGGCCCCTTTACTTTCTCTGCTTTATATTATTGTTGCTATATGTATTACATTTACATATATCGAAAATCACATCAGAAAATTATACATATAAGTATAATATCTTTTATTACGTATTATTGTATTATAAATAATGTATTATGTTTTATTATTTAATATATAATATATATCTTTTAAATAACTTGGAGAAGAAAAGTTTATTGTATTTAACTAGATATTTACTCTCTTATTCCTGAAGTTCCAAGATACCTTTTTAAATGTTTTCCTGTAAACCTGAAGAATTTTAGAGCAGGTCATTTCACATCAAATTCTCTTAGTTTTTTTCATCTGAGATTCCCCTTATTATATTATTACTCCTGAAAGATGTATTGGTTGAATCTAGAATTGTGGGTTGGCAATTCTTTTCCTTTAGCAATCTAACAATATTGTTCTACTGTTTTCTTGCCTTGGATTATGATGAGAAATTGACAGACATCACATATTTTTTTCCCAATATGTAATTATGTAATGTGTCGTCTTTCTCAGGATGCCATATGTATAAATGACGGAAGTGTACACAGGGCTTTTAGCAGTTTGATTATGATTATGTCTAGGCATGGTTTTATATCCTGTTGGTATATCCATGGAGTATATCCTGTTGGTTTGGGAGTTTGTTGAGCTTCTTGAATGTGTAAATTTCTATCCTTCACCAAATTTGGAAAGTTCGGCCATTATTTTTATTTGTTTGTTTGTTTGTTTGTTTTTGCAGCAATCTCTTTATCTTCTCATTTGAAACCCTAATGACATGGATGTTAGACATTATAGTGTCCCACAGGTTTCTGAGATCCTGTTTATTTGTACTTTCATTTTTTCCCTTTCTGCTCTTCACATTGGATCATTTCTGTTACTCCATTTTCAAGGTTAAATGCTCTTTCTTCTGTGTCATCTGCATTTTGCTATTTAGTCTCTTCATTAAAAGTTTAATTTTAGGGGGCGCCTCAGTGGCTCAGTCGGTTGAGCGTCCAACTTCGACTCAGGTCATGATCTCACAGCTCGTGAGTTCGAGCCCCACGTCGGACTCTGTGCTGACAGCTCAGAGCTTGGAGCCTGCTTTGGATTCTGTGCCTCCCTCTCTCTCTGCACCTAACCCACTCGCATTCTGTCTCTGTCTCTCTCAAAAATAAATAAACACTTTAAAAAATTTAAAAATTTAATTTTAGTTATTGTATTTTTTAGTTCTTATATTTTTGTATTTTCTATTTTTTTCTGCTGAGAACCTCCATTAATTTCAAGTGTTTACCATTGCTTCATGGAGCACAGTTAGGTTAGCTGCTTTAAAAAATAATTCTAATGTGGTTTTCCATGAAAATTAGGTTTTCTTGGTTCTTTGTTGAGATCGTGGATTATTGGGAACTTTTAACATTAAGTGGCTCAGGGTCCTATTAAGATCATTAACCTGAGGAATGTATTTTTTAAGTAGGCAATCAACCAAATTGCAAGTTCTATGTCACCTTCTATCTCAATGTCCATTCTACTTTCACTGGAAAATGTTTAAGCCTGTCCTATGCATGTGACACTCAGGAGTTGCCTGGGATTTCTTCCAGTGGTTTATATACTAGGCAATTCTCAAAGATTTTGCTATGCTTCTCTGTATTTATTCCACACATTTGCAGCTGGTGAGTCAGCCTGGGCCTCTGTGAGGCCTTTCACAGACAGGATATTCTCCTTTTCCAGTTCTCTCCTCCTTGAGATTTCTGTCACCCTCTCTGGAAACCTAGCAGCCCTTTTCCCCAGTTCTGGGCAGAAGCATGTTTTATTTCAAGAATTTTAGCTCTTTGTATGTAATGTTGTTCTTGTAATTAGGGTCACCCTTGAGGTAATCAGGAAATAAAAAGATATTTAAAAAATGATAAGAATTTTCTTCATATTCTTTGGACTTTAGTGGTTCACTTTCCAGGTTCTTCTGTCCAGCAAGATGGGTTTTTCTTGGAGTTTTAGGTTTTGCTGCCGCAGCAGTGTACCCCTGTGAGCGAGATTGAAGTTAGGGCGGGATTGGGGTAGAGAAAAGAATTTTCTTCACAAGCTTCAGCACACAGAGTCCCCTTTTCCTCATCATTTAGACAGAAACAGGGAGTTTCTCTCAGAGTTAGTCCTCTCTGCACTCTGCAACTGGCTGCCCTTGGTTAAAGCCAAAATGTAAAAGAGGAAATATATAATCTTACTGCAGAACAGGCCATTCTCCAAGTTGCCTTTCTCCTCCAATCCAGTGCGTTAGTGTTTGCTTTGTAGAGATCCTGTGGAGCTGTTTTTTTTTGTATTCTGATGAAAGTTTTAATTATAATGAGTGGATGAGATAGGCATTGGTAGGTTTACAGCAGCCTAAAATCATCTGATTTTTCCTTTAGAGAGGATACTAAGTAGACATATAAAGTGAGCGATGAGATGTATATTTCTGAAGCCAAGGATTGAAGAATGAATTGGAGATAATAGCCATTACTAGACTTCCAACCCTTACTTCCTTTCAAAAGAGAAAGCAAACATAATCCTGTGCATATAGTTTTTGGGTAATGTATAAATAGAGGACTATCTTAGAAATAAGTAATTAAAGCAAACTTTGAAAGAAATTTCTATTAACCCAAATTTCCTTCACCCAGTTGAAGTATTTCATTAAGGTTTCTATGCGCGACATAGGAAAGTGGAGAAAACTAGGGAGAAGTCCCTTTAAAGGTGATAATTTTGTGTAATTGTTGAGTTCTGCCAGTATAGCAATAAAAACAAAAGCTATTTATGGCTACTTTACAAACAGCTCCCCAAACAGCATTATATCACATAGATATAAATAAAATGTTGGCTTTTATACTTTGCCTTAAGGAAAGCAATATGGATGGTTAAATCAAATAGCTTTCTGTAATTTTGTCCTGCCATAAATATCTTGAACTATTACAATGCTAGTGGGTTTACTGGCACTGACCACACTAATTTTCTTTACCAGTCTGTGCCCAGTGGATTCCTCCACTGAAGCATGAGTTTGATTTCTAAACTGACAATGCCATACACTCAAGGATATTTAAAGAAAATCACTTAAATATTGAAGTCACTCCAAGGAATAAAATGTGACTATTAAAAAATCATGAGTTGGTAAGATTCAAGCTATGTGTGCATATTTTTAGTAATATATTCCTACTCTTCTTCTGCACTGAATGAGAAAGAAGAGTTAAATACTCATTGAGTAAAGAGCACTAGAAATCAATGTAATCTTGGATAAGATAAAAAAATAAGACTTTACCATACAGATAGTTTATTACTTTCAACATTAGTTTGCATGGGTTTTCTTTATATCCATTAAATATATGCAGAAGACAAGAAGACGTTATGTATAGATAGATGAAAAAGCTCCATGCGAAGACAGCTGCCAGTTATTCTGAATTTTCATTCTTATTACGTAGCTTTCTATTCAAAGAACTTTAGTTGCTTCAAGTATCTTAATTTAGCCAAAAATATATTTTACCATGTTCCAATAACCTCCTCTGGGCATTTTTAAAGTGACTATGAGTTCCTCATTCAATTATGCCCTCAAGAGCAACACTTGTATTTAATTCACCTAACATAATAGGCAATGACTACTGTGCTTTTCTGCCTTTCCACAGTCTTAGAAAACCTTCCAGGTCAAGTGCAAACATGATATACATCGAGATAGTTTTGTTTCATTCTGTTTGTGTATTCACCTTAAGATGTTATTTATTCTCATATTGTCTCAAATTTATGTGCAGTGAATCTTGTATCATTGGGGAAATTGTAAACTCTTTGTTGGTAAGAACTCCATCATTTGCTTTCTGTACATCTCTGAATGTAGAATATAGCGCAGCATATCTAGAAAGTATTAAGCAAATACTTGGTAAGTTTAAATTTAACTAAAAGTAAATACTTCCTTTATAGTCAGCAGACATAGAAATATAACCATTTCAGGTGCATGATTAAATCTCTTCTCATATTTTACCTCTGCTATTCACTGTAATTAGATTTATTCTGTTTGAAGAGACTAGGTAGCTCTAAATGGATTTTGAAATCTATTAAGAATTGCCATTCCTAAGGTAGAATTTGGTAGTAATCAGAACACCAGATATTAATATTATCCTTACTATATGACAGAGTTGTTGAAGTTGAAATTAAATGGCATGAATGGAGGGGCACCTGGGTGGCTCAGTTGGTTAAGTGTCTGACTCTTGATTTCAGCTGAAGACATGATCTCACAGCTTGTGAGATTGAGCCCTGTGTTGGGTTCCATGCGAACAGTATGAAGCCTGCTTGAAATTCTCTTTCTCCCTCTCTCTCTGCTCTTTCCATGTTCTCTCTCTCTCTCTCTCTCTCCCTCTCTCAGAATAAATAAATAAACTTAAGAAAAATAAATAGCGTGAATGGAAATGAATCTTAAACTCTAAAGTGACATCTAAATATCCAGTATTGTGAATGGTATAACCAACCCCCTTCTATCACAGGGGTATATCATATGCCCTCAAACTGGAGCCACATGGGGAGTGAAATAAGGTATCACATCCCTTGTGAATGTGGGCAGAATGTTATTTCTTGATTTCTACCATTCCATATGTGGGCCAGTAACATACTAATAAGCAGAAGCAGAAAAATGAGATTATTTTTCTCAGTTGCCATTCACTGCCCTTTAAAACAAAGAAATATAATTGATTTTGTCTGGTTTCTCAGCAGTAGCTGGCAGAAATAGAAGTGATATTGCTGACCTTCATGATGTTCTACAACCTGGGAGATTAAATCAGGATGATGGAAAAGGGGAAGAAAACAAAGTGTTTGCATTGTTCTATAGAAATCAAGTAAATTGGGTAAATATTTGTCAGTGTGGTGACATGGTAGAATAAAGAATATATTAGATTATACCATATTCTAGTCAAATACTGGCTATGAATCACTGAATTAAAAAGAACCTAGACAAGTGGGTTAAAATAAACAGGAATATCTTTCTTATTGATAAGAATATGTTTATAATCACCAACTGGATGAAAATACTTTGAATAGCAGCAGACACCTGTTCACCTAAAAATCCATCTGTCATTGGGGGATGGGTCAATTATGCACTGACAAATATTGTGTCAATATTCATGCAACGTTATGATCTGGAAAGCCCTTAAGTGTACACATTTACCTTAATGCTGCTTGTTAATAATGAAGAATAATTAGAGCTAACAGTAGTCTCTTCAGTGACTCAAAAGTGGTAACTGGCAAAGCTGTTACTCTTTAAAAAAGCAATCGGCCCACGTATCCATCCTAATGAAAACACACACACACACACACACACACACACACACACACACACACACACTACTCACATAGTTAATGGGGTTCTCAAGAAGGGTGGGTAGTTGATTAAGTCTGTGTGGATAATGTTCTTCATTTTTTAAATCGATTCCAAATTTCCCTCCTTATAAACCTTATCAGTCTTTGTTTAATTTATTTTCTTTCAGACTGTGGGTACGTCATGCCCTCTTCTTCCGAGCAGTTTTACTTCCACGATTCATTTAATGATTTTCTTTAAATTCAAGATCTCCGTTTATTTTTCTCTGCTTGTGAAGCAAGGCACAGTAGTGCCGGCTCCTTAAAGAACATTCATGATATCTTGTTGCTGTGGTAGCAGAAATGTGTCAAATGTGTCCTGTATGAAATAGAGCAAAACAGCCTTACATAATGTGTTCATTCCTGGCCAGTTGGGGTACTACAGCCTTAAGGAGGCACTGCAGGTGTCAGGGTTAGAATAGGCTTCTAATGATCTGGTTCCATTTCTCCGTTACAAAAGGTACGAAGAATATGAAAGGTCTTTAGTCATGAGAAAATATTTTAAGTTGATGATTTATTCATAGATGATATTCAGACTTCCTAAATGTTAAAATTACTTTGCCACATTAGCATACGAATTTTGAGAAAAATCTTTATTTGAATATAATAAATATTAGATTAGATTTGCTCATTGTTTCTCTCTGTGAATATAGAAGCTAAGGACAAAAATATGTGTGCCTGATGTTGGAAAACTGAAAACAAAACCAAAACAACCAACAAAATGACTAACCATAATTTAAAATGTATTCTAGGGGCACCTGGGTGGCTCAGTCCGTTGAGCGTCTGACTTTAGCTCAGGTTGTGATCCCACAGTTTGTGAGTTCGAGCCCCGCATCAGGCTCTGTGCTGACAGCTCAGAGCCTGGAGCCTGCCTCAGATTCTCTGTCTCCTTCTCTCTCTGCTCCTCCCCTGCTCACGCTTTGTCTCACTCTGTTTCTCAAAAATAAATAAATGTACAAAAAAATGTATTCGAGTGAAACTTCAGTCTGATGTTGTTACCTTCTCTGACTTTCCTAGTAGATTCTGTGCAGATGAGGGCATCTCTTGTTCATCTCTATGTCTTTAGAACTGCACGCAGTGCCAGAAGATAGTGTGTAGAGAGTAAATGTTTGAGGAATAAGTAAATGAGTCAATGGAGTTTTATTTTCATGAAGACATCTCAAAGGTTTGAAGATTGTATTGGAAATAAGATTTGTTGTTTTGTCCCACAGCACATGTGTGCACATTGGCTAATGTGGTTTTGGGTTTAGATTTAAGTCGAGGGTTTGATCGGCACTCATGGGTAGCAATGATCAGAAGTGCAGATTACATAGATTCCTTAAGGTGTACTTTGTGGGTGGCCTATGGAATATACCACTAATATATTTTTATGTCGTAACTATGTTTACCATCTTAAAGCATCAGTATTCAATTCTGTGGAAGGAATTCTCTGAGTTCTCTGTAGCAAGAGCTTTGTCACTCCAATTTACATATGAACTCTCTAGCTCAGTATTCACTGGGCATTTGAGTATGTATGTATGTATGTATGTATCTATCTATCTATGTATCTGTCTATCTATCATCTATCTCTGGTAGGCTATTCTAAAAATCTTCTGAAAAGACCATTTCAAGAGGCATTTGAAAAGCTGATAATTTCTTTATGGTTTATAATCAAGTGTTCACTACATTTATTGCTCACAGGAAAACTTTCTCTCTTTCTTTCTGTCTTTCTGTCTTTCTGTCTTTCTGTCTTTCTGTCTTTTCTTTCTGTCTTTTCTTTCTTTCTTTCTTTCTTTCTTTCTTTCTTTCTTTCTTTTCTTTCTTTCTTTCTGTCTTGTCTTTTCTTTCTTTCTTTCTTTCTTTCTTTCTTTCTTTCTTTCTTTCTTTCTTTCTTTCTTTCTTCCAGTTTGGTACAGCTCATTGTTTCCCCATGACTAATATAATGATGTACCTAAATGAGAAAATAGAAGAATATTGCCAAAAAATTAAATTAGCTTATCTGATTTCTTCTGGGAAAACTGCCATCAGTTTACACATGGACTTTCTTATATAACAAACCATCACAGAGCATGTACTGACATAGATTTTAGTTTGAGGGGTGAGTATGCTTATTTAAATTATACCCAAATGATTTAACTCTTTCTCTTTTAATTCAAATTTGATTTCTGAGGTCTAATTATGAAAATATTTGCCATGGGAAAATACTATGTGAAATAATCACAAGCCATAAATCTCAATTTATCACAAGACTGTCATTCAATCTAATGAGCCCATTTTAGGCAGCCTTTGCATAAAACAAAAACAGAAAGTGTAGTACAAAAAGTTCCTGTATTGTCTTAAGTTTTAAAAATTCCTAAGGGCATATCTGAACATCTGTTTACTAAATTCTGGGTACTGAGAAGAGAAAGAGTGAGGAAGATGGCTAAGGAGACCCTTGAGGCACATGTACCCTCACATTTATAGCAGCACTACCAACAATAGCCAAATTATGGAGGGAGTCCAAATGTCCATTGACTGACGAATGGATTAAGACGTGGATTAAGATATATATATATATATATATATATATATATATATATATATATATACACACGCACACACACACACACACGCACACACACACCCATATATACATACACACATACACAGCGGAATATTACTCAACAATCAATGAGATCTTGCCATTTGCAACAATGTGGATAGAAATAAAATGTATTATGCTAACCAAAATAAGTCAGTCAAATAAAGACAAATATCATATGATTTCACTCATATGTGGAATTTAAGAAACACAACAGATGAGCATAGAGGAAGGGAAGGAAAAATAAGACAAAAACAGAGTGGGAGGCAAACCATAAGAGACTCCTAAATACAGAGAACAAACTGAGGGTTGCTGGGCGGTGGGAGATGGGTAGGGAGATGGGCTAAATGGGTGATGGGCATTAAGGAAGGTACTGTTTGGGGTGAGCCCTGGGTGTTAAATGTAAATGATGAATCACTAAACTCTACTCTTGAAACCATTACACTATATGTTAACTAACTTGGATTTAAATAAAATTACAATTAATAAAGTCAGTATTCTTGGATGGAGAAAAAAAAACATAGAAAACCTTTGACTATAGAATGCATTCACCACTTGCCGATAGAGCAGTGAGGAGTAAGGACCTCCTGAAGATTGCTTAGTATGGATCTAATTGGAGCAAAGGTGATGAAGGGCTATTTTTGCCCCTTAACAAAGATTTTAGGAGGGCTAGGCATAGGAAAAAAACTTGTCCCAGGGGCATAATTCTCAGTGCAGCAATATGCTGATGTGGACCTCTTTGTTAAAAATAATTGTGTGAATTTTAGGGGTGCCCGCATGGCAGTTGGTTGAGCATCCAATTTTTTATTTCGACTTAGGTCATGATACCGGTTTTATGGGATTGAGCCCATGTTGGGCTCTCTGCTGAGTGTGAAGCCTGCTTAAGATTTTCTCTCTTCCTCTTCTTCCCCTCTCTCCCACTCTCTCTCCCTCTCCCTCTCTAAAAAAATTTTAAAAAAAACCACAATTGTGTGAATTCAAATAGCAGAGCAGCAGAAGGCACAGATGTAAAAAAACCAAATGAAACCACACGTTCTCAATTTTTGGGTTAGAAGGACACTCCCAAGATATGTCCCTTAACTAAATAATTGTTTTTTAAAGTAATGAGTTCCTCAACTGGATCTAAATAATGCATTTATTTACTCTTGGTAGATAGTTTTAAACGTGACACAATTCTAGGATAATGGTTATTTTCCCTCCGCACTTCTGCCAGGTTCACCTGCCAGGTTCTCATCTTTTCTCTTTTCATCTAGGCTTATTTAACCCTCTTAGTTAATGACTTTGTGTAGTTTTCCTAGAATGCGTTTAGGTGTGTTTCTAATTATTCTGCACAGTATATGACATGATTTACATACTTATAGATTTGAGTTTCTACACTTTTGAAAAATTCTCATTGTGTCTCCTAATATTGCCTCTTTCCATCTCTCTGTTCTTTCTTGGACAGTGAGTAGGTGTCTTTAGACCTTCTCATCCTATACATCACCATCTCTTAAGACTTACTTTTGTAAGTCTCTCATCTACATGCTATATCTTTTTTTAAAGTTTATTTATTTATTTTGAGAGAGAGAGGAAAGAGGAAGAGAGAAAGAGAAAGAGGAAGAGAGAAGGAGCAGGGGAGGGTCAGGGAAACAGGAAGAGAGAGAATCCCAAGCAGGTTCCATGTTTGGCATGGAGCCCCACATGGGGCTCAATCTCATGAACAATGAAATCATGACCTTAGAAGAAATCAAGAGTCTGCCGCTTAACTAACTAAGCCACCTAGGCACCCCTATATGCTGCATTCTTATTAAGTTCTTTGCTGTTCACTTTCAGTTCAGTAATTCTCTCATTAGCCAGACTAATCTTATATTAAATACATTCAATGAACCTAATTAATTTTAAACTTCAAAGTTTAATAACTTCTTTTGGGGGGATACCTTCATAGTTGTCCAGATTAAGACAAGGGGACTGAACATTTATTTACATCTCTGCATCAACGAGTCATTAGATTTGGTGGCAACCTGGGAGGAGATGTAAAGTTAGGTGACACAAGTCCCTTTGACCAAGTGAAATCAATGATCAAGGACAAAATGCAAACTATCAGTAGCCTGCACTCCCAGGAGTTAGGGGAATAAGTACTTTGTTCCCGAACGGGGTATCTAGGGCAGAGATTATCCACTACAGTTGACATCTTGCAGTCCTTAGACCTAATTACTTATTTAATAGTGTTGCCTAATATGGGAATAACTCTTCTAGGATTTTGATTGACCCCATAACCATAGGAAACATAGGAGAAAAACTGGTGGGGTAAATTACAGCTTCTAGCTGCTGTAGTCTGTCTCAAGGCTGTAAGTGACAATTTGCCTCTACTAACCATTCTAGATTTCTCCCACCCTGGGCTAGCATCTTTGCTGTTTTAGGTGACCCCCTGGTTAAGTGACATAGATCATCCCTGAGGAGTGTGAATTCCTGGTCACCGTGTCCTTCTCAGATTGTGATTGCTATAGCTATCCATTCACTACCAAAAGTTAGCAGGGTATTATTAATGGCCTGTGGGCCACACCTATTCTTTTCTTCACTCACTGCTTAACAACAACCCTTATTCCTTCTGATGACTAGGGTCAATTATACCTCCCAGTATGGTGACTCTTTTCCTTGTCTGCTTGTCTTTTGGAATCAAGAGTTTAAAATGACTGACTGGAAATCATAGAGTGCATTTAATGGGACTCTGTCTTCTCACTTGCAAGCCTCACTTGTCTGACAATCAGGGCCTCTAGACCTAAAGAGCCTAAGTTTGCAGGGACAAAAAAGATAAATTACCCAAGTGATTTACTGGGAGTAATGGTAAGCAGTGTCAATTTTATTTCAACCCCTGGATTCCTGGATATATGTATTATACCTATGGGGAAACAGTGGGCACTGAGTAAGGGTATATACTACACCCTAGATGATTATCCATCCCTTGAAGTATAGCCTTTGTCAGCATCAGTTTCAAGCATCAGTTTCACCCATTTCATCCCTTTGTTAGGCTGGCAATGGATACCATGGTCAGATGCCAACTGCCACATCTCCTTAGCTGTAAAGTTGTTTCCTTATTCCACGGCATTGTTATGTATGCTCTTGTGTCGGTGAATCAAACATTCAGTAATCTTTAGATAGTGGTATTAGCCAAGGCTCTATGGGCAAGTCAGACAAACACATTCTTGGAATATGTATTCATTACGGTCATGAGGAATAGCTGCACCTTCCAGATAGAAGAGGTCCAATATAATCACCTCTACCCTGAAATGGTTGTTTAAATTTCTCAAGATATAGTTTTCAGTGTACTAATCTTGTACATCCCTTGTTAAATTTGTAGGGATAAACACACATTGAATGTTTCGGGGATTGCCCATCGTAACAAAATTGAAGCTACCAATCCATAAACATCGCATATCACCATTTCTTTAGGTGTTCTTTAATTTCCCTGTGAAATAATTTATTTTCAGTGTATTTTTTCATGTATTTTCAACATTTTTAAATATATTTTGTTAAATTTATTCCCAAGCTTTTGAAGTTTTAGGCTATCACAATTGGAATTGATTTTCTTTTATTTTTGTTTGTTGATGATATATAGAAATGTGATTCTTTATATTAACCCTTGTATCCTACCATCCTGCTCAATATGCTTTTTGATTTTAATAGCTTTTTCATAGATTCTACGCTTTTATAAATAAATAACCATGTTGTATACAAATGAATTCAGTTTGTCCTTTCCATTCTATATATCATTTATTTATTATTCTTGCTTTATTGTACGTTTAGGACCTCCAGTATAATATCAAATAAAAGTGGTGGGAGTGGACAACCTTGCCTTGAGTAAGATATCAATCATTGTTTTTTTTGTTTCTTTTGCTGTTTTTTGAGGTGGTAAGTTAAGGAAAATCTTATTTATTTTAATTTTTAAAGAGTTTTAAATCATTCAGGGGTGTGAGGTTTTTTTAAAACTTTTCTTTGTGTTAAATGACCACAGAGTTTTTCTTTTATATTTTATAAATATAGTAAATTACATTGATTCATTTTTGAATGTTGAACATGCCTTGTTTTCCTTATATAAACCCAATTTGCTCCTCATATGCATATTTGTGTTCATTTTGCTTATATTTGTTACATTTTTTGTATCATCTTTGTAAGAAAAATTAGTTTGTAGTACTCTCTGCTTGTAAAATCTTAAATTTTATTTGATTTTGGTATCAGGTACCACTGACTTTTAGAAAGTGTTACTTTCTCCTCTGTTTTATGAAATATTTTGTGTAGGATTGGTATTATTTCTTCTTCAAATGTTTCATTGAAATTTTCAGAGATGCCATGTGGACTGGAGTTTTATTGTGGGAAGGATTTCAATGAATAATTCAATATATTTAATTTGTATAAGACTATTTATAATTCCTAACTCTTGTTAGGTCAGTTTTTGTAATTTGTGTCTTTCAAAGAATTTTTCCATTTCATTTAGGTTGTCAAATCTATTCACATAAAATGTTCATAATATCGTCATTATTTTTTGAATGCTGAAGGATCTGTAGTGATGTTCCTCTTTTCAAATCATGATATTCGTAGTATGTGTCTTTCCTCTTTTTTTAATTAATCATTCTGACTAGGTGTATCATTCCTATTAATTTTTCGAAGGATAGGGTTTTGGTTTAACTGAATTTCTCTAGTGTGTTTATGTATTCTGTTTTGTTGGTTTCTACTGTCATCTTTATTAATGTTTTATTGCTGCTTGCTTTGGGTTTAATTTTCTCTTCTGTTTCTTAACATAGAAACTTAGATACTTTACTTAAGATCTCTTTTTCTTTTCTAATATAAGTATTTAAATCTATAAGTTCCCTCCATGTACCAGATCCCAAAAGTTGTATTTTCATTATCATTCAGGTCAAAGTATTTTCTCACATCTTTTGTTAATTCTTCTTTGACCCAGTATTTATCTCAAAGTATATTCTTTCATTTAAAAATATTCAGAGTTTTTCTGGTCATTTGACTCATTGATTGTTAATTAAATTCTATTTTGGTCTGAGAGTACAGTCTGTTTGTTTTCAATATTTTAAGATTTATTGAAGCTTGTTTTACCACCAAGAATTGTCTATCCTGCTGAACGTATCATGTCCACTTGAAAAGAATATGTATGTTGTCTTTCTTGGGTATAGGGTTCTGTAAATATCAATTAGTTCAATGTGGTTATCACTGTATAATTGTCTATTGCTCCCTTTAATTCTATCACTTTTTATGTTATGTATATTGAAACTCTATTATTTAAATGTACACATTTTTGATGTCTCTCTGATGAATTGGAACTTTTATTATTATCAACTGTCCATCTATGACCCTGAATTTTTTGAAAGCTATGCTAATATTCAAATAATCACCTCTGTCTCCTTATACTTACTGCTTGCATGACATTTGTTTTTATGTCCACTTACTTATGGTTAGCCTACTAGCATCTTCATGGTTTAAGTGTGTCTTTTGTTGTCAGCAAAATATTTCACCTTTTTTTTGCTGTTGTTATTGTTCTTTTGCTTTTTAAAAAACATCTTCTGTTAATCCATGCCTTTAAATTATATTGTTTAGTTTGTTTACTTTTAACAAAATTATTAATGTGATTTTGGGGGTCTACCTTGTTATTTCTTCCATTCTGCTGCTCTTTTGTTTCTGTTGTTTTTTCCAACCCTTTTGAAGATTACTAAAATATTCTTTAGAATCCCATGTTAGTTTTCCTTTTGCTATACTTCTTTGCCTTTTCTTATAGTTGCCTTAAAGATTTCATATTCAGGGGTGCCTGGGTGGCTCAGTCTGTGGACCATCCGACTCTTGATTTTGGCTCAGGTCATGAATCCAGGGTCGTGGGATTGAGCTTTGGGTTATTGGGCTCTGCACTGAGTATGGAGTGTGCTTAAGATTCTCATTTTCTCTCCCTCTGCTCCTCTCCCCTCCTTGCATGCACACTCTTTCTTTAAAAATATATTTTTTAAAGATTTCATATTTATACTTTTCTTTTCAGAGCCCATGCAAATTTCTCATAATGTACTACTCCATGTAAATTAGGAATATTTTAGACCTATAGGTTCACATATTCCCTTTCTTTATATCATAGTTGTTACATGTAATAAAACTACATTAATTACCAACCCAATAAAACAATGTTATGACTTCTGTTTTGAACACCTGTGATTTATAATGAAATTAATAGGAGAGTGGTTAATAGAGAAATACATAGTCTTTTGCATTAACACAGTTATTTACTATTTCCAATGGTCTTCATTCTTTTCTCAGAATCTGTGTTTTTATCTGGTATTATTTCTTTTTAGATTAAAGAGATTTCTACTTCTTATATAGTAGGTCTGTTAGTGATGGATTCTTCTAGTTTTCTTTTATCTGAGTATGTCTTTTATTTGCCTTCATTTCAAAATGATATTTTTATTGGATACAGTTTTTTTTCCTCAGCACATTAAAGAAGCTATTCTCCTCTCTCTGTCCTCCATGATTTCTGATGAGAAGCCAGCCATTAATCGATTTGTTGTTCCTCTGTAGGTAATATATTGTTCTTCTCTTGCTGCTTTCAGGATTTTTTCTTTATCACTGGCTTTCAACAGTTTAGTTGTAATTTGCCTCATCATGGACGTGTGTGTGTGTGTGTGTGTTTCTTTTCTGATGCTCATTTAGCTGATTAAATTTGTAAATCTCTGATTTAGTCAAATTTGGTAAATTCCTTACAATGATTTCTTCAGTATTTATTTTTCTGCCTGACTCTCACTCTTTTCTCTTTCTGGTATTGCAATTACACATATGTTTTATAGTTTGGTCATATGTACCAGGTATCTGAAGCTCTGTTCATTTGATTTTTTTTTTTCTGTGTTCTTCAACTGGTGAGTTTCTAAAGCTCTATCTTCAAGTTAATTTACTTCTTTGCCTATTGTATCTTTTAGCTATCAAGTCTGTACAGTGAATTGTATTGCAGAAATTATATTTTGTAATTCTAGAATTTCAATTTTTTTCTTTGTTTACTTCTCTGATGAAACTTCCCATTCCTCTGCTGAAAAATTTGCTCATTTAAAACATGTTTTGGGCTCCTGGTGGCTCAGTCGGCTAAGGGTCTGACTTTGGCTCAGGTCATGATGTCAGTTTCATGAGTTCAAGTCCCACATTGGGCTCTCTGCTGACAGCTCAGAGAGCTTAGGACTCTCTCTCTCTCTCTCTCTCTCTGCCCCTTCCCCATTCACACTCTCTCTGTGGCTTTCAAAAATAAATAAATAAACTTTAAAAATAAAATGAAAAATGTTTTTGTTCATTGAGGATAGTTATAATAGCTGCTTTAAAATCCTTATTAGTTTAGTTGCAATGTCCGGTCGTTTTGGGGTCAGACTCAATTGGTTTTATCTTGATACATTTTCCTGGTTCCTTGTATTTCATGTAAATTTCGAATCTCTTACGGACACTGAGTGTTTGTAGATTCTTAATTTGTTTTCTCTAATAAGCATTTGTTCCTTTGTTTTAGTGGGTGGTTTTGTAGGCTGGGCTTGAGCTATAAATTTTATCTTTTGTGTAAGTGACTGAATCCCAACTTTTTTTTTCTTTTAGCTAAGTTGCTTTGAACCTATTCAACATGCATAGTTCAGGGGTCAGCTAGAGTTGTAGATAGACTTTAGGGATATCTTCTCAAGGTTTTTTCCTTTTCAGGATTTCTCCATTTTCTCTTGCATTTCTGATTTCCTGGTTTCTGTTTTCTGATTTGGTGAGATACAAAAACTTTGGAGGTTTCCACCTGATTCATGCTGCTGATGTGTACACAATATGGAGTGTAATTACCCTAATTTTAAAATACTAAGGACCTTATATAGCTTTCTGTTCCCCCCTGCTTCAAGTATTTATGCACAACTCCTGTCTTGTCCTGCATTATGCCAAGATTCTTAGCTGTCTTCTGAAAGGGATTTGTCTAACTGAGTCCAGTCAGGTCTTCTACTATATTCAGAAATAGAGACCTATTTATTTAATCTCTTTTCTTGGACAGTAGGCTGTTTCAGGAGCTTTCCCTTGACCTTCATCAATATGATAACTCTTACCTTGTAGGTCAAAGAACAAGATGATATTTCTGACAACCATCAAGTATGTCTACTACATTATGTATTTGAGAAGAGAGAAAGGACCACCAGATGGTTCTATGGACCTAGTGGATCCACTGTGAGCTAAATAAGAACCCAAACTCCATTTATAGCCTAAACCTATATGCCTCCATTTATAGCTTAAACCTATATGCCTCACTTTTAAGGGAGGGGGCATGTAAAATATTCCAGTTCTCCAATATTAATGCCACCTCAAATGTGTCTCCTAGTCTGGAATATCTGAGTATTCCCCTATATCCAATGTATCGTAGTGCAAGTAAATGGCCATGAGTCTCACTGGGGAAGAAATGGAAGAATTATTACTATATATATATATATATATATATATATATATATATATATATATATATATATATATGCTGTGCTGTGGCAGGATCCCTTTTATTTAGTCTTTACACATGTTCCACATCTGAAAACTGGCTCAGGTCTGGGGAAAGAGTTTTTAGAGCATATTCCCTCAGACTTTTGATGTTCTATCTTTGTTTTTTGTATTGGCCATGTTTTGTCAATCTCAGCACTATTGCTGTTACAAGTCAAATAATTGGTTGTTATGGGGAGTTGTCCTGTACATTGCGCGATGTTAAGCTGCTTCTTCGCCCTCTATCTACTGGATACGAGAACACCTGCTAAGTTGTGACAGCCAAAAATATTTCCAGACATTTCCAAATGTCCCCTGGGTGGAGATGGAGGTATCAACATTGTTCTTTATTGAGAAATATTGGTACAAATGAATCAAAAATACGCTTGCTAACTGTGCTTCTATCTTGCTCTTAGGAAGTTCAATTTCTTTTTTTTTCTTTCTTTTTCTTTTTCTTTTTCTTTTATTTTAGAGACAGCACATGAGCAGGGGAGAGGAACAGAGGGAGACAGAGAGAGACAGAGAGAGAGAATCGTAAGCAGGCCCCACACTCAGTGCAGAGCCCAACATGGGGCCTAATCCATGACCCTGGGATCATGATTTGAACCAAAGTCAAGAGTCAGATGCTCAACAAACTGAGCCACCCAGGCATCCCAGAAATTCAGTTTCTCTCAAGCATTTTCATAATTCCTTTCAAGTCAGATAACCTAGCTGACACTGTTTCTTTGTCTGCTTATTAAAATAATTTTACTTCTCTTGCTTTTGACTATAAAATGCCATAATCCCCCCCCATTATATTTGAGATACTATCATCACCATTTCAGTTAGAAAGCCCCCACTAGCATCAGACTGTCTCCCAGAGTCCTTGCCATCATGTAAAATGTTTTGTTCAATTGGCAAACTCGTCTTTGTCAAACTTCTACTCTCTTTTCTCCATTACCATAAGGATGAATCCCCTAGTCCCACAACTCCTGCTCCTGCACAGTGACTAGTTCCTGCAACTTCATTGGCATACATTCCCTTTTGTTCCTTAGCCAGCCCAGCATTTCTGCCTTTTGGTTATGCTGAGGTTTTACTTTAATCATGGGTCTAGTGGCCAGAAGGGGAAATGGAGGTAGATTCTGAGAGAATGGGCAGGTTGGCTTATGAGGCAAAATCCCCTGTGTCACCGTGAGGTGAGAAGTAACCTTTAAAAAGGAGAAATGGGCCACTTGTCCATACTCAGATGGGTCAGGTGAGTTTCCCCTTTTGCTACCGAAGATATGAGTGTCTTTGTATATTCAAAATGGCTCTCTGACACTAGACTTCACCTTACATTCTTGATCACCTATTCTGAACTTTATATTGTCTGTCTTCAATGTGTAGGTAACTCTCAATGGCCAACATCAATTCCATAATTGTATAGTATAATTAATGTTTTCTCCATAGTTCTCAAACTTCTGAGATATCACAATAGCCAGTATTCTCCCTTCTAACCACTTCCTGTCTCAGTTTACCACAAAGGAGTTTTAACAACTGCATCACTATAGCTTGCCTGGCTGATCAGTATTCCACACTATTACTAAGATTGGAATCCCTACCACCAGTCAGTTCATGATCCAACTCCAAAAAACCCACGTTAGAATTGCTTTCCTAGTACCAAACTGTCTTATGAGGGGTCTCTAGGAAATAGACTCCCAGATGGAAATTTCTGTAATGATGGTTTATCATGGGGTGCTTTGGTTAACAATACCAGTAAGGTGGGGCGCCTGAGTGGCTCAGTCGGTCAAGTGTCCTACTTCAGCTGAGGTCATGATCTCACGGTTCGTGAGTTCGAGCCCCGTGTCAGGCTCTGTGCTGACAGCTCAGAGCCTGGAGCCCGCTTCGGATTCTGTGTATCCCTCTGTCTGCCCCTCCGCTGCTTGCACTGTGTCTCTCGCATTGTCTCAAAAATAAATAAACATTTAAAAAAATTAAAAAAAACAACAATACCAGTAAGGAAATGAGGGATACAGAAGTGGGAAGGAGTAGTCAGCCTGCAATACCATTATAGCACAGGTGTCAGATGATCCTGTGGGAAATTCTGGACATAGAACGCACCATCAGGATTTTCCACCATATTGAAGGAAGGGTACTGAATCTTCATATGAATACCCCCCTCGCATCAATTAATCATTGTATCTTCTCTGTCCAGGACAGTGTATTACTTTGGATGAGTTATCCTCCTATGACTATACTGTAGGGGAATCAATGTCCCAGTTCTAAAGGAGGATTAAGACTGCACACAACAACATCCACTATAGCCTTCTTCTAGAATCTCTGTTTTATATGGAATATCAACTTCAACACTTCCATATCACTTCCACACAATGTTTGGTCTTCTGATTGTACTTAGTGCTGATGATATTAGCATTTTCTTCAATGATACTTAAAAAAAGACTTGCTTAACATTTAGTGCTTTTAGCACCTAGTTCTAAGCTCAAATGGAAATTCTCTTTTATATATGGAAGCAATCTTCTTAATGATTACCCTTACTTTTTCTGAACACAGGTGAGCTTTATTCAGCAAACTGTACAGTTGTAAGTACATGTCCACTAAGGATTAGAAAAAAATATCAGATGGGGTGAGCACCACCCACCCAGATCTCCCTTCATGAAAAGATCTTTTTTGCTCCAGTTGCTCTGAGTGCTGTTGACAATTAGCCTTCGGCTCTCAATGTCTCCAGGACTGCCTTCGCTACAGAAAGCTGCCTTTTCCGGGGTCATGCTCTTCCCGATATAGAAGTAAAGACCCACCATGTTAGCTCTGATTGGACAGCTCTGATTTCCATTATAGTTGCAGAACTCTGGACACTTATTCGAAGTTGCCTTTCAGTCTCTGTCACACGTTGGCTTCCTTATCTTTTCAATTTTGCTTCTTTCTCTCCTATTCCACAAGTGTTGATTCCAAGAGCACTTCTAGATAAACATCCTGCACACTAAGCAGTTTCTCAGAAAACTAAGCAGTTTCTCAGGTCTGCATCCTGAGGTACTTGAGATACTAAAGTGTGACATGAGGTGAACTTATTTGTATATATATTTAAAACACTGAAGTCACTGCTTATATCTCTTTTGTATCTGAGTAGAGTAGTCATTTGGAACTCTTACTATTTATAGGACAATTAGTAGCCTGTTGCCTAAGTTGGTTACTTTATAAATTTCTGTGAAAGTGCTAACTCTGTCTCTTTTTCGTTCTCATTCTCTTATATACTGGGGAGAATATGAAACAGAGCAAGACAAAATAAGACAACTTTGTGTGATGCTATTTTACTATATTAATAAAATTGGATCTTCAATAATGTAAAAATTTGAGCATTTTACTAAAATACAACATGCTTACTCACTTTTAAATTGTTTTGCGGTTCCTTTATATATATTACCTTCATAACACACTGGCTAAACAAATTCATGTTTTTAAATCTGTTTTCAAATACTGTTTTGAACGCCTAGCTGAATATGGAAAATTAGGAAAAAACTTATGCTTTAGGGGTTGATTATTGGGCCAAACTGAGCTAATGGCTTAAATTCCCTCCCTTCATTCCCCAGGACTAAGACTAGCTTGCTTGCTTGCTTGCCTGCTTGCTTGCCTGCCTGCTTGCTTTCTCATTCATTCATTCATTCATTCATTCATTCATTCATGTCTTTAGATGCTCTTAAATCCAACATGTTATGAGACTGCCTTTTATAAATAAAAAATGGAGAGTAACCTAACCCTGTACCACCTTGTTTTATGAAAATGCCTTTGCCTTAGACATGATCCTTTTGATACATGGGAGCCCCTCAGAAGGGTATACTTTGGGAAAACGAGAATGCTCCCTTGTACAGACAGTCCTCAACCTATGGTTTTTCAACTTTCCAATGGTGTAAAAGTGATATGTTCTCAGTAGAAACCGTACTTAGAATTTTGAATTTGGATCTTTTGCCTGGCTAGTGATATGCAGCCTGGCACCCTCTTGTGATGTGAGGCAGGGGCGGTGAGCCACGGCTGGCTGTCAGCCATGCTACCAAGAGAGTCAATAACTGATTCGGTTACAACCACTCTGTACTCGTACAGCCATTCTGGCTTTCGCTTTCAGTGCAGTATTCATTAAATTACGTGAGTTATTCAAAACTCTATTATAAAATACGTTTTGTGTTAGATAATTTTGCCCAAGTGTAGACTATTGTAAGTATTTTGAGCATGTTTAAAGTAGACTGGGATAACCTATGATGTTTGGTGTATTAGATGTCTTGAAGGCATTTTTGGCTTGCAGTATTTTCAACTTATGATGGGTTTATCAGGATAGAACCCCAGTGTAAGTTTGTGGAAGATGTGTAGTTATGAATAAAAACCAACATGTAACCCTCTGACTCCCAAAGTGTAGCTCCAATGGCTGCCTTCTAACTATAAATTAAATTTATTTGTAATATAGTAACCAGTAGATATACTAGCTTCAGGGGAACACCGTGTGCCAGTGTGACCTCTTGTCTCCTTACCTGGGCATTTTCAAACTAGGATATTTTCTTTAAGGAGAAAATATGAGAAATATGGTTCTATGGAAATTTAGCATTCATATTATTGAACAAGCCCCTTTGAATTACCCATAATGGCTACCATGGACCTATTATTTATTACATAGTAGATATTATTTACCCCATTTACTAGTCTTACCTTGATGACAATCATCAAAGGTAAGTATTATATATTTCCTCACATACGTTTCATAGTTAGGAAAGCCTGAGGTCACACTGTTAGTAAATGAAACTACCAGAATTTGAACCTAAGACTGTCAGCATCTGTCTGACATTTATTAGGTGCCTATGCTGCATCTGCATTATTCTTTTATGTTTATATTTTTCAAGTCGTTAGTTCAGCTAGTTAGTTCATTCAAATAACTCTTTACTGAATTCCTGTGATGACCAGGTAAGTTTGTCCCTGAAGTTTCAGTAGTGAACACAGAAAAAAATGTCCTTGAGCTCAGGAGCTTATATGAATTTGAAGAGAGAGAAAACAGTTAAATAAATATTTACTATGCCAAACGATGATAACTACTATGGAAACAAAATAAAGCCAGGGATTAGAGAGTCCTCAAAACTGTCCAACATGGCTAAAGTTATCTGTATGTCTTCTATTTGAGACACTGAACGGTTAAGCATCTTACCCAGTGTTAGTGAGAGCTTAGAAATGACCAGTAAGATCAGATTCTTTGTGTAGTGCCAGAATCTGTGAGTTTGCCAGTATCATGCTCATTCTCTATTTCTCATTTTGCATCTCCCTTATTCCTTTGTGCTTCTGCAGTCCCTGTCAGAACTTTCACTCAAACATAGACTTGTCCTCTTTGCTCCCTGACAAGAAAGCATGAAGGTAAAGTGCCTCCTGTGGGTAGGTGCAAAAGAGAGGTAGGAAAAGAAGGGGCATCTCAGAGCTACACCTCGTATGAAGAAAAGTTTTATAGCATAGCGAGCTTGCTTTCAAAGTGTCTCCCACCCCCTGCAAGTGTTGTCTTCTTTTGAGTTCTTATCATGGCTGCTTAGGGAGCTATCCTATCCTCTTTCTTTCTTGCTTGCTTGCTTGCTTTCCTCTTCTCTCAGTACTCCTTTCTATATTGCTTTGCAAAGTTATAAAATTTTTCAGTTTAAGGTGTTAAAATATGAAATGGCTTAATGCAATAGAACACCAAGATAGACTTGTGATTTATCTAGTTGTCTTCAGGGTTCACCATCTGAATGGATACATAGAAGGATTCCTTCAGACATATAGGCAAGTCATGGTTTTGTTGGGAAATAACTGATTTCAGGCAAGCACATGATGGTAGCAGTATAATTGGCTTGTGTGGGAGCCCTGAATGAAAAGTATTTAACCATTCAGTAGTATCAAAGTTTTCTTTTGTGTCTTGATGCAATTATGCCTTGCTTGAAATGCTTTGCCTTCTGTTCTCCACATAGTAAATTCTAGTTCTTCAAGATCTGGGACAGATTACATAATCCTTCTCTGTATGTTTCAGAATTTAGCACACTGTATTATAATTACTTTTTTAACTATCAGAGTTCTGTTTTAAGTTAATTTATACATATATTTATATCTATTGATATTTACATCTATCTGTATCTCTATGCAATGCCTAGCTTAATCTGTGACGTCAATAAAAAAATAAAATTTTGAAATTATGTGAGATCTTTCTTTCTCAACATTTCTCTTATTTTTTCTTATTTTTCTTTTCTTATTATCTTTTATTCTTTCTCTTATTTTGCAGTTATTTTTATTTACTTTTAACTTTGATTTTGAAAGTAGTGTTATATTTTGTGCTTATATTATTTTATTTTTTTTAAAGTTTATGTGTTTTTGAGAGAGAGAGAGAAAGAAAGCATGAGCAGGGGAAGGATAGGAAGAGAGGGGGACAGTGGATCTGAAGCGGGCTAAATGCCTGATGCCGGCCTCGAAGTCACGAACCGTGGGATCATGACCTCAGCTGAAATTAGATGCTCAACTGACTAAGCCACCCAGGTGCTCCTGTATTTATATTATTTTCTCTCAATATTATGCTAAATTTACTCATGTTGGTGTGCTTCTTTACAGGAATTTAGCCACGTTGCTAACATTTATGGAATACCATTTGTATTTAAGATATTATTCTTAAAGAAGGTATAAATATAGTTCCCCACTTTTAATATCTGGTTAACAGAATCAGGAAACTAAAAATACTCATTTCCCTAAAGGCAAGGTTTATTGTTATCAGTGTTGGCATCTGTTTTCAGACTCATTCTTTGAAGCAAGAAATTACGTTTTAATTGACACGATTATTAACCATGTGCAAACGAAAATGCTATCAATTTCTGAAATGTGCTTGAATTTCACTTTATTGATCACTTAAACTCCTACTGATTATAAGAGCAATCAGAGTTTGATACTAAGTGATTTTGCAAAATCTTTCCTTTCTGTTACAGAAGCTAAATGAAAATCATAAACCCATTTATCGATTCTTTGACTAATTCCTGCTGTGACAAAATGATATGTACCAAATGTAGGCATATGGTTCTTTGGGATTTCTCATTCTGTTCCAATATGTTCATAGGCAAGTTGACAATGGGATATTTTGATGTTCTGTGACTTATGCGAGGTTTGTGTGTGGGATGCCCCTAAAATAGTGATACTGCTCCTGATAAATATTGGTGAATTAATGTTATTGCAGAAGTGGGAACTCAAATGAGTATTTTAGGGAGGGTAACAATCATTTTCTGATTTACCTCTCCCTCAGATCCAGGGCTCTTCGACATTACACCCGTGTAACTAGAAGCTGAGTTCCAAGTCAAAACACCTTTACCATAGCTTCCCGTTCTGCTGGTACTAACTGTGTAAGCCTGAGAAAACCTCTTAACACCTCTTCAAATTTTAGTTTCGCCATCTGTAAAGTGGGCATGGCACTATTTATCTTGGGGGCTCTTTGAAAATCAAATGCAATAATTCATGTTGAGGTATTTTCTAAAGTATAAAGAACAATATAAGGATAGCATTGAAACCTTACACCCTCTTTATTAACTAAAATTAAATACATTATGATGGATCTCTATCCAGTGTAAAGGGACAGGATACACAGCCTAGCTGAACTATGTTCTTATATTTTCTTACACTCTCCTGGAGCTAATCATGTTACATTCATACAGATATTCAAGATGTACTTGACAGATTTTTAGACTAAATGTAGTTGTTAAGATTCTTTTTCCTGTTTAAAATTCTACTTTTATCACTTCAGAAATGTCATCATAAGAACACATGCTGACAGATGATTGAGGGTTCTACTCTGAAGCAATGTAGAAAGCAAATGCATTCTTGAGGGAAAAGTAAATTAGAAATATTGGATTCATTAGAAGGCACATAAGCTTTTGTGATCTGTCTGTTAGCAACACCTGTCTTACCCAGAGAGATTTGATTTATCAGAACCATCACATCAATGAATTCAGAAGCAAGAAATATTAAAATGCACATTGAAGTTAGAAAAAATCCACTCTGGTATAGAGGAAATGAGGTTACTAACATGATCTTGAGCCATAAAAAAGAACGGAAAGGATTCGGAAAACAGTGTGTAGTGATACCAAAGTTCCTTGGGCATAATACTTTTAAAGTCAAAAGCATCTATTTTAAAATAAATATGAAGTAGCATGCATTTCTTATCTAACTTTACTGAGGTCAAAGCAAAGGAACATATCTAAAGTAGGACGCCACACACACACACACACACACACACGCAAAACAAATATAAGACTATCTCCAACATTCTAGGCTCTGCTGCCTCATTACATGTATTCAAATAAAGATGAAATACTGCTGCCTCATTACATGTATTCAAATAAAGATGCTATGAAATCTATAGCAGGAATCTAGAGTCAGCGATATTAAGTCATCTTTGGTTTGGTAACCACCCAAACTGGGAATTCCTCTCAGTAAGAGAGTGGTCCCTTAAATGCTCTCAGTTAAGCAACTGAATTTAAAAGTTTTGTTCAACACTATCACAAAGCTGGAAAATCTACAATGTAAATATTACATTTTTAATATGTCAATATTAAAAAAACACAGTACTGCACAAACAATTGGCCAAACAAGGAATCAAATGGCAAACCAAAATATGTCTCAAAACAAAACACAATATTCCAAAATGTATGGGATGAAGCAAAAGCAGATGTTGGAGTGAAATCTATGTTATAAATGCTTGTGTTCAGAAAACCGTTCAAAATACAACATTATACCGCAAGGAACTAGAAAAGGAAGCTTAGCACAAATTTAGTAGAGGAAGGAAATAACAAAGAAAAATCATAAATAATAAAATTGAGACCAGAATAAGCAATAACATAACATTGAGAGTAATGTTTTTCAAAAAAAAATCAAAACTGACAATGCTTTAACTACGTTAACTAAGAAAAAAGAAAGAAGACCCAAAAGCCAAAATGAGAAATGGAAGAAAAAAAACAATACAACAGATAACCACAGAAATGCATAGCATGATAACAGATTAATATAAACAATTATATATCAACAAATCAGATAACTTGAACCATAAAAAAGATAATCCCTAAAAATGCATGATACCATGACTGAATTATGAATCCTGAGTTTAAGAAATAAGAAATCTTCTTAGACCAATGACAAGAAGGAAAATTGTAGTAGGAATCAGAAATCTATCAACACAGTAAAGCCCAAGACCATGTGGTTTCATTAGTGAATTCTACCAAGCATTAAAAAAAAAATTATTAATGACAATCTTTATCAAAATCTTACAAGTAAGTTGGGAAATATTCTTGGTATGATCTTAGTCTTCTTGCATTTGTAATATTTGTTATGTCTCTTTTTATGTGATTTAACCAGGGGATTCCTCTGTGTGTACTTGAAGAAAATGTGTGTTCTATTTTTCTTGGATGGAATGTTTTATATATATCTTTTAGAACCATATATTCTGAATTATGCTTCAAGTGAAAAATGTTCTTATTGAAAAAAAAAAACTTTAACTGAGGGTACTCATTTAAAATAAAGCATATCAAAAAGGAGGTGGGTGGGGAAATGAGTGAAATAGATGAAGGGAATTAAGATTACACTTATCATAATGAGCACTGAGTAAAGTATAGAATTGTTGAGTCACTACATTGTACACCTGAAACAAATATAACTGTGTGTTAACTAGACTTGAATTAAAATTAAAAACTTAATAAATAAAAAATAAAGTTTTGTTATCAGTTCAGAAGACTTAAAGAACTGGAGAGAGCCATGTGTTTTTTTTTTTTAGTTTTTTTTTCTTCTGAGTTTTTATTTAAATTCAAGTTAGTTAATGTGTAGTGTAATATTGGTTAAGGGAGTAGAATTTAGTGATTAATCACTTACATACAACGCCAAGTGCTCAACACAACAAATGCCCTCCTTAATGTCCATAACGCATTTAGCCCATCCCCCCCCCCCCAACTTCCCTCCACCAACCCTCAGTTAGTTTTCTGTAGTTGAGTCTCTCCTTCCAGAATTGGTCCCTGCATAGTGAGATCCTTTAAGACATTGGGTTTTGAATCCCAGCCAAGCGCCTGGGAGGTGCTGGAGACTGTGGAGCAAGGCAAGCTGGCCCCACAGGCTACTCTGTGAGGGTCAACTGAATAGCATGCTTTGGGACACCCATCTGGGGAGGAGAAACAGGGTGTCGCCATGCTCCTCCCCATCAACAATACCAGGGAACAGAACAGCGGCCCCCAGTGGAGGCGGAATGCACTTACACCAAACCCCACCCCTCTGTGCCTGGTAACTGCTTATCTGCCAGAGTGAGATAGACACTGACTTTACACAGCCTCTCCTCCAGACCCGCACAGCCACCTTTCCCAGGCACCAACACCCAACTGTCTGGTGAGTTTGTATGTTAGCCAGCTTTGTTTGCTGGTTTGTTTCTTTAATTTTTTTTTCTTTTCTTTTCTTTCCTTCTCTTTTCCCTTCTTTATCTTTCTACTCACCTCTTTTTTCTTCCCTCTTTGGAATCATCCTCATAGTGTCTGATTTGAGTTTTGGTTGATTATATATATATAATCTTTGTCTTTGTTCCTCTATTCTGGTTGGTTGTTTAATTAGGAATTTTTACTCTATTCTTTTTACACTATTTTCTGTATCTCTTTCTTTATTTTCCTCTCTCTCTTTCTGGATTAAGCCCTGTAGTTTCTTTCATCCTCTGCCTGGTCTTTTTTTCTGCCCCTGTCATTTCTCTCTTTGTTTGGGATAAGGTTTCTTTCCCCCCTCCTCTCTCTTTTTCCAGGGTTACTTCAACAAAAAAATCAAAGAACACTTGGTGGAAGATCCAATCCACCACTACAAGTAGCGAGACAAAGCAGCCAAAGACACAACAGAGTGCGTGTAACACACTCCAAAACCATTTCCTGAAGTGCCAGGTCATGGACAGTATATGACCTCTTTTTAACATAGTAGTACTCACAGGTGCAGGACACATAACAAGTTATTTAAACATGTAAATGACAGAAAACTCGCCGAAATGATGAAACGGAAGAATTCTCATCAAAAGAAATTCCAGGAAGAAATGACAGCCAGAAAATTGCTCATCACAGATATAAGCAGTATATATGATCAAGAATTTAGAATAATAGTCATAAGACTAATAGCTGGGCTTGAAAAAAGCACAGAAGACAGCAGACAACTGTCGCAGCAGAGAACAAGGACATAAGAAATAGTCACGATGGGTTAAGAAATGCTGTCATGAGTTGCAAAATAAACTAGATGCAGCGATGTCAAGAATGGGAGAAACAGAGGAGAGAATAGGGGAAATAGAAGATAAAATTATGGAAAATGAAGAAAATGAGAAAGGGAGAGAAATTACTAGGCCATGAGGGGGAAAATTAGAGACCTAAGTGATTCAATGAAAAAAAAATATCCCTATCATAGGAGTTCCAGAAGAGGAAGAAAGAGAGAAAGGGGCAGGAGGTTTATTTGAACAAATTAGAGCTGAGAACTTCCCCAATATGCAAGAGGAAATAGGCATCCATATCCAGAAGGCACAGAGAACTCCCTTCAACATCAACAACTACAGGTCAACACCACAACATATCATAGTGAAACTGGCAAAATATAAAGATAAAGAGAGAATCCTGAAAGCATCTAGGGACAAACAGGCCTTAACCTACAAGGATAGACACATAAGGGTTGTAGCGGACTCATCTGCTGAAACTTGGCAGGCCAGAAGGGAGTGGCAGGAAATAATCAATGTGCTGAATAAGAAAAATATGCAGCCAAAAATCCTTTATCCAGCAAGACTGTCATTCAGCATAGGAGAGATAAAGGCTTTCCCAGACAAACAAAAACTAAAAGAGTTCATGACCACTAACCCAGCCCCACAGGAGTTCCTAAGGGCGTCTCTGTGAGTGGAAAGCAGCAAAGACTACAAAGGTCCAGAGACATCACCACAAGCACAAAACTTAAAGATAACACAATGATACTAAATCCTATCTTTCAATAATCACTCTGAATGTAAATGGACTAAATGCCCCAATCAAAAGAATGGGTATCAGAATGGATAAAAAACCAAGATCCATCTATATGCTGCCTACAAGAGACTCATTTTAGACCTGGGGACACTGCAGACTGAAAGTGAAGGCATGAAGAACCATACATCATGCTACTGGATGTCAGAAGGAAGCCAGAGTAGCCATACTTATATCAGACAAACTCGATTTTAAACTAAAGGCTGTAACAAGAGATGAAGAAAAACATTGTATCACAATTAAGCGGTCTATTCATCAAGAAGAGCTAACAATTGTAAATGTTTATGCCCCCAACATGAAAACCCAAATCTATGAATCAATTAATCACAAACATTAATGAATGTATAGATAACAATACCATGATTGAACATACCTTAACATCATAAAACCATATATGAAAGGTCCACAGCTAATATCATCCTCAATGGGGAAAAACTTAGAGCTTCCGCCCTGAGATCAGGAAGTTGACAGGGATGTCCACTCTTACCACTTCCGCAGCATTGGAAGTCTTAGCCTCAGCAACCAGAGAACAAAATGAAATAAAATTGTCAATCCAAATTGACAAAGAAGTCAAACTTTCACTTTTCACAGATGACATGATACTCTACATGGAAAACCCAAAGACTCTGCCAAAATACTGCTAGAAATGATACATGAATTCACCAAAGTTGTGGGATATAAAATCAATGTACAGAAATTGGTTGCATTTCTATACACCTATAATGAAGCAGCAGAAAGAGATATAAAGGAATCAATCCCATTTATAATTGCACCAAAACCTATAAAATACCTAGGAATAAACCTAACCAAAGAGGTATAAGATCTTTATGCTGAAACCTGTAGAAAGCTTTTGAAAGAAATTGAAGAAGATGCAAAGAAATGGAAAAAGATTCCATGCTCCTGGATAGGAAGAACAAATATTGTTAAAATGTTGATACTACCCAAAGCAATCTACACATTCAATGCAATCCCAATCAAAATAGCACCAGCATTCTTCACAGAGCCAGAACAAACAATCCTGACCTGAAATTTGTATGGAACCACAAAAGACCTTGAATAACCAAAATAATGAGGAAAAAGAAAACCAAAGCCAGAGGCATTACAATCCCAGATGTTAGCCTGTATAACAAAGCTGCAATCATCAAGACAGTATGGTATAGACACAAACACAGACACATAGATCAATTGAATAGAATAGAGAACCCAGAAATGGACCCACAAATGTATGGCCAACTAATCTTTGACAAAGCAGGAAAGAGTATCCAATGGAATAGCAGTCTTTTTGGCAAATGGTGCTGGGAGAATTGGATAGCAACATGCAGAAGAATGAAACTGGACCACCTTCTTAAACCATACACAAAAATAAATTAAAAATAGATGAAATACCTAAATGTGAGACAGGAAACCATCAAAATACTAGAGGAGAAAACAGGCAACAACCTCTTTGACCTCAACCACAGAAACTTCTTACATGACATGTCTGCAAAGGCAAGGGACATAAAAGCAAAAATGAACTACTAGGACTTCATCAAGATAAAAAGCTTCTGCACAGCAAACATTCAACAAAACTAAAAGGCAACCAACAGAATAGGAGAAGATATTTGCAAATGGCATATCAAAGGTTAGTATCAAAAATCTATAAAGAACTTACCAAACAGCCAAAAAACAAATAACCCAGTTAAGAAATGGGAAAAACACATGAATAGACACCTTTCCAAAGAAGACATCCAAATGGCTGACACATGAAAAGATGTTCAATATCACTCATTATTAGGGAAATACAATTGAAAACCACATTGAGAAACCACCTCACACCAGTCAGAATGGCTAAAATTAACAACTCAGGAAACCACAGATGTTAGCAAGGATGTGGAGAAAGGGGAACACTTTTGCACTGTTGGTAGGAATGCAAACTCGTACAGCCACTTTGGAAAACAGTGTGGAGGTTCTTCAAAAAATTAAAAGTAGAATTAACCTATGACCCAACAATAGCACTACTAGGATACAGTAGTGCTGATTCTCAGGGATACATGTACCTCAAAGTTTATAGCACCAGTATCAACAATAGCTAAATTATGGAAAGAGCCCCAATGTTTATCAACTGATGAATGGATAAAGAAGAGGTGGTTTATATATACAATGGAATACTATTCAGTGATGAAAAAGAATGAAATCTTGCCATTTGCAGCAATGTGGATAGAACTGGAGGGTATTGTGCTAAGTGAAATAGTCAGAAAAAGACAGATATCATATGTTTCCAGTCATATGTGAAAGTTTAGAAACCTAACAGAAGACCATGCGGGAAAGGAAGGAAAAAAAAAACAATGGTTACAAACAGAGAGGGAGACAAACCATAAGAGACTCTTAAATACAGAGAACAAACTGAGGGTTGATGAGGGTGGTGGGGCAGGGGGATGGTTAAAATGGCTGATGGGCATTGAGGAGGGCACTATGTTGTTTTATGTAAGTGATGAATCATGGGAATCTATTCCCAAAGCCAGGAGTACACTGTATACACTGTGTTAGCTAACTTGACAATAAAAGAGTGTCTTATGGTTTGCTTCTCTCTCTCTCTTTTTACCTTATTTTATTTTTTGTTCCCTTCCCCTATGTTCACCTGTTTTGTTTCTTAAATTCCACATATGAGTGAAGTCATATATTTGTCTTTCTCTGACTGACTTATTTCACTTAGCATAATACACTCTAGTTCCATCCACATCATTGCAAATGGCAAGATTTCACTCTTTTTGATGGGTGAGTAATATTACATTCTATATATGTATATGTGTGTGTATGTGTGTGTGTGTGTGTGTGTGTGTGTGTGTATACACTCATACACACACACATACACACACATACACACCCCACATCTTCTTTACCCATTCATCAGTCGATGGATATTTGGGCTTTCTCCATAATTTGGCTATTGTTGACAGTGCTTCTATACACATTGGGGTGCATGTGTCCCTTTGAATCATCATTTTGTACTTTGGATAAATACCTACTGGTGCAATTGCTGGATCATAGAGTTTTATTTTTAGTTTCTTGAGGAGCCTCCATAGTGTTCTCTGTAATGGGTGCACTAGTTTGCATTTACACCAACAGTGCAAGAGTGTTCCCCTTTCTCTGCATCCTTGCCAACACCTGTTGTTTCTTGTGTTGTTAATTTTTGCCATTCTGACAGGTGTGAGTTGGTATCTCATCATGGTATTGATTTGTATTTCCCTAATGATGGGCCATACTGAGTATCTTTTCATGTGTCTTAGCCATCTGGATGTCTTCTTTGGAAAAGTGTCTATTCATGTCTTTTTCCCATTTCTTAACTGGGTTATTTGTTTTGTGGGTGTTGAGTTTATAAGTTCCTTATAGAGTTCGGATACTAAACCTTTATCAGATGTGCCTCCCATTATTAAATATCTTCTCCCATTCTGAATGCTGCCTTTAGTTTTGTTGAATGTTTCCTTTGCTGTGCAGAGTTTTTTACCTTGATGAATTCCCAATAGTTCATGTTTGCCCTTGTTTCCCTTGCCTTTGGTAAAGTGTTTAGTAAGAAGTTGCTGTGGCCAAGGCCGAAGAAGTTGCTGCCTGTGTTCTAAGGCTTTGATGGTTTGTCTCAAATTTGTCTTTCATCCATTTTTAATTTATATTTGTGTATGGTGTAAGAAAGTGGTCCAGTTTCATTCTTCTGCATGTAGCTTTCCCATTTTCCCAACACCATTTGTTGAAAAACTGTCTTTTTTCCATTGGATACTCTTTCCTGCTTTGTCAAAGATTGGTTGGCCATACATTTGTGGGTCCATTTCTGGGTTCTCTGTTCTGTTTTTCTGCCAATACCATACTGTCTTGATAGTTACACCTTTGTAATACAGCTTGAAGTCTGGAATTGTGATGCCTCCCATTTCTTTTTCTTTTTAAACATTACTTTGATTTTTCAGTTTTTTCTTGTTCCATACAAGTTTCATAACTATTTGTTATAGCTCTCTGAAAAATACTGGTGTTATTTTGATAAGTATTGCTTCAGGGGAATTCTACCAAACATTTAAATAAGAGTTATTGCCTGTTCTTCTGAAACTGTTTCAGAAATAGAAATGGAAGGAAAACTTAGAAACTCATTTTATGAGGCCAGCATTATCTTGATTCCAAAACCAAAGACCCCACTAAAACAGAGAACTACAGAGCAATATCCCTGATGAACATGGATGCAAAAATTCTCAAGATACTAGCAAATCAAATCTAACAGTGCATTAAAATAATTATTCACCACGATCAAGTGGGATTTATTCCTGGGCTGTAGGACTGGTTCAGTATCTGCAAATCAATCAATATAAAATACCAAATGAATAAAAGAAAGGATAAGAACCATATGATCACATGCAAAAAAAAATTGACAAAATACTGCATCCTTTCTTGATAAAACCCTTAAGAATGTGGGGATAGAAGGGAATACCTCAACATCAGAAAGGCCACATACAAAAGACCCACATCTAATGTCATCCTTAATAGGGAAAAACTGAGGGTTTTTCCCCTAAAGTCACCAACACAAAAGGGATGTCTGCTCTCACCACTGTTGTTCTGGAAGTGTTAGCCTCAGCAATCAGACAACAAAAACAAATAAAAGGCATCCATATCGGCAAGAAGTCAAACTTTCACTATTTGGAGATGACGTCATTCTCTATGTAGAAAACCCAAGTCTCCACCAAAAACTTCTAGGATTAATACATGAACTCAACAAAGTTGCAGGATATAAAATCAATGTACAGAAATCTGTTACATATCTTTACACCAATAATGAAGCAGCAGAAAGAGAAACCAAAGAATTGATCCCATTTACAACCGCACCAAAACCTGTAAGACAAACCTAGGAATAAACTCAACCAAAAAGGCAAACGATCTGTACTCTGAAAACTATACAGTACCTATGTAAGAAATTAAAGACACAAAGAAATGGAAAAACCTTCCATTCTCATGGATTGGAAGAGAAAATATTGTTAAAATGTCTATACTAGTATTTCTTGTCTTGAAATATACATAGCAATACAGCTTAAAGGAATAAGGATACTTAACATGTAAAGTTGATTGATGATTGCTCATAGTCACGGGCAACATTAACTGGAACACCTGGAGTCTGTCTTATTCAACTTTATTGTGGGGGAAAAAAAAACCGGATGAGGTAAAATTCGCAAAATATGTTGTCAGGTTAAAGTTTACACTACAGTTCACAAATAAGTTTTTGACAGTACCTGCACCAATAAGCAATGTGGAAAGTCCAAAAACAGTTTTAAAATATTATCAATGTATAATGTCCTGGGATCTATAAAAAAACACCTTATCATTTGGATAGTGTTGACCTTAAGGTATAATATGCTATGCCCACACCTGGTAAATACATCAAGGAAGCAGTATCTGGAATCCACTAGGTTTAGAGGTCGCCAGATCTCTTTCACTGTAAGATACAGAATTATAAGAGGGACATTCCACACTTTAACTGAGCACAGAAGGCGCTACCTAGAGGGTCAGTCTCCTCTTGAGGACTACCAAGAAGATCATTGAAAAAAAATAGGAAAAATAAATACGAAAAAAGTAAGTGGTAGTTTGTAAGTGGATACTTGACTGAGAAATGTATCTATTTTGGTGCTATGAATATGCTAACTTGAAAATTTCTGAAGTTCTATAGGCCCATTGCTTCTCATGCTTTTTCTGATAAAGTCAGATAAGTTAATAAATCATTTCATGATATATCTGTGTTGCTTTATTGATTTGGCTCAGCTGTTGAAATTATTGTATTGAAGAAAGTATGATCTGAGCAAATTGAAATGGACTCTCTCAGTAGTCTGCGTGATTCCCTACAGTAGTGGGGCAATCCAAAAGGGAGATAGAACCTTGAATCAACACTTTATATCCCATTTTCTAAATTTCATGCCCAGAAGAGAATTGGTTTTCCATAAAGCTTTGTTTTAATACATTTCAAAACAAATGAAGCTTTCACTTAATATGTAATAGAAAAAATAGAAAATAATAATATATAATTAAAAAATAGAAAAAATAGAAAATAGATGTGGCTGTGATAATGCAGATATGGAGCATGGACAATAACTAATGCAGACTTTACTATAAAGTATTATTACTAATTTATTATTACTGGGTTTCCTTAATAATGACAGTGATCAATGAAGATCTGATATACACAATTTCTCTAAGAAACCTTTCTGATCCCCCATCTAACTGAGATGGGATGCTTGCAAAAGTAGAGTTCGGTACCCTCTTACTGACTTCCTAAATCAGAATTCCTGTTGCTGGGGGTCTGAACTAATTACATTTTCTTCAAGCAAATATTAAATACATACTATAAAAGTAGTGAAATCCAGGGACACCTGGGTAGCTCAGTTGGTTAGGCGTCTGACCTTAGCTCAGGTCATGATCTTTCAGTTTGTGAGTTCAAGCCCCGGGTCTGGCTCTGTGCTGACAGTTTGAAGCCTGAACCCTGCTTCTGATTCTGTGTCTCCCTCTCTCTCTGCCCCTCTACCACTCATGGTCTGTCTCTCTCTCTCTCTCTCTCTCAAAAATAAATAAATAAACATCAAAAAAATTTTTTTAAAAAATAGTGAACTCTGGTTGTTAGTTGTAGAGATTTTACAGAAAATTTCCTGGAATCAGTGATGATTACACTCAGACAAAAGTTATTAAGTATTAGTTTTAAAAAATTACAAACTGAGATCATACACATGGAAAGATGACAGAAAGAGTTCACAATGGAAGTATGGCTTGTAGGCACACCTCTGTAATCTCATTTTGAGGTCACCACGTGGTCAGAGACTGGAAAATCTTAAATAATATTTAAATAAGGAATTGCCAAGACTTTTATAATCATTAGGTTAAAAAATGTGTCTTAACAGCATAATATTGAAGTATATCAGGTAAAAACATTTTAGATTGTTTTCCCCAGGTCATGGGGAAGAGGACCTAAACATATACGCTCTGGCCTGATAATTGGGCTAAGTATAGGGACTAGATGTTTGGTCTTTTATTCTTTTCATCATTGCCATTCTTTTCTTAGCACATGATATTTCTTCATATATTAAACTTAAAAGCAGATAACTTCTGAGGGATGTCTGCTGTAAAATTTTCATCTGTCAGCACACTTAGGGAAAACATTTTCCTTTCTGCTATAAGGCAACATTTTAATGTGTACATGTACCGCATTTTCATACCCTGTCACCTAATTCCCAATTTGCATGATAACAACATCATAATAGCATAAAAGAGATATTAAGAAAAAATAACTTGAACTGCTTATGATTCCAAAATTGAAGAGATGCTATAAAAACACTGTTGACTGGAAAACAGCTCTATTATCCCCTTCAGGCAGGGTGGTGATGAAGGCTTAATGACTTATAAATACTAGAGCTTTCCAGTGAGGTTAGGTTTTGTTTCAGTTCTTCTTACCAAGGTCCCCTGTGATCTGTTGCACCACCTTCCAAAGGTGGTAGAAAGTTTTCAGTCCTTATAAAGGTTGTGGAAGTCTTGTTAGTTGGGGAACATTTATCCTAGTAGTAGAAGGAAGTTCCAGAGAGGTCTGTCTGTTGCCATCAACTTTTGGAAGTACCATGTAGATTTCCTATATACAATTATATACTCTTGAAGCACATTTTGCGTACATAATTTTCTAGCACCTGGGCCAGGGTCTTATCTCGTTCACGGGGATCCTCCTTTTGCCACTGTAGAATTCTCAGCCAACGCCTTTGATTCACTTGTTTAGGTAGGTGCAATACTTTTCGGATGAGTGAGTAGTGCCTGTTATGTATCAAGAAGAATTGGAAAAAACTATTTTTCCTTCTAATGCTCCTTGAGACTTGCAGTTGGTATCTCTCTTAAATGGAGAAAAGAAGCAGAATAAAGCTCACAGTATCCTCTCCACTTAATACAACTGAAAGCTCAAGGAGTCTGGAGCCCTCTGAGACAATCCTTGGCCTCCTAGTATTGACAAAAGCAAAGAATATCTGATGAAACTCCTGTTATACACAATTTTTGTAAGAAGCCTTTCTTATCCCCCATCTGAGATGGGGCACTTGCAAATGCAGATTGCAGTATCCTCTTAACGACTTGCTAAATCAGAACTCCTATTGCTGGGGCTTTGATATGGGGCATCCTAGGTGATCTTGTTAAGAACACTAAAGTTTAAGAAGCACTTATTTGAGACTGGTATCAAATTATAGCTGCCGTCCGTATCTTCCGGGATAGTTATGGGGAGCAAGGCATCTGCATGGAGTAGCAGAGCAACTAGGTAAAATTTAATCCCCATTTCTCTCTCAGCAGCTGATCCAAGTATACTAGGTTGGCCTGCCCGAAAGCAATCTTAATTGAAGTCAATCATAGGAACTGTGTATTATTTATTAGCATAAAGTCCAATAAAGATTTCATGGTTTGATGCTTGTCAGCATAATTTTGTTGTTTTCTTTACTGTCATTCCTTACCTGTATTCATAAATGCCCAGGCTTAATAGTTTGTTCCTCTAACAGTATGGTTACTTGCATAGAAAAAGAACAGCACAAGAACAAATGTAAACATTAAAGCCAGCTATTCTGCGTCCCTTTCAGCTTCAATCTGTGGGTGAGGAACAGTCCTGGCAATCAGAGAATCAAGTTCGCTAATTATATCATGTGAGATAAAATATTTTATGTATTTGTACCACAAAATGATTGTTACATAGAAATTTGAAGTTAATGGTTGTTTTCTTATGACTATTGCCTCTCCAGGGAGACAATAATATTCTTTCACTATATTTTCAAAATACGCTGCTGATCATCAGGGAATACATATTATACTAAATTAAATACAAAGTTGCCTTTATCTTTTAGTCAAATAGTTCCTTTTGTACTAAGTCCCTTTGTCATCTTTTATGATGTGTTCAAGATTTCCTTGTTTCATTGCAGATAGCATCAAATACTGTTTAATAAACACTAATTACTTAAATGTATGTTGTTATACATAGCACATGTTAGATAAGCTGTGACATAATTTTGTAATAGGTTTATGTAGATGAATGAATTCCTTGTACTTATATAATATTTCTTTAGAGTCTGTTCCATCAATTTTGCTTTCTTTTTCACATATGTGTTTCATGAATTTTTAATTTAGGGGCTTTATTTTTGGAGGCCAGTGTTGGATGATCTTGCATTATGCAGAATAAAGGTCATTTTCTGTGCCTATCTTTTGAATATATAAAATCAAACCATAGTAATATTAATATATTTCAACATATGGGGAAGTTATGGTAAGCTATATAAAGTTTTTCTTTAGAATGATGGAGGATCATTCTCTCTCTCTTGTCAGTAGTTTTCTTGTATGTAAAAATGGTGACAGACGAGCTAGGTTTTTGGGTAAGATTTTCCAAGACCAACATACTCATATCTTAGGGTTGCTCCTAAGAACTCATGGCATGCATATACCAGTTCATTCATTCATTAGAAAAACGACATCAAGAAAAAATACTTTATGCTGAGCATAATGCTGGGAAGTGAAGATTGAAAGAAGAAAGCTATTTGTTGTGCCATGTGTGTATCCGTCTGTTTCTTTATACTCATTTTCTATCATGCGCGTGTATGTTTTATATTTGTCTATTATGCGTTCTAGAACTTTAAAAATGGGAAATTCTCAACCTCAAAACAAATTTCAGTTTATATTCTTTGAATTATGTATTTCACTCCAAGAATCTTCCTGAAGGAAATAGAGATATTAATTGTGTGCAGTCCAGCCAAGAAAAGGGAAACTGATATATTTGAAACAGAAGGCATTTAATATAGTGTTTTAGTTGCAAAGGTGATGGAAAGGATGAAGTATAAAAAGGAGAAAGAGGGGGCTGACGATGCATAGGAAAGAAGGAATGAGATCTGGAGACAAGAAACTGAGCAAGTTTCTTGCTGGACCCACTAGCCCACATCTGATTCCATGCAAATTGGAGACACGGCCAAACACTATTCAACCACAAACAGTCATTTACTAGAATTAAATTGACAAAGGAAAATATAATTACAACATCTAATTATAGTAAAAATCAAGGTTTAGAGATCTGTGTTCAGAATCTAGCTTCCTGTCTTCTTTAGAATATACAAAGCTATTAATTATTGCTGTCTTTATATAGAAGAAACATGAATAAACAGTATTTTACTTTTATATATTTTTTAGTTATCCAATATTTTCTGTAATGAGCATGTATTATATTCAGAGTTAGAAGAATCATTTCACAAATCGCTTTTAGCCGATGCCCCCTTAGATATTATGCTAAGGGTGTCACAATGGGCTTGCCTTTACTTCCCTGTGTAGAACCAAATGAGTTATTCCAATCTTTGCATTGATGTAAAACCAATGTAAAAACTCCCTGAAAACTAATGTTAAGTTAATATGAACACATAGGAAGATATAAAAAGCAGCCCAAGGAGCACCTAGGTGTCTCAGTAGGTTAAACTTCCAGCTCTTGGTTTTGGCTCAGGTCATGATCTCAAGGTTTGTGAGTTCAAGCCCTGCATCAGGTTCTGCACTGACAATGCAAAGCCTGCTTGTGATTCTCACATTCCATTTCTCTCTACCCCTCCCTGACTAATGTGCTTTCTCCCCCTCCCCCACTAATGTGCTTTCTCCCTCTCTCTCAAAAATAAATAAATAAACTTAAAAAAAAACAAAACAGCCCAAGAAGAGGAAATGATCATAGGAAATTTACCATTGAGAAAATGATAGTTGTTTTTTTTTCCTTCTTATTTTTGCTTGTTTGTTTGTTTTTTGAGTGAGGGAGTCTGGACCAGGGAATGAAAGGTTAAAAACAAGCTCTAGGATAATCTGGCTGTCGAATTTAAATTCAAAGAATGAGGAAACTGTTGGCAAGAATTGAAAAGTAGAAGTAAGGAGTGATCAACCAGGAAAAAGAAAAAAAGAGAGAGGGAGAGAGAGAGAGAAGAAAAAGAACAGAAATTGGAGAGTAAAAAATGCAATTAAGGATATAGAAATATGGATATATATTATGTGCTAAAATGACATCATACTGCCTTTCCTAAAATTAGTAAACATTATTTTAGAGTGGAGATATTTAGCTCTTAGGCGCACTGGTGTCACTCAGGTTGTGAGAAGTTCAGGAAGAAAGCTGTTTGGGGTCAGAGAAGTCAGAGCAAGTTTTATGAAAGGAGGTGGCCGTTACCTGACAGGGAGACATCAGTAAGGTAGTTTATTGTATTACCTCCGAAGCAACACGTAATGATAATAAACAATTGGTGTGTGACTGTTTTGCCGGGTGCCACCCTGGCCTTATCAAGGAGGTGTTGTGATTGTTTCCATCACATTAGTGAAGACCCTGAAGCAAAGCAAGATAAAGTACCTTGACCCAGGCGGGTCACATGGCTGGGGGTCGCACATCAAGGACTGGGACTCAGACACCGCACTCGCTGTTGCTGCCACACTGCGCTGCAGCCGATCAGTAGGTGTGCAGGAGCTGGGACACACATAATGCAGAGGCTATAACGCGAGTTATGTCTTAACCGAGTCACATTTTACCAACCAAATCATTGGGTCACGTATAATCAATTCAGAAGCGATAAATTATACTCGATACGACAAACGATAATTTTAACCGACGAAGCTTTCCCTAGTGATGAGCTCAGCTTTTCTTACAACTGAGATGCTTTTCCGTTACGTGATATGTCAGTCATTTCTTGTGGATGCCACTGAAGAGGAAACAAATTCTACATTCGATTGAACCAAAAACCTGTGATCTTCTATTCAAACACTCTTTATGACCTCTGCTTATCCCTGAGGGGAAATTAAAGAATGCAATGGAGGTGTATTTGAACTACAAGAACACAGAGTATCATGACTTTAAATGTCGGAAGCACACACACACACACCCATACGTACATACACATGACTTTTTCTTTAATTAAAACTTTTGTTATTTCCCAAATTAGGTAAGTCAATATACTGACATTGTATCAGGTTTTGTTTTGTTTTGTTTTGTTTTTTTTAACTGAAGTATAATTAACATACATGGGGTGCCTGGGTGGCTCCGTCGTCGGTTAGGCCTCTGACTCTTGATCTCAGCTCAGGTCTTTATCTCAGAGTCATGAGTTCAAGCTCCGCATCAGACTCCATCCTGGGCATAAAGCCTACTTCAAACCAAACCAAAACAAAAAACCCATCAGCGATGCATTAGTTTCAGGTTATAGCATATTGCTATGACAGGTCTTTGTTACTCAGTGAGGTGTAGTCACCATTAGTCATTATATGTTATTACAATATTATTAATTATATTCTCTGTCCTGTATTTTTCATGTCCATGACTTATTTATGTTATAACTAGAAGTTTATACCTCTCAATCCCCTTTATCTAATTTACCCAACCCCTAACCCACCTACCCTCTGGCAACCACCCTTTTGTTTTCTTTATTTAAGAGTCTAGTTTTTGTTTGCTTGTTTGTTTTATTTTTTAGAGTCTACACATAAGAGAAATCATATGATATTTGCTTTTCTCTGTCATTTCTCTATTATTTCATTTAGCATAATACCCTCCAGGTCCATCCATGTTGTTGCAAATGGCAAGATCTCATTCATTTTTTATGGCTGAATAATACTCCATTGCACATATATACCATATCTTCTTTATCCCTTCATCTATTGGTGGGCACTTCAACTGCTTCCATATCTTGCATATTGTGAATAGTGCTACAATAAACATAGGGGTTTGTATATATTTTCAAATTAGTGTTTTTATTTTCTTGCAGCAAATACCTAGTAGTAGGATTATTACATCACATGGTATTTCTATTTCTAATTTTTTGAGAAACCTCCATAATGTTTTCCATAGTGGTTGTACCAGTTTGCATTCCCACCAACAGTGCAACAGTGCAGTGCTCCCTGGTCATGAGTGATCGAGCATCTTCATGCTTCTCTGTTAACCATCTGTATGTCTTCTTTGGAAAAAATGACTATTCAGGTGTTCTACTCATTTTTAATGGGATTGTTTTTGGAGGGTGAGTTGTGTAAGTTCTTCATATGTATTGGATATTAACTCCTTATTAGATACATCATTTGCAAATATCTTCATCCATTTACTAGGTTGACTTTTTGTTTTGTTGATAGTTTCCTATGTTGTGTGAAAGCTTTTTATTTTGGGTAGTCCCAATGGTTTATTTTTTCTTTTGTTTCCTTTGCCAAAGGACACATATCTATAAATATGTTGCTAAGGGTGATTGATGTCCAAAAGATTACTGCTATGTTGTCTTTTAGAAACATTGTATCCATTTTAATTTATTTTCAAGATGTGCTTAGAATTTCCTTCCTTTGGAAACCAAAGATTTTTAATTAAAATTTTGAGCATTTTTTTTTTTTACAAAAAGAAATTTTTACAAAAAATGTTAAAAACATTTGCTTAGGGTTTGCCTTTTCACAGAACTCAATTTCACTTATTTCTGGGTGCAAATATTCTGAGGCCTAGTCTCACTATTTGCTGAAATATCACTAAATGCCAGTTATAGAGCTATGTGCTAAACTGTTGGCCTCCACAATTTAGCTTGTTTATTTGACATTGTAAAATTTTTCACATTTTGCACGGTGATAATTATGCAACTCTAATTTTCTCAGTAGTGTTAAAGCATAACTAATGTGATTATCATTAAATATTTATTGAGTTTCTTCTTTGTGCCAGGTTTTAAGAATTCAAGCAGGTATTAGTCAGATTATACATCTATAAGGATCTAAAACACACAGAAAAATTGTCATTAAACTACTTTGGTTGAAATTTACAGATTAAATGCCATTGCAAAAGCTTTGAAGAATAATACAATTTCCTGGGCTTCTTGAAATGTTGAAATGAATAGTAGGTCAAATTTCTAAGATCTCGTTAATTCTTATCATGTGCTAAGGTTTCGGCCAAGTGATTAATATGTATTATCCTGTTTAACCTTTATAAAATTCCTAAAATGTGGCTTATTTATTTATTTATTTATTGTTTAATTTACATCCAAATTAGTTAGCATATGGTGCAACAATGATTTCAGGAGTAGATTCCTTAATGTCTCTTACCCATTTAGATCATCTGCCCTCCCACAACTCCTCCAATAACCCTCTGTTTGTTATATAAAAGACTATATTTAAGAGTCTTTTATGTTTTGCCCCCTCCCTGTTTTTGTATTATTTTTGCTTCCCTTCCCTTATGTTCATCTGTTTTATATCTTAAATCCTCATATAAGTGAAGTCATAAGATATTTGTCTTTCTTTGACTAATTTTGGTTAGCATAATATCCTCCAGTTCCATGCACCTAGTTCCAAATGGCAAGATTTCATTCTTTTTGACTGCCGAATAGTACTCCATTGTATATATAACCCACACCTTCTTTATCCATTCATCCATCAGTGGACATTTGGGCTCTTTCCATACTTTGGCTGTTGTCGATAGCACTGCTATAAACTTTAGGGTGCATGTGCCCCTTTGAAACAGTACACCTGTATCCCTTGGATAAATACCTAGTAGTGCCATTGCTGGGTTGTAGGTAGTTCTATTTTTAATTTTTTGAGGAGACTCCATACTGTTTTCCAGAGTGGCTGCTCCAGTTTGCATTCCCACCAGCAGTGCAAAAGAGATCTCTTTCTCCACATCCTCGCCAACATCTGTTGTTGCTTGAGTTGTTAATTTTAGCCATTCTGACAGGTGTGAGGTGGTATCTCATTGTGGTTTTGATTTATATTTCCCTGAGGATGAGTAATGTTGAGCATTATTTCTTGTGTCTGTTCACCTTCTAGATGTCCTCTTTGGAGCAATGTCTATTCATGTCTTTTGCCCATTTCTTCACTGGATTATTTGATTTTTGGGTGTTGAGTTTGATAAGTTCTTTATAGATTTTGGATACTAATCCTTTATCTGATATGTAATTTGCAAGTATATTCTCCCATTCTGTTGGTTGCCTTTTAGTTTTGCCGATTGTTTACTTCACTGTGGAGAAGCTTTTTATTTTGATGAGGTCCCAGTAGTTCATTTTTGCTTTTGTTTCCCTTGCTTCTGGAGATGTGTTGAGTAAGAAGTTGCCGAGGTCAAACAGGTTTTTGCCTGCATTCTCCTCTAAGATTTTGATGGCTTCCTGTATTACATTTAGGTCTTTCATCTATTTTGAGTTTATTTTTGTATATGCTTTAAGAAAGTGGTCCATGTTCATTTTTATGTACATCGCTGTCCAGTTTTCCCAGCACCATTGCTGAAGAGACTGTCTTTATTCCATTGGATATTCCTTCCTGCTTTGTCAAAGTTTATTTGGCCATATATTTGTGAGTTCATTTCTGGGTTCTCTACTCTGTTCCATTGATCTGAGTGTGTGTTCTTGTGCCAGTACCATACTGTCTTGGTGATCATAGTTTTGTAATACATCTGGAAGTCCGGGAGTGTGATTCGTCCAGCTTTGATTTTCTTTTTAAAGATTGTTTTGGCTATTTGGGGTCTTTTCTGGTTCCATACAAATTTTAGGATTGTTTGTTCTAGCTTTGTGAAGAATGCTGGTGTTGTTTTGATAGGTATTGCATTGACTGTGTAGATTGCCTTGGGTAATATCGACATTCTGGCAATATTTGTTCTTCCAATCCAGGAGCATGGAATATTTTTTCCATTTTTTGTACCTTCTTCAATTTCTTTCATAAACTTTCTATAGTTTTCAGTGTATAGATTTTTCACCACTTTGGTTAGATTTATTCCTAGGTATTTTATGGTTTTTGGTGCAACTGTAAATGGGATCGATTCTTTGATTTCCCTTTCTGTTGCTGCATTATTGGTGTATAGGAATGGAACCGATTTCTGTGCATTGATTTTATATCCTGCAACTTTGCTGAATTCATGGATCAGTTCTAGAAGTTTTTTGGTGGAATCTTGCATTTTCCATATAGAGTATCCTGTATCACTGTCCAGTTTTCCCAGCACCATTTGCTCAAGAGACTGTCTTTATTGTCTCTGCGAAGAGTAGAAGTTTGACTTCCTCCTGGCCAATTTGGATGCCCTTTATTCCTTTGTGTTGTCTGATTGCTGCGGCTAAGACTTCCAATACTATGTTGAATAACAGTGGTGAGAGTGGACATCCCTGTCGTATTCCTGACTGTAGGGGCAAAGCTCTGTTTTTCTCCATTGAGGATGATATTAGCAGTGGGTCTTTCATATATGACTTTTATGATCTTGAGGTACAATCCTTCTATCCCTACTTTCTTGAGGGTTTTTATCAAGAAAGGATGCTGTGTTTTGTCAGATGCTTTTTCTGCATCTATTGAGAGGATCATGTTGTTCTTGCTCTTTCTTTTATTGATGTGATGTATCACGTGGATTGTTTTGCAGATATTGAACCAGTGCTGCATCCCACGTATAAATTCCACTTGGTTCTGGTGACTAATTCGTTTAATGTATTATTGGATCCAGTTGGATAGTGTCTCTTTGAGGATTTTTGCATCTGCGTTCATGAGGGAAATTGGTCTATAGTTCTCCTTTTTAGTGGGGTCTTTATCTGGTTTTGGAATCAAGGTAATGCTGGCTTCATAGAAAGAGTTTGGAAGTTTTCCTTCTTTTTCTATTTTTTGGAACAGCTTCAAGAGAATAAGTGTTAACTCTTCTTATAAATGTTTGGTAGAATTCCCCTGTAAAGCCATCTGGCCCTGCACTCTTGTGTTTTTGGGAGATTTTTGATTGCTAATTTGACTTCTTTACTGGTTATGGGTCAGTTCAAATTTTCTATTTCTTCTTGTTTCAGTTTTGGTAGTTTATATGTTTCTAGGAATTTGCCCATTTCTTCCAGTTTGCCCATTTTATTGGGACATAATTGCTCATAATTTTCTCTTATTTTTTGTGTTTCTGCAGTGTTGGTTGTGATCTCTTCTCTTTAAGTCTTGAGTTTATTTATTTAGTTTCTTTCCTTTTTTCTTTTTGATCAAACTGGCTAGAGGTTTATCAATTTTGTTAATTCTTTCAAAGAAACAGCTCCTGGTTTCATTGATCTGTTCTACTGTTTTGTGTTTTTTGTTTTGTTTTATTTTGTTTTTCAGTTTTGATAGCATTGATTTCTGCTCTAATCTTTCATATTTCCTGTCTTCTGCTGATTTGGGGTTTTATTTGCTATTCTTTTTCCATCTGTTTGAGGTGTAAGGTTAGGTTGTGTATCTGAGATCTTTCTTCCTTCTTTAGGAAGGCCTGGATTGCTATATACTTCCCTCTTATGACTTTCTTTGCTCCATCCCAGAGGTTTTGGGCTGTGGTGTTATTATTTCATTGACTTCCATGTAATTTTTAATTTCCTCTCTAATTTATTGGTTCGTCCATTCATTCTTTAGTAGGATATTCTTTAGTCTGTAAGTATTTGTATCTTTCCAAGTTTTTTCTTGTGTTTGATTTCAAGTTTCATAGCATTGAGGTCTGAAAATATGCACTGTATGATCTCTATCTTTTTGTACTTGTTGAGGGTTGATTTGTGTCCCAGTGTGTAATTTATTCTGGGGAATGTTCCCTGTACCCTTGAGAAGAAAGTGTATTCTACTTTAGGATGAAATGTTCTGTATATATCTGTTAGTCCATCCGGTCCAGTGTATCATTCAAAGCCATTGTTTCCTTGTTAATTTTCTGTTTAGCTGATCTGTCCATTGTTGTAAGTGGGGTTTTGAAGTACCCTACTATTATGGTATTATTATCAACGAGTTTCTGTAGTTTGTGACTAATTGATTTATATATTTGGGTTCTTTCACGTTTGGAGCATAAATGTTCACAATTGTTAGGTCTTCTTGGTGGAGAGACTCCTTAATTATGATATATTGCCCTTCTTCATCTCTTGTTACAGTCTTTATTTTAAAATCCCATTTTTCTGATATAAGTATGGCTACTCTGGCTTTCTTTTGGTGACCATTAGCATGATATATGGTTCTCTATCCCCTTATTTTCAATCTGAAAGTGTATTTAGGTCCAAACTGAGTCTCTTGTAAACAACATATAGATGGATCTTATTTTCTTTTCCAATCTGCTAACCTATGTCTTTTGACTGGAGTGTTTAGACCATTGATGTTTAGAGTGAGTACTGAAAGATTTGAGTTTTTTGCCCTTATGTCGCCTGTAGAGTTGGAGTTTCTGGTAGAGTTTTCTGATCCTTTCTAATCTTTGTTGCTTTTGGTCTTTTTTTTGTGTGTGTGTCTTTTCTCCCCTCAGAGAGACCCCCTTAAAATTTCTTGCAGGGCTGGTTTAGTGATCAGAAACTCCTTTAATTTTTGTTTGTCTGGGAGACTTTTTATCTCTCCTTCTATTTTGAATGACAGCCTTTCTGGGTAAAGAATTCTTGGCTGCATATTTTTCCAATTCAGCACATTGAATATATCCTGCCACTATTTCTGGCCTGTCAAGTTTCTGTGGATAGATCTCCTGCAAACCTGGTCTCTGTTCCCATGTAGGTTAAGGACTTTTATTCCCTTTTTGCTGTCATGATTCTTTCCTTGCCTAAGAATTTTGTGAATTTGACTCTGATATGCCTTGTTGATGGTCGGTTTTTGTTGAATCTACTGGGTGTCCTCTGTGTGTCCTGGATTTTGATGTCTGTGTCTTTCCTCAGGTTAGGAAAGTTTTCTGGTATGTTTTGCTCACATAAATTTTCTACCCCTTTTTCCTCTCTCTTCATTTTCTGGGACCCCTATGATTCAGATGTTATTCCTTTTTAATGAGTCACTGAGTTCTCTAAATTTTATTTCGTGCTCTTTTGCCTTCATCTCCTTCTTTTTTTCTGCTTCATTATTCTCCATAACTTTGTCCTCTACATCGCTGACTCACTGCTCTGCCTCATCCATCCTTGCTGCTGTGGCATCCATTCAAGATTGCAGCTCAGTTATAACATTTTCTATTTCATCCTGACTAGCTTTTACTTCTTTTATCTCCACAGAAAGGGATTCTAATCTATTTTCAATCCCAGATAGCATTCTTATTATCGTGATTCTAAATTCTGATTCAGACATCTTACTTGTATTTGTGTTAATCAAGTCCCTGTCTATCATTTCTTCCCATTATTTCTTTTGGGGTGTAGTCCTTCATTTCACCATTTTGGAGGAAGAAAAGAAATTAATAAGGTAAAAAATTAAGATTAAAACATTAAAAACAACACAAAGAAATCAAATAAAAAATGCTAGATCCTAACTGTGTTTTGGTCTGGTTGCTGAAAGAAGCTTGATAGGCTAGAGAAAAAAAAGGAAAGATAAGAAAAGAAAAAAAAAGAAAAGAGAAAAAAAGGAAAAAAAAAGTTTGAAAATTTGAAAAAATACAGTAAAAAAGAATAAAATTAAATGATGAAAGTAAAATAGAATTTAAAAAATTTACAAAAAAGTTAAAAAATGTAGTAGAAAAATTAAAGAAAAATCTTTTTAATAAAAATGGAAAATAAAAATAGATTTTTTCCTTTCTGTATTCAAGAATAAGTGAAGAAAAAAAAAATTGAATAAAGGGACCAGTGAACAGAATGAAATACGATTGAAATTACATCTGGTTTCCCATAGAAGTCAGGCTATGAAGCACCGTATAGTCCATAAATTAAGCAGGTAGAGAGACTTGTGTTTGTCAAGCGCACTGGTGGCCCAGTTGGGGGTTTAGTGTAATGGCTCTCTTCTCCACTAGATAGCTCTGCTTAGCTTACTGGGGTGGATTGCTGTGTGTGTGCAGGTGTGTATGCGCATGTGCGGGAAGTGTGAAAATGGCGTCACCCAGCTACCCAGTCTCTAGTATTGGAACTCTGTGCTCTCCACTGGCAATCAAGCACCCCTCCTTTGTCTCTGTCTTCTGTCCACTCCCTGCTTCTACACTGTCTGTGACCAAGCTGTCAGGCTGTTTGGTGCCACCTACCTCCTGAGTTTTATCTCAAATGGGACTGTGTTTCCCATCCCCTCACTTCTGAGGGACTGCGGCTGTGACCCACTCAGACCTTATGGGGGACAGTCTCACTGAGCAATGACTGGGTGCCTGCCTGCCCCCAGGAATGTTCACGTGACTGTGCTGCTGCTGATTCCCAGAGACCATGGCAGGGTGCCAGTCCGCCCCAGAAAAAGTTAGTGCTATCTTGTAGCAGCAGCATTTCAGGGTTTATGGAAAATCACGATACACATCTGGCACCAGTCTTCCCCCTTAACATCCTTGTTCCAGCAACAGGGAATGTGGTTGTTCTCCAGAGTCCGCTGGGACCTTTGACTGTATGGAGGCTGCACAGTCTCTACCAAATGTCCTTCCAGCAGTGGAACCACCTTTCCCTGTGTGGCCAGAGGACCCTGAGGACCTTGCTCTCTGCTTCTGGGAATTCGCCTTTCCCACTAGAACACTGCCAGGTATCAAGCTGTGGAATTTCAGACTCTGTGCTCCCCCTGTTTGTAGAGTCTTAATGGAGTTTAAACCCTCTCCTTTCTCCATTCTCCTTCAGTCCTTGTGGCTCTTTCTACCTTTCCACTTTCTATCCAGCTGCTTTTTTGTGGGGGAGGAGGTGCTTTTCCCATACTCTCCCCCGTCTCCATCCTCTCTGCAAGCAAAAACAGCTCCCTGCCTTCTGCAGCTTCTCTCTCCCCCAGTTAACTTCTCTGCTTTGTGTACCTGCCGAGTTGTACGGTTGAGGGTGTGTAGATTGTTGTGTTAATCCTCAAATCAGTCTTCTAGATGTGCAAGATGGTTTAGTGTTGATCTAGCTTCCTTTCAGGTACAACAGACATAAAAAACAAAATAAAACAAATAAAAAAAGACCCTTCCATGCTGTTCTGCCATCTTGGCCCCTCCAAATGTGGCTAGTTTAAATCCTGCTTTATAGGTGAGTGTGCACTAGGGTCTTATATAGGTGAAGGGTGTGGAAAAAAATTATATGTCATTTGAATGGTAGAGATGATGAGACTGGAACAAAGCCTATTCTCTTTCCACTAGCTGCTTTAAAAAATTAGACGCATTGGTGGGAATAAAGTTCTTTTTATTGTATAGGGAAAAGAGATCCTTTAGGTATAATGAAAATGAAAATCTGAGCTGCAGCAAAATTCACTTAATTGAAAGCTTTTATCATTGCCTTGGAAGGGACCTATGTCTAGAAGGGCCCTATATCTGGAAGCTGAGTGTTCAAATGAAAGAAAAATATTACACATAGAGAGGTGATTAAAAGTTTATACTCTGAGGATAAAGAATTAAAATACATGTGATAATGACAAATTAATACATTGTAATTAACACGTGATAATTAACACCTTACAATGCAAGATAGATTGAATAAACAGTTGTGGAAAGAGGACAGAAGACAGCAGACGATTCAGAAGAGAAATGACCAGTGAGTGACCAGGGAGAGTTAACACATCCCTTGTTTCCATAGGAACAAGTTAGCAAAAAATAGGTTACTCCTATCCAGGGATTAGTGCCTATGTGCATTATTTTTACTTTGATACCAATACATACATATACATATATATATATGTGTATATATATATATATATATATATATATATATATATATATATCTGTGTACATATATATATATCTGTGTGTGTGTATATATATATCTATCTATCTATATCTGTGTGTGTGTGTGTGTGTGTGTGTATATATATATATATATATATATATATATATATATATATATATCTGTGTGTGTGTCTGTGTAGGTTTTGACCTTGTTATGATGGCACCTGTACCTGACCTTAGCTACCTACAGACTCTCTGAATCCTGCTGATTCTCTTTTTGGACCCTTAATCTGGTTCTGATGATCTCTGATTCCCTTACCACACCACTGATGTACCAGTGTATGGAACTCTCTTTCATTCCTGACTATAGTCTCATAGAACTTTGGCTATCAGTGTCATTCTTAAAAGTCATTCTTTTCATCTGCCCACAATTTACTGCAAGTATCTGTGACCCCCTTAAATGTTTCTAAATTCAGAACACCACACTTCTAACCAGTCCATGCGGCTGGCTTTCTCTCCCTTTCCTGGACCTATTTTACCATCTGTGAATCTGTTACTTGCACATTAGAATAGTGCATTTTAGTTTAATCCAAAATCTTAACTCATTCTCTGTGCAACAAATGAGCACATTTAAAAATATAATTCATTTACAGGTCACTTATATATTTCTTTTTGAGATGCTTCACATCTCAAAAATCAATTGATAAATATGTGTAATCTCCTAAAATGGCTTATACTTGTATTTTTATATATACTTAATTTGTAATATAGTTAAATGACTATATCCTTGAGTTGAAATTTTAGAAACAAATTGAGGAAATTAAAATTTATGTATTTATTTATTTTAATTTAAAAATATTGCTAAAAATACTAGCCATCATCTGAGCTCTCAGCAAGTCACAATCTTTTTGGTGGAGAGTCTTGTCTCGATGTTGATGGCTGCTGACTGCTCAAGGTGATGATTGCTGAAGGCTGGGGTAAATGTGGCAATCTCTTTGTATATATTTGTATAAAATTTATTGTCAAATTGGCTTCCATATGACACCCAGTGCTCATCCCAAGTGCCCTCCTCAATGCCCATCACCCACATTCCCCTCTACACCAGCCCCCAACAACCCTCAGTTTGTTGTCTGTATTTAAGTCTCTTATGCTTTGCCTCCCTCCCTCTCTGTTTGTAACTATATTATTCCCCTTCCCTTCCCCCGTGGTCTTCTGTTAAGTTTCTCAAGTTCCGCATATGAGCGAAAACATATGGTACCTGTCTTTGTCTGACTTAATTTACTTAGCATAATGCCCTCCACTTCCATCCACGTTGCTGCAAATGGCAGAATTTCATTCTTTCTTATTGCCAAGTAGTATTACATTGTGTATATAAACCACAATTTCTTTATCCATTCATCAGTTGGTGGACATTTAGGCTCTTTCCATAATTTGGCTATTGTTGAAAGTGCTGCTATAAACATTGGGGTACAAGTGCCCCTATGCATCAGCACTTCTGTATCCCTTTTGTAAATTCCTAGCAGTGCTATTGCTGGGTCATAGGGTAGATGTATTTTTAATTTTTTGAGGAACCTCCACACTGTTTTCCAGAGCAGCTGTACCAGTTTTCATTCCCACCAACAGTGCAAGAGGGTTCCCGTTTCTCCACGTCCTTGCCAGCATCTGTAGTTTCCTGATATTTTCATTTTAGCCACTCTGACTGGTGTGAGGTGGTATCTCAGTATGGCTTTGATTTGTAGAGGAAATTAAAATTTAAAAATAAACATTATAGAGTTGCCTCAGTGACTTAGTCAGTTGAAAAACTGACTTTGTCTCAGGTCACTATCTCACAGTTCATGAATTCGAGCCCCACATAGGGCTTGCTGCTGTCAGCACAGAGCTCTTTAGATCCTCTGTCTCCCTCTGCCTTTGTCCCTCTCCTGATTGCACTCTCTCTAAAAAATAAATACACATTAAATAAATTAACATTACAGGGGCACCTGGGTGGCCCTATTGGTTAAGTTTCCAACTCTGATTTTGGCTTAGGTCCCAATCACATGGTTTGTGAGTTCGAGCCCTGCACTGGGCTCCACACTTTGCTCGTGTTCTCTTTCTCTCTCTCTCTCTCTCTCTCTCTCATAATAAATAAACATTTCAAAGACTTAATACTCTTCTCATTCGTTTAGAAAAAATAGAAAAAAGGGGGCTCTTCCAAACTCATTAAATGAAATCAGCATTACCCTCCTACCAAAACCAGGCAAGGACACCACATACACAGAAAAAAAATTACAGGTCAATATCTTTGATAAACATAGATGCAAAACTTGTCAAAAAAATACTAGCAAAATGAATTCAACAATATATTAAAAAGCGTCATATACCATGATCAAGTGGGATTTAATCCAGAGATGCAAGGATGGTTCAACATTTGTAAAGTGGTCATGATACCCCATATTAAAAAATGAAGGATAAAAATCATATGACTATCTCAATCAATGCCAAGAAAGTATTAGACAAAATTCAACATACACGTAGATTAAAAACTCTCAACAAAGTGGGCATAGTGATAAGGTACCTCAACCTATCAGAGGCCATATTTGGCAAGTCTACAGGTAACATCATACTCAATATTGAAAAACTTGAAGACTTCCTTCTAATAAAATGCGTAAAAAATTGAAAAGAAAGAATTAAACTGTCTATGTTTATAGATGACATGGTATTATACATAGAAAACCATAAAGGCTCCATTGAACACGGTTAGAACAAATAAATGAATACAGTTAATTTGGAGGATACAAAATCAATGTACAAAAATCTGTTGGATTTCATTTGCTAATAACAAACTATGAGACAGAAATCAAGAAAAAAGTCCCATTTACAATTGCATCAAAATGAATAAAATACTTAGGATAATTTAATCAACAAGGTAAAAGACATACATATTGAAAACTGTATGACATTAATGAAAGAAATCGAGAAGACACAAACAATTGGAAAGACATTCCATGCTCATGGATTGGAACAGTCAATATTGTTAACATATCCATACCACCAAAAGCAACACAGAGATCTGATGCAATCCCTATTAAAATTCCAATGGTATGGGCACCTGGGTGGCTCAGTCAGTTAAGCGTCCGACTTCAGCTCAGGTCATGATCTCACGGTTTGTGAGTTTGAGCCCCATGTCAGACTGTGTGCTTACAGTTCAAAGTCTGGACCCTGCTTCAGATTCTGTCTCTTCCTCTCTCTCTGCCCTTCTCCTGTTTCCCTCTCTCCCTCAAAATAAACATTAAAAAAAATTTAAAAAAAATTCCAATGGTAGTTTTGCAAAGAAATAGAACAAATGATCCTAAATTTTGTATGGAACTACAAAAAAATGATTACCAAAACAATCTTGAAAAGAACAAAGGTGGAGGCATCATGCTCCCTGATTTAAACTATGCTACAAAGCTGTTACTATAGCTTTATTACATTTTAATATTACATTACCTGTTACATAATAACACAATATGGTGTTATCATAAAAAAGGACACATCAGTCAGGGGAGCAGGATAGAGGGCCCAGAAATAAATCCATGCATATATAGGTCAATTAATTGCAATACAGGAGTCCAGAGTACACAATGAGGACAGGACAGTCTCTTCAATAAATGATGTTAGGAAAACGACAGCCACATACAAAACAACAAACCACAATCTAACACCATACACAAAAATTAGCTTGAAATGAATATAAAACCTGAAACCATATAACTCCTAGAAGAAAACAGGTGGTAAACTCTTTGATGTAGATCTTGGCAATGATGTTTCAAAATCTGACACCAAAAGCAAAATAAACAAGGCAAAAATAAATAAGCGGGACTACATCATACATCAGAAGCTTCTGCACAATGAAATAAACCATCAACAAAATGAAAGGGAAACCTACTGAATGAGAGAAAATATTTGCAAATCACATCTGATAAGGGACTAATATCCAAAATATATAAAGAACTCATACAACTCAATAATGACAACAACAACAAAAACCCAATCTGATTAAAAATGGGCAGAAGATCTGAACAGACATCTTTCCAAAATGACAAACAGATAGTCAACAGGTACATGAAAAGATGCTGAACATCATTAATCATCAGGTAAATGCAAGCAAACCACAATGAGATACTACCTCACACCTGTTCGAATAGCTATTGTCAAAAAAAGATTAAAAAAATAGCAAGTGTTGGCAAGGATGTGGAGGAAGGGGAACACTAGTGCACTTTTGAGGGGGAATGTATATTGATTCAGCAACTGTGGAGAACTGTATGGAGGTTCCTCACACACAAAAAAAGAACTACTTTTTGATCCAATAATCCCACTGTTGGGAATTTACCCCCAAAATGAAAACACTAATTCAAAAAGATATATGCACCCCCATGTTCATTGCAACATTATTTATAATAGTCAAGATATGGAAATAGCATAAGTATCCACTGATGGATGAGTAGATAAAGACATTGTGATATGCACGCGCGCGCACACACACACACACACACACACACACACACAGGAATATTATTTGGCCATAAAAAGAACAAAATCTTGTTATTTGGAACAACATGAATGGACCTTGAGAACATTATGCTAAATGAAATAAGTCAGACAGAGAAAAACAAATACTGTTTGCTCTCTCTGATATGTGTAGTAGTAAAAAAAAATCTTGTAGGTATAGAGAGCAAATTGGTAGTTGGCAGAGGCAGGGGATGGGGGAGTGGGAGAAATGGGTGAAGGGGGTCAAAAGATAAAAAGAAAGAAAAACAGGAAAATGCTGTTAAATTTTCAGCTTCATTAAGTCCATGTAAGTTTTTTAATAAATGAAGAGTAAAGATTATTTCATCTACTTGGTACTACATTGAGTATAGCAAGATATATCTAGATGATCTATAAAATTCTGATTATGCTGGTTTCTTGAGAAAGGAAAAAAGCTTTAACACATCTTTAGCTATGAAAAAAAATACATTAGCAACTGAAGTTATAAAAAAAATAGCTTTCACTCAGCTGTGCACACCTACTGTATTTCCTTCTCTCCATTGCCAAGCATCTATATAGAATATTCTAAATTGGCATTGTTTTTCAAACTGTAGCACAAGAGTCATTAACAGCTCGTAAAATTAAATTTGGTGCTTCACAACCAATACACTAAAATGTGAGATACATTAGTGCATTACACTTAATTATGAATAAAGTATTATTTCAGGGGTACTGGGTGGCTCGGTTAGTTAAACGTCTGACTCTTGATTTCGGCTCAGGTCATGATCTCATGGTTTTGTGCGTTCGAGCCCTGCATTAGGCTCTGTTCTGCTGGTGGAGAGCATGCTTAGGATTCTCCATCTGTCTCTCTCTGTCCCTCCCCTGCTCACAGTCTTCCTCTCTCTCTCTCAATACATAAATAAAGTTTAAACAACTTTTTAAAAGTATTATTTCATATAAATGTTTTTGTTTAATCATATATAGTAAGGACACTTTATTTTGTAAATCTTTTCTTTCAGTTTTCTCCTTTGTTTTCTAATTCTAAAATGCACATCTCTACATATTTTAATATCTCTAAAATCTAGACATATTTAGTGAATATGTCTAGCCAGTCAGTGAATGTGATATAGTTGTCACTGTGAATTTGTTATATAGCCCTTCATATTGTCATCAGCCAAAAAAAAAAATTGCTTCTAAAAAAATAGTAATATATTTATAAATGAGAGATACATATTGAAAAATCTTTGTTGGGAAATTAATCTTGGATTGTAATTAATATGGGGTTACCTAGAGCTATGTTATAAACAACAAGATAATTGAGATGATGGTATGACTCCATTCATTCATTATTTATTTTTTATACAATTGTCAGTCTTCAATTTGCATTCTGATTTTTTTCCCTGGCCAAAATTTTTGAATTTATATTTTCCAATAATTTTTATCATGTATGCTTATGAACATACCCAAATCCTTTTTAAAACAAATGTCTATAAATCTTTTCTAAGTTTTTATGCAACTAGTTATCAAAGAAAGAATAAACTAGATTTAATGCACTCATATGGAATGATTTTTAATACATAACATGAAGTGGGAAAAATTTAAAAAAAACAAAACGCAGCAACCAAAAGGTATGTTCAACATAATCCTGTTTAAATCCTATTTAAATGGGTAAAATAACAAAGATAGCATATAACCAATGCTGAGCTCTCTTTTGCTCCCCATCTTGAAGCCACAGAAAACAAAATGCTCAAATCACAAATTATAGATGGAAGAGAGAAGACCAGGTCTCAGAGGCTACAGAAGGGGTCGAGAACAATCCACTCATTACATACAGAGCACATAGATGGTCCTAACAGATGATTCCACTTGAAACATGAGGTAAAAGTAAAGAAAAGCATAGAAACTGTAAGCATACCACCTTGGGAGGTGGAAGAGAACATAATATGCAAACAAGACAGGTGAAGAATGCAATCTGGAAAAAAAGTCCAAGAAACAGAAGAAAATTCCCCAAGAGAGCTCCTAGCTGGGGGAGAATATAATAAATATGTTAAATCAGAATATAAGAGCTCAAACAAAATAGTAGACATAAGAGTGAAATGAACGAAATTTTTGTTTATTTATTTTGAGAGAGAGCAAGCGTAAACAGGGGAGGGTCAGAGAGAGAGGGAGAGAGAGAATCAGAAGCAGGCTCCATTGGCTGTCATCATCAAGCCTGATGTGGGGCTCAATCTCACAAACTGCAAGATCATGACCTAAGCTAAAATCAAGAGTCCCCTACTTAACTGACTGAGCCACTCAAGCACCCCAGTGAAATTAATGAAATTTTTGTATGCAAAAGAAAATAAAACCAAGGACCAAAAGAGAAATACTAAAACGTTAATGATAAATGTAAAAGATTGAAGAGCAGACCAGACAACAGCTAAGAAAAACATTAATGATGTAGAAGGAAAGCTTGTTTATATAAGGTAAACACAAAGGAAAAGGACACAAAACCTATAGATAACGTAATAGTATAAGAAACAGTAATAAACTATCATAAATGTACCAGAAGTTGAAAGCAAACAAATGGAACAGAGAAGAATAGAGTCAGTAATGGAAGAAAACTTCCCAAATGTTTTCTGCTGGAAAAGTAAAAATTGTGTTCTCTTCATAATAGATACAGAACAATAAACAGAGATGTATACTATGTAAGTCACCAGACTTCAAGAAAAGAAAATGAACTCTGGGAAGAAAATCATTTTTCGATAAAGAGAAAAAAGAAATCAAGCCGGTCTCAGAATTCTCCACAGCAGTCAGTGCCAAAAGGCAATTAACCAATACCTGCACAATTCTGAAAAACGAAAAGTATAATTTTAGAAGATAACTTACACAGCATGCTAGACAAGCATAAAAGCTACAGATAGTTACTCTCAAATACAAAAATCATTTCAGGAATAAAATGTTCAAGAGTACTTACTGAAAAACAAAAGAGTAAAACCACCCAACAGCTATATCCAAACAATTGAGAACTGGAAGGAAAGTAGAACACAGGAGAATGAGAAGACCAGGGGTGTATGTGACATCATTTACATATAAACAAAAGACTGACCACCCACGGTCACAGATCATGATTAGAAAAAGAAAAGTAGAAGTCAGTCCTCATAGTACTTGGTTGGGGCAGGTTCTGACCCCACGTGACTACACTAACCATTGCCTGTTATGAATGTCAGGCAGGCAGGGCTGGGTTCTGGTGCCATGTTAATAACTGTGCTTCTGTGCTTCTATTCTTAACCCCAGTGGTTTTCCAACATTAAAAAAAAAATAAATTGGTAATACAAAGATGGATTGAGGAATAATTTTTTTATAAGTCTGTAATGGTGGAGTGTAATTAGTATTTAAATGAAGACATTTTACATTAAATAATGCCGATTTTTAGCTATTTAAATCAGTTTCATGGCTTAATCTATTGGCAGCAATATGGCCAGTGGATTTCTTTTTGAATTACTCATTATTTTCCATTAATAAAAAGATAAGAGTTTAATGTTCTCTTAAAAATCATAGCCCAAAATGCATTCAATTCAGACATTGTGCTGATTGAGAACAACAAAAAAAAGTATAATTCAGATAGCCAAAGAAAAAACAATATCAAGAGTAAGGCTAATGTTAATTAGGTGAAATTAAATAATCAAAATCTAAATATGGAACAACAAATTTATGGTACATTCATAGGGGGAAATTGCTGATTTTTGGCTGTTTCATTTTTATTTTTCTGTGAAATGATTTTCTTACACAAAGCAGACTAATTGAAAATTCACTTCCAGGGGCGCCTGGGTGGCTCAGTCGGTTATGCGTCCGACTTCGGCTCAGGTCATGATCTCACGGCCTGTGAGTTCGAGCCCCGCGTCGGGCTCTGGGCTGATGGCTCAGAGCCTGGAGCCTGTTTCAGATTCTGTGTCTCCCTCCCTCTCTCTCTGACCCTTCCCGGTTCATGCTCTGTCTCTGTCTCAAAAATAAATAAACATTAAAAAAAAAATTAAAAAAAAAAGAAAATTCACTTCCATATATGAATCAAAGACTGAATAGGGGAAGAGTAGACAGACAATTCCTAAAGATGGAGGTTTTGGAATTTTCATCCAAGAATATACAAACTTTAATGATTATATTGCTGTTGAATGCTAACCTAGTCACTAGCTAACTTCTGACTCTGAAGGTCAATGTGATGTTTAATCACTCAGCAGTGATGGTGAAATGTTCCTTTAAAACATTTTCTCTCTGAGAAGATAAACATTTGTAACTGAACGCTTTGAATTAAATGTTTTCAATAAATATTATCCCCTTTCTGCTATTGAATAAGATTGCATGAATAAAGAATAATAAGATTTGTCCTGTTCTTTGAGATCTAGCTCTTTCGCACTAGTTTTCTGGGCCATTCATACAACGTTAGGATTTGGGGGGTGGGTTAATGACGCCCATCTCTGACTCGCCAGGGGCTTTATCATCTCTTTCCCATTTCAGTCCAACCAGCGAACTGCCACTATGGTTTGGTTTAGTTTCTGCCACTGTGGTATGCTATGGTTTCTCAGTCTTGCATTCACTCATCACACATTTATTAAGTATTTACCGTGTGTCAGGCGTTTTTCTACCTGCCAGTCGTAATGCAATGTACATTGCAGACAATTTCCTGCCTCCAGAAAGTTTTCCTCCTGGTAGAGTAAACAGACAAAATAGAAATGTTAAGAAGCATTTTCCCATTGTGATAACAACACTGCCTTTCGGCTAAAACAGGGTTTCTCAACCTCAGCACTAATCACATTTTGGGCTACATAATTCTTCGTTGTGACAGGCTGTCCGGTGCACAGTGTGATGTGTAGCAGCATCTCTGGCCTACCTACTTCCTAGATCCCAAACTTGTGACAACGAAAAATGTTTCCACACACTGTCAAATGTCCGCTGAGGGGCAAAATCACCCCGAGTTCAGAATCACTGGTCTACATAACTTACTGGGCTTCCCTTCAAAAATGTCCCATTGTTATGCTACCTCAATGCTGTCTCAGCGTCTGCTTTTAGCTGATGCTCTGTTTGTTCTAGACAAATGCAGTCTCTTTCCAAGTCTACAATTTTGCAGGCCCAGAGTACTTCACACCTGGGAGCAGATGCTGACCTAGCAGAAATAAGGTAAGAATTTTCTGCCAAAGTAGTTGTTTTCTTTCAATGTTACATACACTGCACTTGCATTCTGAGCGTGCACGCTGCATATTGGTAAACCATAGCTTTCTCTAATTGATTTAGGGCATGGTTGCTGATATTTTTTGTGCATGCTCCCCAATGGTCTTACTAAACACATGACTTGCCATAGGCCTACTTCTTGGTGTATCTCTAAAAGTGCTGGTAACTTAACCCCACCCCAAACTAGAAATTGTTTTCCATATGTAAACTTAGCGGTCTTTTTCTTTGTTAGAACACTTCCTTCTCCCTGCTGACTTAAAACGGATGAAATCAATGAGAAAATTAACTGTAACATTCTCCAGAAACTAGAATCCAATCTGTCTTTGTTGAGTATTATAGTGCTGGGCAGGGGGGCATTGAGCTGCCCTGTGATAGAAAATGTTCCTAATCAGATTTTTCTCTCATTCTGTGGCAAATTTTGGAAACCTGGCTCTGTACACATATTTAAACCAAATAATCCTGTTTTTTTTTTTTTTTTATTGCAGCCTTTTACATCCCCCTTTTGTTGTCCTTGGGAGAATAGTTATTGGCACTGCTTAAATTTCCATTACCAAAAGGAAAAAAACAGTGCAAGTGTATTCTTCTATTATAAGCAATATCCAAGGGTGTATTTATAGTCTGTCAAAAACAATTTGAGCTCCTCTGCAATGCTGCTCACTTTAAACCCAGCACCAAATGATATTTACACAGGCATCACCCCTGGTTGTCTCTCCCCAGCTTTGTGCAGTTAATTGTGCTTGCTTTCCATTTGTTGGCATGTTGTGGACAGCTTCCAATGGCTACATACCATTGTCAAGAACATTCCAGGTTTCCTTGTACTTCTTTTCTTATTGAAGACAATTGCTGAATGAGAGATCTACTCTTGGTGAGCCAGACTGGGTGGAACCTCTTTTTTTAAAGAAAAGCATTTATTCTGACAATTACCACTACTGAAATATTTATTTCTATACTTACATGGTAGCAATGTATTTTAAATTCGCACACAAGCTACAAATACACAGTTACACAAAAATATGCATAGTTTCATGAGCAATATTAGGATTCTTTTTTTCCCTTTTTTATGGTGAATATTTTAGAATTAGTATGTTTATTACAATAGCATAAATAAGGTATAATACAGGTGCTCAAGTGAATTACACAGTAAGCTGCCATGGACAGGATTTCTGCTTATAAGACATATGGAATATTTTTTAATATAAATTTCATATGTACATTATAATTTGACATATGTTACATACAAAGTGAGAATCCCTAAATGTCTAGTTACCATCCCATCACCCTACAATCAACACCGTTCACATCTTTCTCCACTCTCTAACTCTCTTCCCCTCTGGTAACCACCAATCCATTCTCTGTATCTATGAGTTTCTTTTTGTTTTGTTTGCTTGTTTTGTTATTTTTTAGATTCCATATACGAGTGAAATCATATGATATTTCTCTTTCTCCTTCTGACTTCACTTAGCATAATACCCCATTTGTTGTTGTAAATGGCAAAATTTCATTCTTTTTTGTGGCTGAGTAGTATTCCATTGTGAACACATATCCTATCTTCTTTTATTCATTTATCCATTAATGGACATTGAGGTTGTTTCCACATCTTGCCTATTGTAAATAATACTGAAACGAACACAGGGTGTACATATCTTTTTGAATTAGTGTTTTCATATTCTTTGGCTATATATCCAAAAGTGGAATGCTGGATCATATGGTGGTTCTTTTGTCATTTTTTGAGGAATCTTCATACTGTTTTCAGTAGTGGCTGCACCAAGTTACAAACCCACCAACAGTGTTACTTTCCTCTACATCCTCTCAAACATATGTTATTTTTTGTCTTTTTGACAATAGCCATTCTAAAAGGTATGAGGTGATACCTCATCGTGGTTTGGGTTTGCATCTCCATAGTAATCAGTGATGTTGAACATTTTTTTATGTGCCTGTTGGCCACCAGCATGTCTTTTTTTGGTAGAATGTCTAGATCATTTGCCCATTTTTTAAATCAGCTTGTTTTGTGTGTTTTTGTTATTGTTGTTGTTGTTATTGAGTTGTATGAGTTCATTTTATATTTTGGATATTAACTCATATTTGGATGTATAACATCTTCTCCCATTCAGTGGATTGCTTTTTCATTTTGATTACAGTATCCTTCACTGTGCGGACAATGTTTAGTTTGATGTAGTCCCAATTGTTTACTTTGCTGTTTTTCTTCCCTGTTTTTGGAGTCTGACCCACAAAAACATTGCTAAAGCCCACGTAAAGGAGCTTATCACCTATATTTTCTTCTAGGAATTTTATGCTTTTAGGTTTTACATTCAAGTCTTTAATCTATTTTGAGTTCAGTTTTGTGTATGGTATTAGACAGTGGTCAACTTTCATTCTTTTGCATGTGGCTGTCCAGTATTCCCAAATACTATTTATTAAAGAGACTCCTTTCTTCATTGTATGTTTTTGGCTTCTTTGTCATAAATTTATTGTCCATATATGTGTGGGTTTATTTCTGGTCTGTCAATTCTGTTCCGTGTGGGTCTGTTTTTGTTCTAGTACCATACTGTGTTGATTACTATAGCTTTGTAGTAGAGTTTAAAACTTCCATCTTTGTTCTTTCTCAAGATTGCTCTGGCTGATCAAGATCTTTTGTGGTTCCATGCAAATTTTAGAATTATTTGTTTTAGTTCTAGGAAATATGCCATTGAAATTTTGATAGGGATTTAATTGAATCTGTAGATTGCTTTGGGTAGTATTGACTTTATAACAATGTTTATTCTTATAATCCATAAGCATGGAATATCTTTTCATGTTTTATATCTTCAATTTTTTTTCATGACTGTCTTATAGTCGTAAGTGTACAGGGTGTTTCACCTCCATGGTTGAATTTATTCCTACATATTTGATTATTTTCGATGCTATCATAAATGAGATTGCTTTCTTTTTTTTTTAATATGAAATTTATTGTCAAATTGGTTTCCATACAACACCCAGTGCTCATCCCAAAAGGTGCTTTCTTAATATCTATTCTAGTATTTTGTTATTAGTGTATAGAAATGCAACAGATTTTTGTATAGCGATTTGTATCCTGCATCTTTACTAAATTATTTTATTCTAACAGTTCTGGAAGGGTATTTAAAGTTTTATATACTATACTATGATACTATTATCATGTCATCTACAAATAGTAACAATTTACTTCTTCCTTTCTGATTTGAATAGCTTTTATTTCATTTTAGTAACTAATTGCCATGGCTAGAACTTCTAATAGTATGTTCAATAAAAATGGTGAGAGTTGGCATCCTTCTCCTGTTCCTGGTCTTAGAGGAAAAGCTTTTAGCTTTTCCCAATTAAGATTGATGTGGGGCTCCTGGGTGGCCCAGTTGGTTAAGTGTCAGACTTCGGCTTAGGTCAAGATTTCACAGTTCCTGAGTTCAAGCCCATGTCCAGCTCTGGGCTGATATCACAGAGCCTGGAGCCTGCTTTGGACTCTGTGTCTCCCTCTCTCTCTGCCCCTACCTAGCTTGCACTCTGTCTCTCTCTCAAAAATAAATAAAAAATGTTTAAAAAAATTAAGATTGATGTTAGCTGTGGGATTGTCATATATAGCTTTCACAATGTTGAGGTATGCTCCCTCTACATTTACTTTGTTGACAGTTTTAATTATAAATTGATGTTGAATTTTGTTGTATGCTTTTCTATTTCTCAGAGATGATCATGGTTCTTATCCTTCATTTTGTTTATGTAGTGTATCATATTGATTGACTTGTAGATGTTGAACCATCTTTGCATTCCTGGATTAAATCTCATTTAATCATGCTGTATGATCTTTTTAAATATATTGTTGAATTCAATTTGCTAATATTTTGTTGATGATTTAAGTATCTATGTTTATCAAGGATATTGGCCTGGACTCTCCTTCTTTTTCTTCTTTTCCTTCTTCTCCTCCTCCTCCTCCTCCTCCTCCTCCTCCTCCTCCTCCTCCTCCTTCTTCTTCTTCTTCTTCTTCTTTTCCTTCTCCTTCCACATCCCCTTCTTCTTCTCCTCCGTCTTCCTCTTCTCCTTCTCCTTTCTCTTCTTCCTCTCATTCTACCCCTTCTATTTCTTCCTCTTCCTCTTCCTCTTCCTCTTCCTCTTCCTCTTCCTCTGTGTTTGTGTGTGTCTGTGTGGTGTCCTTGTCTCGTTTAGTAGCAAGGTAATGCTGAACACATAAAATGTATTTGGAAACATTCCCCCTCTTTAATTTTTTGGAAGAGTATGAGAAGAGTAGGTAAATCTTTGAATGTTTGGAATACTGTACCAGTGAAGCTATCTGGTCCTGGACTTTGTTTGTTGGGAGACTTTTTTAAGCTTGCTTGTATATTTTGAGATAGAGAAAGGGGGAGGAGCAGAAAAAGAGGGAGAGAGATAATCCCAAGCAGGCTCTGCTCAGAGGGGAGCCCAATGTGGGGTCTGATCCCATGACCATGATATCAGAACCTGAGCAAACATCAAGAGTAAGATGCTTAACCAACTAAGCTACCTAGGAGGCTGTGTTGGGAAATTTTTGATTACTGATTCAATCTCCTTTCTAGTAATCAGTCTATTCAGATTTTCTTTTTCTTCCTGATTCAGTATGAGATTGTATGTTACTAAGAATTTATTCCTTTCTTCTAGGTTGTCCAGTTGTTGTCATAAATTATTTGTAGTATTTTTTTATAATCATTTATATTTCTATGGTATCAGTTGTATCTTCTCTTTCATTTCTGATTTTATTTATTTGAACCTTCTCTCTCTTTTTTAGTGAATTAACTAAAGGTTTGTCAACTTTGTTTACCTTTTCAAAGATCTAGCTCTTTTTAATTGATGTTTTCTCTTATTTTTAGTCTCTGCTTCATTGATTTCTGTTCTGATTTTTATTGTTTCCTTTTTCTACTAACTTTGGCTTCTTTGGCTCTTCCTTTTCTAGTTTCCTTAGGTATAAATGTAGATAGTTTATTTGAGATTTTTATTGTTTCTTGATGTAGATCTTTAATGTGAATTTTCTTTAGAATTGCTTTTACTGTGTCCCAGAGACTTTGATATATCATATTCCTTTCATTTGTGTCAAAATATTTTTTTATTTCTCTTTTGATTTCTTTCTTGACCTATTTCTTGTTCAGTGGCATGTTGTTTGTTCTCCATTTGTGGTTTTTAATTTTGTTATTGTAATAGATTTCTAGATTCATACCATAATGGTCAGAGAAGAAGCATGATAATGATTTAAATCTTCTTGAATTAATTGAGACTTGTTTGTAGCCCAACATTTGGTCTTCCCTGGAGAATGTTCCATGTATACTTGAGAATAATGTGTATTCTACTTTTGGATGGAATTCTCTGTGTATACCTATTAAGTCCAATTGGTCTAATGTATCATTTAAAACTGATATTTCCTACTTGACTTTCTGTCTGCATTATCTACCCATTGCTGGAAGTGGGGCATTAAAGTCCCCTACTATTGTTATATTGCTTTCAATTTCTCCCTTAAGTTCTGTTAATATTTGCTTTATATATTTAGGTACTCCTATATTTGGTGCATGGATATTTACAAATGATATATATTTTTGTTGCTTTGATTTTCTCTTTCTTTTTTCTTTCTTTCTTTCTTTTTTGAGAGAGAGAGAGAGAGAGAGAGAGAGAGAGAGGGGGCAAGCAGGGGATGGGCGGAGGAAAAATGAGAGAGAATCTTAAGCAGTCTCCACATCCAGCATGAAGCCTGTTGTAGGGCTCTGTCTCACAACCCTGAGATCATGACCTGAGCTAAAATCAAGAGTCAGACACTTAACGGACTGAGAAACCCAGGTATCCCTGACTTCTTTATCATCACATAATGCCCATCTTTTTCTCTTATTACCATCTGTTTTAAAGTCTATTTTGTCTGTGTGCACCTGGGTGGCTCAGTCAGTTGAGGTCCAATTCTTGATTTCAGCTTAGGTCATGATCCCAGGGTCATGGGATCAAGCCCTGAGTCAGGCTCTGTGCTGAGCATGGAGACTGCTTGATATTCTTTTATTCTCATTCTCTCTCTCTCTCTCTCTCTCACCTTCTTCCCCTCTCCCCTGCTAGCACTCTCTCTTTCTCTCACTTTAAAATTTAAAAAAAAAGTCTATTTTGTCTGAATTGAGTATAGCTCATACCAGCTTTCTTTTCTTTTCCATTTTTTTAGGTGCCACCAAAATAGTAGTAAAAACAAGGTGACAGGGTGTCCCACACTCAAACATGCATACACACACTTCCATCTGCCACATGATTGATTCAAGAGCTGTGGGACTCTGCTTATTCATTGTATTGTAAACCTCCTGTTGAATCAGTTACTTGATTTATATGCTCCTTGACATGCATGATTAGAGTCTCATACATATTAGAAATGGCTTCCTTTTGAGAATTGTGTCACCATTTTACAAAGTAAATACAGTCAAAAATATTACAGTCAAAAATATTTGACTGTATTTCTGGTTTTAGTGCAGCATTGCTGAAGAGTGTTATGACAAACAAAGAAACTACCAAAATGAAATTAAATGCATGATAATTTATTTTTTAATAGAGAAGTTTTCAAAAAAAGTGTTAAGAACATCAACCTAGTAGGGTCTGGGAGAAATATACTTTAAACTAACCTGAATGTTCTCTTCTAAAGGCTCCAGAACATGTTAGTTTTGACAAAATTTCAAATCAAAGATTTGAAACTGGTGGCATTCCCAGTTGTACTCTGATCAGTAGTTCCTCACTGATGATCAAGAAATTTTCTTCCTGTTTTCTCCTCTCATCTGCAATATGTAACTTCTAACAGCTCTTCCTTTTAGCTGTAGCAAAAACAGGCCTTGTTGCCTAAAGGAAAGAAACTAAGAAACAACAGATTTTAATGGCTGTCTAGTCCAAAATATGGGTTACTCTAAAATATTAAAATTGCAACCATGAATTCCCTTTGAATTCCTGAAGGTTTTTCTGCACTTTGCCAGCCCTTATCCTGAAATACATGAAGATAACAAAAGAATGACAAATATAAACTGCAGATGTTTTTTTTCCCCTTTCTCTCATTTCATTCATTTTTAATGCAGATGATGGTATCTTTGGGACTTAGAGCCATATTTGACAGCTTTTTCATGTTTATTTGGACTGTGAGTTATGCTACAACTTGGATTTGAGGCACTATTTCCAAGAATAAGTCATTTGCAATCCATGTATTTCTTAGCGGCTAAGATGTGAATAAGTAGGTTTTATTGTTTCTTTTGATTTACAGCCTTCTATAAGTATGTCTTCTTTTAAACAAAGGCTCAGTTTTCTTCGGATTTTAGTAAAAAAATATTTGACTGTATTTCTGGTTTTAGTGCAGCATTGCTGAAGAGTGTTATGACAAACAAAGAAACTATCAAAATGAAATCCCATTGTTTAGTTTAAGAAGTAAAAATCCCTCAAGTACATAAATAACATATCTTGTGTATTTATGATACTAGCTCCTTCATTAGCGTTTGTCTCAGGACTAGTCCCCAGTGTTCTTCACGGTCTTGATGCACCGTAAAGGCCTAAGTCTCACTAAAGGAAGCAGTCGATTTCCTCAGGTCTTTCTGAAGGGTAAGACAAGCCCTTGCTATCAAGGAAAGCTGCTCTGCATTATGATAGACCCTTCTAAGTAATACAGAACATAGAATATATGAGTATAGGCTATTTCTTCTCTTGCAAAATGAATTTCATTACAGACATTTTGCTTGTAAAAAAACCCCAAATAATTCTAGATGACATTTAGTTTTCTTCAGTGTGTCAGAGTTAAAAAAAAAACAAACCCCCCCCCCCCCCCAAAACCCATATCCCTCATTCCTACATTGCTAATACCACACTCTTACTGCTCAGATAATTTCTCTTCTTCCTTTGTGGTGAGATTTGATGTGGGAATGGACATTGGGAGACCAAAATGCTCAGAAATGATTGATATACTCTCTCCTTTTTCCCTTTGTGGCAAAGAATACGAGGTGTCATATCCTCTTTAAAATAGATCCCATCTTTTTTTTTTTTTAAATAATGTTCATTTATTTTTTTTGTGGGGGTGGGGGAGTGGCAGAGAGAAAAGGAGACACAGAATCCAGGGCAGGCTCCAGGTTCTGAGCTGGCAGCACAGAGCCTGATGCGGGGCCCGAACCCACAAACTGTGAGATCATGGCCTGAGCTGAAGTCAGATGCTCAACCGACTGAGCCACCCTGTGCTCCTAAAACAGATATCATTTTGAAAGTTTGTTTTTAAATCCTCATAAAACATTTTTTCAAGTCTGCATAACTCAGAAAGTATTTTTCTTATCCTCTTTGTGATTACTTGTTATGCAGTAGGCCCAGTGCTTAGTATTAAGGTAATGAATACATCTTATTGATATCGGAAATTCATTTTCTTTGTCCTGACATGTTTCAGTTTTGAAGAATTTAAAAAATCTGTTACTTTATTGGCAAATCTAGTCCAAATTGGCCAATTCTTTGAGACCTTACAGAGCCTCACATATCTCTTGGTTTAACTACTCTTTTGGCACTAAATATATACATGGAAATCTCTCAGAGAGCAAGGACTAACCATGGCATTTCTGGTATTCATGATCATATCCAAACATGCATGAAAAATTCTAGTCCCAGATCTGGCTATGTAACTTTAAATTTATCTTGATCTCACTTTCTCCGTAAATAAATACATAAACAAGTAAATAAATGGAATATGTAGATTCCTGCTTCAATATAGCAAAAGAGCTCGTCGGTTTTTTTCTACAGTGGGTTGTAAGAATTGGCCAGATATCGTGTATTAATTATATCAAGCAAAGAAAATTCTGCTGTCTAGAAAAGGATAGATGAGTAGAATTTTCTCACTTTAAAGTTTTTCTTTTTTTATTTGGACTTTAAAATGAAGACATCTGCTACCGTTTATCCTATAGTGAGTGCTAGGAGATTACCATGTGGTGAAAAAGTAGCTTATTGATATTAATTAATAAAATTGGAAATAGCCAATAATTAATGATTCTACTTCTTGAGTGTTTTGGTAATCATGAATGTTTATAAGTTTCTTGCACTATTCAGACTTGGTGTTGGAACGGATTTTCTTTACTGTAAATTCTGCCACTTACTATGTAAGAGATGCAACTCAGAATATCTGAAACTCTTCCATTACGTATTGGAACTAGCACACAGCAATTTATGTGTGCATAGAAATGCATTAGAATAAATAGAACAGGCTAGAGTATTTGGATCAACTTGCTGGCTAAAAACAATTTAGATAGCTCTGAAAATAACAAATATTTTCTTAAGAATATAGAAGTTATTAAATAGCCTAGAGCAGACCAAAGTTGCCACTAGAAAGAATGGGAAATGCTAGGTAAAACATACTTTAGGATCTGTTTGAAATCATCCAGACCTATTGAGGTAATGACATTAAGAGACCGAGATTCTGGAGAAATGGAAGTCATAGAGAGAAGAGCCCAGCTCTCTGTCATAGTTTATCCCAAAAAGAATTTGCCAAATCTTCATGCTGGATGAGAAGCTGAAAACCAGGCTGAGGATAGCTAGCTGCCAAGAACCAGAGAATTAAGCAGAGCTTTAGCAATCAGACAGTTTTAAGGTACAAACTTTTCAGGGCAGGCAGGATTTGAGGTGCCAACATTGAGGAGAGAGGGGAGGTGCTGAGAAGTGAGCCAAATCCTCTCTTTTTCTCCCCTTATAGCATTTAGTGAATTGTTAAGGTGCTTGGAGAAAGGGACTAAGAACCTAAAAGAATACTTGAAAATGTATACAGTTATCATGAGTCTCCTGGTGAAAAGAAGACAAAAATGGGAGTTCTTGACCGGCAAAGAAGGTGGGCCTTTACTAAACACTCACAGGCCCTTGACTGAGATCTCTAAGAGCTAAAGTGGGAAGCTATGGTCGAACAGAAATACCCATAGCTTCCCCCAAACTGTACCACATCTTTGAGTCACTTCACTCCCTAATTGAATAAAGGATCCGTTCCATCATAACCTGCCTAAGAAAGGACAGGCTCAATTCTATCTGAAAGAAGAGAATATTATTCAATGGCTCTAAATGTTTCATGAATAATAGTCAGCACTTAATAAAAAAAAAAAAAGACAAAACTAAGCATACCAAAAAAAAAAAAAAAAAAAAAAAAAAAGGAACAGCAAAACCAGCAATAGCAACAAAGCACAGATGATCCTGGTGTTGTAGCTATAAGACTAGAGACTTACAACTTAATATGTCCAAGAGCATAGATAACAAAAGGAAGAATTTCATCAGATAGCTGTTATCTAGTGGAAAAGAAACAAATGGAAATTTCTGAGCTAAAATGCGATAATGGGAACCAATGATTCAACATATGGAGTTACCTACAGATTGAACAGATGATTAAAATGACGAGTAAAATAGTAGGTGAGTAAAATTAATCTGGGCCGAAGAAGGAGAAAAATGTGTGTGGAAAGTATAGAAGAAAGTGTTAAAGACATACAGGATACTGTTAAAACAACTAATACACATGTAATTGGTGTCACAGAAGAGAAGATAGAGGCAGAAGCAGTATTTTAAGAGATAATGGTTGAGAATTCCCCCACCGTATGAAAACTCAAAGAAGTATTATGAATCCAAAGCAAATTAAATATGAAGAAATTCATATGTCCAAATATCCCTGTGAAACTTGGAAACAGAGACAAAGACAAAGGAAAAAGTCTTGGAAGGAGAGAGGTACAGGAATATTGAGACTGATACCTGGCTTTTAAGGAGAAACAAAAGAAATGTGGTAATACAGTGGAATGACATCTTGAAAGAAATTAAAGAAATAACTGACTCTATAGAATTCATCGTAACTGAAAATATCCTCAAAAAAAAAAAAAAAAGGTTACCTAAATTTACTTTCATTCTAACAAAAACTAAAGAAGTTATTACCAACAAATCCACACTTAAAATTAAAAAAAAAAAAACAGCATTAAAAAGAAATTCCTTTGACAGGTGATTGGTCACATTTGGTAGCTAAGAAATGCATGAGGGAATAAAGCCCTAGAAAAACTAAGTATGTGGGTAGATACCTATTGTACAAAACAATGGTATTAATGTATTAAGATGCATAAAATTTATGTGGAGTTAAAATGCATGACAGAAATAACAATAAGAGGAATGGGGTAACTAGATTAAATGTGTTTTAAAGTCAGTGCTTTTTCAGCCAAGACGTAAAGAAATAATTTATGTCTGACTTTAATAAGTCACAGTTACATATTGTAATCATGAAATTCATTGTAAAGAATGTATAACTAATAAGCTAATTAAAAGAAAATGAATCAATAATGAAATAATTAATTTTCAAGAGGAGACAAAAGAACATAAAACAAGTGGGACAAATAGAAAGAAATAGTAAAAGCTAAATATAAAATCAACTATGTCAAACAATACATTTAGTATAAGTAGACACAATGCTCCAATTAAAATAGTACTATATGACTAGATTTTAAAAATGCTCAAATTTACTGACAAAAACACTTTAAACACAGAAAGGTTAAAAATAAAAGGTTGGGAAAAGATCTATTAGGCAAAAAGAAAGCTGATATATCAGTAAGAGAAACAATGTATGACAAGAAATATAACGAGGTAATGAGAACTTCCTAATGATGCAAAGGTCAACATACTAGAAAGACATAAAAGTGTTCCATTCATATGAACTTCACAGTAGGGATTCAAAGATATAAGATAAATATAGATAGAATTACTTTAAAAATGACAAATCTAAAATAATAAAGACTTTAATAGACCACTCCCAGTGACTGGTAGTACAGGCAGATTTTTAAAAATCAGCAAGTATATGAGGAATACAAATATTGTGGTAAGCATAATTACCATAGTTGACGTGAATAGATCACTGCCTCCAACAATGGCAGAATACACAACATTCTCAAGTGCACACAGAATATGAGTGTACTCAGTTTTGGAAAATGTTTCATGTGCATGTGTAATATTTATGTATTCAGTTATTATTTAGATACTAAGAAATGCAATTCAAAGAAATCCATAAGCCAAAGAAGAAATATTAATGAAAGTTAGAAAATATTTTAAGGGGCGCCTGGGTGGCTCAGTTGGTTAAGCGGCCGACTTCGGCTCAGGTCACGATCTCGCGGTCCGTGAGTTTGAGCCCCACGTCGGGCTCTGTGCTGACAGCTCAGAGCCTGGAGCCTGTTTCAGATTCTGTGTCTCCCTGTCTCTCTGCCCCTCCCCTGTTCATGCTCTGTCTCCCTCTGTCTCAAAAATAAATAAACGTTAAAAAAATTTTTTTAAAATAATTAATCATGGAAATATCACATATCAAAGACTGGATGTGACTAAATCTATGCTTCAAGAAAAATTCACATTGTAAAATTAATATATTCTGTTTATAAGTATCCATTATATTTAAATATTCACTCTAGCAATTGAAAAAAGAGCTAATTAAGTATAATAAAGTACAAGGAAGAAAATATAAATAAGTGCAGAATTGTAAAATTGAAAGTAAATGTATAGTAAGAAATCAACTAATAGAGAAAATTATTTGAAAATATATAAAATCTTCACACCCATGGTAAGACTGACCAAGAGAGAGATACACAAAAATTAGCATTCTTAAGAGTAAAAAAAGAGTATCAATAAAGGTCCTATAGATACTGAAAATAAAATAAGAGTATATGATAAAGGATATTTTGCCAGTCAGTTTGAAACTCTCCTAAAAAAATAAAATATCCAAAACAAACAAGAATTAAAAAAACACATGTATTCATATTAAATTCATGGAAATTTCAGTCCATATACCTTTATGGTGAACTTTCCTAAACACCAATTTTATGCAAAAATATCCAGAGCAAAGAAAATAGAAACATTTATTTATTTATTTATTTATTTATTTATTTAATGCTTATTTATTTATTTTCGAGAGAGAGAGAGAGTGAGAGAGTGAGAGGGCAAGCATGAGCAGGAGAAGGGCAGAAGTAGGGGGAGACAGAGAATCCCAAGCAGGCTCTGAACTGCCAGGACAGAGCCCAACGCGGATCAAACTCACAAACTGTGAGATCATGACCTGAACCAAAATCAAGAGTCAGATCCTTAATGGACTAAGCTATCCCAGTACCACTTTTAAAAATTAAATCCCAGTTAATTAGCATTTAGTGTAATAATGGTTTTAGGAGTAAAATTTAGTGATTCATCACTTACATGTTGTACCCAGTGCTCATCCAAACAAGTGCCCTCCTTAATGTCCATCACCCATTTGGCCCATCTCCCTACCCAACACCCCTCCAGTAACTCTGAGTTTGTATCCTGTACTTAAGAGTCTCTTAAGTTTGCCTCCTGTTTTTATCTTATTTTTCCTTCCCTTCTCCTACATTCATTTGTTATATTTCTTAAATTCCACATATGAGTGAATCATATGGTATTTGTCTTTCTCTGACTGACTTATTTCACTTAGCATAATACTCTCTATTTCCTTCCATGTTGTTGTAAATGGCAAGATGTCATTCTTTTTGACAGCTGAGTAGTATTCCATTGTATATATAAACCACCTCTTCTTTATCCATTCATCAGTCGATGGACATTTTGGCTCTTTCCATACTTTGGCTATTGTTGATAGTGCTACTATAAACATTGGGATGTATGTGCTCCTTTGCATCACCCTGTTTTTATCCTTTGGATAAATACGTAGCACTGCAACTGCTGGGTGGTAGGGTAACTCTATTTTTAATTTTGGGGGGAACTTCCATACTGTTCTCCATAGTGGCTGCACCAGTTTTCATCCCCACCAACACTGCAAAAGTGTTCCTCTTTCTCTGTATCCTTGCCAACATCTCTTGTTTCCTGAGTTAATTTTAGCCATTCTGACAGATGTGAGGTGGTATCTCATTGTGGTTTTGATTTGCATTTCCATGAATCAAAAAGGCATAGGGTATCAGAATAGAGTAAAAAACAAAAACAAAACAACACACACACAAGATCCATCTTATATGTTGCCTACAAGAGACTCATTTTAGACCTAAAGCCACCTGCAGACTGAAAGTAAGGGGATGGGGAACCATCTATCATGCTAATGGACATCAAAAGAAAGCCAGAATAGCCATACTTCTATCAGACAAACTAGATTTCAGAACAAAGACTGTAACAAAAGATGAAGAAAGTCATTATATCATAATTAAGGGACCTATCCACCAAGAAGATCTAATAATTATAAATATCTATGTCCCCAAATTAGGATAACCCAAATATATAAATCAATTAGTCACAAAAATAAAGAAACTTATTAATAATTATACAATAACAGCAGGGGACTTTAACACCCCACTTATAACAATGGACAGATCATCTAAGCAGAAAATCAACAAGGAAACTGGTTTTGAATGACACCCTGGATCGGATGGACTTAAAAGATATATTCAGAACATTTCATCTAAAGTTCCAAAATACACATTCTTCTGGAGCACACATGGAACATTCTCAGAATAGATTACATGCTGGGTCACAAATCTGCGCCCAATAAGTTAAAAAAGATTGATTTTAATCATGCATATTTTCAGACCACAACACTACGAAACTTGAAATGTGGTTGAAATCAACCACAAGAAAAATTTTGGGAAGATCACAAATACTTGGAGATTAAAAAACATCCTATTAAAGGATGAATGGGCTAACCAACAAATTAAAGAGGAAATCAAAAAGAACACAGAAGCCATTGAAAATGAGAACATGACAGTCCAAAACCTTTGGGATGCAGCAAAGGTGGTCCTAAGAGGGAAGTATGTACCAATTCAGGCCTTCCTAAAGAAGGAAGGAAGTTCTCAGATACACAACCTAACCTTGCACCTCAAAGAGCTGGAAAAAGAACAGCACATAAAGCCCCAAAACAGCAGCAGAAGGAAATAACAAATATTAGAGCAGAAGTCAAGATATTAAAATAAAAAAAATATATATATATATACGTACATATACGTATATATATACATAAATATATAGTAGCACAGATCAACAAAACTAGAAGCTGGTTCTTTGAAAGAATTAACAAAATTAATAACCCCCAGACAGATTTATCAAAAAGAAAATGGAAAGGACCCCAATAAATAAAATCATGCATGAAAGAGGAGAAATTGCAATCATTTTAAAGGGCTATCATAACCTTTTTATCAAAATATGGCAAGGATATTAGAAGAAAATTATAAGGCAGTTCCTCTCAGGAAAATAGATATGAAAATAGAAAAATTCTAAATCAAGTATTGGCAAATTGAGTTTAGCAATATTCAAAAATAATAAATATACCATAATCAGATAGATTTATCCAGGAGAGATAGGTTGGCATAAAGTTTAAAAATTATTTAGTATTATCACACAGATTAAAGGAGGAAAATATACATTTATTTCTATAGATTCAGAAAGGGCATTTGATAACATTAAACGTTTAGTACTCATTTATGGTAAAACTCAGCAAACCAGGAATCTCAAAAACTCCTTTATTCCAATAAAGATTATCTATAAAAATCTGCATTAAGCATTATATTTGATAAAATATTTAGTATTTATTCCAAAATTGGGAGGACATATAGAAGCCTACAATAATCACTTCTCCTCAGCATTTTACTAGATGTCTTGGCCTATGCAATAAAGTAAGGAAAAAAACAGTTCTAAGTATTAAAGATGAAAAATAAAATTTTTATTATGTATGGGTGGCTTCATTTTATAAATGAAAAACCTAACAGTGGCCATGAAGAACCTGCTATATTTAATAAGTAAATTTTAAAGAGTCCCTGGACAGAACTCAATATAACAATTCCGTTCCATTTCTATATAGTGGCAGCAATCAGAAAACTATAAAAAAACCATGGAAAAAATCAAGAAAATTTACACAAATGGAGGGGTACCCCGTGCTCATGGATTGGAAGACTGATTATACTATGCCTATCAATTCTACCCAAATATATCTATAGATTCCCATATACAGATGTAATTCGAATCAAAATGAGAATCTATTTTATTGTGGAAATTAACAAATTTATTCAAATTAATTCTAAAATTTGTACAGAAATATAAAGTGCTAAATATACCCAAGACAATATTGAAAAAAAGAAAATACAACTTTTAAAGAGGATAAAAATTGGCAGGCTTGCACTACTGCATATTAGGTTTTATTGCAGGGGCCAAATAATTAAGAAAGCGTCCTAGTGTAAACATAGACAAAAAGACCAATAAAACAAAGTAAAGAGTTCAGACACAAACTAGAACTTTCATAGTCAAATGGCTTAAGATAAATGACACAGTGACACGGTAGTGAAAAAATATTGTTTAATAAAAGTTGCTAAATTGATTGGCTATCTATTTGGGGGGGAAATGAACCTTGACCATGCTTCACGTGGTACAGAAAAATCAATTCCAGTGGATCACAGAGCTAAATGTGAAAGGTAAAATAATAGGAGTAAATACAGTAAAAAATAAAGTAAACCGTAGGAGACCATCTTTATGTCCTTAGAGTAGGCTACAGTTTCTCATGAAGGACACTAAAAACATTAACCATAAAAGTAAAACTTGATAAATTAGACTTCACTAAAATTAAGACCTGGGTTCACCAAAGTCACCCTTAGCACATAAACCAAGCGCTTTAGTCCAATCAGGCTGCTGTTACAAAATACAACAGGCAAAATGGCTTATAAATAATGTGCATTTATTTCTCACAATTCTGGAAGCTGGAAGTCAAAGATCTGGCTGCCAGCATGGTTCTGGTTCTTCCAGTTTGCAGCCTGCTGACTTTATGGTTCAACTTCACATGATAGAAGGGGTAAGGGAGATCTCAGGCCTCTTTTTTATAAGGGCTTTAATCCCGTTCATGAGAGCTCCACCTTCATCACCTTATCACCTCCCAATGGTCTCACCTCCTAATATTGTCACCTTGGGCATTCTGCTTTCAACATATGAATTTAGGGGGTGGGGTGGTTGGTGAGGAGGACAGAAATATTTAGACCATAGCACCCAGTCTAATCCTGAGAAAAACATAGGACAGATTTCAATGGATAGGCATCCTATAAAATATTTGCCCAGTACTTATCAAAAGTTGTCAAGATGATCAAAAATAACATCTGGGAAACTGTCATGTCCAAGAAGTGCCTAAGGAAACGTGACGATTAAGTGTAATGTGGATGCTGAATGGGATCCTGGAAAAGGAAAAAAAAAAAAAGGAAATTTGAACAAAATATGGACTTCAGTTAATAATAATAAGGGAATGGTGTAAAGGTTTTAAACAAGATCATTAAAGAATTTTACCTGACATATATGTAGAGAATATATTTTTCCAGTATATATAAAATATTTCCAAAATCTAACCATATACTGTCTACAAAGAAAATCTTAAGAACTTTCAAAAGAAATATCATACAGATTACTTTCTGTGACCATAGTATGATCAGGCTACAAATTCATATTTAAGAGATAATTAGAAAAACTTACAGGCCAAGAAATAATTTCAGTACTCAAAACACATAAGCCAAAGACAGATTCATAATAGAAATCAAAATTTTTGATCTCAATGATAAAAAATGCCACATTTTAAAAGTTTTGGAATACAGTTAAAATAATGCATAAAAACAAAGGACTATTAATGAGTATATTAAAAAAATAGAAGGGTGAAAAATTAATCAGTAAAGCATCTATTAAAAATGTATTACATATAGCATAGTGCATAGTATATACACACACATAAAGATGAAGGCAAGGAAAAGATACAGAAGGGAATGTAAGTATACATTAATAGGATAGAAATTAAATAAGCAATTGAAAGAAAGGTTAATCCTTTGAAAAGAAAAGAAAATTGATGGACTTTCGGTGACACCAATCAAGAAAAAGATAAATCTCAAGTTACAACGTTAGGACTAAAACAAGGGAAAACCAAAATAGATATTACGTATTAAAAAGATAGTAAGAGTTTTTAAGAATAATTTTTTGCCAATATATATAGAAATACATATGAAATAGAGACATTATACAGAAATTATAACATTAAAACCTATTCAGGAAGAAATATGAATGAATAATATTAAAGAAACCTAACCAATGGTTGAGAATATTCCCACAACTTTGAGGCACCTGGGTGGCTCAGTCGGTCAAGCATCTGAGTCTTGATCTTGGCTCAAGTCATGATCTCACAGTTCCTGGGATTGAGCCCATCATCTGGCTCTGTCCTGACAACGCAGAGACTGCTTGGGATTCGGTCTCTCCCTCTCTCTGCTCCTTCTCCATTTGCACTCTCTCAAAAATAAATAAATAAACTTGAGAAAATAGATATTCCCACAAATTTACTCCAGGATCAGACAGCTTCACTAATGAATGGTATCAGTAATTTATGAAACTTAAATTCTATTGTAGGAAAAAAGGAAGGACATAAAGAGATTATTCCAACTAAATTGATAACAAATACAAATTCTGTGCAAGAAAAAAAAGGAAACTACAAATTAATTCTATTCAGGTACATCAACATAACACAAAATATTTGCAAATTAAGATCTAGGGCAATATATTAAAAGGGTTATATAATGACAAAATTGGGTTCATTTTAGAAATGAAAGGAGGCTTTAACTTAAAAAAAAACTACAAAGACTATCCACTAGATTAACAAACTAAAGGAGAGAAGTCCTATAATAATTTCGGTAGCTGCACAAAATATTTGGAAAAATTTAACATTCATATTAAAACTCTTAGCAAACTAGAAAAAGTAACTGTGATTTTAAAAAACTACACACCATTTCATAAGGTAAAATTTATTAGTGTTCCACATGTTTTCTCAAAAAACATAACATCCAGGCATTTTGCTACCTAAACAAGTTTGAAAACTAGCAATTTGATATCATCTCATTTTATAGAAAACATTGCTCTTTCAAGAAACTCCCAACTAATTCTTGCTTTATATGTCAGATTCTTGCTTCCATTTCCTAAGGATAAATGGTGTAAATACTAAAGAAAAAAAACTGTTCATTTATTTTTCAAGCACTTAGTCACAGTTCTTTTTCCATTTTTTTCTTTCCCTTTTTACCTCAAATAAATCATCTCTATTTTCTTAGGGGAAGAATGAATATTTGGCTATTATCTCATTATAAGTATAAATCCTCAGTTTATTCTCATTTGATTTTAACCCCTATTAGTGCCTGTGTATGGTTGCAGATGATCACGTCTCAATTTCCACGCTCATATCTTAGTGTCTAGGATCAGTCACACCTGAAAGACGGTGCCTTTGGAAAGAAATTATTGTCCTTGTAAATAGTTCCCATAAAGCTGCCTATTTGATGAAATAGAGGACCTATGTGTCTCTGTATCAGATTATGTGAGATAAAAAAGGGAATGTATGGATGTTAAATGACACAGCAGAGAAGAAGTGCAAATCTGTGAGTCTGCGCTAGGAAGTATCATATTTAGAAGAAAGTCTGTTTGCACAGAAAAATCCTGAAATTGCTCAGAAATCAAGTCAGTGTGTATCACGAAAAGGAGAGGACTAAAAACAGAAGGGACATTTGGAACTACACATATGGTATGCAGCAGTTAGAACCCCAGGTCTCCACCTCCACCTTGCATAATCAGATGAATAGCCATCCTCTACACTTGCAGGAGGGAAGAAGTCTGTTTTCAGGAGAAAATGAACTAGAGATTTCTGACTCTAAGACACCCTGGCCAAAGAAATGGAAAGAGATATCATTATAAACATCTTTGTGCTGAAGGGTGAGTTTCCAGTCTATTCCCCAGGCTGGCTCCTAAGCAAGGCAGAGACTTGTGCCCCTAACACTACTAGCCATCTCTAAAGAAGAGACTGTCCATCTTTTTTGATAAACTGAAAGTTCCAGAGACAAGATCCACAGTCCTATGTGGATGGGTTGGGATGGAAGGTTTGCTAGCACACCCCTGTCACTAGAATGAAACTCCATGGTTTATATAGCCTCATGTCCCCGGCAGTTTTTAGTATCTTACTTACTCTTAAATGTGCATAAACAAAGATCATCAGATATTTGGAGTAAACCTGCACCATGGATAGCAGAAAACAAATAAAAAGAAAAAGGGATACAAAGGAAATGGAGACAATGCATGGATAGAGTCCAAAAAAAAATAAGATTATTGTGCCAAGAGTTGCAATAGAAAATACAGAAATTCTGAAAGGAGAGAAATGGGAAAAACGAGAGAGGAAATTACCTAATAAATATATATATTTTAAATTATCGATGCTGACATGCATGCCTCTCCAGAAAAAAAAAAATGTCCATCTAAAAAGTCCAGCAAAATGAATGAAAACAATATATCCACATTAAGGCACATCACAGGAGATTTTAAAACACCAGGGGTATAGAGAAACTCCTAAAAGCTTCCAGAGCAAAAAAGTACATTGATGTGTTTACTTTGAAAATCATCTATAAAAGTATATGAAATAAAAATGTCAGTGGATTCTCCATGGCAGAATTGGAAGCAATGTCGAAATTCTGAGTGAATATGAATTTCAACCGAGATTTGAGAGCTAAGTCTCTAAAATTTTACCCCTTTCCATTATTTTTCATGGAGCTAGTGTAAGGTCTCTGTACTAGAATGAGGCAGTAAATCAAGAAGAAGCAGGACATTGGGGAATCAACCCAGAGGCAGGGTGACGAAATCTCCCCAATGATGAGAAAGGGAAATCCCATAGTGATACTTGTACAAAGCCAAGAGAGTAATCAATCCAAATGGAGAAGCAGAACTGGAGGGTGCGATATTGCAATTTATGAGAAACACGTTAAACCACAGAAATTCAGCTGAGTAAATTTGAAGATCTAATGGCTTAATTAAGCAATTCACAAATGGGGTAGTATCCCAACTAGCAAGTAGAGAGTTTGCTCTGAGGAGTTGTATAAAATGGAAGGATTTTATAGGAGGAGGGTGGGGCAAGGAGTTATTAGCAAAAGAAAAGAAAGGATTGTTTTAGGCAAGGTCACCTTCCCTTAGGAGGAAGGGCAGGGAGTCTTTTCATTCAGATTACCTCACATTCCTTTGGGGGGCAAAGAGGGAACAGGTGACAGATGATGTCATTGGTACTTGGAGAAAATTTCCAACTGACCAGTTAAGACTACCTTTCTGGGAGAGGTTGAAACAATTAGGTTGGTATGAAGTCCCAGTTTGGTGACTCGGAAGTGACACTGTTTTAGGCCTGTGGTTTTCTTTTTAACAATACATGTATTTGGTTATACAGATGACCAAAATATATTTGTCAGATATATTTGGTTTTCATCCATAGTTCCTGGCTCACACCTCCCCAAACCCTTGGAATTTCCTCCACAATAAGAGCAATGGGAATGTCTTTTTTTATAATTGGTTTCTGGTGCTCAGTTCTTGAAAATGGTTCAGAACCATCAAGGTGAAAAAATGTCATTACTCATTATAAGCCCCTTTCCAACACGACTGGGTTTATGTTAAAGAGGTGACTTTTGGAATGCACCTAAGGGTGGAAGCAGATTGCCAGGGGCATCAACCATGAATAGAGGGTTGGAATTTTCAGTCCTACCCCCTGATTTCTAGGCCAGTAAGAGGGGCTGGAGGTTAAATCAATCAACAATGGCCAATGAATTGATCAATCAAACCTATGTAATGGAACCTCCATAAAACCCCCAAAGGATGGGATTTGGGAGCTTCCAGGTTAGGGAACCAGAATCCTTCTGCATATCATAGTGCCAGGCACCAAGCTCCAGGAGGACAGAAGCTCCTTTATTGGGAACTGGCCCTATGTGTCTCTTCCTCTGGCTGTTGATCCATATCCTTTGATCTCCTTTCTAGTCAATCAGTAATCTGGTGATAAATAAGTGGGTTTCCTGAGTTCTGTAAGCCTATCTAGAAAATTAACCAAACCCAAGTACAGAGTCATGGAAATCTCTTATTTATAGCCAGTTGATCAGAAGCTAGGATGATGGGGAGCCTGGGTGGCTCAGTTGTTTAACTGAGCTCTCAACCTGTGGAATTTGATGCTATCTTCAGGTAATTCGTATCAAAATTGAGTTGAGTTGAATTCTCAAATAACCTACTGGTGTCCAAGAATTGCTTGTTAGCATGGAGAAGCCTACACACACACACACACACACACACACACACACACACACACACTTTGGAGTTGTATCCAGGAACCTAAAAGGAGGGCACTGAAAGGGTATCTCTAGGAAAAAGAAGAAATATGGAATTGATACATTTTCGATGGACTCTCATGGAACAATTAGAGGAGGCAGGAAAATTGATGAGGATACGCAAAGAAAAGCAAACAAATGAAAAAAATAAGTAAATAAAATGAAACTATAATTACTTCTAGGGGAGAAATTAGCCACAGGACAAAAAGTATTCTACAAGACATTCAGCAATGAACAATATTTACAGAGACATCATAACAGACACTGAATACTGATGGGTCTCAAACATCTCACATTCAAATAACTTGATTAGAATTTATATAGGTGAGAGAACAAAAATCTATAACTTTTTGAGCCTGGAATTTAGCTCCATATTGTATGGAAACAAAAAGCATTGTTTGCTTGGTTTTAATAAACTTTGAAATTCCTGGGAATGAAATGACCATGTAAATCAAGAGATGACAGTACTGTTTGTGGCATTATGCTGACCAATACAGCATGCATAGATTAGTTCATATTTTTAGCTGCAACAATACCTTCTGTATTATGTTACCGGAGCATTGGCCAATGATGAAATCTCTAACTGATTCTTACTGTTAATTACTTTCTTTTATTTCCTGTTTATATTTAGGTTAAAGTTTTTTACTGAGAGCTTTTTAATTATACATGTGGGGAGATTGTGTTTCCTTGAATTTAACTTGGGATAGTGAGGCAGCATTTGCAAAGCATCTGCTATAAACAGTGCTGTGGTTGTTAGAATTAAGAACTGCATTTATGAAGTAGGAAGACCACTCCTCAGTCTCTTTTCTACACCAACCTCTGGTGCTTCAGTATCCCTTTCTTCCTGATTTACCAGAATGTTCCTTGACTGACAATACTAGTCAATTATGATACTCCTTTCTATTGATTACTGAACCTGTCTTAGACCAGCAATCCAAGTATCCACTCCCAATGTATCTGAATTCATATGTATTTGCCACTTTCTAATAGAGGTGTACCATACTATGTGTTCATTATCCTCTCCTCACCAACCTCCTCTGAAGCAACAGGATTTTCTAAAGTAGTTCCAAGACTTAACCTTAAGAAGAGATCAAATTTGGGGGCAACTGGGTGGCTCAGTCATTAAAGCATCCAACTCTGGATTTCGGTTCTCATAGTTGGTGAATTTAAGCCCCACATTGGGTTCTGTGCTGACAGCATCGAGCCTGCTTGGGATTCTCTCTCTCGCTCTCTCACTGCCCCTCACCCACTCATGCTCTCTCTCTCTGTCTCTCTGTATCTCTGTCTCTCTCTCACTCACTCATCAAAAATAAATAAAGAGGAGTGCCTGGGTGGCTCAGTGGGTTAAACATCTGACTTCACCTCAGGTCGTGATCTCACGGTTCATGGGTTCGAGACCTGCATTGAGCTCTGTGCTAACAGCTTAGAGCCTGGAGCCTACTTCAGATTCTGCGACTGCCTCTCTCTCTGTCTCTCCCCCACTTGCACTTTGTCTGTCTCTCAAAAATAAGTAAACATCAAAAAAATTGAAATAAAAAAGTAAATAAACTTAAAAAAAGAAGAGATCAAATTTCATTTTTCATTTTGAATTCTAATATAACTCATTGTTTATAGATAATATTTCTGATAAATTACCACGATCTTCTCTTTTTCTACATAAGTAACCTTTCAAAACTGGCATGAAACAACCATTATCTTATTTGCTTATGATTCTGTTCTATTGGTCCACTGTGTCTTACTTGTGTTCTTGCATTTTTTTTTCTGGTCTAAGCCGTTTTGTGATCATTTAGTAGCTCACCTCGAGCTGGATAGTCTAGGATGACCTTGGCAGTTGGCAAAGTTGTTCTAGTGGGTCTCAGTTGAGGCAGCTTGCCATTGCTACGTGTATCTCTCCTCCTCTGCTAGGCTAGCCTTCCATATATGATGGTCTCAAGTTTCCAAGAAGAAGTCGGGGAGGGAAAGACCCAGTGTCCAGCAATTTTTAAACTTTTGCCGGCTTTACATATACTAATGCCCTGTTGGCCAAATAAAGTCACAGGGCCAAGGCCACTATAAAGGATTAGAAAAATAGACTTCATCTTTTGCTGAGAGGAGCTGAAAAATATTGTGACCCAAATTTCATTCAGTATACCACCTTCCCCTGAATTCCTAGGGATTTTAGAATCTAATTATACAACTGTCATCATAACCTATTTTGTAAATATAACCTACGTTTTGTTCATATTCAATCTAATGACCCTTGTTTAAATCTTCAATTTAGGACTTTTCCCTAAATAAACACACACACACTCACACACACACACACACACACACACACACACACACACAGTGCCAACCCTCCAAGGGACCATAATCCTATTCTCTAGCGGGTTTGCATTATCATTTATTTCTGCTCCTTTATTTCTGCAAGTTAGACCTTGCTTCCTTTAGTCCAGAGTAGAAAGCTACAATACAGCACTCATTTAAAACTTAATTCTGTATGTGAGTTTTAATCACCAGATGCCCCTTATTTCGAGGGGTTTAGATATCTTAGTAAAGATAAGGCTGCAGTCACAAGGCTGACATCCGTGGCTGGCATTTGTTTGGTCATTTAGTTAACTGTGCCAGGCATAAACAACAGACAGGGAACATAACTGAGAAGAACGCGTACATTTTCCAAATCAGTTATAGAGAGAGTTCATCAAAGTAGGTGCCTTTATGAAGATTACCAAATGCTAACTTAAAAAAATTCCTATGGAATACTATTTAAAAATGAATAAGCACCCAAGAAAACATTGGGTTCCCTCCATACTTTTCATATTATGTAATGTTTTTTAAATCTAATTTGTTTATGCCTGGCTTAATCCTTTGACTTCACTGAAGGAAGTTTGTAACTCACCCTTATCTATACCTTGAAATAAAATACCATGCAGGATGGACAGCACAGGTTTAGATAGCCCAAAGTCTTTCCTGTGGTAGTAGTGTTTCTTTATGCAGATACAAATAGGTCTTTTACATACCTAAAATTGTCAGAAAATTAAAAGGATGGACTTAGGTGGGGCTTCTGGTCTTTTAAAGAGCAAATTAATTTTGCCATTTCTCCAACTCTCATTTCACTATAGATGCAGTGTAAGAGGATATGCATATGTAATAGGATTTAAAGCAAGAAAACAAGTCACTTAAATCAACTTGACTATATTTTCTACATTTTAAAAGCATGCTTTTCATTCTGCCTTGACAGAAAAGAGAACCTATTCTCTCCCAAAAGATGACAAAGTATCATTCGAAAACCAAATACAATCCTTAGAATTAATCTGAAGTTGTACCCATCCAGGGGCTTGTTTTACAAACCAATTCAATTCAGTTCTTGTAAACTGCTATAGTTAAAGAGCCACATCACCTTCCCTGGATTGCCGGTGTTTAATACTGAAATTTAAATGAACTAAAGATTTAAAACATATTTCAAATAGTCTCATCACAAATTCAATTAAACATAACCATTTTAAATCATAGAATATCGTAGAATATCATATTCTAGTGTATATACCAGTGTAATGTATAACTGGTGAAATTTAATTTTTTGATTTATATTGCTATTTCAAATATATGTATTGAAAATTACAGTCACTGTCTTTAAAACATAGTCATTGGTGTTGCAAGGTATTTAGGGACATCCCAACATTTATTTTTGATTTATTTAATATTGTTCTTAACAGGAAACTTATTAGATTATAATATTAGATAGTGTGACTTTCATCACATCAAAGGAATAATGATATTATACATTTTGGTGTCTCTATCATATTAGGAAAAAATTCCTCAGATTTTTTTTATTTTACAGATGAAGAAAATTAAGCTATAAGATGCTTATTAAAGTTTCAGAGCAAATTAGAATGTGTCTTAAGATTGACAACTTAATTCAAGACTGCCTTTACTTATTTTCATATGTAGAATTTTTACTGGGCATTTAAATTTCTGACAAATTGCCAAACACAATGGACGAGGCTTCTTAATGAGGTGTGGACTCCTGGTTGAAACTACAGGGTTAAAACTGGAGCACAGAGACCCCAATTAGCATCTTTAGATAAATGAGTTCCAATCCTGAGAGTGGTTTGTGGGAGGAATCCCAAACTCCTCTGTATGAAAAATCCTGAATCAAGCAGAATTGAGAGTCAATCAAAGATGCATTTGCTTTGGTGATAGTTCAAAATTTTATGCAAAGGTTTGCTGGTGTCCTCTTGAGCTAAGAAAGAGGGAAAATATAGTACTAATGAATTTTTAGTGCTGAAAACATGAAATTTACCTTCAAGATGAGAGAGCAAATACATTTACCGTTTGTATTATCTGCACCTAGAATTTTTGCCCTTAAAGTGCCTCTTCTAGAACAATTTCTTTTAGTAGCTGTGCATGAAATTTCCATGGAAAATGAACTCAATTTACCTTGATTACTCTTTTACAATGCATATGTATCGCTACAGTCAGTCTTGTGAAATTGGTTCCTCACGTACCTAATTTCATAATAACGTAATACCCTAAGGTAGCAACCTAGGAAATAAAGAACTACATGTTTTATATTGGTATCGGTCAGGCTGACTTCATATCATCAGGAACAAGTGTGGACGGAAAAGAGTAAAACTACAAGAGGTTTTGTAGCTGATAAAAATCGATTAGTCACACTCAGGCTATCCTATCATTCAGTTTCACCCTTTTCCTTTGTTTTCCCCCTTTTTCCTGTATAAAAAACAGTGAGGACAGTACTTACTCTCAAGAACTTCAGTCTAGTATGGAAAAAGGAGTGGAAGCTAATAGTACGATTAAGGATATACTAATAAAAAACTGACTCCTTTGGGGTGCCTGGGTAGCTCAGTGGGTTAAGCATCCGACTCTTGACTTCAGCTCAGGTCAGGATCTTCTGGTTTGTGAGTTCAAGCCCCGCACTGGGCTCTGTGCTGATAGCACAGAGCCTGCTTGGGATTCTCTGACTGCCTCCCTCTCTGCCTGTCCCCCACTTGTTCTCTATTTCTCTCTAAATAAATAAATAAAGCACTCTTAAGAAAAAAAAAAACTGGCTCCCAACTTTGAGGGCCTTAAATGCAGTCTGCTCAAATTCTAGGCAACATATACTCTAGGAAAACTTTATTCCATAAGAGGGTCACTATTGCAATTCCTTATCAAAATGTGCTTTTACTATTGCCTTAACAGAAAAGAGAGAAATAGAGAGGAAGACATTGGGATGAAATGCTTCATCTAAGTCACTTCTTCACATAGTTACAGGCCATACTTACTTTCAAATGTATGGTGGTGGGAGGCAGGGGGTAATACATCCCGGAAGGAAAGGGTTCATGATACAGTGTTCACTAATGTCTGTTATCTTAATATGAAATTACAGATAAAGTGCCAAAAGTGGTAGAAATAGGATTTTTTAAAAAATATTACCAAAACAGAGGAGGTATTATTTAGAGGATAGTCTAAAGGATATCTTGAAGAATGATTAGGCATCTATCCAGTGAAAATGGCTGTCCAGGGAGGAGGGATGATGATTGACATGGCACCACATGCAAGGGAAAGAAGAGGCAGGATTTGATGTCTTTGAGAGTCAACCTGAGGAGCTTTTAATTCCATTCTGAGGAACTTGGAATTTTTCTTATAGGAAAAGGGGAGCTTCTTAGGGTTTTAAGTGGGGGAGTGAAGTGATAATATTTGTGTTTGAAAAATTACTCTTGTTGGAGAAGTGAGAACGGATTTGAGAAGAATGAGACCATAGGCTATTGTAGTCTAGGCAAGAGAGAGACAATGTGACTGAAGTACATCATCAAAGCATTGACATCGGAGATGAATTCGAGAGACACTAGGAGAGAGAAACCAGCAAAGTCATTGATAAGCTGCTATCCATTGGGGACTATACTGTGAAAAATATCATAAAGACATTGGATCTCTACCTGTAAGTACTTTATAACCTAGCAGGAAATCAGACATATAAAGAAACAACAACTGTAAAGGTTTAATTTTCTGATAGGCAATGCTCCTAAGAGAATGCCATAAAAAAATTGTAACCTTAGATTCTGGATTCATGCCAAATGCTGACTCTTTAATTGATATACCCCGGGGTTATTTCTTGGCTTTGTTTTCTTTTATTTCTACATATCAGCATTGAACTATTTCATGTGTGTCTGGCAAAGAATATGTTCTTACCTGCAATGACCTGCATGGCAGTTCCTTCTGAACCGCCCATTTGCACACAGTCATCCTGAATATTATTGTCATCCAGATTCCCATGCTTCCGAAATAATGAATTTAATAAATTTCATTCCCTGACCATATCCTTGGAAGATGATATTTGAAACCTGGACACTTGATGGTGGAAGTTCAGTTGGGGTGCCGTTAAAATAGACAGAGATATTCCTCACGTCTTTAGCCTTTTATTCTGAAAGACCAGCTTAATTTGCACCATACATTATGTGTTCTTATCAGGGAGACAAACATAATACAAAAGTCATCGCAGTCTTCTTCCTGGTCTTCATTCTTTCGCTTTCTCATTTCTTTGCAGTCATCTCTGATCATTTTCTGTGTCCCCTTGCAAATAACTTCATATTTTCATGCCCTTTTCCTGCAGCAGCGTCTGAGGAGGTTCTGAAACCTCTGTGCTGCTTTCTTCCCTGCCACTGCGACTTCTGCTAAATAGGGAGGAGCTTTAGAAACTGTGGCGATTAGATTTCGCACGCAGACGACCCCTCCTTTCTTAAGCAAATAAAACTTTATTATTAAATACTAGTTGAAATAAATAAGCTATCATTTATGACATAGAAATTACTCATGCAGAGATCTTTAGGGTAATGGTATTTAGAGCAGTGGGAATTGACCTAATTATGCCCTGCTTTCTTTATGCCATTTACTTACGTTCGTGTCAATTTTTATATGACCATTTTAAATTTTAAGCCCTCAGAGGACAAGAATTCCATCTACATTACTCTATAACATTCAGCAGAGCCTCATTCATTAGCTCATACTGCTTTAATATTTTCAGTTTTGCTGATGAAATTGAAATTATTTGAAATTTTGGAGCAATAGGGCTAATTCATCACTAAAAAGGGGTTTTGGTTGGAAACAATTTTATTTACTTTATTAGATACCTATATGCAGTGATAAACATGGATAGTCCTAAAATATTCATTCTACGTTCTCTATCACCAAAAGAAAGTGATTATATTTCTTTTTATCTTAAACTTTTTTAGCAAAGTGTTTGAAATAAATATGCAAATAATTCTCTGTAGTATGTAAAAAAATACAGTTCATTCATTCACAGACTCAATCTCCATATATTTGGAGGTAAAAAAAGAGTTGTGCCATTAATATAATAATGAATCACAAAATCTGATTCAAGAGAGATCTTAGAAGCTATCTCTACTATAAAGATGAAAAACTAAGGCCACAAGAAGTCAAGTGTCTTTGACAAGGAGAAGCATGATTTAGTGGCAACAGCATTGGCTTGGGAATTAGAAAGCTCTAGTTTTATTTCTAGCTATGACAAATAGTTTTTATACATCTGGTTCCTAATATCTTGAAAAAAAGAGATAGGTTGTGTTATCATTAAGTTCCCTTTCAATTTAAAAGTCCAAAATCTGAAGTTAAAGTCACACTAGGATTAAAAAGAGTAGTCAATGACTGCATTCCTGAGGGCTTAGGGGATCGATGTCAAATGGAGAAAAGTATCAGAATTAAACCCAGTAACAGCAGCATTGGGCAAGCCAAGAGCAGGCAACATTGGGAAACAATTAGATGAGATGAATATGGTTGATACCAAGAAGAATGCATGTGAGAGAAAGATCAAGTCAAGACTTGGCAGCCCAGGCAGGTCAGAGCATACAAGGCCCAGTGGCTAAGAAGTTCAGAAGCTGGTAAAACAAGAGAACACAAAGCAAGAATCATAACACAAAACCTTGTGTGATCTTGGGCTACCAGAGACTCTGGGTCTCAAGAAGTCTGCATAACCAGAATGGTTATACTTCAGCAAGTAAATATGGGGTGGAGGCTAAGGCTAGGGCTCTGAGTTGCAGGTCAAGCATAGTCTCAGAGCCTGAAACTACTGAGGACATTCCTCATTAGAGACCAGAAGGAGATGGGTTGGGAAACAAGGAAGATACTGACATGGAACGCCCCCTTCTCAAAAAAAAAATTAATGTTGATATTTTAATATAATATTTAATATTGTGGTATATTGTATATGTTAAAATGTCCCTCACCTTCACATCTCATTAGAAAAGAGTTGAGTCACTGAGTCCTAAGTGGGGATGCAAAATGAATGAAATTGAGAGGTAACTAAATTGCTCTGAATGTAAAGGCGGTATCACGATGGAATTAAATAGAGCTCTACAGAGTGGAAGTTCTGATGACTCACAGATACAGGAGATTTACAAAATAGGCCAAAGGAGCTGGTACTCCCCGAAGAGATGTTTGAAGAGGATTTTTTTCAGAGGGATTTTACACAATTTGTAAAAAACAGCCTTTCTAAGCAGATGTAATAAAATGCCCATTTCTTACTAATGCAACGTGGGCACTTAGGGCACAGGACAAAAATAAATGCTGTCCTGGTCCCATTTGGGCACTGAAAATAATCCATGCCACAAAGAGAGTGGTATTAGAGTGATGTTTACAAACAACAGACTCTTTTAGAAGTTTATTGTCAAATTGCAAATGTTGCCCACCAATACCGCCCACACCCACACACCCACACACCCACACGTTGTATAGACACACACTGTATACTGAGAGAAGTATGATGGCATAACAGAATGACTCCGGTATCCCTCTGATAAGGGAAAACAGTACTCAAAGAGGGAGTTGTGCATTTATCTCTGCTTCATAGTGATAGACATGGGTTAATGTGCTCATCATAGTTGTTTTTTTTTTATTCTTTATATAAAGAACTATTTTTTAAGCTATAATTTGCTGTACCTCACTCCAGAAGAGGGAACGAAGTGCAATTCTGGGTGCAGGTGAAGGGATGCTGGTAATTAAACCTTCCAGGTATGGAAAGGACAGGTTCCATCCATGCCCTTCCTGCATGGACATGGATGTGTGTGCACCTGAGAATTCTCTGGCACTTGCTTGTAGCTATGTTTCCAGCTGGGAGAGCTACAGCTCCCCTTAGCAAAAGGAAAATATTTTCCACTTTTCAAAAGGTATTATCTGTGCTGCTAAAGATAAGGCAGGATGTAAACCTGACCCATTGGCAGCCCATCAGGAGACATTTATCTGGAAACTTTCCCTGAGGAGGCACAACACTGCTGAAAACAAACAGCTGAAACCAACACCTGAAAAGAAAGGAGAGAAACTGGCTAAGCTAGTTTGAGCATTGAAATATTATCATCAATGAGAAATACCATCCTCTTCAACCAATCCTTTTCACTCTTTCTTCTGTGTCCTCATCACTGAAGAAGGGATTTTCTCCATCATCTTGGGATTTTCTTTCAATATTCTATTTCTACTGAGCACCCCTTCCCCATCTGCAGGTATCATTTCTTTCTCTGCTTTCTCCTGTCTATATAGGTCTATTCCATTATTTCCCAATGTATAATCTTCCATCCTGGCAGCTTATACCATCTCCATGTCATCGTCCCTTCCTTGCCTCGTCCCTGCTTTGTCCCTTCCTTGCCTTGAACCCTCACTACCACTCCCGACAAATCACAACTTCCCTTTCCTCTTGACACATTTCCCTAAAAACTTCTCTCAGATAGGACATCCTTCCTGTTACTGCCTTCATATCTTGGTAGAAAATGGAGAGCATTTTCTACTTGTCCGATGCTGCTTTTGATTTTAGTATTGCCAATATTACTCTCCAGCCCCCTTTCCTTGACAAAGGAAGTATATGAGTATACGAGTTTACTTCTGTCCATTTGAGGAGCTTCAACGTGCAAGATGTCGCGGTAGCTACATTGTGCACATGCTTACAATACTGTAAGATAGAAGTAGAGATAAAGTTCTATGGAATATCAGAGGAAGGAGATATTTCTTCTTGTCAGGGTAATGGAAGTTTCTGGGAAGAAAGGGAGACAGTGAGATGGAAGTAAGCATGTAAAATGTAAGGGAAGAGAGGAATACAGAAAGCTGGAGAATAGAGGTTGAAAGGTTTGGCGTATGTCTCAGGAGAAACAGTCTAGTTTGACAGCAAATGCTGAGTTTTGAGAGATATATGTGGAATGATAGTGAAAGGATGTAGTCTGGGAGGCTGCTCAGGGCAAAAGCTAAAAGGAAGAAGATACCTGACAATGGAATGCACTTGTTCAGAAGGTGAGAGAATAGAGAGGAGCCGGACAGGTCATGATTGGAGAGTCAGAGGACAATTGGAGATCAAAACTGCATGGACGAGAAAAGTCTTATCAAGAAATCTGCTATCCAGAGAATCAAAAACTGAGTTATAGATTAAGAAGATTATAGTCTGAAGAGAAGTTGTTGGTTTGATCCTTAAGAGGTCATTAGTTAACACCTCTATCATGTCACATAATAATAATTTCTTTTTTGTGGTAAGAACACTGAAGGTCTAGTTGCTTAGCAGTTTTCAAGTGTATAATATATACTGTTAGCTAAGCCGCAGGAGTAACCATATTGGAATATATGGATGTATCAAATCGATGCATTGTTTACCTTAAACCTACACAATGTTAAAGGTCAATAATATCTCAGTAAAAAAAATTAACAAAAATAAATAAATAAGGAGTCATCAGTGAATTTCAAAAGAAAGATCCCAGTAGGGTCAAGGGGACATAAATGCATTGGGTTAAGTTTTGAGTAGATATGAATAAGTTAAAGGAGTCAATATAGTTTGGGCTTTTAGAAATTAGATAGTAAAAAAAAAAAAAAAAAAGGAGATTGGGTCAAAGTTTTAGGGGGTTACTGATTCAAACAAAGAATATTTAAGAGATATTTAAGAGTTAGGATGCACAAAACAAGACTAAGTTATAAATTTTGTACTTTTTTACCCCAGCCCGACCTTTCTAGTGTGAAAGGATCCTGGCTTGTTCTTTAACCTCCTCATTTCTCTTCGTCCTCTAGAACCTGGATAATGAGGAAATAGAGAAGTTGTAAAATTTTTTTTTTTAAAAAGGCTAAAATAATATATTAAATAAAGATGTGAGCCAGATTGAGAACTGAGAAAAGCAAAAGCCTACATGTGAGTGATTGGAGATGCCTACAGTTTGTGAGGCATTCAGAAAGAAATCACTGGGAAAAGAGGCCTTTCCAGAAGAACTCATGTGTCTTATGAAAATGTTCCTTCTTTGTGATTTCATGAGAAGTATTCAGTAAAAATTTAAAAATTAGCAATTACTTTGAATGCTAAATTAATTTTTCTATAATACCATATCCTATTAAGAGTGTTAAAAATGAGCAGTTACTCCGAATGATGAATTAATTATTTTATAAGACCACATCCTAGTGAGGGTGGAGAAGGAGGCGGCTCTGCTGTATCGTTTTTACATAAATGTGTATGCTGTATTCAGGCACATAGTTGTGTACGGATTTAAGTATGCCTGTGTAATTTAGTAGAGGAAGAAAAAATGCAAGAAGAAAGGAAAACTGACAAAGTAACTAGGGAGCATGAAATCAGAAGTAAGAGGCTAAGCCCACAGGAAGGAGGGGAGCTCCATCCTTTGAGATGTGAGAAGGGAGCTAGAAAAAAGTTCTGAACTATAGAGAAAAGAAGCTGAAGATTTTCATGTAGAGAAATGAATGCAATGCGCTCTGCAGAGAATCAGGGATTTGGAGGCTTTCGTAAATGGGCAAGATTTGGAATAGGCATATTGAATAATGTTGACAAGGAATAAAAATCTGTTTAGAACCGTGGCCAAGCAGCAACTGAGACCTGAAGAGGGAAGGGTAAGATTTATTTCCATAGACTCTAATCAAATCGCCTTATGACTTTCTCGCTTATGTGTGGTCATGCAGAAGTGGAAGCAGGAGAACAAAATAGCATTGACTTTCCAGTGAACTGCAAGCAAGACAGTACTCTTAGTAGTTGGCAATCTTCTAGTAACTACTCTAAGTGCTTGATTCTAAGTTTCCTTAACTTTATATACAAACTCCCACATTTTGTTCTCTATGGGGTTCTGAAAGTGGGTATAGAGCAAGCAGGAAGAAAATCACGCTAGTGGAGCGAGAAAGGGGAAGGAGGAGTTGATCCCTAATCTTAGAACTTTAGGTCTACAGCTAGATCTCCAGATGCATTAAGAAGGAAGGACAAAGGAAGGACAAAAAATGGTCTGCAGGCAGACAGATTAAGGTATACACAGCTTTACTGTGGACAGAGGTGCATTGCATTGACATAGTCTACGTATAAATCATTCAAACTATGGAAATTCCTGGAAACAGAATTTTCTCATCCCTTTGTTTTCCAAAGATATATAACTGACCAGGGGTATTGGATACTGTATATCTTTTGAATTTTATAATGCTGAAAAGTTGAGATTTCATGGATTACTATGTAATGCAGCAGTAGCAAAAGTCTCCTTGTGGAATGACCACATCTTTACGCTCACCTTTGTGTGTTCTTCAGAGTCTAGCAGGATATACCGGCGATTCAAAACCTCAATAAATAATAATTACATTGAATTGAACGCCATCATTTTCTTACGTTTGATAGGCTTCGAAGTTCAGAGTTTTACAAGTCTATTTACATTCTTCTCTATCTTCACCTAATTTTTAAGTTTCATATTTTTTTAAAAAATTTAATTAATTCATTTTTGAGAGAGAGAGAGACAGAGAGCAAGCGCACGAGTTGGGGAGGGGCAGAGGGAGATGGAGAGAGAGATAGAGAATCCTAAGTACTGGACTTGAACCCCCAACCCTGGGATCATGACCTGAGCCAAAATCACGAGTCAGATGCTCAATCCACTGAGCCACCAAAGCACCCCTCAAATGCTTTTTTTTTTTTTTTTAATTTTTTTTTTCAATGTTTTTTATTTATTTTTGGGACAGAGAGAGACAGAGCATGAAAGGGGGAGGGGCAGAGAGAGAGGGAGACACAGAATCGGAAACAGGCTCCAGGCTCCGAGCCATCAGCCCAGAGCCCGACGCGGGGCTCGAACTCACGGACCGCGAGATCGTGACCTGGCTGAAGTCGGAGGCTTAACCGACTGCGCCACCCAGGCGCCCCCTCAAATGCTTTTTAATCAGATCATTATGCGTCTTCTACTAAATACCTCTGCCTCAGACTTTTAAGACACTTCTAACCTTGCTCAGAAGACCTTCATTCTGGTATCATCAACTAAGGAGCCATGACTCTAATATTATGTTTCTATAAAAAATTTACTTCAGATTTTGTAGAAAATTCCAGTTTTTTGAAAGACTGTGGGAAAGTGGTACTACTGCTACTACAATTAGTAGTAACAATTTTTGAGCTCATTCTAGATAAATCAAGTGTTCATGTTTAGTATTTTTAAAATGTTTTTGTTTATTTTTGAGAGAGAGAGAGAGAGAGAGAGAGAGCGAGCATGAGCAGGGGAAGGGGCAGAGAGAGAGGGAGACAGAGAATCCGAAGCAGGCTCCAGGCTCTCAGCTGTCGGCACAGAGCCCAACGTGGGGCTCGAACTCACAACTGTGAGATCATGACCTGAGCCGAAGCCAGACCCTTAGCCAAGTGAGTCACCCAGGTGCCTCTAATTTTTAGTGTTTTAACCATGCTAACCCAAATTTTACAGCCCTGTGAGGAAAGTACTATTTTTGTCCCCATTTTACAAATGCACCCAAGGAATGATTTGTTATGTACACAAATGCCTTAACAATTCAGATGGTTTCTTTCACTTCTTGCTGTTACTACTTGCCATGCGGTGGTGAAAGATAGACAACTATATTCTCATTTTTAAAAATAGATTTTTAATTTTAGAATGATTTTATATTTACAGAAAAGTTGGATGAAGATAGTATACAAAGCTCCCATATATCCCACATTCAGTTTCCTTTACTGTTAACATCTCACATTAGTATAGGACAACGGTCATATTTAACGAATCCATATTGATACATTCATATATTACTCAGATTTCTTCAAGGTTTACCTAATATTCTTTTTCTATTTTAGGATCCCATGCAAGATTCCACATAACATTTAGTTAACATACCTCCTTAGACTCCTCTAAACCGTGATAATTTCTCAGTCTTTGTTTCTTATGACAAGTGTTGAGGTAATGCTTGTCAGATATTTTGTGGCATGTAGAATGTCTTTTGGGTTTTGTTGATTTTTTTGTCCTCAGATTATACTGGGGTTATGGATTTTTGGAAATAATATCAAAGAGATAAAGTGCCATTCTCACCACATCATATCAAGGGTACATACTGTCAACATGATTTATCATTGTTGATGTCAACTTTGATCACTTGGTTAAGGTAGTGTTTGTCAGACTTCTCTTCTCTGAAGTTACTCTTTTTCCCCTTTCCCTATTGTACACTTTGGAACGAAGTCACCATATACACTCTACAGTTAAGGAGTTGAAGTTATGCTCTACCTCCTTTCAGAGAGAAAATACAGAAAGAAATAATTTGCCCGCCCTCCCTCCCTTCCTCCTTTCCTCCCTTCCTCCTTTTCTCCTTCCCTCCCTTTCTCCTTCCCTCCCTCCCTTCCTTCCTTCCTTCCTTCCTTCCTTCCTTCCTTCCTTCCTTCCCTCCTTTAATCAGTTACTTATATTAGTGTGGACTCATGCAATTTATTTCATACTTTGGCTTATAATCCCATATTATTTATTTTATTGCTCAAATCATTCCAACTTTGGCTATTTGGTGACTGTTTCAGTTGACTCTTGCGTCCATCTGCCCTATTTTTCTTGTGTTTTTTACATCCACTTTTTGGAGAGAGAGGACATTGTATGTACTCTTGTAATTCTTAAATCCCTATTCTGGGGACAATTTTAGATTTTCTGTGTTTTTCTGTGTCAATAAACGTAATGCACAAAGTAGCACTTAAGTTGAATATTTACCTTTGTTTGATGCCTACTATAAGCATTTGAATGCTGCATTATGTTATTTTTTTCATTTAGACCTCACAGTGTGTGTGTTTTATAAGCACATAAATACTTAATGCTTGAACCTGCAAGTCTGTGCCTGCTATATTAAAAAAGGTGTGAATCTAATAGAAAATGAACCTTAATTACATTACCTTACATAGCAAAGAAATTTCGCATTGTCTAGTAGTTGGTTAAACTCCTTCCACAATAATCTTTAAAATGCATCATTTAGAAAAGAATTTTCAACTGTGCATAATTCAAGTAAAAACTATTTTATTATAATTGATCTGTCCTTTGATACCACAGAATCTTATTCCAGGCTATATATCCTGTGATCTGTTTATTATATTTTGCCATCAGAAATTAAGTTATTTTTGCATCCATTTTCATTGTATCAGGTAAGTTCTAGTTTTTAGGTTTATGATGTGTTTTCAGTTAGGTCTCAGAAGTCAGTATATTTTTTATTTGTTAATAGAAGCATAATTTAACCATTAGACAAAATACTCCTTGTTAAAATAATCACAGAAATACAAATTATTCTGGTATTCACATAAATACCAGTGTTCTCTGTAGTGCATTTAAAATATTTGCAAGGTCAATGAGTGATGGGGGGGCAGGGGGCACAAACATTCAACTCTTGTCATTCATTCAACAACTGTTTAATGCATCCAGTGTAACAGATACAGTATGTTTGCATGGGACACACAATGAACAATGAATAAACGTGCCTATCCTGTGACATTTATATGTTCTCTATGCTGGTGCCGTCTCATAGAGAAATGACACAAACCATAAATACGAGCCACATATGTGATTTTGTATTTTCTGGTAGCCACATTAAAAAAAAAAGTGAAATTCATTTTAATAATATATTTTATTTAACCAAATATATCCAAAGGATTATGTCATCACATAGAGGCTTATTAAAGATAAATTTCTTTGTCATACTAAGTTTTTGAGATGTGTGTATTTTATACTTGTAGTATGTCTCAGCTTAGATTGGCCATTGTTACAATGCTTGCTGCCCACATATGCATTGGTCAACTGTATTGGTCAATATCTCTCTATATTGTAGGCACCACAATCACAGATAACTTAGGGAAACAATTTGTTGTTGGAAGATTTGAAACTGGGTGTCTTTTATTTCGAGCCATAATAGAATTTGAAACACAGACGGGAATTTTTATATTCTAACATGAAGTTTTATACAATTTTCAGTCATTAAATATTTTTAAGATCAGAGTAGGAGACAACCTCTATTATAATCATTTCCCATAATTGGACAGCAATAGCACTATTTCCAATTTATTAAGGAAATTGAGGATAACTGAATTTATTATTACAGAGGCTATAGAAATGATTTAGTTTTGAAGGTTCAAATGTGTGAGCTTTACTGGTAATTGATTAGGTTTGTCTACAAAACTCATGAACAGGTTATTTATCCTAACAGTCCTCCCTTCCCTTTCAATTCATTGTTTGTATCTCAGGGTGTTATTTATTATCCCTCCTCTGTTGCCTTCTGACTTACTCAAATACCCTTCCCTCCTTGGATTGTACCCTTTATTTATTTCTTAGACAAGGCCAGTGGTTTAATGATTGCTAAAACTCTTTCAAATCTTTGAATGTTTTGCACAAAAACTAATGTTTTGGTTTTTTTTTTTTTTTTATGCAACTTTTACTCTTTTATTGGGGGAAGGATTAGTGGGAGACAATGGATGGGGTGAAAAATTCAGGGCAAGTGAGAGAGGTAGGGAAGGACCCATAAATGGAAACTGGGCCAAAGTGTTTTGATCATAATTCTTATTTTCAAAGTAAGTTATTTTCATTGATGTACTTCACTTACAGCAGATGCTTTTGATTTGTTATCAAACTCCCACATATTGTTAGAGATCACTAGTTAACACAGATTTCCCCAAAATCTCTGTACATTTGTATATGCCTTAATCATTAAAAGGCAGAATAATATAAATCTTTGCTGCCCAGTAAATACTGAATTAATAGAGAATATTGAGAATTAAATTTACTCCAAAGTAATATTACATGTAATGGGTGTAACAGAAATTGTTTTGCCAAAAAACATGCTCAACACTTGTCTCACGCAAATCTGCTACCCACTGTGTGCAAAATTTCTTCTCTTAACATTGATTAACTACCTGATCATAAGATCAAGTGGGGTGGGAGAAAGGGAGGAGGGGGAGGCTAGTGGGTGAAGTCTTTGAGTGTTCCTATCTCTGTTTCTTAGTTAATAGAGTCATCCCAGCTTCCTTTGTGATTTTACCCCCTCTTTGTACTATCAGGAAAGTGGCCCAAGATTTTCTCTCTCTGCTTACATTGAAATAAAATTGTTGTATTTTATCTCTAGGCCATGAATCTAATGTCTTAAGGGTAGAACATTCATTTCCGGAATGAATTCCCTTTCTGCTCTAAACAAAGTCAAGTTTGTTTGCATCTCATGACAGAGGATAATTATTTTTATTTAACTAAGTTTTTATTGCTTACTCCTAATTGTGCTTTTTTTTTTTTTTTTTTTGAGAGAGAGAGCTCAAGTAGGGGAGGGACAGAGGGAGAGGGAGAGAGAATCTTAAGCAATCTCCATGCACAGCACTGAGCCCAATGAGGGGCTCAATCCCACAACCCTGGGATCATGACCTGAGCAGAAATCCAGAGTCAGACACTTAACTGACTGAGCCATCCAGGTACCTCCAGTTTTACTTCTGGATTGACCATAAATGTTTGATTTATTAAGTAAGAATATACTCAAAACTTAAAATTGGTTGGAAGTAGGAAAAAAAAAAGACTGAGAAAGTCAAGTAGTACATATGCAATAATGAAAGATGTAAAAAAAAAGCACAAAGTAAAGAATACATCATTCTCATACCATTTTTTGTATGACTTTAAATTTTATGGAAATCAATATCAGAGCATGGCTTCCAGTTCTAGCTTTCTAAATAGATTGCTGTATTCTAAACCTGTTCATTGGGGGAACAGTGAAGGGAGTTTGAGATGCCCATCAGCCAAGTTTGACATTGATAATATTAGTAAATAAATGCAGATTAGGTGGGCTGAATGGTTTTTTGTCAGATCAGATGACAAAAACGTATCTGCAGGCATGATATAGTTTACATGTAGGAGTCCTATATGGACTTTGCTTCAAAGTAAAGAGTAGCTGAAATAACGTTTTTAATAGGATATATTTTCTGCAAGTTGCATCTTGGTTTTGATAACTAAAATGTAAGAAAAGTAACTATATATATGGTTACTTGATCTACTTCCATATCCTGAGCTACATCTTATCTAACATTACATTTTCATTCGTTTAGCACACTACCCACCCACATATTTGCACACGTATTCATGAATTTTTTTGTTTACTTTGCTGTAATATCTGACTCATGACTGAAGATGCTATAAAATCTACATAGACTTCCTCAGCTGATGCAATTCATTGTAATAAAGTCTGCTTGTCCATTAAATTTCTTCAACTAGGGTAGTGAGATCTTACTTTTGTACTATGAAAGAAATCTGAAAGGAAATAAGTGTTGGACCACTAGTCTAATTTCTGAAATGCCTCCTTGGTTCACTGGAAATTGGGCTCTAGAATCACTTTTTATTCTTGATCCCATTTCCCCCCCTCATTTCTCATATGAAAATATTTTCTGTACTATGAAATAAAATTTATTTACCTCAAGCTCTAAAACTTCATTTTCCTCCCTATGTAAAAACGATTTCCAAGGATTTTATCTTAGAAGCTGTGAATAAAAATTTTCCTCCATCATTGTCTTCTTTAAAAAAAAAAAAGTTTATTATTCATTTTGAGAGAGCGAATGAAGGAGAGAGAAGACAAGTTGGGGAGGGGTAGAGGGAGAGAATGAATCCCAAGCAGGATCCACTCTGCCAGCATAGAACCCAATGCTGGGCTCAAACTCATGAAACATGAGATCATGACCTGAGCCAATATCAAGGGTTGGACGCTTAACCGACTGAACCCCCAAGCACCCCTCCATCATGGTCTTCTAAAGCATCCTTAGTAGTCAGGATCAATAAGGCCATACACCTGTGTCAAAACTTTCTCCAATTAAGAAAGTATAGTATTAAAATTTTCAAAAACATTACGTAAGTAAAAGAAGCATTGACTGGATGTCAATGTATTTACCCCGAGCTTAAGACATAAAATACCACATGAAAAGTTAAAGCTCCCTGTGAATCCTTTCTTGGTACCATTCCTGTCTATCCACTCCCAGAGGCAACCATTATGTTGAAATTTGTGCATATCATTTATATGTATTTAATATATTTATCGCCAATCCATGTAATCCTACACTATACATATGAGTGTGAATGTGTGTGTATATATCTATATCTATATCTATATCTATATCTATATCTATATCTATATCTATGTCTATGTCTATGTCTGTGTCTGTATCTGTATCTGTATCTATATCATCTATATCTATATATCTATATCTATATCATCTATATCTATATATATCTATATATGTATATATATATATCTATGTATGTATATATATTTACTGTGAACTTTATATAAATATTATATGCATTATTTTACAATTGAATTTTTTTGGCTAAAAATAATTCTGACATTCATCCCTACTGCCATGAATAGCTCTAGTTAATTTGTCCCTGCTGCTCTAGAGTCTTTCACTGTATGAGAATACAACAAATTATTTATCCATTTTTCTACTGACAAACATTTATATTGTTATCAATTTTGTTTTTGCTATAGCAATGTTTTCTGTACTTTCTTGTACATGTTTTTTAAAAAAAAACATGTAAGAGGCACCTGGGTGGCTCAGTCAGTTAAGTGTCCAACTTCGGCTCGGGTCATGATCTCACAGTTCGTGAGTTCAAGCCCTGCATCGGGCTCTGTGCTGACAGCTCAGAGCCTGGAGCCTGCTTCAGATTCTGTGTCTCCCTCTCTCTCTGCCCTTCACCCACTCATGATCTGTCTCTCTCTCTAAAATATAAATAAACACTTTAAAAAGTTAGAAAAAAAATTGTAAAATTTTCTCTGAGATTTAAACCAACAATGGGATGTGTGTCTTCATTTTTACTATATATTGTTAGTTGTTCTTCAAATTGGCTATGCAAATATATGCATCCACCAGCAGGATAGAAGAGTTTCCCTGATGCATGTCACTGACACTTTTTGACCAAAGAAACAGGCCCACGTGTCTATTTCCTGTTGATATCACACAGTCTCAGTCACCCGCTCCTCTGGGAACCAAGTGAATGACATTGTATTTCTCTCCCTCCACTCTTGGGGATTAATAGCCCTTTATGTACACGGGGGCAAGCATGTTTGGTAAAAGCTGACCATTCACTACAGTTTTACCTTATAGAAAGGAAACAGGAGTCTCCAGAAATGCTCTTAAGTCTTGCTTCTGAAGGCAAAGTGGTAGCAGCTGGGTACCTGTTCATAGTCTCTAAATGATAAGTGACTGGATGTCTAAGGATAAATAGTGGTATTCTACTTCCTAAATGAATACCAGCCTTCTGATACTGAGTTATAAGAGCCAACAGACAGGAAATAATACCCCATTTTCCCAAGAGGTGGATGTGTACACATTGTGGAGATACGTATGCATATGTGTACAATTAGTGCCTCTCAGCTCCAACTCTGCCCTTTATTGCCCTGCTTATGGGACTTCAGCTAGACCTTGTAAACTTTTCTCCTTAGTTGAATTCTGGTAATCTTTGTCAGTATGGGGCATTGAGGCACACTGTAGGAAAAAGGGGTTTCTCTTCCTTGTCCTGGCATATATTTGTTTCTTCTTGCCATTGCGGCATTTGGTTGGCATGTGGGACACATACAGGCAGACACTTAGTGGTACTCACTTTTAGAGTATTGTTGCATTTCCCCATGAACAACTCCTTGGGGAGTTCCATGGACACCCCAGCTAATATCCCAGCCAAGGTCTTTTTGCAGGTGGCTTCCTGATGAAGACTGCCGGTGTCTCAGCGCCCTAGTAAGTTCAACAGCACCTTCCCAGGCAGCTGCTGGGCAAGGTTTTTCAGCACTGTGGTGGGTAGTTTCCTGCGTGCAAATCTTAGCCTATGACAGGTCAGTGAACTGCATTATGGACTCGTAGGCTACAGCCAGACCCTCTACTATGGGATCTGAATGTGACCCTTGGAGGTGAGAGTCCTTCTCCCAAGGTGTTCCTTCTTTGACACTTTGCCTCACCCTGTATCTTCTGCTCCTGCGTTCTTTAGATTTCTCTTTATCCCCTTAGTAGCTGCTCCCCTATTTCAAGTTAATAATCCTTTATATTAAGCATTCATTGTTCAAATTGCTCTGTGGTTTCTGTCTCCTGATTTGACCCCTAACACTATGGTATTTAAGCAAATTTCCACTCCATAACATCTCCCACAGTTTAATTATCTTAAATAGAAAATAGTGAGGGCTCTACAAATATAGAAGATGTTTTAAATTTACTTTTTATTATAGAACGACTCTATCAATACCCCTAAGGACCAAAAGAGATCAAATTCAATTAACACTGATTTAAGGGTTCCTACTTTCTTGTCATGGTATTAAGCACTTTTATTTATATTATCTAACACATTAGACAATAAAAATATATAGATAATATGCTTCTGTGACTACTGATGTATAGGGTGTTACTGAAAGTTGCTCAAAGTTTTGCATGCAGCGATGAAGTAGCTGGAAATCAGACTGAGTTTTCTGGATATTAATCTTACATTCCTGCCCATACCGTGCGTGTGCCCTTCCCCACACTTGTTGCCACATTTCCATTTGGTGAGAGTGGACACCAAAATGGGATAGGAACCGATTTTACTAATAATTGCAAAATCTTGTTTTCTTTCTGAGTCATGCTTTCTTTATGCCCAGTCTCATTTACCTAGTCATACTTTTTTTTTTCTTAGAATAATAGACATGAAGTTCATCATCTTTCCAAACGTATATGATCTGGCCTTGGTGCCATTTTAAAGCAATACACTGGATGACTGATTTTGGTTCCTTGATCGCATTACTGTGATACTGATATTTTGTAAACTTCTGTGTGCAATTATCCCAAATTTTGTCTCTGCCCCTGGTTACTACTATTAGTCCTTTTCCATTAGTTCATAAACATAAAATTTGTGATGAGAACTCATTATATTTAACTGCAGGAAATCAATGGACTTTCATGTTGACTGTGTGCATTTGCATAATTTTTTTATGCTTTGTGGTTTAAGTGATGCTAACTATGCTGTTGGAGCTGAATGAGAGGTGTTTTAACAAATTGTAACATTGAATAACATGGAGGTCAAGGCAGGCAGGCTGACTGACATTCATTTGTGCAGATGTTAACATGTGGATGCTCTCAGGTGAAATGGCAAATAGAGGAAAGTTCCTAGTGATTTCGGAGAAATGTTAAAAGCTACAGGCAGATTTGTTTGAAAAGAAAACATTTATGATCAAGAATGAGGATTAGTGTTTGGCTTAAGGTTTGGTTTAGGGTTAGGGTTTTGACCTAATTTATTATAATCTGTGATTTTTGAGGATTATTCAAAACTGCTAAGCATGGGAACTACTTTTAACAGTGCACATAATGCAGAATATACCTTCATCATTTGTATCATCATTGTTAATGACATAGAGTGTATTTGAGATCAATACTTCTAGATATCTTCTGATGAACAACTTCTGTTTTATTTTAATCTGGTTTGGAGTATATGGTATTATTAAACTGATAGGAGAATAAAAGAATTTGGTCTCTAAATGAAAAGAATTGAGAAATATTCTGTCAAAAGGGAAAGACTTCATTCTCTGGATTGGTAGATATTCAACATAAGAAAACACATTGTAGATGGAACATGAAGGAAAGAAATAGGGGCAGAGTGATAATCTGGTTTAGGTTATAGAAAAGCGGGATCAGTATAGGCTAGACAACTCTACATTTAGCTGTAGAATTCTAGTCTGCTTTTCTATTTTGGGCTCGTCTCTCCTGGAATCTTATAACAGATTCAAAGAGACTGTCTTGACCACGTTAAGATCATTCAACCTAAGACTGTTTGTTCTAAATTATAGCAGTGACTTTTGGTGATACTCTGTTCAATGACTCTACATCCCTGGAATGACATAAAACTCAGGGTCCTTTGCATTGTGGCTTGTCTCTGGTTCATAATAGTAATTGGTACAACAGTGGACCTTGTGGCAGAATATCTTACTGTTTTCTTAAAATCTTCTTGCTATAATAGACATATTATATATATATATATACACACACACACATATAACTTATATATAGTCTATATAATATATGTAATCTATGTATATATAATATCTATATATAGACATAATCTGTATATGTATAGATAGATATAATATATATTATATATTATATATATATTATATATTATATATATCTATGTAATAATAGATATATACTTGGGAAATTTTGCCTGTATCTCAAATTGAAAGGACAGAAAATGAGGACTTGCTGAAGTCATGTACTGGTTGGTTCCTCCAGGAAGCAGACTTTGAGATGAAGATTTGCCAGAAGGAACTTTACTGGGGAGTGCTTTCAGAATTAACACTTGTGGGGAGAGAGAAGGAAAAAGGGTTGTGCAGAGGATGAAACTGAAATACAAAGTAGTCACAGCAAAGGCCTCAGCTAATCATTTAAGGATCCCTGAAACTAGGAAGACCTTTGAGACCACGGAAGCCACAAGGGTATTTTGCCAAACTTACCTATCATGAAACTCATTAGATAACAAGTGACTGTTACAGCACTGAAACAATATTTCAGGGGTGCCTGGGTGGTTGAGTTGGTTAAGTGTCTGACTCTTGGTTTTGGCTCAGGGCATGATCTTGGTGTGTTTTCCACCCCAGTGTCGGGCTCTATGCTGACAGCATTGAGTCTGCTTGGGATTTTTCTCTCCCTTTCTTTCTCGGCCCCTCCCTGTCTTGCTCTCTCTCAGTAAATATATACATACATGCATACATACATACATACACACATACATACATACATAAACAAACAAACACTAAAAAAAAAACCAACAGTATTTTGGCTTGGCATCATTGATCCAGGTCCTTGGAATATTGTAAATTGCCCTGGATAACAATTTGGAATTCCTTGTGTTGGGATTCTAGAAATTGCATGAAATTTGACTGCCCACTTATGACAGTGGTTTAATAACATTTGTCTTTCTTTCCTGCTGGAGCTTCTGTTACAATGGCTATAATAATGTACCTTGTGGATACCTGTTTCTTCCTTACACCACACTCCAGATCTTTCTAAGTTTCCAAGCTTTTCAATTTTAACTGCTGTATCTCTGTTAATTTTCCCTTTTCGTCCTCCCTTATCACTATTTCCTTAATTCAAGTCATTATTGTTTTCTTGCCTGGGCTACTGATAATTTCCCGACTGGTTTTCCAGATGTGATTCTATTCTGGGTGTACCCAGTGGTAGATTGTCCAGTTGGAGGTAGTGTTTGTTTGTTTTAAAAACTCATTTTAGGGGCGCCTGGGTGGCGCAGTCGGTTAAGCGTCCGACTTCAGCCAGGTCACGATCTCGCGGTCCGTGAGTTCGAGCCCCGCGTCAGGCTCTGTGCTGACAGCTCGGAGCCTGGAGCCTGTTTCCGATTCTGTGTCTCCCTCTCTCTCTGCCCCTCCCCCGTTCATGCTCTGTCTCTCTCTGTCCCAAAAATAAATAAAAAAAACAAAACAACAACAACAAAAAAAACTCATTTTATAGAGGTTTTGGGAAAAAAAACACCTCCCTTCTAATGTGCCATGCCACATGCTTTTTTCATATAGCTCTTAGGTGGCAAAGAAGATTATATACACACATACACACACACACACACACACACACACACACACACAGCTACTTATGTTCTGATATCTAAAAACATTAGACTTTAGAGATTTACTGAGTATGCTGATCTTTCCTCAGAAGTTAATAATGGCCCTGTAAAATTGGTATTAGGGATTAACACACTTTTCAATAGTTAATTCCTTTATAATTGTGGTATTTAACTGTTGAATCTTGTAATTGGTCTTTGGGCAATTTTCATAATACCATAATCTTATTGGTGAAGTTGAATATGATTTAAAAACAGGAATAACTGTATCAAGATCTTCAGACATGTTTTCAGTTATGGTAATAATTATATCAAAAGTCATCTTGTCTAGTTAGGGTGCTGTGAATCAACAACTACTTCTGTAAATTAAGCCTCTCCTGATATTCTCAAAATATCTGATACCTGATATCTCCTGATAAATCTCAAAACAAAGACTACTGATGGTAATACAATAATGGAGGAGAAGCTAATTATAGGTGAAAGGCTTCTTTTAAGTCTCCTAGTTCAGACCTATATGGTAATTGCATTAGCTTTGATTCCACTTTCCCTAAGAGGGAACCCGGAACTTCCAACTGTGTGTTTGTATTTTAAGTCAGGAAAACTGTTCAGAACTGGAAAGAGGAAAACTCTTTATGTCCAAAAGGAAGGGACATCCACATTTCACAATGCTGTGTATGGATGAAGGCAGGATTTGAGCAAATTAACACTATAAAAATATAATGTTGCATTTTGCATTGTTGGGCTCAAGATGCAAATGCTTTGCGAAGAAAAAAAACGAAATAGAGGAGTGTTAAAATGGATGGATCAGGTGATATGGAAGAGGGCTTTGATTTATTAAACTTCCAGGGTGAAACACAGAATTAGTCTAGTGGAGGTGTGAACTGACTGCTATGTTAGAGATCCACTGTTCTCTAGCATAGCCGTGAGCAGAGTAGATTTTGTTTTATGTGTTCTGCAGAATGTCTATTATATTGACATGAACAGATGTGCACTAGATGATTACAATTTGATGAGAGGAATTGAATCTCTGCAGTCAGACTACCAGGGATTTCTTTAAAATGTCCAAAAGGTCAAAAGGTGTTAGATTAGTATATGTACATTACATGGGGGGGGGGAGAGGGGTGGTGAGGGCAGGTGGTGGGGGGGCTCCTGGTTCAAGACAGAAAGCCTTCTGAAAAAATCTATAGGAGAGATTAAACATATAAATGAGAATCCTCATTAAAAATAAAATAACTTTCGGTGGGTACCTGGAAACTTCCGTTTTGTTCTGAAATATTGTAATAGTTGTTCCATATACAAGGCACACTACATCCTTTCTACGAACTTCCTCAAAATTGGAACAGAAAAGAAAACAAAACAAAATCCATCCAAGTACAAAACTTCCAAATGTATATATTGTGAAAAGCCAAACAAAAACATTAAGCACAATGAAACCAAACAAAATATGAAAGAAATACCCAGAACATCATCCAAGCATGGACATGTTTCAGATGTATAGGACATGAACTAGCTTTTGACATTGAATGGAAGCAAAATATGTATAACTCATTGAAAAAAAAAAACTGGTTTTCTTTCCAGGACAGTTAAAATTGAGGAACAGCCCTGTCTTTCCAAGATTAACTTTTACACTGAGCCATAAAGCTGACAAAAACTCCTGGTGGATATAAATTCATTTTCAGATCTAAAACAGAAATCTGAAACACTTCATGATTTCATGATTAAGTCTAAACCTTTTTTTTTAAACATAGCTTTTAGATGGTTTAAAATTCTCACATTATTGTTTTCCAATATCTACAGTTATTTTAATGGCTATTAATTATTTTTTTTATTTTCCTTTTGGAGTTTTAATTATTATTAAGTTCTTGGGTTAAATTCCTGTAAAACAAGCTATCATTATAAGAGATAAAAACACTGAGTCTCACACATATTAAATGGTTTCCCTAAGGGATGACAGCAAGTTTCCTGCAGACCAAAAATGAATGTTTATAGCCTTTATCGTCATCACCTGCTGAGTTTATCCTTTTCCTATCTGTGTGAAAAATGCTTGATAGCATTACCATATAATTTATGATTTTGAGAAACTTTGTTTCTCATTTGTCCTCTCAAATATTTTGTCTCCTTTATTCTCAGCGCGTGGTATTCTTCGTCAATTTAGATTCCTTAGGAAGCATCAAACAGGGAGTGGAGGTTGTAGAATAAGAAAACCAAAGACAGGTAATTCATGTATTCTGGGAACTCTCAGAGGGTAGTTGCCTCAATACCCATTATTTCACATAGACTCCAAAAGAGCAGAATTATTATTATTATTATTTTTAACGTTTATTTATTTTTGAGACAGAGAGAGACAGAGCATGAACAGGGGAGGGGCAGAGAGAGAGGGAGACACAGAATCCCAAGCAGGCTCCAGGCTCTGAGCCATCAGCCCAGAGCCCGACGAGGGGCTCGAACTCACGGACTGCGAGATCGTGACCTGAGCTGAAGTGGGACGCTAAACCGACTGAGCCACCCAGGCGCCCCAAGAACAGAATTATTTTTAGGGCACAATGGGATTATCATCTTCATCCCCCAAATCCATGATTATTTTTTTTTCTTTTTGATAAATGAAAAAGAGCAGTTGATACCTCAGTTAGTGTTTTCAGTGCTTTACATACGTATTAATTAATTACTTCATTTCTTTAGTCAATATTTGTTGAATATCTATTATCAGGAATGGTTCTTACTGTTGAAAGGCTGCACTTTATGGGAGAAGAATGACCATATAGAAAAATTATAAAACAAGTACAATCTTAATGCATAATATTCCTTAGGAGATTAGGAAAGGGCCATGTAACCTGGACTCAGACTTTAATAACGAGACGGGATAAAGCCAGGTGAAAAAACCAAAAAAGAATTACTTCCCCAAATGTCAAGACCAAATGCTTCCATTAGCAGTTGAAATTTGAAACAGCTGAGAAAAACGAATTACGCGCTAGAAAGTAATCTTACTTATGCAATAGATGCAAACAATACAAAGTATGATACTTACCACTCAATTCCAAAAATATATTAAAATATCAATATATAATTACCAGAGAGCTTTCATTCTAAAAATGCATGAAAAACAAACATAAAAAATGCACCAATAAAAGGTATATAGTAGACCAAATGATCTTTTAAATTATTAATAATAATATTGTTGGTTTTTTTTTCAACTTAAGAGATAGTACTGGGGAATCTGGGTGGCTAAGCTGGTTAAGCCTCTGACTTCAGCTTAGGTCATGATCTCAGGGGTTGTGAGTCAAAGCCCCACATCAGGCTTCCTCCTGTCAGAGCAGAGCCCACTTTGGATGCTCCCTGCCTCCCACCATTCATATGTACTTTATCTCTCTCTCTCTCTCTCAAAAATAAACATTTTATAAAAGAGAGAGATAGTACTATATTCCCCATTTTCCAGATGAGGACACTGAAATTGATAAACTTTAGTTGACCTATCCTGGAATTACAGTTAACTTTTGAGCTGTGTTAATAGTAATGTGATTATGTTTAAAACAATGGGTCCTTATCTTTACTGAGATATTGGCATATATAAAATAACATGATTTCTGGAGTTTGCTTCAAAATAAAATGGGTAATTTGGACTCAGATGAGGTCACAAATAAAGCAAAAATATCCATTAGTTGATAACTGTTGTCTCTAGATAATAGATAAACAGACATTCATTTTACTATTCTCTCTAGTTTTAGTTATGTCTGCAGTTTTTCCTAATAAAAACGTTTCAAAAAATAAAATTACTTGTCTTAGGAATAAACTTTTGTAGGACCCATGTGAAGAGAAGTTTAAAATTCCAATAATGGACACTAACAAGTTGAATAAGCTGAGAAAAAATTACTTGAATGGAAATTTTAATAATAAAAAAATCCCAAAATTCATATAAAAGATTTAGCAATTATAATCTTAGCACATTTTTTGCATCCAACGATGTTTAAAGTATTAAAAGTTTAAAGGTTAAAACAGAGAACAGTAATTACATGAGAAAAACCCACAAATAAGCAAAGCAATAAAGAAATATTCATGCTAATACATATCATTCTTTGCAATAAACCTGGATTAATTAAAACACTAAAACACTGAAACCTAACAGATTATTGGGATAGCAGAATCAGAAAAAGGTTCAAGAAATCAAGATAATTTACTCTGTGATAAAAGTAGCATTTTAAGTTTGCAGAAAAAGAATGGATTATTCATTAACGATTTCAGGAAAATTGGATAATCATTGAAGTAAAAAGTAAATGAGATTCATACACAGTCTTTCCTGTACAATCAACTTTAGATAAAGGCAAAAATTACTAGAAAGCCATAAATATATTAGGATAATAATATTGATAATTACTTATGGAATCTTTATTGAAGTAGATATTTGTAAATATGGAAACAGAGTCAGAAAACTTGAAGTGACAGTGAGCCGGTTTGGCAACCTGAACGTTTAAAACATTTGTGAAACAAAGAAAAACCTCAGTTAAAAAAATTCAAAAGACAACTTGGAAAATAATTTCTCCGCAAACACACAGGCATTCTTTGATTTCTTACAGTATTTTTAGGTAGTAAAAAAGTAATGGAAGGAAAAGTGCTTTTAAAAATACAAATAAAGTTTTACTTCCGGAAAGGTAGCTGATACTGAAGGAAGCTCCTGCTGCAAAACAAGCAGATTCCTGAATAAAGCATGCTTTTAATATACTACCAACTGGGCTTGCTGAAGTAAGGGACATTTCAAACACACGACACCCCATTTTCTTTACCAAGAAATCTCCTCAAAAAGCAAAACAAAAGAAAACAAAACAAAAAAGACTGAAACAGATGTGGGATGCTTTGAATTGAAGCAAAAAGAAGAGATAGTGTGGTTCTGCAGGAAAATGCCTGTAGCAGCACCAAAATCCTGAGTCACCTATCACAGTGTTAATATTGCAGCTCATCTCTCCCGATTAGTAATCGATCAAGCAGACAAAAGATCATAACTACACGTGAAATGAACGATGTAATCAATGCGCTTAATGACATAGACATATGTAGATCTCAGCATCCAACAGTTGGAAAAGGAACGTTCTCTCAAGCACGGACATCGCTGGAGTGCTTCGTGAGGAGGGTGATGGTTGAAGACTCTTTCCTCGTACTGCTTTACGTATTTACAGTTAGAAGGGCCAAGAAACATCTAGGTAATTATGTGCTCAATCACACTTCCTGGTCAAAGAAATGGGAAAACTCTACAGCTACATTGCCCAATACGGCAGCCACTAGTCACATAGGGCTCTTGAGTGCTTAAAATGAGGTTAGTCCTAACTGAGTTGCGTTTTAGGTATAAAACACACACTAGAGTTTGAAGCCAGGGAGAAAATGTGTAAAATATCTCTCATTCCTAGCTTTTATATGGCTTTCATGTCAAAATGACAATAGTTTAGATACATATTAAAATTAACTGCACCTGTGCCTTTGTATTATTTTCTTACTATAGCTACTAGAAAATTTTAGGTTACATGCGTGGTTTTCATTTCATATCTATTGGAGAGTATAGTGCTGATTTGGAACTTCATCAAATTCAGACCAGCTGAGCCAGCATTTTGCTGCGCTACAAAATTGAGAGAGAAGATGAACCTCCATGCCCAATCAACCTTTTTCTGAAAAAGTTAAATAAATGGAGACCTATATTTTTCTTATAGAAATGGAAGTTCAAAATCATGTATAAATACCAATTTTCCTCCAATTTATCTGAATTCAATGAAATTTCAACCAAAATCCCAACGGGGTTTTTCATGAATCTTGACAAACTAATTCTAAAAAAATATGTGAAGGAGGGGGGAAGAAAAAGGAATAACTAAAACATTTCTGAGAAAGGAACATAAGAGATGTGCCCTGCCAGATATCAAGGCATATTATAAGGCTGTAATGATAAAGTCAATATGAAATTGGCACAGGAATTGAAAAATATTGACTGATGGAACAAAGTGAAGATCTGGGAAACAGACTGTGTTTTACAACTTGATATATTACAAACATGGGACTGAAGATCATTGTGGAATGGAGGGACTATCAATAAAGGTGATTGAACAATTAATTGCCCACAAAAGAATGGATCCTTAAATTGAATTCTTGCTTCCCACCATACACAAATGTCAATTTCAGATGGGCTGAGGACTTAAAAATTCAAGGAGAATCTCTGATGTCTCAGAAGAATATAAGGAATAATATTTATTGTTATTCCAAATTTGAGCTAGGGAAAGATACCTTACATTAAAATACATACTAAACATTAAGAGATGGATAAATTCCACTGCTTGCTAATTAAAAACCTCAACAAAAGACAGGCTAGAGACAGTGAAAAGACAAGACACAAACTGAGAAATATTTACAATACTTGTAATTTACAAGGGATTAGTAGCACTCTCACAAATCAATTAGAAAAGGATAAAACTCAATAGAAACTTAGGTAAAAGGCACAAACAGGCATCTCACAGAAGACGAAACATGATGAGAGAATAAACACATGAAAAGATGTTTAACCTCATTAGCAATAAGGGAAATACAAATTACATTTTAAACCCGTTGACATGATTTTATTCCCACAGATGATAATTCTCACAACAATTAAGAAGTCAGACAAATCAGGGTTTTAGAGAGGAGATGAATCAACCAATTGCTGGTGGAAGTATAAATATGAGGACATATACATTAACAGTATTTTAGGAGGTTGAACATTTCCGTAAGCTATGATCGAACAATTTCACTTCCACGTACACATGTCAGATGCTTTCTTTGTGTCAAGTGCCAAGAGAGAGCTATAGAAATTTGGTTGAGGGGGTGTGGGGAGAGAAGAATGGTTAGGGCAGAGGACTTTTCAGTCAGTGAAAATGCTCTGCATGATACAGTAATGTTAGATACATGTTATTATATATTTGTCCAAATTCATAGAATGTAAAGCATCAAGAGTGAGCTGTAATGTAAACCATGGACTCTGGGTGATTATGATATGTCAGTGCAGGTTCATTGATGGCAACAAATGTACCCTTTGGTGGGGTATATTGATAACAGGGGAGGTTGTGCACGTGTGGAGGAAGGGAGTATATGGGACATCTCTGTACCTTCCTCTCAATTTTGCTGTAAAGACAAAACTGCTCTAAAAGACAAATTCCTAAAAATTTTGTGGCAAAAGTACTGTAATAGAAAATAAGAATGAAAGGTAAGAAGAAAGGAAGAAAAGGGAGAAGGAAGGAAGGGCAGGAGAAAGTAAAGAAGCGATAGGGGTAGTAGGAATGGAAGGATGGGGGAGGGGGATAGAAAAGATGGACAGAAAAGACATAGGGAAAGAGGAAGAGGGAAAGACTTCAAATATGCAGAAAAATGGATAAACAGAATGATTTATTCACCCACTCAGATGTTTTGGATATGGAAATGGATGAAATAAACCTGTATGCCACAATATGCATGAATAAGCAATCCAAGAATTCCACCTACAGTATGATGCTGTGTTTCAAAGGTCAGAAAGAAAGGAAATTGACAACTGAGAGCTTCTCAATGAATATAGTAGTATAATATGTAACGATACCCAAAGAAGGACATAAAAATAACATTTACGGGTGCCTGGTCGTCTCAGCTGGTTAAGCGTCCGATTCTTGGTTTGGGTTCAGGTCATGATCTCACGGTTTTGTGGGTTCTAGCCCTATGTCGGGCTCTGAGCTGACAGTGTGGAGCCTGCTTGAGATTTTCTCTCTCCCTCTCTCTCTTCCCCTACCCTCCTGTCTCTGTGTCTCTCTAAGTAAATAAATAAACTTAAATTTAAATAGCATTCATAGTGTAGTCACTTTTGTGGGGGAGTTACTGGATAAGGAAGAACACACACCATGGTGTTATACGCTTTTACTTCTTAAGTCGGATAGTGAGTTCATGGAGATTCATTTTATGATTCTGTTTTAGTTTATACATATGTATTACATTTATTCTTTTTCATATATCAAATACTATTACATTAAAAGCAAGTAAATATACAAATAAGCATACAAAGAAATGGTGAGTTGAGGAGAAAGATGACAATTGTTTTTTCTTTGGAAACTTCCCCTTACTCCTTGACCATCCTTTTTCCTTTCTCTTCCACATCTGCATTCTAGAGCCATATTTGCTTCAGATTTCTCTTTGGCTCGCTGAGCCATTTAGTACAAAACAATTCATGAGATTATTGAAATATATGCTCAGCGTGATGCCTGGTTCCTCATTACTGGATGTACATCAGATTAAAAACAATCAATGAGTTCCTGTTCCAGACTGTGGAAATATTGCAAATGATAATTCTATGAAAATTTCTCAAGCTGAACACCCACCTATTTGGTTCCAAATTACATAAGTCATCTGGAAAGCAGATTTTGTTCCAGCTTTCAAGAAACAGCACAGTCCGACATATCTGCAGGGAAATTGGATTTTTCATAATATGTTCTTAAGAGAATGCAGTAAAAAGAGCTTCATAAAACAGGAGAAGCAAAATGCATATGTGCCTTTCTGAAAACGTTGTAACAGCTGACGATGATATTTCTCTTCTGGGCATTAGATCAATCTCATGCATAAACACTGAAATAGAAAGAGACTTACTAAAGAAATAGATCATTGAATGTCTAAAAGCATTTGTGTTACGGGACTAGTAGAAAAATAGAGAACATTTTCTGTCTCTGCAATACAGCAGACGCATTTTAGATGGGAAATATATATTGCTTATAGTCAAAATCCTTTGGGAAATATAAACTCAGATATATAAGAACAAAAAAAATTAAAGAATAACAGAAGCCTCCAACCTTATTATCATAATAATAAGAAATGACAACCCTAGATAGCGTTCTGGGGTGGGGTTGGGGGGGACACTTTTGGCCAGGTGATTCTTTCTGCTTGTGGGTGCTTTGTTCCACCTTCAGAAGAGCTCAAGGTGTGATAAGTAAGATTGTATCTCTTCCACTTTGGTATTGTTTGGGGAATGACACCACACTTGCAGGTGAGATCACAGAAATAGGTCTATGATGCAGATTTGGTGATTGGATCGAAATCAGGACCTTTATTTCCTAAATCCTTGCTTCTAGCTATCTTCCATTTCTGCCTCTTCTAAAGATCATTCAATTCTCTTTTTCTTTGCCATATCCTCATAAATGTGACTCTCCTTACATTCTTGGGGAAGAACAAAAGCAAAGATAGAAACAGGCTAAATGAAATGACAGCCATCTTTCAGTGTTGGAGATTACCATTTATGGCATGCTTGGTTTACCAATTTTTTTAATTGAATGCAACTTGACTTTCCTTTGTATTTTATTGCAGATCTTATAGGGAAACAAGAGTTTATCTTGAATGATCACTTCTCATTGAGAGGGAGTTTAGCATATTGGTTAAAAGTATGGACTGGAATCACATAGCAATTATTTTTAATTTTTTTTTTTTTCAACGTTTATTTATTTTTGGGACAGAGAGAGACAGAGCATGAACGGGGGAGGGACAGAGAGAGAGGGAGACACAGAATCGGAAACAGGCTCCAGGCTCTGAGCCATCAGCCCAGAGCCTGACGCGGGGCTCGAACTCACGGACCGTGAGATCGTGACCTGGCTGAAGTCGGACGCTTAACCGACTGCGCCACCCAGGCGCCCCTATTTTTAACGGAAATATTTTTATTAGAATAATGTAATCTATAAAACATAGCCCTAATTAAATGTATCTCTCTATCCATTTCATGTCTATGCCCACACAGCTGAAGGTGATTGGAGATAAACACATACCCACTCTGACTAGTCTCACTTTCACTTTGTGACTTTAAACTTCTACGCGTCCTAAAATGCCGCCTGACATCACACTACGTTTTCCTGGTTCATTCATTCTGCCACTCTCCATGGTGATTCATGTCTTCTAATCTCTCCTCAAAATCTCAATCTTTATTGAAGTTGCTAGATACAGCAAATGAAACAAGATACCCAGGTAAACTTGAATAATTTCTAAGCATTATGCATATGTACTTTGAGATAAAAGAATCATTGGGCATAGTTTTACTAGAAAATTACTCACCTGAAATATATATCTGTTTAAAAAATAATATTGTCCCTGATGATTTGGCTCTTCTGAACAGTTCTTTATTTCGCAGAATTTTCTTATAAAATGCCTTGCAGTCCATATTCCATTTACATTGTAACATAGCTTTTACAGTGGTCACATGCAACTTATTTCGTCCTTTTGTTCACTGAAAACTTATTAATGGGAAAACACTCAACATTAGCACTATAAGCCAGTATACAATCATGTAGTGGCATAAAGTTAACAAGTCTGAGAATTGCCTTTCAAATTTGATTTGTTGGAGTACATAATACCTTCTTTCCTGGTATAACTTGCTTAACTGTTTTTTAGGATTAAGTAGTGTCTCTTAATCGATGACTTTTCAAATGCTGTGCCCTGAATAGAAATGGTATTTCTTCAGTTTTCATTCCCTTGTTCTTCAACACTGCATATGTTTCCACTTTTTCCCCATGAAATATTCACATAAAGAAATCAAATTCTTCAAGGTAGGAAATACATCTCAAAAGGTAGTCATAGCAGGTGCCATAATAACTATACATCTAAAGATAGAATTCCTGTTCCTTTCATAGTAATATTGTCTTTTTTAAAAACAACCTTGACACTTACATAGGGATAAAGTTTTCATCAGTTCTTTCTTTAACACATTCCATAGGTTTCTTCACGTAATAAAATACTTCAGTTATTAGAATAATGTTATCCATATTAGATAACATATCCAATTATTAGAATGATGTTTGCTCTTCTTTCAATTTGTATAATCCTATTGCTAAAGAGATATTGAAAACTATGAACAAGAAATAAGTAGAAACCACTCAATGTATTATTTAAAAAGTCAACAAGAATTTTGAGGCCTCTTCTATATAATTAAAGTTTAATTTTAGTGCTTCAACTAAAATGGAAATCTTGTCAACTATTTGCTAAATAAAGTCAATGGGCTTTCGAATGTAAGAGAACTGAAGAATACTGAATTTCCAACAAAATAAAAAAATCCTTTACTCAGTTTGACAGAGAAAATGATGATATTAGAGAACAATTTCATGAAATCACTTCATGTCAACAGAAAGGACATGGGGTGTGCTCTTTGAGTAACATCATGTAGAACAAACATAAGCAGAAGAGCTAACACCTTCCATAGAATTATTCATTCTTGGCTTCAGCTTGGAATGAATCTTTTTTTTTTTTTTTTTGCAATTTACACAGGTATTTACGAAAATTTGTATTTTTATTCTATCAAAAGGAATAAAATTTTTCTCATTACCCCCTAATTCAAAAAGAGTGTCTCTGCAAACATTTGTTATTGCTTTTGAAGTCTCAAATAAATTTTATTCCCCATAGCCTTATAAGGAAGATATTTTTATAAGAAAAGTATTGCATAGGCAAAAGATTTTTTTTTTTTCTGCGTTGTGATTATTTGCACCATGGTTATTTTGTAAGTAAAGAAGTTAGGTCTCTGATAACCTGTAATAGTGAATGTAGCCATTTAAAAATTATTATTATAGATTTCATTCCAGAACTTGAAAGTTTGCTTGGAATTTTAGAATCACAAAATACTTTTGCTAGTTGTACATTCAAAAGGCATTTGAGCTGACTGATGTTGATATCCAGTGTGGAAGGCTATTATACTTCTACTGCATTTATTTTTTCTTCATATGAATTTTATTTAAATTTTTTGTTACTCCATCACTATTTTAGTCCTAGTTGAGGAAATCACACATCTCTTATGTCAATATGGCAGTTCATACCCGACTTTCCACCATTTTCAATATTGAATGAATAACTGCATTGTGCACAAAGACTCTCTCAAAGGACTATTTATTTATTTAGTGAATGTCCACTATTCAGAAGATTTATCACAATAATTATATCTGTGTTTTGACTTTTGGGAGTTAAATTTAAAAAGTACATACTAGAGGGGCACCTGGGTGGCTCAGTCAGTTGAGTGTCCGACTTCGGCGCAGGTCATGATCTCGTAGTCTGTGAGTTCAAGCCCGGAATCGGGCTCTGCGCTGACACCTCGGAGCCTGGAGCCTGCTTCGGATTCTGTGTCTCCCTCTCTCTCTGCCCCTCCCCCGCTCATGCTCTGTCTCTCTCTGTCAACAAAAATAAATAAACATTAAAAAAATTTTAAAGTACATACTAGAATCATAACAAGAAATGAAAAAATTGAATTTGATAATCTCGTGGCAGCCACATTGCCTCCATCATCCCCAAGTCTCCACTCAAATGTAGCCATAAACAGCTATTGAAAGGGTTGTAAACTTGCAAACAATAAATTGAGCTATCTGATGCAAAAATATGTGAACTTTCAGTTTGTCTGCGGATAAGGGGGTACTTGTAGGGCATCATCTCTGTGAGTAAAGCCAGAGTTGATGTTATATAAGATTTTAGGAAGCCTTATTTTCAGAGAATGGCAGACTTTCAGAAGAAAGAGTGTTTAGAGGATAATAGGACTTTCAGGAGTGTTAGTATGATCACTGTAATAAGGCTGATATTGACCCGTTGCCTTTCAGAAACACAGAAAGCGACCGAGGCACTTGCTGATTGGCTAATGCTTAGAAGCGTGGTGTTGTCACTGATTGGCTGACTTTCAAGACTGGAGTTTTCTTATTGATTGGCTGACTTTCAGAAGTATAATTACTTGAGTAGGGCTGTTATTAATTGGCTGATTGTCAAACCATCTCTGCTAATCTGAAGTTACCTCTAAAGGTGATTACTTAGTCACAGCATGGAACTTTGGCCACAGAGCAATCTTAGCCTTTCCTGAATATGAAAAATAAGTCCTATTAATTCTGTGTCTCTTGGCCTTCTCTCAGCCAAACCTGCAAGAGGGACCACGGAGGCTTATCCAGATATTTATTTGTGGAGGTATGACTTACAGTTAGCATTACCATGTAAGTGATGTAAACTACCAATTAGTGTGGTAGAAAAATAGCTCTAGCAGTCAAATTCTTGTTATTTATTGAAAAAAGCTCATTTAGGATACCCTAACAAAGTCAATAGAGGACACAGGGTAAGATTATTTTCGATATGGAACGTGTTTGGTATAGAGAAGACACCTAACAACCCTAGCCCTCATCCTTCATCATCACTCTTAGTTGTTAATTTTGATCTCTATTTCATTGAGAAAATAAAGCAGATAAAAGAGAACTTCCACCAAACTAGCTTACCACTTCTGCCCACTTAGATAAATCTGTTCCCATATATCCTGACTTTTCCCCACTTAATAATAAAGATAAATTCTCTGTGCAGTTAATAAAGGCAAACAATTTTATTTACTTAGTAGATCTCATCACCTCTTATATAAACAAAGGCATAATTTAATCACTTCTTTTTCTCAACTTTAAATTCTTTTTCAATGTTTATTTATTTTTGAGAGAGGGAGAGACAGAGTGCAAGCTGGGGAGGGGCAGAGAGAGAGAGAGAGGGAGACACAGAATCCGAAGCAGGCTCCAGGCTCCGAGCTGTCCGCACGGAGCCCGACGCAGGGCACAAACTGACGAACGGTGAGATCATCACCTGAGCCGAAGTCGGAGGCTCAACCGGCTGAGCCACCCAGGCACCCCAACTCAACTTTAGATCTACAGCCTCTTCCCCAAACTTGAGACCCATATATCTAACTGCCTCCTGGCCAGGTCCACTAAGTTGTCTAATACGCTTTCAGTCTTTAAGTATCCACAGCCAAGATCCCAATCCATCCCTCAAGCAGCCCCCAACACTCCACTCCGTTAATTTTTTCTTGGTCAAAGATGGTGCCATCATTCCAGTTGCTCAGGCCGAAATCTTCACATTCACACCATCAGAAAATCCACTTGTTCTACCTAGAGTATGTCCAGGATCTAACCACTTCTCATCAGTTCCATGATGATGCTCTAATCCAAATGACATCCTGGTTATTGCTGCAACCCCTGTATTGGTCTAGATGCTTCTGTCTTTGGCTTCCTTTAGTCTTTTTTTTTTTTTTTTTTTTTTTTTTTTAATAACAGCCAGAGTGATTCTATTAAATGAAGTCAGAGTATTACATGGCTGTTCTCAGTACCTTTCCATCACTTACCACTTCCCTGAAACAGAAAGCAAGGGCATTACTGTGACCATCGAGGATCTATAGGATACCTGTCTCTTGTTAATTCTCATGTTAGTTCTTTTGTTCACTCGGTAAGAGCCACACTGTCCTCCTTGCTCTTTCTTAAATAGGAGGCATAGTCCATTTCAGGACATTGTTGTTCCCTCTGCCTAATTATTCCCATGGCTCCCTTCCTTATCTAGTGTAAGGAAGTGTACTAGGTCCTTCCCTAGTGTACTAGGTCTCTGGTCAAATGTTACCGTCTCGGCTGATGATGCTGTTGAAGATGGCAACATCCCACTGCTCCATATTCCCTTTCCTGCTTCATTGTTCTCTAGAACAGTTATCATCACCTTACACTACGTGTTTGATTATTTATTGTCTGTCTCTCCTGACAAGAATGTAAACTCGATGAAGGCAGAGGTTCTTGTTTTCTAAACTTTTTTATTTTTTAAAAAAGGTTTATCTATTTATTTTGAGAGAGAAAGAAAGAGACAGCATGATCAGGGGAGGGGAAGAGAGAAGGGAGAGAGAGAATCCCAAACAGGCTCCATGCTGACAGAGTGGAGCCAGACATGGGGCTTGGACCCACAAACTGTGAGGTCATGACCTGAGCCAAAATCAAGAGTCAGATGCTTAAGCACCTGAGCCATCCGGATGCCCCTTAAAGGTTTTGTTTATTTCTATATTCCTGGTCCTTAGAATGGTGTGCGGGTATTTAATGCATGTTTATTATTACTGTGTTTATTTTTGTTGTTTTTGCTGCTGTCACTGTTTTGAACTACATAATCCATAACATATTTAAACTGCTTTCAAAGTCTATTTCATGTCCTGCTAGCATAGCTTTACCCTTTCTCCAAATGTATCACCTAACTATGGATATTTAGTTTAACATAATAAGTACCCTTTGAATATTTATTCATCTTCATACTTACCTACTTCTTTGATTAGAGGGGATAAGTAATATAAATGTTATGTATTCTTAAAGAGCTTAAATATTTTCAGGGAGTCAGAATATACCTATAATGAAAGGAAATAAAATTCATGAATAATAAAATAGATATTCAGTCATTCTTTCAAATGTTGAATAAACATTGATTGGGCAGTTATTCTAACCCACTGTCCAATCTAGATGTCATGCATATAAATCTATGAAGAGGAGACTGACCTTTCAGAACTTGTATTTTATTTTATCTTACTTATTTATTTTTGTGTTCTCTTTTTGAAAGTTTTTACTGAAATTGTAAGTTGTCAACATACAGTGTAATATTCGCTTCAGGTATAAAGTACAGTGATTCAACACTTTCATGCAACACCTGATGTTCATCATAGCCAAGGGCACTCCTTAACCCTCATCCCCTATTCCACCCATCCCCTTACCCACCTCCCCTCTGGTAACCATCAGTTTGTTCTCTAAAATTAAGCGTCTGTTTCTTTGTCTGTCTCTCTCTGTGAGCTCATATTTTAAGCACATGCCCCAAATGCACTGAACAGAAAATAAAGAGTGGTCAACACTAATGAGGAAGAGATACTAAAAATGAAATCCAAGGAAGACATGGCATAGGACTTTTTTGTCTGGACAGTGTAGACAATCTCCCATAAAAACTGACAATACAGTGTATCAGTTCATGAATCCCAAATACCTCCCATCTCTTAAACCATGCATGATTCAAGGTTCTGTGTACTCATGTTCTGGGTATAAGGTATTCTTATGCATAAAGTTGTCTATAAAGAGCTTGTAAGAAAAGATATTACTTGGAAATAAAGTTGGACCACATTCAGATCTGCTTTGGTAGTATACGGTGGATATGGGCTAATAAGGTTCTTTGATTATTTTCTCAATTTTTTGGCTCCGGGTAGGTGTACAATGCGAATTTCTGTGTACCTATAAGGCCCAGTTTCACAGCCTGTGTTATTCTCAAACATGGGCTGCAAACCTGGTCTGCATTAGTCTCTGCCTGGAAATGTAGTGCTGTTAGTCCTTCAGAGTTGCCCCATCTAACCGCTCCAATGCACTTAGTTTGCCCTGTTTCCTAGCAACTGGTTCCATCTAATTTGTTTCCCTGTAGCATCTCTCCTACATCAGGCTTTCTTATGTCTCTTCCTCTTGTTAAATGGATTTATCAGTACCTAATAGCCTTTATGCCGTATGTCCATCAAACTCACTTTCTTCCGGAAGAGCAGGGGACTGGGTAACACCATGTACCTTCACTGGAGCAATTTTTAATTTGGGGCCTGAGCAGAAATTTCAGAGAGCTCTGGTCATGTACATTGTGAACGTTGCTTTATTTTGTGGTGTAAAGAACATCTCTGTGGTGAGAAACCACTTTCTTCCCCAAGGGCTCTTTATTAAAAGCTGCACTGATAATTTTTACTTTCCTAAATGCAGTTCGTGACTCATTCAAATTATGTGAACTTGCTCTCGTGTGAGCAAATCATTTATTTGTTTATTGTTCTCATTACCAGTTCTCTTCATATCTTATAATGACTGTTAAGGAGAACGGATTTTAAATCCCTCAATGAGGGATTGATAATGCACATCCTATTTGTAGGATAGTAGCCACCTTTAAAGAGGTATGAGAGAGAAATGGCAACTTATTTTGCCTATAGGCAGTTTGTACATGACCAGTCCAAACAACAATGTGCTAGTACATATAAGTGATAACATTATGAACTATGAGTATTACATACCAGATTTCATCTATATCATTTAACGCGCCTGCCTTGGTAAGACTTAACCCATGAAGTACCGTCTGTGGGAGACTTCCTCCCAAGTGAAGGAAGAATAGAGTAATATCAAACATGCCAAAATAGGCTTTCCCAGGCACTCTACTTCCGACTAGCAACATGAATAAAGAAGTGAAAAGAAGTCAGTGTTATTCTTAGGGAAAATCCATCTTTGTGGAAACCTATCATGGTAAAATGTCATGCCACATTAACTGTAAGTGTTATTGTTGCTATTTTGTAGATGAAAAATCAAGTAGATTGGATGGAGAAATAAAAAGATTGGACTTGTGGTGTGGATAAAATGTGTTTAGACTCTAAGGGAAGACCTGGAAGGCTCCTTCTACAACAATGGCTCTCACCTGGAAAGAGACATCCAAATGACCCAGAGACCTTAGCGAAACACACTTTGCCAAAGACCCACCCACAGAAGGATTCTTCTCAAAAAGAGTGGGGCTTCTGAGACACATGATGAAAACATATAATCAAAAGATTTTGCAGTAGTAAAGACATCTGCATCTAGTACCGTCAAATAATGTTATTCTGTCATTAGAAGTATGCATTTAATTTAATGCATAATAAAGGGACATTATTTAGACAGGTAAATGGTCCAAGTGACTAATACAAATATTGGCCACTTACTGTAAATTGGGTGGCTTTCAGATATGAAGAATGAATTCTTTTATTATCAATATTTATTTATTTATTTATTTATTTATTTATTTATATTTACTTTTAATGTTTTTATTTTAATTTTGAGAGAGAGACATAGTGAGAGCGGGGAAGGGGCAGAGAAAGACGGAGACAGACTCTGAAGCAGGCTCCAGGCTCTGAGCTGTCAGCACAGAGCCCAACGTGGGGCTCGAACTCACAGACTGTGAGATCATGACCTGAGCTGAAGTCGGATGCCCAACTGACTGAGCCACCCAGGCACCCCTATTATCAATTTTTAAAGGAATTATTGTGCTGGTATTGCCTGGCAAATTGGTTTCTCCTTCCTCTTCTTTTCTTCCAGGCTTGCTCAATATCAGTATCTTCGGTGCTCAGAAATTATTCACAGTGATTCTAATTGAAGGAGTTCTTGTTATTTTTCAGAAAGCCAGTTGAACTGCCAGTTCTTATAGCCAAGATTTTACTGACAACTCACGTCCATAGATGTCTGTCATTCGGATATTTTGAAATAATTCTTGCCTCTGTGCATTGTGCTATGGTTATATGTATCTGGAAAACAAAGATAATATCTAACATATATAGATAGGTATTTTGTCCTGCTTACCCACTTGTCATACACCTGGCAGCTAACTTTGCACATAGAAGATACTCAAATGCCTTTTGAAGGAATGAATAAATGAATGAACTAAAAACACTTCCATGTTTGTAGGAGTTTGACAAAGACCAAGTTTGATGCTGAATCTATTAAAAGTTTGGGATTTCTTAGGAAAATAGGAAACCCTATTTTATATACACAGTGGCTAAGACTTGGCAACACTTGGCTACTAATATAATGTTACCTCTGTACCATCTACTGGCCTCCACCATCCCCTCATCTCTATTGCTTCACATCTTCCTTCTGCTATTTAGGGGTTTGGTTCCTTCTCCATACACTGACACAATTTCCTATTGTTTTCAAAGGAAGGAAGGAAGGAAGGGAGGGAGGGAGGGAGGGAGGGAGGGAGGGAGGGAAAGAGAGAAGGAAGAAAGGAAAGCCTTATTACTTCTCCACCCCCCACTTGGCATTAAGCCACATTATCACATTGTACCCCCCTCTCTCTCCTCATGCTCCTTTTGCCCTGATGTGACAACTAGAAAGCTTTCTGTTATATGATAAAAGTCAAATCCAGAGCAGCTAGAAATTTCTTGCTGTGTGGGAAAATAAATACAAAGTCTTTTGAAATGTATCAATACTTTGTCTTATCAGTGGCCTTTTGTTACGGTAAAAAGTCTCAGCTTTCCCCTCATAAAAGATTTCACTTCTGGAAATGTAATCTGTAAGTATCCCGGTTGGCCTGATCTGCGGAAAGTCACTTAATCCACTTGACTTCATTCTGATTCGTGTGGATCAGGCCGATTAACCATATTTCATTCTTTAAATTTCTTTCTGATTAATCTGATGTAGTTGGGTTGCAGGCAACCAAAAATGGCATGCTTAACTGTCTCAGAAATTATCAACACACACACCCTAGATTTAATTACTAGCGTTTAGTTGGAGCTTCAGCCCAGAGTTGAAGATTAGCCAGCTTCTCGTGGAGCACTGATATTATCCTACGTATGCTGTCCTTGTGAATAGTGGATGTGCAGTTCTTTTCAAAGGATATATTATTGACCCTCTGGTCCCAAAGCATGTACTCTATCCTCTCGAAACACTAATTTGTGGTAACAGAGTGAACTGGTCCAGTTCTCACTTAACAAATTCTCCTTTCTCACTTAAACAACAACAAAACAAAACAAAACAAAACAAACCTGCTCTACCATCAATTTTAAATATAACAATTTTATATTTTCTGAATGACAGTAACTAGTTTTTTCCTGTGGCCTTCAAAATATTTAAATGTATGATATCATTTCTTAAACTGCTTTTTAGAATTTAAGTCAATTCATATTTTTGAAGAGAAGGAAAAAAGAGAGAAGAGTCAGTTAAGCATCTGACTTTAGCTCAAGTCACGATCTCACAGCTCATGAGTTTGAGCTCCACATCGGGCTCTGTGCCTACAGCTCAGAGCTTCAGATTCTGTGTCAGCATTTCTCTCTACCCCTCCCCCCTCTCAAAAATAAACATTTTTTTTTAATTTTAAAAAGAGAGGAGGATGAAAAACCCCTCTTCCTTCCAATGAATGGTGTGAATTTCCTTTTTTGATAAAAGTGTAGCAAATGTAACATTGTTGTTTACACGAACCTAGTGTTAATTAATCAAGCTAAACTTTGTAAGCTGTAATTAAAGTAGCAAAAGTGCTGAAAGTCTCCTGAATTACATTTCACACGGACAGGCTGAATAATCATTGTGGGAAAAAAAATGGCAATTTCCTATAAATGTTCGTCACTTGATCCATGTGATTCATTCTTCTAGTAATTGAATATGAGAATCACGATATTGTACTACATTTAAGGAAAGGAAAAAAAAAAACATGTTTAAAATTAGGTACATGGACCAGATAATCTCTGTAATGTAAACTGATAACCAACACCAATATCTCACAGTGAAACCTTCCTGGTTTCAGGACGCTCTTGCCCTACATGGCACCCACAACCAGAGGGGAGGGTCTTTTCCCAATGAGATCCCCTCTCAGGAACTACGGATTTATCCTGTGTTTAACTTAGATGGAGTTAGTAGGGTCAAATCCTGAGTTGAAGATTCTTGTGTAAGTCATTTATTAAAGAGTTCTTCTAGCGAGAACCAAGGGTGGGAAGCTCAAGTTAGTGATTAGCTCTCAGCCAAGTGACGGTGAGATCCCAGGCATTTGTCCCATAGAACATTGAGTTCCATCCATTTGGAGCGAGTACTTCTAAACAGCTGAAGGGAAGTCCTTCAGTACAGATCACTGGGACTGGCTATTAAAAATCCATGTGTCGGGCTGGGGTATTAGGCACAGAAATGGTAGCAGTAGGGCCTTGTCATTTCTAGGACTTCTTGTATGATAATGTTGATGCCTCTTAGCACATTTGGCAAGGTATAGGATTCTCTGAGGTCAGCATTCATGTTTAATTTGCCTCTGCATCTTCTGCAATAACTTGCAAATAGTATATTAAGTCATTAAGTATCCAGCACGCTGAAAAAAAAAATGGTGAAAACGAATTCTATTCTACCCTACTCACAACATTTTCTGGAATACTACCTGCAGTTTGAAGGAAATATTACTTTTAGTTTTCACTTGTATCTTAACTCAGCTGTTACCATGCTGCTTCAGAATAATTTTCAAATATTTGTGTAAATTTGATCTTATATGATTTATGAAAGTTAAAGGGTTATGGATTCCAACATAGAATTTTATTACTGTGAAGAACTGTATTGTGAAAGGTGTTCAATTTCCAGCAGCATATTCATGCAGAAATCTAAGAAGCACAAAACACCAAAAAGCAATCCAATCATTAACAACTTTCACACTGTTCTGGAATCGCACACATGGGCACACACTAGGTTTTTCTGAAAGGGTTGGTTGATTGTGGAAATTGCAGAACAACCTGAAATAAAAAGGTGTCCCCTGCGGATTGTGCTCTTAGCTCCAGTCACAGGGGGGATACCTGGTAGGGTCTCTTTCTCTTTACTCCAACTAAACTGTAAGTTATCTGAGGGAATCTGAAGATTTCTTTGGAAGTTTTTCAGTTATGAATAGAATGCTCTGTTCAATGTATGACAACTGTACGTTTTGCCTGGAAAACAGGATAAGATTATGATTATAATTTTTTTTTAAAGTTTATTCATTTTTGACAGAGGGAGAAACAGACAGAGTGTGAAAAGGGGAGAAGCAGAGAGAGACAGACAGACAGACAGAATCCAAAGCAGGTTCTAGGCTCTGAGCTGTCAGCACAGAGCCCATTGTGGGGCTCAAGCCCACAAACCACAAGATTATGACCTGAGCCAAAGTCAGACACTCAACCAACTGAGCCACCCAGGAGCCTGATTATGATTATAAAACTAAGTTCCTGAGATATTCCGTTTCTGTGGCCACTGGGCCCTGTGTGGTCTCTACACCTCTGTGAATATGATCAAATAAATGCATAGAAGTTCAAAATAAAACAAGTGATTCACTTCTTCTTAGCTACATGCTTCCATAATGTTTGTCAGATATGAAGTTATGTATACAATATAGGAAAGCTAGGAGTTTCTATTTACCTATGTAAAAGTTTGGAAGAACTTTTCCAAACATCTAAAATTTTAGTTTATTACACACACATATACATACACACACACACACACACACAGACACACACACACTGTATGTAATGTGTATGTAAACCAACCACACAAATTATTTTAAAAACATTGCCAATTTGGGGAAGAAGGCACTTGCATACTTCTTCCCAATATCATCACACTGGCTCATTCCAGAAGTACTTACTGTCTTGCATTTTATTTTTATCATTCACATACTTTTTAAATATTGAGTTTCCTTAATCTTTTTAAGATAATCAATTTATCCCTAAGCAACACATAGTTGGGCTTTCATTGTTTTTTTGAGTTTAATAAATATGGTGTCAAACGAAGGTAGTCTTCTAGAATTTCTTTTACTTGTGCATTTTATTATGTATTCATTTGTCTGTTAAATTCAAGACTATATCTAAAATTCAAGCATAGCTTTCTTATGGAGGTATTTCTTTTAATTTTATTACTGTGCATTACGCTGATAAGTGACTATTGCATAATTTATTTCCAGAACTTGGAGATTAGGATTGTTTCTATTTCTTCTTCTTTTTTTGTGATATGAATAAACATTGTCAAAAGTGGTTCCTGGTACAAACATAGAAGCCATTCCCTAAGTTATATAGCTTAACACTAAACATATTAATATATATATATTTATTGAATATATTGATATATTGTATTATATATAACTTAATATTAACTATATTTCTCCTTTACATTAAACATATTGAGAAATTTTTCATATTTTATTCATCATTCATTTTGCTCTAGTTTCATAACTATTCATATATTTCCTTTTTTTTTCCTTTTAGGTAACTCTTACTGTTTTTTGGGAGGTTATTTTTTTTATATTCTTGATTCTAATTGTTTACCACTTATACATCCTCAGTATTTGGCATTCCTTTAACCTTTTTAGTTACTAAAGAGTAATTCTTAATTTTATGGTAAACAAATTATTTTTATCCAAAGTAAGCATTTAAAAAAATATTATGTAAGAAATACTCTTGGGGTGCCTGGGTGGCTCAGTCAGTTGAGCATCTGACTTTAGCTCAGGTCACGATCTCACACTCCCTGAGTTCGAGCCCCGCGTCGGGCTCTGTGCTGACAGCTCAGAGCCTGGAGCCTGCTTCAGATTCTGTGTCTCCCTCTCTCTCTGTCCCTCCCCTGCTCATGATCTGTCTCTCTCTGTCTCAAAAATAAATAAAAAAATTTAAAAAAATTAAAGAAATACTCTTTATTCCAGAAATCATTAAGGCTTTTTGCATATTTTCTTCTAAAATTTTGAATGTTTTGCCATTAACAGGTATTTAATTCACCTGAAATAACTTTAAAATTTTTAAAAAATATTTATTTATTTTTAAGGACAGAGAGACAGAGTGCGAGTGGGGAAAGGGCAGAGAGAAAGAGGGAGATACAGGATCCGAAGCAGGCTCCAGGCTCTGAGCTATCAGCACAGAGTCCAATGCAGGACTCGAACTCGCCAGCCACGAGATCATGATCTGAGCCGAAGTTGGCCGTTTAACCGACTGAGCCACCAGGCACCCTGACCTGAAATAAGTTTTACACAAGATTGAAAGTTGGAACATAATTTTTTTATTATATGAATAACTAGTTTTTTCCAGCACCATTTAGTTCTTAATTTCTTCAATCATCTTCAATGCCACATCAGCCATATATAAATTTTTTGAGCATACCAGGGACTCTCTTGGCTTTCTATTCTGTTATACTGGTCACTATATTTCCATACAAATGTCATATCTTCTTTACTGAAACTTTAAAATAAGTCCTTATATATGTAGGACAAATCTCCCTACCTGTTTTTTCTCAAGCATGGCCATTTGAAGCTTTGCACACCTCCAAATAAAGTGTAAAATCATTTCACAAGTACCTTAAAATCCTGTCGTGATTTTGATTGGTGAAATTAGAGAATTTAATGAGGGAAAAATGGACACGTTAATGATGTTTAATCTTCTTATTTATAAGCATGGTATACCTTTACATTTTTTTTAATTTTTAAATAGTTTTATTTTGAGACTGAGAGCTACAGCGAGAGTGCGAACAGCAGAGGGGCAGAGAGAGAGGGACGGGGGATCCAAGGCAGGCTCTGTGCTGTTGGCAGAGAGTCGATAGGAGGCTTGAACTCATGAACCGTAATATCATGACCTGAGCTGAAGTCAGAGTATTAACCGACTGAGACACCCACGTGTCCCTATACCTTTACATTTTGGTTGCTGTTTACAATGATATCTTTTATTAGGAAGATTGTATTTTCCAAAAATGACCACTTGACTTTCTTACAATGATACACCGCTCCTTTGACACTCTCTCCAGCGTGATTGGATTTAGATCCTTTTTCTTTGAAACAGAGAGGACTGCCTTAAGTCATAAATATTGACAAAATGATACTAAATAATATATTACATTTTCACAAAATATAATTCCTCTCTCCTTATATTCTTTGGATGCTCGCTGTTAGGAGTCAGCTATCATGTCATAAGGAAGTCCAAGCATGCCACAGAAAGGGCTATGTATAAAATAAGACTGCCAGTACATAATTAAGCATCCAGACCAACTGGTCACCTTGAAAGTGGATCCTCTATCTTCCAATGAAATTGTTCCAACAGATGCCACCTGGAGAAAAGACAAACTCTCCCCAGAAAACTGTGCCATAATTGTAGAGTCACAAGCAAACAAAATAAATGATTACTGTTGCTTTAAGCCACTAAATTTTATGATGGTCTGTTATGCAGCCTAAATATCTAATTTTACATGTTGTAATTATGGTTGACCATATATTGAAATAAAAATAATTTTCAGGTATTAATTATATATATGCCCACTTTGCAAACTCTCTTCTTCTAATATTTTGTGTTTAGAGATGGTGGGCAAGGAGTGGTTCTACATAGACAATTCTTTCATATTCAAATAATTATTCTTATTCTTTCTAATCAAATACAATGTTGATTAAAAGCCATGAAAATTGCATCCTGATCTTCCACATTCCAGATTTAGAGAGGATGCTTCTAAAATTTTACCTGTAAAATTAGTAATAGGAAAGTGACATCAGCAAGATGGCAGAACAGTAAGCCCCAGACCCTCCTTCTTCCCATGAAGACACCAGATCAACAACAATTGCCTTTGTGAGAAATTCAGAAACCATTTGAAAGATTCCTGTCCCCCAAGCAAGTGCACAGCCAGCCACACTGAAACTGGTAAGAAAAATCATAGCACTCATTTGCCATAGTTCCTCCTCTTTGCACAGTGCACACAGGAGAAAAGTCCCAACTCCTGGATTCTCCGTGGGGAGAGAAAGAAAAAATTAAACCTAAGTCCAATGTTCAGACCATTGAGGAGACTGCCTGAGAGATTTGTTTCTGTTTTCTATGAATCCAAGAACTGACAAAAAAAAAATGCTGGGTTGGAGGCAACTGAGATCAAAGGTAGTGATTTGCTTTAATATACCCTTACTCGCCTTGGTTCCTCTCCCCAGCCCAGTGCAAAATGAGCAGGAGAGAATCCCCAATTCTTGACGGCATCCAACATTTTGGCTCTTCAGGAGGCTGCTCAAAGAATTTGTTTTATTTTCACCTGTATGGGAGCATTGAAAGGATCTGTATGCTCTAGATGGCCAGGGTACAACTGAGAACAAAAGAAATCTGGGTGGCTTGCTGCTGCTGCTCCAGAGGACTTGTGGTATAGGTGGCCTCCCCGTTGGTAGAAAAAGAAAAAAGGAGCATCTAACCAATTGTATAGCTTTTCAATGGGGACGGCTTGAGGGACTAGATTTTGTCTCACTTTTGCATACTGATAGGACTCAGGACACTCTAGAAATCTGGATGTTATTGTGAACAAAGGGAAGCTGGGTGGCTTGTGGCAGCTTCAGAGAACCTGCAGAACTCCCTACAGACACAAGAGGGAGCAAGAGATTATGAGCTCCTGAGGAAAGACCCTGCAAATTTATAGGCACCAGTCCAGAGAAAATGCATCAACAGGAAAAATTTAAAAGGCCTGAAGAATCTCTGTACTGATTAGTGAAGTCTTTCCCTGTACGAAGCCAGTTCATAAAAACTGGTAGATGTGTTGTTCTTTCAAGCGTGCAGACCCCAACACAAAGTGACAGAACACATCAACAGACAAGAAAATGTGACCCAATCAAAGGAAAAAAAGAAATCTCCAGAAATCAACCCTATAGAAATGGAAGTATATGGATTATCTAAAAATTCAAAATAATCATCACAAAGATGCTCCATAAGTTCAAGAAAATGGTGCATAAGAAAAAGGGGGGGAGGGGCGCCTGGGTGTTTCAGTTGGTTGGGCGGCCAACTTCGGCTTAGGTCATGATCTCACAGTTCATGAGTTCCAGCCCGGCGTTGGGCTCTATGCTGACAGCTCAGAGTCTGGAGCCTGCTTCAGATTCTGTGTCTCCCCCTCTCTCTAACCCTCCCCTGCTCATGCTCTGTGTCTCTCTGTCTGTCAATAATAAATAAACGTTAAAATTTAAAAATGAAAGGGGGAGGGGAGATATCTACAAAAAGAAAGAAAATATAAAAAAGAACCAAATGGAAATTTTGGAGCTGAAGAATACAGTAACTCGACTGAAAAATTCACTAGAGGGTTTCGAAAACAGATTTGATCAGGTAGAAGAAAGAATCAGCACACTCCAAGAGAGGTCATAGGAAATTATCTAGTCAGAGGAGCAAAAAGATAAAAGAAAGAAAAAAAGATGAAAAAAGTTTTATGTATAAGCTTAGCTACTCTACAGTCTCCACTTAATCAAACATTAATCTTGTGAAGGTATTTTGTAAACATGATTGATGTCCATAATCAGTTTTCTTTATGTAAGGAAGTTTATCCTAGACAATTCAGGTGGGCCAGATTCAGTCAGTTTCAATGGCATTAAGGGAAGAGCCAAGACTTCCTTGAAGAAATGAGTAGGATCTTAAGTTTATGCCCAAGAGTGGCTATCTACCCTTCCTGGTGTCGTGCCGTATGGATTTATCTAGCCTATAAATGGGCTCATCTATCCTACTTCTATGAGTGTGTATACCTATCTCTTGTAATAAATCTCTTATATATGAAATACATGACTCCTATTGGTTCTGTTTCTTTAGTTTACACATGACTTGTACAAGTTTCCTAAATCCTTAGATCATTCATGGAAGCAGAAAAAACACATCCAATATGTGTGCCCTCGTTTTCTTGCTGCCTTATTCATATTCCCTGTCAATGATGCCCATGAATACAAAATGCCAGCAGATCCATGATGCATGGGAGTTCAGTGACATTCAAAGTGAGTTTAAAGTAAGTATATTAATTCTACAACTAAGTGAAGGCACTAATGGCCCCAAGAGAGCAAGCTTTCTTTTTGAACCACAACTTGCTTAGAATACATACTGAAGGTCATTAATGCAGTCCTAAGAAACACAAATGACCAAGGAGCTTTATCATATCTTTTTTTAGTAGTGGCACTTCTTTGTGTTAGCCAACCACTTATGCTGAGCTCAATAAATAATAGGTGCAGAAACAGATGAATAAGATACCAAAAACTCGCTTGAATGTAGACTATAAAAATATGTTCAAATATAATAAATTGTAGTATACTGGTCTTAGAAACTATATTTTGTTCATTTGGTTAGACTATATAGTTCTGCATATAGGCAGAAAGCACACATTCCTTTTGTACCTATCAAACTTCACTTACAAAACACAAATTTAAAGATAAAATTAACAGGTAATTAAACCAAATGAAGGGCCCTTCTATGTGCAGAGCCTGTGTTGACTGCACAGTCACCTGTCCATGAAGCTGACCTATGAAGGTATATCTTACAAACGGTATGATGTCTTTAGGGAAGGATGATAGAAACGACGAGACTGATTAGAATATTACTGTACTTATTCAACCTAGGGACGCTGATATTTCAAAACGAGGCAAGGAATACAGGATAAATAATGTTTTAAAACACAGAATTAGCAGGACAAATATATTGTTGGAGGCTCAATATAGTATAATAACCACCTCCTCTTCCTCCTCCCTGGTTCTTAACAAAGAGTAACCACAAAGAAACCTGGAGCTCAAAATGAACTATCTGCTTTGATATGCGAAGTGTACCACTCCATAAGAAGTAAAATAAGAGGATGAGACAAAGACCAGATACTACAATGATGATTCTTGACTTTTTTCACTGCAAATAAAGGCATTCGGTGACATAGGTAAGAATTTCCATGACTTATTTAACCAGAGTCAGAGAAGCTGGAACTAAGAGAAATATCTTAACCATACCTTTTAGAACTAAGCTTTTCTTTAATGTCTTCCACATTAGTAAGATGAGTTTATCACACCTGAGTACAATTAGACCCAAGAGGTCAAAAAGAGTGAAAGAGAGAGCAAGCATTGTTAGGTAGGATCATGCATAAGTAGTGTTTTTCAATATATTAACACATTCAATAGAATAATATATCCTGTGTATTGGACTCTGTCCACTTCACCAGTTGAGTAAGCCACCTCTTTTTTCCATGGAGAGGAGCCAGTGAAGGTACTGACTTGTTGGACTGCTAATGTTAATGATATCTGTACCCCTACCTGGGAATAAAGGGAAACTCATCTCAAGGAAGCAAGAGGTTGGAGAAATTCCCGATCTTTTAGACTGGTTGAATATGAGAAGTGAGAGAGCTGGTCAAAGATGTTTCCATTTTTCTTCCTTGACTGAGTGGAAAGTACATCATTCAAGAAACCGGGATTTATCACTAAAATATTAAGTAATTAAGGAACTTTGGCTTTTGTTTTGTCACTAGAGAATTTATTCTGCCATCTGGAAAAATCTCTCACATCCACGATAAATGATTGGCAGACTTACCAGTATTCAGACGAGAGGACTTACAACCTACATACTTTCATTTTATAGGTATTATCTTTAATAAGTAGTAATGCATTTTGGTTTCCAGAAGTAGTTTACTTAGTACAGTTTCGCAGGTTGGTTCTGTCCCATGCTACTTATAAAAGCTTTTTGCTAATAAGAAAACAAGCTAGCATTCTCCAATAAAATAAAACATTGATAGAAACTTTTTTATTGAAAATAAAAATTAGAAAACTTTCAAATCTTTCAAAACAAATGCTGTTTAATGTAAGGAACTTCCTCAATTATTCCTCTAGTCCAGCTATTTATTTCTACTTGCCTTTTATTGTGGATTAAGATGTGTGATTGTTTACCTATTTGTATCTCCCAGTTACTACTCAGCAACTGAATTGAATTGTCTGCATGTCACTTACTTTCCTATCCTCACGGCCAGTAATCACTACTAATGGTTGAACTGGTTCCTTCTTTGGACAAGACACTACTGGAAGATATTTATAACATCTTAACACATTTCACACTGAATCTTAAACACATTTCACAAATCACAACATTGCATATGGGGACTGTAGTCTGTGAGTCAGTTACAACAAATAATGTTATCTAAATTCTGACTCCTATTTGCCTACATTCTGGACTCAGGTTAACACTTTGCTGTACAAAATTCAATGTGGACTCTGAAAAATGTTTTGTTCCTTAATTCATTCGACAATGACTTATTAATTGTTGTGTGTGTGTGTGTGTGTGTGTGTGTGCGCGCATGTTAGGCTTTGTACTACACACTGAAGAGTCAAAAGTGAATAATGAACCTGACCTTGTTAGTACTGTTGGGAGATAAAGCTTACAATTTGATAAGAGGTGTGTGTATGTATATATATATATATATATATATATATATATATATATATATATATATCTGTGTGTGTGTGTGTGTGTGTGATAAATTCAGCAAAATGCAGTAGAATTCAGTAGGATGTAACCCATGCACTTTGGAGAACATATTAACTACTTTAGAAAACAGTAGAGTCTTAAAAGATAGAGCAATCTATTCACACGGGTGAATAGTTAGAAAAAATCCCATAAAGTAGTTATATTTGATCCCAATCTTTGGGTAAGAATTAAGGTTAGGTGCTCTTTTGAGGGATAGGGGAAGAGGGTGGTGATAGGTACATTAGGAAAAGGGTTATGAACATAATCTCTGCCTTAGAGCTTACTAATTTGGTAACTGAACACTTTCTGTCAGTCTCTTAACATTTGATGTAAGTTTCATGAAAGCAGGGTCTGTGTCTATCTGGCTTAGTCTAATATCTTTAGTGTTTCTACCACAGTGTTCTGAGTACACGTTCAGCAAATATTTGCTCAGCGGTAGTTGAATGAATGAATGAATGAATGAATGAATATATGACTCAATTCCACATATGTTAGGACTTCTAGTACCACTTGGTTTTTCACACTTTTCTGTTTCTTGATCTTTCTCCACTAATTCTGGTGTTTGCTATGTCCATCCCTCTTTCCCCTTTTCTTCTTACTTCAACCTGTCCTTTTTTTATTTTGCCATCTTGGACCTAGCGGAAGTAAAACTCATAGATACAATAAATGCATGATTGCCCCATGAAAATGTTAGTGCAGTTTCACTAGCTATTTCTGAATGCACTAAAATTTTAACTGGTTTTTATTATTACTGCCTTCACTCTAATCACTGCCCAACAGCTTGCAAAGAGAATCTAAAAAGAATCACAATTAAAAATAAGAAGAATGATAGAGATTAAGAAAGTCGAAAGTAGAGAAAGTAGAGAAATTCCTAGAGTTAAATAGTCAAGATAATGGTATTTAAAGACTCTATCCCTTTGAGAGGATAAGAAATATATCATTGCACTGATAAAAAGCAGATTTATGAGGAATCTATTTACAAAATTATTGGTGAACAGAAACTTCATTTTTTTAATTCAATTGGATATTTGACACCCCAACAGTTGATATTCAGATGGAAATGGCCTCTCTTCATCTCCCCCCAAATTCTACAAGCCATAATTTGGTTATTTTCCATAAGGTAATGTTTAAAAATATTCTTTAAACCAAATTACTTTTTTCAGTAAAATCTTTCAGTCATGTACAAAGTCAAAATTCTAAATTAGCAGAAAGAAGAAAGTCTCTATTGTGGCTTAGAAAAACTAACTTCTATAAAAGCACCAGTTTACATTGTAATAAATTTGGAATTCATAGAGTTGTTTAGAAACTCCAGGAAGCCAAATAAAGAAAGTTTCAACATAAAAATTGATTTCTGAAAGTTGTTCTATATATTAACTACTTAGAACATATTTTCTATAAGGCTACAAATCATGGTTAATAAACCAGGAGAGTACGCAAAGACATTGGGTTCCCCCAAAGAAAAAAATGTTATGCTAGATCTTTTAACAATGTTATTAATATAACCAAGTAAATTTCTTAACTTTCTTTTCCTTACCCCTATCTCACAAGAGATTGTGCAGGCAAACCTTAGTCAAAGGAAGAGATTGTCCCTTGAAATCTGCTCTTCACTTTTCTTTTTTTTTTTTTTTTTAGTTTATTTATTTATTTTTGAAATAGCATGAGCGAGGGAGGGGCAGAGAGAGAGAAAGAGAGAATCTCATGCAGACTGTGTGCTGTCAGCACAGAACCTGACGCTGAGTTCAATCCCACAAACCTTGAGTTTATGGCCTGAACTGCTATCAAGAATCAGATGTTTAACTGTCGGAGCCACCCAGGCACCTCTGTTCTTAGATTTGCTGACATGTTGCAAACTATTTCAGGGAAGTTGTTGTTTGAAAACTTATGACCTCCTCTGTGGCTTTTGAGCCTACGTATCTACTACTTGGACCTTAAGTGTTAAAATTTATTTGCAAACATGTTCAATGAGCTCGTTCTGGATAGTGATGACGAGTGGGCTTGACCTGGAACACAGCCTTTACTGATGAACGCCAACATACCTGGTAATACTGTTAATCCAATGGATGGAAAGGAAGATCTTGAATACAAACAGTAAAGAAAGCATCATGACAAATTGGCTTCAAGGTCAACAAAGCTGGGAAATGAACAGAGAGAGATGGAAAGACTTCATTTGTCTTCATCCCTGCTACCAAGCTTGTAGAGGATCATTGAATAACTTTTAGTGATTTTCTCTAGATTACAAACACCATTTTTATGTGTCGGAGTGTATGTTCGGAAGGAAAACTGTGTCTAAATTGGAATGAGATGTTTGAATGAAGATTTGTCCGTATAGATGTTTTATGGGTGTAATCACACTTGGGGGATGATAAAAAGTAGTAATAGTAGCATTTCTGCTATTTTTTGTTGTTGTTGTTATTACCAAAGTGCCACTACATCGTTTTGAATTATATGTTAATGTTAGGCATGCTGATTTATTTTCTAATTATTAACATCTTACTGAAAAAGTCAGGGGTGGAATTACCTCATAAAACACATGTATGGTATATTTTTTAGTGAGTTATGTTATAAACTGCTCCACAATTGACACAAATATATTGTCACATTAGTCTAACAAATCTAACAGTTTCTGTTAGTTGGCTTTGAATTATCACAACCATTAAATAATGAAATTGAATTTTTTCCCTAAAGATCTTTAAAAACATTTTCTATGATTTTAATGGAGAAACAAACCAAAACAACTTGCGGATGAGAGTAGTGAGGAGCTGCAAATCCCAGGTCAGTCTCCTCTGTGCCCATTTCTGAATTCCACTTTATTATTCAGCTAGAGTGAATCTGGCATGTATTGATCTGACATGAATGCCCGAGGCATGAATCTGTGAGTGAATGAGGGTCATTTGTTAACTGTTCGTGGTATGTGCATTTAGGGAAGTTATAGTTTGACATTTTGCTTAGATGGCTTTTAGTCTGTATCTTCCTCTGTCAAACATACAACACAAAAGCCTTTGGTTTGGTTGGAGATAGGAGCACTCACTTAAGAACAGGTAGTGATCAGGGGCGCCTGGGTGGCTCAGTCGGTTGAGCATCCGACTTCAGCTCAGGTCACGATCTCACGGTCCGGGAGTTCGAGCCCCACCTCGGGCTCTGGGCACAGAGCCTGGAGCCTGCTTCCGATTCTGTGTCTCCCTCTCTCTCTGCCCCTCCCCCGTTCATGCTCTGTCTCTCTCTGTCTCAAAAATAAATAAATGTTAAAAAATTAAAAAAAAAAAAGGAACAGGTAGTGATCTGGAAGCAATGTAGAATTTCAAGTTAGGCTGGAAGATACTTAACAGCTGTGTGACTTTAGGTAGTTAAACCCTCTGAAACTCAATGTCCTCTTGACTTGACAGCACCCTGTGGAAGTTAAGGAGACCAGCAGGCATTATAAATTTGATGCTTCCTCTGCATCCTTCTTTCTGTCCTGGAACTATAGCTTATGTCGTAAAGTCTGTACCCAATAAGCTTTTAGAAAATTTTGCTTCCTAATGATTTTATTCTTCATGGTTCCCTGAAAATCTAGCTGTAATTCCTCAAGGTCTAATCTGGCAAATCATCACCTCTTTTATCCTCTTCTTCGGATAGGCAGAATTCAATCATTGTATATACTTGTGTTTTTCTTTTTTTTAATACAATTTACTTATTTTCATGTGAATAAGAAAGTTTTTCCCTGGAAGGTGATTCTTGTTGCCTCAAGCAAGAGAGTCAAAGTATTTTTTTTTCTTGTTGTTAATTTCTACTTAGCATTCTCAAATGAATTGTTATGTAAAGCCCACGATGTCATCTGTAGAATGTTGGTGAGTGGAATACCATATTGTGCTCCCTTACTCCCTTCACAAGAGAAATATATTATAGTCCTGGATATACAGAGTGCCTTATTCAACTGGGAAAAAAAAATGTGCATTGAGCACCTAATATGTGTCAGTTGCTGTGCTGGATATGTTAGACACAAACATAAGGATTCTCTATACTGTACAAGGCAGCTTTTATAATCAGACAGACCTACTGCATAACAGTATTACAATGCAATGTAATAAAATGCCTGCAATATGACAGGTATGTGTTGAAGTGTGCTTAAGGAAGGATTCACTCAAGGGGTAAAATTTAAGCTCATAATTAAGTTAGAGTTCGCCTTTCAAAGGCTGGGATGGGGTAGATGAGATCATTTCATTTTAGTCAGAGGAAAGAAATGACACGTATACAAGTAAGGAGCCAGGAATGAGGCTGGCATTTCTTGGGAATGACAGTTCAGCATCAGCAGAGCCTAGAATGTGTGTGGGAGAAGGGTAGAAGATTAGATTCGACAGATAGGCAACAGCTGCGTCATGATGGGGCGTCTGAAATGTTTATAGCAGAAAATTTAACTTGTTCAGATTTGCATTTTAGAAATAGCACTCTGTAGGCAGGTCTTGTAGAGGCTAAATTGTAAGGAGTCATATCTGAAGTTAGAGGGTCCATTTTCTGGGCTAGTGCAAACAGTCTCCAGGCAAAAGAGAACGATGGACAGCAGAATGTGTAAAGAGAAGGGCCCAGCCCGGGTGTGGGGGGTTCCTGTCCACACCAAGATCATGTCCTTGAGAGGTATATGCTTCGGTAACATGCTTAACCTTTCTAATTTTCTGTTTTCTCATAGAGATTATTCTACTTACCCTACAGAGTTGGGGAAAAAATAATGAACAAGATAGTGTATGTAAAGTACTTAATATAGTAACAAGGAAGTAATGTGTTTTCGATGATTAGTATTTAAGTGGTAGTCTAGAGTGTATTTTCTTGCATTTGATTAGGCAGAGGAGAACAAGGAAGAAGTTGCCAAGTTGCCTACAGCTCACTTATAGAACATCAGGTTTGGAGAGGTATGGTTTCAATTCTGGATATGTGTAATTTGAATTACTTGTGGGAAAATCAGGTGGAGGTGCCCCATGGACGTTTGGATATGTGGGTGTGCAGAATGTATGAAACTTAACTGAAAGTTTTGTTCTCGAGAAGCGTTTATTCTTTTCTTCCTCATTGGCCTCTAGTTGTCTATTCTTCAATGGACTTCCGTTTTTATGAGGGAATAATATTAGACGGGCATGTCCTGCCCTCTCTTTACTCATTTCTCCAAGTAGATGGGTGGAGAAATGGGAGCCCAGTGAGTACAGCTCAGCCCTCAGGCTCTTCCTTCTCCCCTTAGTCTTTATTTTCTCTCTCTTTCTCATTTTCTACTTGTCCTTTTGACATTGGTCCACACTCACTAGACTTACCACTGCTTCTATTTCTTTTCATTAGGTAATTCATGAGGGCAGATCTCCTGCATGGTGGGGATGCCTGGAATCTTTGACTGTTCTGCCTGGAAATGGGTGAGTAATTCAATTTGAGGTGAGAACAAATAGGGAGCCCAACTTAACCTCAGAGCCAAGCTGTTTCAATTCTCCAAGTTTACCAGCAACACTACTGAAAATGTACTCCTAAAAACTAACCCCTGGAGATATTTCATATTTTTCTACCGCAACTCGAAGGGAAACATTGTGATTTAACAACTCAAATCCCCAGAGGCATGGATACGGAAGTCATCAGTGTAAATATGAGGTGAAAGAAGTTGTGTGAACGAAAATGCTCAAAAAGAGCTTTAGGAACTAAGAAGAGGAGACGCAGAAGATGAGAGCATTTGCTTTGAGGAAGTAGGCAGAGCCTGCAAAAAGGGAGGAGGAGGAGGGCCAGAGAAGTGTGAGGGCAGAGAATGAGAACCAGTCCTCTGGCATCACAACCAATTGAATCCAGATATGGATTTAAAACAAAAACCACTAATGTATTTGGTATGTAATGCCAAAAAAGGGTCTATTGTTGGAACACCTGATACCTCATTCTATCAACACGCATTCAAAGGTAAAGTCCCAGGCGGAGAGAGGGGCCAAAATGTTGTAAGAGGCTAGTAACATTGGATTTGGAGTAGGAAAAAGTGACTGTCAGAGCATCCTGTTCCTTCAAATATAGGCCCACCACAGCTGACACGGTAGACCCTGTTTGCCTGATTCAAAGGTATGTGTGCATCTATGGACTTATCAAAGCCTCCAGACATGCACAGGGACGGTATTAAGTTTGCCGTGATGTTAGGTACTGAGTTGAGACTCATTCTTTCCTTGAACAAGTGTGACAAAACCAGATGATTGGGGAAATATAAATTATAATCCTATAGGACAGACTTTGAAAAAAAGCATAGCAAGAAAGCAGTGACAGTGACAAAAATGGGTTGATTTTAATGCGGATGTAAGGGAATGAGTAATAAAGTCCTGTTAAATTACTCTTAAGTTATACGTTAATAAAACCCCTCAACACATTGTTTGACTAAAACCAGATTGCTGGAGATACTGAACCAGGACCACCAAATATACTCAGAGACAAGTTGATACAGAAGTATATCTTCAAAAGACACATCCCATCCACTTTAGGGAATAAGTAAATTTTCAAGTGCTTTATTGAGACACAGAAACTAGGAAGAAGAGTAGAAAATAAACCTGTCAGTTTAATAGTGATATCTCTGAGAAGTAGAAAGAAGGCAATAAGCTCTCACATGTGTGTGGACTTTCTCTTTCCATATGGAATCATCAAATCTCACATTTATCATTTTCCCAGGCCACATCCTTTTTGTATGTATCCTGGGACATCCAAGAGTCTGATATATTTTAAGTTCCCACAGACAACTTGCTTTCTCCTCAAGCATACGGAAGACATAAAAATCTCTGATTATTAGAAATATAATAGTCACTCAAAACAAGTTATTGTTAAGAAGAGTATGATTATTTCAGGGGCACCTGGGTGGCTCAGTCGGTTAAGCGTCCAACTCTTGATTTCGGCTCAGGTCATGATCTTACTGTCATGAGATGGAACCCCACTTCGGGCTCTGCGCTGGGCATGGAACCTGCTTAAGATTCTGTCTCTCCCTCTGCCTTTCCCCCTCCCCTGCTCACTCGTGTGTGTGTGTGCATATGTGTGTGTGTGCATGAACGTGTACATGCTCTCTCTCAAAAAAAGAGTAGAGTGTGATTATTTTATAGCTTATTGTAGCCACTAAACTAAGCACCTTATCTGCATTATTCAAATTAATTTAAAACAATCCTTTGAACTGCAAGATGAGGAAATAGGTCTAGACAGTTAAGTAGCCTAAAGTTTTACAGGTCATAAGAACTGTAAGAACTTTGATGTCATCTGACTTCAAAACCAACGGTCTTAAACTTGATTACTTTATATCTCATGTAAATGTTGACTTTGTTAACACTAACGATGTTACAAAGTTAAAACAGTGGATAATTTAACCCAGAAAAATAGAATCGTGTGGATCAAGACAGGTAGGTAAAGGGTTCTTGTCCTGCAGCTTTAACAACCTTTGCTTAGTAGGAGTTTCTCTCCTCCGAACTCTCAAGCTCACACTAAGCACTTAAACCCGGTGAATGCAGACCAGCCAGATAAAGAAAGCTCACAAGAGACCTACAGGGAGCAAGGAAGAAACAAAAAAAAATAAATGCAACAAATACACTTATATCAACTGAAGAAGAGGCAAGGTCAGGTGGGTTGCCCGGCCTCTTGCCTAAAACACTGTTTCGTATTATTAATGTTGGATAATAAGATCATGACTCACTAAGAGTTTTCACTCACAGAGATAGACTGATAGTGTAAGAATCTGGGGGTAGCATTGCAGCATCTAGGCAAAGTACGACTGAAAGCATAGTGAATATCCAGCCACTTCACGTCCCTAGCTGGATGCCACAAAGAGCAAACCAGTTGAAATAGCTGAGCCACTGTGTTGCCAGAGACTGGAAGCTAAAGAAGAACCCCTCCTCCCCCCCCCCCCCCCCCCCCCGCCAGCAAAGGGACATTTTTGTTCTCCAGGGGTTTATTAAACATGATGGAGGCAGGCAGCCAGTGATTTCTCAGCTACTTCATTTCAGGAGCAGGTAATGAATTTTAATTAGCGAAGAAGACAGCTTTCCACTAAGGAGAAGAAAGCAAAGAAAACAGGAACATCAGTGTGCATGGAGGATATGTGAAAGCACAGAACACTCCTTATTAATGCTGAATTAATGGACAAAATTCTTTTGGCCTCTGCTCTTCCGTAACATCAAAATAAAAACAAAAACGGAAAAAAATGTGCTACAGATTGCAAGATTAAAAAAAAGAAAAAGAAAGTGTTGCTAAGGTTTATGAGTAGGTTATCCTAGATCACAGGGTCTTTACTACACTGAGTATCACTCTTAATCATTAGTAATTGATGGTGGTACATTCTCAACAATGTTTGCTCTGCCTACTGAGCATTCTGACAGCCTCCTTTGTACTAGAGAATGAAAAGGATGGCTCTATGTGAGACAGGAGTTTCTTCCTCCCCACCCCAGCTATTTAAATTAAGCCCAAAAGCCTTTGCATTGGCTATCTGTGAATATTTGGAGAGAGTAGAAGATATAAAGGTGAGATATCGCTTGATTCATTGCTGGCTAAGCCTTTTTCCCCCTAATTTAGACTCTGTGTATACATGTACACAATCACATGTGTATGTGAGTATATGGGAGAGGAGTATTGGTTATTATATTGTTGGATCAGAAGTTGCTTTTGACCTGGTTTTTGAAGCGTCCTTCAAACAATAGATAATCAGATACCCTCTTTAGACATTGTTCAGATATATTGATGATAAGCCTTGCAATAATTCTTGAGGACCCTCATTGCTCCAAGCAAATGCCACTTTTGCTAATGGGACTTTCATCCAGTGAACAGACTATGCCCGTGAATTATTTGAAGTCAGCTTGCTCAAAGTTACTGCCAAATATATGCAGCTTTGCTTTAACACAGTAATGTACAATCACATGTAATGCTTTGTTTGAATTATGAGTCTGGTTGATTTTCAGTGGTACAATTTGAGCAGAGAAGTGGGTTTCTTTTGTATTTGTGACCTGCACTGTGAATATCTGAGCACTGTAAATGAGAGCCCTAAGTATTCACAGACCCATAAGGAAAGATGCACATTCATTTCGTTTTTATTAAAGCCTGACAAAACAGTACATGTGCTCTGGCATGATATGCTATGGTACATCACTGCTATTAACTTACTATAACCCCCAACCATGGTAAAGTTCTTTGCTGACCAGAAAAGTTTCAAAGTGACTCAGGAATCCATAGGAGACAGATGACTCTTATTTCCACCTTTTACAAACTTTTGTGTGCCCTGACGAGAAAAGAATAAGTAAGTTTTTTTCTCATATGGAATAGGGACCTTCTGTTCCATCCCACCTCTGCTAGATTTTATCAGTGAGGTAAGAGGTGATGATAAACTTCTTTTGATTTCATGCTTGCCTGATAATTCTTCATGACTTCTTTAATCTTTAATTGTTTGGTCAAGGAATAAAGCAGGCCCTTAGAAACCATCAGCTTAGTTTTTAACAATCTAAAAGAATAGACCAGTATTTTTCAAGTTACAGCTCAAAGCCCAATGGTGAGCCAAGAGGGCCTTCCTAATAGGTCAGGAGTTTATTCAGAAACACAAGTGTTTCCTTAGATTATTATATATAAAAAATGTACAAGTCCAGTCTATTTGAGGTTAAAATCAAGGACTACCCATATTGGATATTACAAGTTGGTACACCCAAACTAGTATTAGCTAGTATTCTATTACGTTACATAATTACAATGCTTCTATGACACCTTTATTTCTGTAATTGGAATTCCCCTGATTTTCTGTGAGTTACCAGTGTTTCGTTGATTTTCAGAAGCTACTAGCTACTTGCAATTTGCATAAGGCACTAGTTTTGCCTTAGAATGAATAGCAAAGTATGGCTAGTGCATCATTGTTTCTACCGGAATTTTGAGAAAGACAATTCTTGGTTGGGTATAATTGTTTCCTGCATTGTAAAGATGGGGGTGTCCCTGCCCCTCTAAATGCTAACAATGCATCCCAGACAGCCGATGATCAAGAATCATTCCCAACTATTCTCATGTGTTATCTAAATGGGTATTATTGCATCTGGTTGAAAAAATTAGTTTACTAATTAATATCAATAAAAGTTGTGGTGTATTATTTACTTAATTCCAAAATCTGCACAGAAGAACATGGGCTCTTTATTTCTTAATAAAACATATTTGTGTTATTAAATAATATATTGGTAAAATATAAATCAATGATATTTTATAAGACAATAAGATATTAATATTCTTCTAATTGTGCTTCTACTAAAAACATCATTGATATTGTGTACCTATGACTGTATACTATTATGAAAATGTGAAATATTATTAGGCAGTGTTGTGGGTTGAATTGTGTCCCCCCCAAAAAGACATGCTGAAATTCTAACCCTTTAGAAATGGGGTATTTGTAGATGTGATCAAGTTAAGATGAGGCCATACAGGATTAGGGTGGGCTCTAATTAATATGGCTGATGTCCTCTTAAGAACAGAAGAAAAGACAGGGGAGTCACATTGAGATAATGCCATGTGGTGATAGAGGCAGAGATTGGAGTGAATACCAAGGACTGCAGGTAACTCTCAGAAACAGAAAAAGGCAAGGGGTGCCTGGGTGGCTCAGTTGGTTAAGCGTCTGACTTCGGCTCAGGTCGTGATCTTGCAGTCTGTGAGTTTGAGCCCTGCATCGGGCTCTGTGCTGACAGCTCACAGCCTGGAGCCTATTTCAGATTCTGTGTCTCCCTCTCTCTGACCCTCCCCCATTCATGCTCTGTCTCTCTCTGTCTCAAAAATAAATAAAGTTTAAAAAAATTTAAAAAAAAAGAAAAATGCAAGGAATGATCATGTTCTAAAGACTTCAGAGAAGGCAAAGCACTGCCAACTCCTTTATTACAGAATTCTAGCCTCCAAACCAATGAGAGAATAAATTACTGTTATTTTAATCCACTCAAGTTTATAATAATTTGTCATTGCAGCTCTTGGAAACTAATGCAGACAGGTTACCTATCTTCTCTATCTAACCAATTTTCCATGTGTTAAGTGGGACAAGTAGAAAAGTTCTGACCAATATGAAGCTAATATTTATCAAGTCCTTAGAATTAACATATAATATATGATTGCCACATAATTAGAGCTATACATTTGGGTAGATGAATTAAAGTTGTACCATAATTTTTCTTTCTAGGATATATTTTTTTTTAAATCAAGGTATTGGAAGACTATGGCTAATAAAGTGGGGTTTTATTTGGAATGGAGTCATATTTGTTTAAATATTATCTGACTGTTTTTGTGCTATAATAGCAGAGTTATAATTGCCACAAAGACTTTATGGGTCACAAAACCTAAAATATTTACTCTGGGCTTTTAAGAAAAACTTTTCCAACTCCTACTGTAGACTATCAAATCTGTTATATGTGTTCTTTTTCCTGTTCTATTCTGAATAATTCAATGATTTATAGGTATTTCTAGCCAGAGGTTTCCTACAATTTTTATCTTTTGTTCCTCTAGAATTTGAGCTCTATTCCAATTTAAAGTGGGAATGAATAGGGCAGATGGACTGTTGGGTCACTTGTCCCACAAAAGTTCATAACAGTTGAGTTGAAGGCCATTAATTGAGATCTTTAGTAAAACTGATGACTGAAATGAGGACTAAAATAATACATTTTTATTGTCTTCATATTTGCTAATGGGATTTTATGTAATAATGAAACATGAGAGTTTAGTGACCTCCTAACTAGAAACCATATTTTCTTATTGAGAATCACTTTCTTTAAAGAAATTTTTCAAGCTATTGATTCCCATATCTAATATTGCTGAATTAATTAAACAAAACAGTGAAGTAAAAGTAATGACTCCAAACTCAAGGGTAAATTTATACAGTGAAATTACCAGCTCTTAAAGCAAAAGCATGGGTGATAAAATCATTAGGTGAGGAGATTTATCTGGGCCATCTTCTCAGTGTTTGATATTCATGTTCTGAGTGGGGGAGCAAGATTTTTAATTATCAGAAACCCAAAACTCCACCCTCTGCAATCTTAGGGGACTTTCTAATCTTCATGTTTCAAATATGGCTGATTTTTATACTCTCACTGTAAACTGTTCTTTCTAACCCTAAAGAAAGTGAAAGTTGGAGGTTGAGGTGGGCCTTTTTCTAGACATTTATGGTACTTGTTCCATATTTCAAAATCCATGTATGGAAGGAAGGGCATTATAAGTAGTAGCTTTCTACCACATATTAAACTCTATGTGAAACTAATTATTTTGTAATTGGCTACTTGAAAACACCTGATACGATGTAAAGAACACCTGATCATGGTGTAAAGGACAGAACATTTCACTGGGTAGTAGGTTTAAATGAGCTCAATGAGGTCATCTGAGTCATCTCAGATCAGATGGGTATGAACATTGAATTACTTGGAAGTAATCTGGGGTTTCTAATTACTTTTTTTTTTTCTTTTGGGAGAGAGAGAGAGACAGATCATGCCAGTGGGGTAGGGGCAGAGGGAGAGGGAGAGAGAATCTTAAGCAGGCTCTTTGCCCAGCGCAGAGCCCGACCTGGGGCTATATCTCACGACCAACCACGACATCATGGACTGAGATGAAACTGAGAGTCTGACACTTAATCTACTGAATCACCCAGGTGCCCCGCTACTTACTCTTATCTGTAGCATTCTGAGACCTAATAAAACCTTAAGGCCTTCTGAAAAATCATTCAAATCTTTGTAAGGCATGACAGTCAGACCTGATTAGTAATTCACATTGTCTGAGAATTGATATGCAACCATCAACTGAGAAATTTTAACCATTGCCCAAAGAGTTTTATCCAAATTCAGTAAACTGAACCATCATTTATTTAACAAACACTTATTAAAGATATTAATTAGTAGACACTGTGCTAACTTATCCTCTAGTAAAAAGAAAGAGACAATAAAAATATAAATACTTTAAATAAATGTTTTAGAAGGTGTTAAGTCCAATGGAAATAAAAGTGGGAAGGATGATCTGTTAGAGCAGGGTGGAGAGTTGGCGTTTAAATAGGATAATCAGGGAAGGCTTCACTGTGAAAGTAATCACTGAAGATTTGAAGGACAGTTAATCAAATGTAATTTAGGAGGATCTGTGTGTCTCCAGCTCCTAAATACAAGTGTTGGCTCTGTCTCTAGCTTAAATGAGTCATTAATAAATGATATAACACTTGTTTCCATGGAATGGGGAAACTTACATAGAATCCTATATCATGATAAGGGGTCTTCATAGAAGGCACTAGCAGCCAGAGCCCTTTGACTGTTTTTAGTGATAGAATTGAGGGGGAACATTTTTAGTACTAGAACTGGGGACTCAGCCACTGTCCCCAGATTTGTAGATACAGCCCATCCCTCCCCAATTACATATTTACAGGACCACAAATAAACATACAATCTAAGTTAAAACTACGTGGTTCGACTGTTATGCTAATTAGACTTCAGGACAATCTTCTAAATTGAACAAAACAACAGAATACATATAGAGGTAAAGATTAGTTTTATGACTGATTAAATCTAATTTTAAGCTTATAGTAAAATAAGAGAGCTATATACACTAAACCTCAAAATTGTAAAGACCATGCATCTCTCAGAGGCAGCTGTGGGTCAGAGCACACTTTCGCTACATGGAAATGTTTCGTAAAATACACACTTGCTAAGAAAGAAAGAAGACCTGAGCTGAATGTCCAGATCATTTTCCCCCACAAATTAACAATTTGTGGCAATTGAATTAACTGAATTAATTGAATTTAATGAACAATTCAGGTGAATAACTCCATTTTCCCGAGACCAGAAAACATAGAGGAGTGGAAGAAGGGCAAATGCGTCTTAATAACTGAGCTCCCTTAACATGGAAGGAGATATTTTAGGACTAGGGACTAAACAATTCCCTTAACATGCTCCTATTTAGAAACTATGGAAATGCCACTTCATAAAAGGCTGCAACACATCCATACCTTGTCACTTTGTATCATGCCATGGGCATGCCATTTAGGTTTATAATATGTCAGCTATACAGGTCAATGAAAATTTGCAGATTCAATTAAATGGGTGTATGTTGTGTCATAATTGCCAAATACTGCATAAGTGAAAGGAGTTTTCATTCCGGGGTCAATGCTGGGTGTTGGGTGAACACAGTAACATGTAGAGTTAGCAATTCTTAAAAGTGGTACAGAATGTGAAGGGCACTTTGCAGCCACTAACAAGGCAAGAGGAATCATGCACAGAGAAATATATCTCATTTTTAAAAATAAAAAGTTACAGGAGGAGAGGGTACAGAAAATGAAGACTGGTATAGGTCCCTGAGGACATTACAACTAAGAATAGGCCAATTAGGAGCACCTAGGTGGTTCAGTCAGTTGAGCATACAACTCTTGATTTTGGCTCAGGTCATAATCCCAGGGTTGTGGGACGGAGCCCCATGTAGGGCTTAGGATTCTCTCTCTCCTTTTCCCTCAGTCCTTCTCCCCAGCTTGTACTCTGTCTTTACTAAAAACAAAAAAATAGACCAATTCATGTAAGTGGAGGAATACTTTTGTAAATAAAATGTTGCCAGGTTGAGCTGTGGAATAAAACAAGACGTGGAATAATATTGCTATCCAAGAATATTTTAAATGTGCTATTTTGACACAAGAAACTCAATAAATGTTATATCATTTTATTGTTTTCATTAGGCTCTCTTAAATCAACAGATTTAATGTACAGATTCAATAAAGTATATTGAAAGAGCATATGTATTTTCATGTATCAGGGGAGGCTATGTTGAAATGATAAATACTTAAAACCTTGAGGAAAACAGAAAAGAGAATATTGAAATGGATAAAGAATAGCTAATGTTTGATGTTAATGTTAAAGTTAATGTATGATGAATACATTCTTTTAAGATTCACAGGTAAAATATTTAGCATATAGTAAAGCCTTATGAAGTGGCTGAAATTATAGGATATTGGATGTGGTGTATTTTTGGTAAAACAAAATAAAGAACAATGCAAATTATCAAGTATTAAATATGTGCATCATAAGGAGGACTCTAAATCCAAAACAGGTAAGGATTAGACAGAGTTAGTTGATAAACTAAATTTAAGACTAAGACAGGATAAGGGAATATAATGAGTAAGAGGTTAAAAGTGTCACAGTGAACTTGAAAAACAATGAGACCTCCCTGGAGATACATAGGGCAAGGATGTTTGATGGTTCAGCTTCATAAATTAGTAATAGCAGTGAACAAGAAACTTAGATACGAGCAAGTTGCCAGAAAAGAGTAGAAAGTAGTGAAGGCATTTTCTGCAGTGTATTTATTACAAAGTTTTAAAACCTGGGCCAAGTTTACTAAGAGAGTTTACTCACATAAGCATATTCTTTTTCCCCTAAAATTCACACTTAACAATTTCACAGAACTTTCAAAATACCAATCCTCTTGGTTCTTTAGGCCTATTTCTTTACCCCTTCTTCCTTCCTCCTCCTCAGCCTTCTCCTCTTCCAGTTTGCTCTCCTCCTCCTCCTTTTTTGTTGTTGTTTTTTGTTTTTTATTTTGTTTTTCTGCAAGTTATTGTGTTCCATCTTTTCAAGAGTTCTAGTTAGAGAAGAAAAGTGCTGTAAGTGGGCCTGGATAACTCAAGTGCTATCAGAAGAGAAAAAATTAAAGATGACCATAAGAGCATGTTTATACATACAATTTCCTTCTCTTGAAATCTTTAGGTGAAAATTCAAGTATGAATTTTAAGGGAGGGGTTAAAAACTGACATAGCTTTCATCCTCAGCTAAAATTCTTCTCACTGAAGCAAAACCACATGATTCTGAGGAAGGGGCAGTTGGTTACTACCATTTCTTTGTTTTTTAGAAGTTCTTCATATATTCTGGATGGATGGATGGATGGATGGATAGAAAGATTAGATAGATAGATAGATAGATAGATAGATAAAAATTAATTCTGGATATTCTGAATCTTTGAGTGGATATTTTGTCGTTGTTGGATATTCGTATTGTAAATATTCCTTTGAAATCTACATGAACATCGTATTTTCTTAATTGTGTGATTTGGCAAACAGGAATTCTGATAAAGTAAATTTTTAAAATTTTATTTGTGTTTTCTGCCTTTTGCATCTTGTTTAAAAACATTTTCCTAAGCTAAGGGATAGGAAGATAGTCTCCTATACTTTATTTTAATTTTTAATTTTTTTACCTTTCATATTTATACATACATTTAATAAGAAATTGATTTTTTATCTATTTTCTGTAAGAGAGGTCCATGTTCTTTTTCCACACAGATAACCAATTTTTTCTAGTATCATTTATTAAAAAGAGTATTCAATCTCTACTGAGTTTTAATGAACACTTTGTCATAAATTCTATGATATTTTGGCCTATTTATAGAATTTATTTTCTAACTTTGTCATCTATTTGTCCATTCTAAGCTAATACTGCATGGCTTTTTATTATATTTTAACTTTTAAAAATATTTGACATCTCTTATTGTAAGACTTTTAGCTTTGTTCCTTCCCTTCAAGATTCCTTTGGCTTTTCTGGCCTTTTGCATCTCCATATATATTTTCAAATAATCTTGTCAATTTAATTGTGTTTGTTGACAATAAATAATTGTCATTTGTATAATATTAAACTCTCGAATCCCTAGACATGTATATTCCCCAATTTATTTAGGCCTTGAATTTCTTTCAGTAATGCTTTCTAGCTATTGATATAGAGGTCAGGCACTTCTTTTAGTAGATTTATTACTAAGTGTTTACTGTTTTGGTGTTACTGTAAATCTATGTGGTTTTTAATTGTCCAAATAATTGTTTTTATTATATAGAAAAAGAAGATTTGCTTTTAGCCTTGGGTAATTATAATTTTCTGCATTTGCTTGAATCTAATAGTATATATGGATTGTTCAGATTTTAAACTACTTTTTAAGCTAAAATGTAGTTTATAGGTAAAAATTTGCAAATAACAATTTTATTGCAATTAATTATAAATACCTCTTTTTGCAAATCATTGCAACTAATGATTTATTCCTTTAAAATTTAGAACATATTTTCTCACTGATTTTACTGAGAAGATTATATAGTATAATTAATAAAATTTAATAACTGTGATGTAGATATTTTTGTTTTTTTCCTCAATCTCAGGGGGATTGTTCAATAATTTACCAAAAATAGGATGTTTACTGTAGGTTATTTATTTATTTATTTATGTATTTATTTATTTATAGTTATTCCTTGTCAGATTAAGGAAACTCAATTTCATTCAAAGGTTATTAGGAATTTTTATCAGGCACACTGCTGCTCTTCGGTTGTCTTTCTACATCTATTTAGATGGTTATATGACTTTTCTTCTTTTTTATATTAATTCGGTGGATTATATGACTTTATTTTTAATTTTTAAGCTTATATTCTTAACTGTAAGATATGCACCTTGGCTATTTACTTTTGTGCATCATGGAATTAGATTTGCTAATAGTTTACTAAGACTTATATTCATGAGCAACATTTAAAGGATTTCCTGGTGAAGTCAATTTTGTCTGAATTCATCATAGTAGAAAGAATTTAGTTTCTTTAAAAATGCTTTTTACTGTTTTGTTTATTTTTGAGAGAGAGACAAAGGGGCAGAGAGAAAAGGAGACACAGAATCCGAAGCAGGCTCCAGGCTCTGAGCTGTTAGCACAGAGCCCAATGTGGGGCTCAAACCCGCAAATGGCAAGATCATGACCTGAGCCAAAGTTGGACACTTAACTGACTGAGCCACGCAGGAACCCCCCAAATTTAATGTCTTTAATTACAGGTTCAATTTCTTTAATAAGTGTAGGATTTTTCAAGTTTTGTGTATCCTTTTGTATCATTTTATTAAGTTTTTAAGGTAATTTGCCTATTTTATCTTAATTTTAAAATATCGACATAAATTTATTTATAATATCTTTCTAATATCTTCACAATGTCTGTAGGATCTGTAGTAATGTCCCTATTTCCTATTGTTCCAATATCTTTTATATTGGATATTTGTGTTTTCTCTGTTTTTATTTTGTCAGTTTAGATTCAAAGTTCTTTTAAGATAGAAGGAGTGTTATTCGGGGCAGATATAAACTATGTCAAAGTACAGCTTGGATGGTAAAATGCTAGCCATATTTCTACTCCTAACTGATTCACTTAGTGTTTTGTATAGTGGACGGATAGTACAGAGATACATCAGGTCCTGTCCATTTTACAGTGTATTTTGTATATTCCCAAAATATATAGCAGAAACAATAAAGCACCTTGTACTTCTGAAGACTCATTTCTCTCCTAATCTGTGTCACAGAAATTTCCTCACATATCCAGGGTATGGCTGTCCCTCATTATATATGTATATATATTTATTTATCAATCTTACCATGAGCATTTGGTGATTTGCTTTTTGTGAATTTTTTTGAGGTATCCACTGAAATAGAATATAGTCCTTGAAGTTTAAACAGAATCTAAAATTCATATTTTCTCATGTTACCAACCGAGAATAGCTCATTATGACCACCTTAAATTATGTAATCAATTTATATATATAAATTTAGATACTCAGGTATAGTATATTATAAATGAAAATTTCTAGGAAAGTAATACACTTTTTTTAAAACTTCAGTTATTTATGTGAAGTACCAAGCAGTGCATTTCAAGTAATAATTTGTTCTATCTTAAAAAACAAGGAATTTGATACTGTTTTGTATTAGTATCAAAATAAATTTATAGTATGTAGGAACATACTGTTCAATCCTGAGATAATATCTACTTGAATAGACACTGTAATGTTACATTATTAAAAGCTGAAAGTGATTTCAAGGCACAGAGTAGGTAGCAATAAAAATCTAGTATTGGATTATTATTTGTGAATTGATTAGATACTTTTGCTAATAAGGTAAATATTTAAATTTCTACCTCTACTAAATGGTACCAAACCATTTAGTTTAAAATAAGGTATAATATTAAAAATCCCTAGTAAGAGGCATAATACCTGCATAGTTATGTAATTTAAAGATTGCTGGAAGTAATATGAATAAATAATCTTCTTATCTCATTATATGGTTAGGGCATGAAATTGGAATAAATAATGTTAATGATTTTACTTAGGAAGAATCTTGTTACTACCCAGTCATGGAAGGATGTGTGAGTGTATGACCTTTTAAGCTCAATTTTCAATCAGGAAGTGACTCATAACACCTACGGAGGTTCAAAATGACTCTCATTAATTTTCACAGCACTCAAAGCAGTCGCAGAATAGCCAGTGACTGGGAATGATGTAATATGCATAATATTTCAGAAAGTTTGTTACAACAGCAATTCCAGGAGGAAAATGAAAAAAAAAAAAAACCTATAATCAAAGTAATCCACATGTTTTGCAGTAACACTTTTTATCAAGGGAAATGACCAAAAAAGACAAAATAAGAAGCACACATCTCATTTAAGAATGTATCAATATGATTTGGCGACTAATTGGATCTATATGATAACTATCTTGAATAATTCCAATATTTCAAGTTTGAGTGCGTAGAAAAATTTGGCAGGCATGAGAAATGGTGGGGAGTATGATTTCTGTGGAAGTTAATGGAACAGTTTTAGAATTGTTATTGTTAACAAATATTTATTAAGCACTTATGTGCTAGAAACTGTAGTTCATAGAAATACTAGATAGAATAGCCTTGAGGTCCTTACTTAATAACTGAGGAAACGAATATATAATCATAGACAAATTACAATAAAATGATCACCCTTATAATAGAGATACGTATACAAATTTGCACAAGTTGAATTCAAAATTAGGGTAGAATATGCAAAGTTATGGTAACAAGTTAGGATTTCATGTATTCCAACAGACATTCTTTGAACTTATGTCATAACCATATTTCAAGACTCACTCAAGTCAAAGACAGATCTGAAGATAAATATTTTTGAGTCATGATTTCAAAAGAATAATTTCTGCATTGGATATCCATGGACTATTTGAAAGCAGCTTTCATACTGGGGTACACTCAACTTTGGGGAGGGAGAAAAGAAGTGTGCTCACATGAATTAACAAAGAGCAAAACTAATATACAATCATAAAACCGAAAGGGAAAATGTCATGAAAAAAAAATGCTTCAAATGGAACAAGTGGAAATATCTTCAAATATACAATGATGCACTTTATTTGCAGAATTCCAGATATTTCATGGGCATAGATTTTAATGAAGTGAATAATTACAGATGTGTGAGTAGAGTAGGGAACAAAACAAAAGACGGCAAGTTACCCAGATATTAGCGGCAGTGAGAAGCATTTCCTTTTCCATACCCAGCCCTTGGCTGAATGGGCACTGAAAAGAAATAATGCCACCTGTCAAATAGGTGTTATCTGGTGAGAGCTGTAAACATAGTTGTTCCATCTCCTTTCAGGTAGCACTGTCTTACAGTTAACAGCTCTGTCTTTGGGTTCCAGTAACTGTTTTCTTGCCTTCACACTCAGGGTGGTAGGTAACATGTCCCTGCTTATGCTAGTGCTTAAATGACGTCATATCTTCTTGTTTTTCCCCTTACTCTGCTTACACTTTTGTAAATTGATTCCTCATTAAATTCTCCTTAATTACTTCATTTGTCTGTGTCATCCTTTTCCTGTAGGGTCTCAACTGACTGGGAGAAAGCAGACATATCAGGTAGACATTATTACCTCTCCCCATTTATGCAGGATGAGGGAGATTCATAAAGGCTCGATGACATTTCAAAGGTAATAGTTTGCAAATGACATTATCTGTCTCATCTACGTTATCTGCACATTTGAAGGTTAAGAATAAAGAAACAGTAGAGAAGAAAAATCAAATTTCCTTCAGAAGTCATGAAAATGATGGGATATAGAAAGGAAAGCTAGAAGATTATTTTTCTCTTTTACAGTAAGCAGCAATTCTCTTCCTTTCAGACTAGAAGACTGGAACAATTACTATAGAAACAGATATATTGAAATGCGTACGAATACTGGAGGTGGTGCCAATCTCATCATTGGCAAGAAAGAGTTAAAGATCAGCTGCTGAGAGGAAAAGAAGTGAGATTTGCCACATGAGTAGCAAGGAGGAAAATAATTCCATAGTCAGAAAACCCTCCTTAACAAATGGCCAGCCCTCTTTGCTAGCATGTAACATATATCAAAAGGAATATCAAATAGGTACTTTTAAGTGGACCTTTATGAAACGATCACTGTTGTTTGTGAAGAAAAGTCAGCTGAGATATAGTACTCTGCAAAGTTACCTACTCTCATCTTTATATGAAGAATGATATTCAACAATTACCTTGAGGCTGATCTTTAAAATTTTTCATCAGACTACAGGAATTTGTTATGTTTGCCCACTTCATTATCAGCAGTTATACCTTGATTATCATTGTATGCCTTTATTTTAAAATCATGTGATTTTTTTTTGTTCCATGTGAATGTGGTTTCAGTAAAAGAAACCCAGAAAGTCTTCAATTTATGTGGACCTGGATTCTGAATCTACCTTTCCCTTTATTATCTTTGCTACATACTTCTAAATGATGTACCTACTTAGTTTGGTAAACTCAGTAAATACTTAATTTGCTTTCTTACCATACTATATATTCTCCCTCCTGTCACTATAATTCTTTAGATTAATAACCCAGTAAGGTAACCTGCCTCAACCAGCCCTGCTACCTGATTTTGGCATGAATCTAGTCTCTTATATCTGTGTACTTCCTTCAAAAACTCACCTTACCAAATGCAGCTGGGCTTGCAATATGTGAAGAAGTAAAGTCAGCTTTCCATGTCCTAATTAAGGAGAGAATTGAATAGTTATTTAGTTATTTCTACATAAAAGAGCCATAATGCTGCAAGAGAACACAGATGTATTTATGTATTTATGTATACATGTACCTATGTATTTCCAATTATTCGTATCAACTAGAAGGTTCTGATAATCCACACCAGGCTCACTTTATTTTCTTTGAGCTCATTCGTTCCTCTGTAATCAGCTGGCAGGATGGCTGGGGGATGGCTGCTCTAGGTTGGCATAGGAACTCTGGAATTTTGGTGGCTATCGTCTGGGGTCCAGAGGGTGACTGGGCCGTATTTCTCTCATCTAACTGGTTGGTCTGTTGTTCTCATGGTGACTTATTGGGCTTCCTAGATAGTAAGGAGAAGAGGAAGTCTCTTAGGGCCTAAGCTCAGAACTGGCACAGTATTGCCTCTGCCACATTTTATTGTCCAAATGTCATTTCAGATGAAACGGATAGATAAACAGCCTCCACCTCTTAGTGGAAAGATCTACCAAGACACATTATAAGGTATGTGGACAAAGAAGGGGAATAATTAGGACCATATTTGCAGTCTATTTCTTGAATTTACCCCTTGTCTGATGGAATTACACCCTACTGACTAGACTGCTCTCATATTAACTGACTCTCATGCCTAACCCAAAGCACCAGGTCAGTCCTTCCAGGTGTTCTGGCCTCCTCACAGTCTAAAATATGCAGTCTTTTCCTGCTCACCTAGACTCCAGGAACCAAACTGTTCTGAGAAGGCCATTCATATCACTGACAGCAATTCCTTCAAATGACTTAATGAAAATGGCATACTTTTTTGCTTAAATTGTCCAGGGGAGTTAAATTCTACCATAGAAATGTCTCCATTCAGAGAATTAAATATCTATGATTCACTTTACAGTGTGAATGTTCATTCACATGACACAAAGACAGGCTTTATTCATCAAAAGCATTGATTATTCAATTAGTACCTCTGATGAACACCACCACCACCAACAAAAAATTAGAACCTATCTGGCTGTGTGAACATGAGAAAACTGAGAGAACAAACATGACTGAACATGGTAATTGCAATAATCCTTTTAATACACCTGGATGACTTAATAACCCCACCCTATTAAAAAAAAAAAAAACTTGTCAACTGTGTTTAAGCTCTATATTGGCTCAGAAAGGCTATGGATTGCTTTCATTATTAATTCTTTGAGCTGTGATTATGTCAAAGTTCCCAGAGCCTTGTCTTATTTTTGGAGGGATGTGGGGAGTGTTGAACTACTCTACAAATAAAATTGTTGGATCAGCGGAAGCTGAGTTCTGGGTTAGAAGAACAGTTATATATCGGCAGCCAGACAAAGATCATGTTTTGGTCAGTTTCAGAGGCTAGGTGTATGCCTAAGTATATAAACAAAGAAAAACATTGTATCAGAGCCAGAAGGGTAGACTGCAAGCCAGTAGTTGTGATATCAGAGTATCTAGTAAAAGGCATAAGCCCTATCTGGAAGGAAGATCGAAACATGCCTAGCTAAAAGGCTCATGGGAGAAAACATGTCTGAATATATGTGGAAATAGTCATTTATCAGACAGTTGTCATCTGGCACAAATTCCACTAGGTGCTTTTGGGCACAAAGACAAATAACTACTCCAGGAGAGGACAATGTATTGAAGAAGATGGACACACTTACTACAAACCATAATACAATGTCATAAATTCCTAATGAAGAAACAGAAATATTCATTGGGGCATATACAAGAGAAATATTCTTACTGCTAGGATATTTATATCTGAACAGAATAAATGGGTTTTTATCATGTTGACATATCATTTTAACTAGAGAAAGACTAATCATCAGAGAGGAGGTGCGTAAAATTATACAGTGAATCTAAAAGCAGTGATTTCTCAAAAACAAAAAATAGCCATTATGGTAGAGAGTATTAAGAAGCAAGTCTAGGGGTGCCTGGGTGGCTCAGTCAGTTGAGCATCTGACTTCAGCTCAGGTCATGATCTCACAGCTCATGGGTTCGAGCCTCGCGTTGGGCTTTAGGCTGACGGCTCAGAGCCTGGAGCCTGTTTCAGATTCTGTGTCTCCCTCTCTCTCTGCCGGTTCCCTACTCATGCTCTGTTTCTCTCCATCTCTCAAAAATGAATAAACGTTAAAAAAACTTAAAAAAAAAAGAAGAAGCAAGTCTGGAACAGTAAGTGTATACAAGATTTTACAATCTTTCCAATGATTTGCTAAAGCATTTTAAAATATGCAAAGCAGGTTTGTAGACTCTAACAGAACTTCTTTGTTTAAAAAGATACAATTCCTTCAGATGAAAATATCATATTATTCAGGCACTTGGAGTAAAAAGGAATGAGATCATCATACTAAAGTGACGAAGGCTCAGGTATAGAAAACAAACAGTTTTGAAGTTCTACTTTTAGTATGGCTGAGATAGAATCTACCAAATTAGCCCTCCCACAGTTATAAACTGAGGACAAAACATTAAAAAAAAAAAACTATCCGAAGAGTAAAACTGGAAGGTAATGTATGGAAGTTAATACTTTGAAGAAGGAAATGCTATAATATGAATTCCTTTTTTTCCCCCCCTCTGGCTATTAAAGATCTGTACCAGTTTGCACCATTTGAGGTGGCTAAAAACCCAAGAGAAAATCTGTAGTCTTACTGGCTTGGAGAACCAGAGAACAGAGTTTATTTAGGGCAAGTATAGCAGCTGGAAACTTAAGAGGATAATCCAAGAAAGGAGACAGTCAGAAAGGTAGAACCACAAATTCTATGATATGAATTCTCCCTCAGTCTCTGGATGACTCCTGTGATATAATACGGTGTAGGGCAGCCTCCAATCAACCCAGTCAAGGCTAGAAGAAATAAACCAAAATTTGATCTGCTGCTATGGGAGACCGTTTTGCAGTTTGAGATCAGCAAGTTAACTGCCTACTTAAAAATGAAAATAAAAATACAAATACAAATAAGTACTCTTCAGAAAAAGATAAAATCCAGAGTTTCTATAGTAGGTGGTCTGCTTCCCTTTCAGCACTTGAAATTATCGTATTAATTAATTATATTTTCTCTTAGACATTCTAACAGTTGCATAGTGGTGTATCACTGTGACTTTAACTGGCATTCTCCTGGTGACAAATGATGTTGAACATCTTTTCATGTTCTTATTTGCCTTACATATGCATCCCTTGCTGAATTATCTGTTATCTTTTACCATTTAAATATTTTAGTTATTTGTTGTATGGTTTTGAGTGTTCTCTATATAGTCTAAATACAAGTCCCTTGTTGGATATATGATCTGCTGATTGGTTTTCTCTTTCCAGTCCATAGTTTATTTTTTAGTTCCCTTAACAGTATCTGTTGTTGTTTTTGCCTAAAAACAAAACCAGTAATTTATTTTGCTCCCATGGCTGTAGGAATCAGTGAAGGAGGTTCATATCTGTTCTACCCAGTGTCAGCTGGGGTGTCTTGACTGGGGGCTGGTTGATCCATTTCTAGTATGATTCACTTTCTTGGCCCACAGTTGCTTTTGATCGTTTGTTGGAAGCTTCACAGGGGTTGAGGGCTAGGGAACTTAGTTCTTTTCCATTTGATCCTCTCTGTTGGTTACTTGAACTTTCTTACAGAGTGATGGCTGGGTTCCATGAGCAAGTAAGTGTTCTAAGAAAGAGATGATCGATGCTGCCATTTTTTTTTTGTTTTCATTTTATTATTTTTGTGTTTATATTTTTAATGTCCTGGGCCTAGAAACTGGTATGCCTCACTTCTGCTGTTTTCTATTGGTCAATCAGTAACAGAGCTCAGATATGAGGTAAGTGGAGATAGACCATTACACCGGGTGGAAGAAGTATCAAAGAATATGGGGAAATGTTTGAAAACTTCCATATGTTTCATCAATGGAAATAAGGTCTTGTTTTTATTTTGACACATATGTTCCTTGTAAAAAACATAGTGGAATGCAAAATATAAAGCTTTACAAAGAAATTAGCAAATAGAAGTTATTTCTAAATAAGTTTTAATTTAATAATAATGATAATAATAATATCCAAAATATGAAGAGTACAGATGATGGAAATAGTGGCCTATGAGGCATACTGAATTCCATGTAATCAAAGCAAAGATAGAAATATTAATCAACTTTAGATGTTGTTAATATGCTTGTTGAACATTTAAAGGTGAATAAACATCAAAACAAAATAGAATGCATGATTTTCAAAACACTACGTTAGGAAGAGAATAAATAACTCTGGAATTAACCCAAGTGATGCAAATGAGAAAAAGGTAACAATACATAGTACAAAATATGTTGGCAGAAATACATCCACAGATATAAGTTGAAATTACATGCAATTAAGTTAATGTGTCGATAGGAAGAGGTGTATTATTCAAAGGAAATCAAATAATCAGTATGGTACAAAAATGCTGAACTTGCATATCCCCACAATATGTACATAAAAATACAGAATTTCTAATAGAAATGAATAGATATATAATCATAGTGTAAAACATTAACACGCCCGTCTCTGGTATTGAAAAATAATGAAGAACAAACATCATCAAGGACCTAATAGAATGAATATCACTAGAGATATAAAATTATGTATATATTTTTCTTTTTTAAAAGTTTTTATTTAAATTCCAGTTAGTTAACATACAGTGTAATATTAGTCTCATGTATACAGTTTAGTGATTCAACAGTTGCATACAACACCCAGTACTCATCAACAAGTGCACTCCTTAATCCCTATCCCCAATTTCCCCCATTCCCCCTCCCATATCCCCTCTGGTAACCATCAGTTTGTTCTCTATAGGTAAGAGTCTGTTTCTTGGTTAACCTCTCTCCCCCCACCCCTTTGCTCATTTGTTTTGTTTCTTGAATTCCACATGAGTGAAACCATATTTTTTCTATTCACTATTTAGAGAATGCATATACTTTACAATATTTCAGAATATTTAGAAAAACTAACCTTTTCTATGATATGAAGCAAATATAAACTTGAATAATTATCAGATAATCAATAGCTTAGACTTCATCCTTTGACATCCATGAAGAAAAATAGAATTTAATAGTGATAAGTCACCAAATATCCCTGTATAAGTTTGAAATTTAAAAACACATTTTTTTTCATTGTTTGTGGATCAGAAATAATTAGCTAGGGGAAGTCTTGAAATACTTAGATCTAGGGGTGCCTGGGTGGCTCAGTCAGTTAAGCGGCCGACTTCAGCTCAGGTCATGATCTCGCGGTCCGTGAGTTCCAGCCCACGTCGGGCTCTGTGCTGACAGCTCAGAGCCTGGAGCCTGTTTCAGATTCTGTGCCTCCCTCTCTCTGACCCTCCCCTGTGCATGCTCTGTCTCTCCCTGTCTCAAAAATAAATAAAACGTTAAAAAAAATAAAAAAAAGAAATACTTAGATCTCAGTGTCAGCACTCACAAAGCAGGACATTGCTAAACTTACACTATGCTAAAAAGGAGTACTTATAGAGAGACAGTGGTATGTTAAAAAGACAATAACTAGTGTGTTGGCTTTGTAACCCAAGAGGTTAGAGGAGGAATAATACATTCATATAGACAAGGGAAATACAATATATAACAGAAGATTTACAAGAAGAAAATGCATGAGCAATAGAGAAGGTCAAGAAAATCAAAAGTAGGTTTTATGAAAACTGATAGAATAACACATTTCTAACAAGATAGACCAAGAAAGAGAGGGCAGAGATGAAAGGAATAAACTTTAGATGAGTAGTACAATATTAACACATATGTAGTAAAAAGTAAAGTCTTATGAATAGTGTTATGTTAGCAGACTTGACAAAATAACATAACTAAGGATACAAACAAAATGGATGTTTTTTCTGGATGAAGATCCAAGGAAAAAGAAAAATTCAATAAACTGAAAATCATTATAAATTAATCTTTACTTTAGAAATATTTCCCCATAAAATATAGGGCTTATTTTAAAGACTTATTTTTCCTTATTTTGAGTGAAGACATCTTGTATATTTCATAAACAAAATGTCAGTAATTAAAAAATGAGGTAACATTCCATAACTCATTTTAAGATGCAAGTATACTTCACAGCAAAAGTGGACAAGGACAGTAGAAACAGAAATGCCATAAGCTTATCCTGACTATAAATATAGATACAAAAATTCTAAATAAAATTTTTAATAAACTGAATGTAACTATTATTTAAAAATACATCCTGATGACATAGGCTTTATTCCAGGGATACAAAGAAGATGTAGCATTGGAGTACCCTTAATATAACTTCCCATATGAAAGTTTTAAATTAGATTTTCATTATGCCAGTGTGAACATATGACCACAATTTATTTGATCAAGTTGAACTGTATCAAAAACTTCCTAGAAAACTAGGAAATGATGGGAATTTCCTTAAAGATGTAAGGTTGAGCTATAAAATATAGTAGTAAAGGTCCTACTTAATGATGAACATTACGATTCATTTTTAAGTCAGGAAAAAGACATAGAACATCCTTTCACCTGTCTTGAGCATTTACCGGAAAGTTTTAACCATGTGAAGAATAGCAAGGATAAATAAAATGTACTGTGATCGAAACGGAGAAACACGATGTTCATTAGTGGCAGATGGTAAGGTATTTCTAAATAGAAAATTTCAGAAAAACCCTTTAATTTCTGGAGCTCTTGGTGTTTATGAAGTGACAAATTTTTAGTAAATTGGGAGAGCCAAAGAGATTGATAGGTAAAAGTCAACTATCTCTTTTTTTGCTGGTAAGTTTTTATGGATAGAAGTGAGTCAAAGAGCCTGCTTTTCTCTATGTCTCTGTCCAGAGGGCTCACATAAGGAAAAGTTTGCCTCCTGAATAGACACAATAGTCTGAGATGGAGAAAGCAGTGAAAAGGTGGGAGGGAGGTGAAGCTGTGTTTAGGACTTTTGGTAGAGTCAAGTCAATGGAAACTGTATTCCAATAGCTGTTGTCCATGAAAAAGTAATCCTCTCTGCTTCATAAAAGAATAAATGATGGAAGTAGAGGCAAGAGATTTTAGGAAGAATTCCTCCCCTGGGAAGTCAGATAAATAGAGAAGAATTATCTCTCATCAAATAAAATCTAATAGAAGTTAAATAAAACTTGCTAGTTAAAAATGAAAATAATTGTGTTATACCTGTAACACTTTAAAGTGTAGTTAAAAAAAAGATACCATTTATTACAGCAACTAAAATCAATAATAAAAACTAGACATAAATTTAAAACAAAAGGTGTGTAAGAGCTTCATAGAGAAAATTATAAAAGTTTATTGAAATATATAAAAAAAGGCCGAAATAAATAGAGATAGTGTGGCCATGCATAGGAAGTCTTAATATCATAAAGATGGACATTCTGTCCAAATAAAATTATAAACTGAAAGTAAATCCAATAAAGATCTAACAAGATTGTTTATATAACTTGAAAATTCTCTGAGGAGGAAAGTTGGTTTGGCAATAAACTCGGGAGAGAATATTCACTTCTCTAGTCAAAGAAATATGAATTAAAATAAAAATGAAATGTGTTTGCAAACTCTGAGATTGGCAAAAAATGTAAATGTTTAAAATTACTAAATTCTGTTGTAAGTGTTTAAAAAATAAGATTTGTTAGATATTTGTTAAGGGTATGTTTATTCTTAGAACCACTTGGGAGGATGATTCGGTAACATCTGTTAAACCTAAAAAGTTTTGTTTTGTTTTGTTTTGTTTTGTTTTGTTTTGTTTTTTGATTTTGCTCTCAGTCATACCATTTTTTGGGATCTACTCTAGACATATATACACAAGAAAACATAGGATGAAAACTGAATCACTCTTTGAAATGGTGACAAGCACCCAACTTGTACAATAGGAGTATGCAGAAGGATTGTCTTTTTCATAAATGAGAATAAAGGACAGTTGAAATAACTTATTCTATTTTAATTTTTTTAACATGTTTTCATTTTTGAGAGACAAAGACAGAGCGTGAGTTGGGGAGGGGCAGAGACAGAGGGAGACAGAATCTGAAGTAGGCTCTAGGCTCTGAACTGTCAGCACAGAACCAACGCGGGGCTGGAACCCATGAACCATGAGATCATGATCTGAGCTAAAGTCTGAGGCTTAACCAACTGAGCCACCCAGGAGCCCCTGAAATAACCTATTCTAGATGTTTACACACATATATATCTTAGAACTCTAATGTTGGTGAAAATGTTAAGCAGTTAATAATATATTCTATGTAGTATCACTTATGTTTGTTTAAAAATACATTAAGATGAATATCTAATTAATGATACTACTAAATGAGTTAAAAGTTCAAAACACATACGAATATGATGTGTATTAATGTTAGGTATTATCAATTTCTGGGGACTGATGAGTTAAAGGAATACACTAGGGCTTTATCAGAATCTCTACCATTGAATTTCTTAAAATAGGTGAGGCAAATATGACAAATTGTAAACAATTGTTTTTTTTCAGCACAGGTACATCAGTGTCATATTACTTTATATATATTCTTATATTTAAATTTTATAATAAAATATAAAAAGCTAACTAATTATGTTAATAAATTATTTAATTCAAACTATTTTTCAAAAACCCACAGTACTGTGAAATATGGGGTAAATGAGAATATATCCTAATACAATTTCAAAAATAGAGGGTTTCATCTTACATTAAAACCTGTGTATAGATGCAATTATATAGTTGTAATTTGTATAGATGCAAATAATTCTATAGATGCAATTTGCTATAAATTCAAACAGCTATTAGAAATTAATAGTTCAGAGGGCACTTGGGTGGCTTAGTTGATGGAGCATCTGACTTCCGTTCAGGTCATGATCTCAAGGTTCATGAGTTCAAGCCCTGCATTGGGCTCACTGCTGTCAGCTCAGAGCCCACTGTCCTCCTCTCTTTCTGCCCCTTCCCCACGTGTGCTCTCTCTCTCTCAAAAAATAAATCTTTAAAAAAAAAAAGAAAAGAAATTAATAGTTCATGTTTTTTTAGAACCATTAAAAATAATGAGGGACAGGGCACCTGGGTGGCTTAGTGGGTTAACCATGGAACTCTTGATTTTGGCTGGGGTCATTATATTCCCATTTGTGAGTTCTAGCCCTGCATCACATTCTGTGCTGACAACACAGACCCTGCTTGGGATTCTCTGTCTTTCTCTCTCTACCTCTCCCCTGCTCAGGCTCGCTGTCTCTCTTTCTCTCTCAAAAATAAATAAACTTTATTAAAAAATATTGAGGGACAAATAAGTTTAGCTGGATTGAAAAAATATATTTGTCCTACAAATCTTCTAGAGTTCATCTGAAATATTTGAGATATGCCAACAACAGTAAACATTTTATCTTAATTTGTATAACACTAAGTTTTTCTATCATGTCTTCCCACCCATTAATTCATATGTTCTTCAAAATAACATTTTGCAGTCTCCAAAATAGATACTACTATTCTAATTTTATAGATGAAAAAACCAAGACCCAATTTCATAGATTAAATTACCAAGCAATCTTTGCCTAAGGTGAAAGTTAAAAGATGGAAGTTTCTGATTTCTAATCATCCAGACTGTCTGACTTCTAGTTATCTTCCAACTAGTTATATTATCTCTTTCAAACCATAATTTAAAATAATTGTTCCAGGTTTTTATTTAACAAACTTTGTCTTTGGCAAAAAAAAATCTATGTCAACTAAGATGCATTATTGTTTTTTACATATTTCTCTTACATATAGGAGTATATTTTATGAAACAAGCAAAGAATTAAACACCTACAAGTTCATAACACCATAGACTTAAGAAATAAAATTCAATTGAGAAAAAATAAACATTTTAATTATTACAGATAATCATGTCTTATATTTTTTACTTTGGTATTTAGTACAAATAAGCTATCTAAGAGAAAATTGTTCCATTTTATATGGCATATTTAATTTTAATACTAAAAAAGTCATTAAGAAAGCCACACTAAGAAATGAGATTCTCTTTGTATGTTGTAACAGAATCTGCTGTGACCTAGAATTTATGCTAGCAGATTATGGGCAGAAAAACTCACATAGTCATATAAGTGACCAAAAAAATCTTAAAGATATTAAGCAAGATACAAAATTTTAAATAATTCAGACTAGTGATCTATAGTCTAGTGATCAATAATACATACAAAGTAGGATGTTGATTTAAAATGAAGACTGTAATAGTTTTCATCCCTAAGTATTTTTTTAAGTTGGTAAAATTCATGTATCTAGCAAGCAACTTCCTTGAATAAATAATCAAAGATTTTTAGATCTAATGAAATTTAGAAGCCATCTATTCAAAGTTTTTACAAATGAGAAAACCACCTTCCAGAGAGATTGAGTTTGGCAATGACATGTGACTAAATAATAGTAAATATAGGACTATAATCCATGCCTCTTGCTTCTAGGGTAATATTCATATATTTCAAATAATAGAAGCCTTCTTAAATAATTTGATTTGAAATTCTAAGGAAAAAAATACTATGGAAAACTCAGGGCATTATGAAAAAAGGTGAAGTTCAGATCCAGAATTCCTGTTTCCAAAGCCTGACAATTAACAAACATAATTTTAATGAGACTTACTTTATACAGAGCATGACATTAGCCAGCTTATATAAAAAAAAAAAAAGCACAGAAACATACCTACTTAAAATCTAAGGCACTTCAATTATTATAACTGTTGGCTTAAAAACTATTGACACTAATACATGATATTACCTCAAATGGAAAAAGCAGGGGTGCCTGGGTGCCTTGGTTGGTTAAGCGTCTGACTTTGTCTCAGGTCATGATCTCACAGCTTGTGAGTTCCAGTCCTGAGTTGGGCTCTGTGCTGACAGCTCAGAGCCTGGAGCCTGCTTTGGATTCTCTCTCTCTCTCTCTCTCTCTCTCTCTCTCTCTCTGCCCCTCCCCTGCTCATTCTCTGTCTCTCAAAAATAAACAAAAACTTTAAAATTTTTTTAAATGGAAAAAGCAGAAGAAAGAAAAGATCAAACAATTTAACAAATTACTTTGATAACTTAAACATTACAAATAGTACAGCCCAATCCCACATGAAATGAACAAGAAATTCAACAGAGTTGTTTTTTTGTTTGTTTTGTAATGTTTGAAGTTAAGAAATGAGATCCTGATTTGAACTTCCTTGAAGAAATAACTTAGTCACTTGCAATATGTCCATAGTAAAATGAGATTCCTATGATGATTTTGTACAGTTTTGTAAGAATAGCAGCATGATGTGGCAAGAGAATGAAAGTATGACAGAATATTGACCAGTGTTAAACAGCTAGGTCTGTTTATTAGCTGAGTAAAAAATCATGAGCACTGTAAATCTATACCAAAAATTTTAGAATTTGAGAAGCAGAAAAATAATCTCTTGGAGATTCCAAGATAAGTCATCCAGGATACAAATAGACCAAATGAATGAAGAATGAATGAATGAATGAATGAATGAATGAATGAGAATATCCTTCCCTATGAAACAGCCCTATGAAAGATTCTCTAAGCAATATCAAATAGAAAATTAAGAAGTTATGCAAATATCTAAAATTGAATCAAGAACATGTATATGTTAAACAATTGTGAAGCAGAAACATAGAGAGCAATATGTAAATCAGATACTAGTTAGACCCTCATTATCTTGTGATATACCAAACAAGTTCAGGTCTGGGCAGAAATAAGACTGTAATAGGGTGGCTACTACCATTTTATTTTTCTATTTCAGGGTAAAAATATTGTTTCTTTTTGCCCTTTATTTCATTCTGCATTTTTCCGGAGAAAGTTGACTGACTTTGAAAGGAATTAGCGATAGGAGTAATCATCTCAGCTAAGATAAAGAAGGGAGTATAACCCACTGATATTTTGTTATAAAACAGAACCAAATTTATATCCGAATGTAAAAATGATTTCCTCGTGATTCACATATTATTAAGAAAATCTAAGGATTCTTAAAATTATCAGGCTCTCATATAGGAATAGGTATTTATTTTATGATATGCTGTCTTTAATCATGGAACAGAAAACTTTTCGATGGATTACTAAACAGTTATGTTTTAGGATTCACTCTAGAATCATTCTGGAGCAGTGCACTCATTCAATGGGGTCAAGCATAATGTCAAACACGCTGTACGGTTTGATTTAAGTTTCATAACTGATGGTTTAAAGATACTGATTACAACCTGTTGTGGACTTCCTGCATCATACTAACACAGAGAATTTTAATAAAGTCATATGAAATTTTCACTCGATAGTAACAATGTGTCACTGACCATAATTTATCCTTCTCTTACACTGTGTTTAGTAATCTTCACAGCAAGCCTCTGATGAGGAAGATAAAAAGTTATTTTTTTTTCATTAGGTAGGAAGAAATGGATGCTTGGAGAGATTAAGTAATTTGTCCCAAGTCACTCCCCCGGCTATTAAGAGCAGTGTTGGTAGTGGAACCCAGGTGTGTTTCCCTCTAAACCCTGCACCTCTAATGAATTAATATTTCTGTTGTTGTAATGCATAGCTTTTTGCCTTCCATGGGTACCCACATTGTTAGACATGACATAAATCATTGCCATCCTTACCTACTCTCTACATATCACAGAGGGAGCAATTACTGGGGCGCCTGGGTGGCTCAGTCAGTTGAGCCTCTGACTTCAGCTCAGGTCATGGTCTTACAGCTTGTGAGTTCAAGCCCCGCGTTGGGCGTTGTGCTGATGGCTCAGAGCCTGGAGCCTGCTTCGCATTCTGTCTCCTTCTCTGCCTCTCCCCAGCTTATGCTCCGTTTCTCTTTCTCTTTCAAAAATAAATAAACCTTTAACAATTAAAAAAAAAAAGAAATTACTTTCACGTATCTATTCCCACTTCCTGTAATTGTGCTCTGCTTTCTTTTTGTGGGACAGCTGTTTGCAAATAGTTAATACATTCCTAGTGTTTTCAGTGCATCACAACCCTGTATTAAGCTGCCTGCCTAATAACATCTATATGGCTGTTTCCTTCCCAATGTATGAGTTATCCCAAATAATTCTTGTTTATCACCCATGTAAGTAAAAGATGTCAGTTCTTGTTTAAAATTTTTTTGATGTTTATTTATTCTTGAAAGAGAGAGCAAGAGCACGAGCAGGGGAGGGGCAGAGACAAAGGGAGACAGAAAATCCAAAGCAGGCTCACATTGTCAGTGCAAAGCCTGATGTGGGGTTCTAACCCATGACCGTGAGATCAACCATCTGAGCTCAACCAACTGAGCCACGAGGTGCCCCACAAGTCTTTTTGTTTTGTTTTGTTTTGTCTTTAACAAGTCAATTCTAATTTGAAAGTACAACACACCCCCTTGTCTCTCTCTTCATGCCTTCACCTTAGTTCGGTCTGTGGGCTTTTAAAAGAACCATCTAACAGTCTCTTCATCTTCATTTTCTCTCCATAGTTTTTGTTCTCCACACAGGAGCCAGACTTTCTTATCTGAGCAATACATACATATAGGTACCTTTCAAAAAGGAAACACCATGTTAACATATAGTGAAAAGCTAAAAATTATCATTTGTCATCATGAACAGTTTTCCTTCTTCCCACAGCCATCCATTATAGCTGGCAAACATGTGACAATTATTGTTTTGATCCCAGTTTATAAAAACTCTCTTATAAATTATTTTTATCACAGTTGACTATGTTAGCTTTTGGAATAAAAAAATTGCAATTTTTAAACATTGTGTGTGCATGATTTAAGTATCTATAACTTTTTCTCATTTTATGATGAGCTACTACAAAACAATGCTGAATAGAAATTGTGAAAAAGGGCATCCTTCTCCTGTTCCCAACTTAAAGAGTGCTTCTAATCTTTGACAAAGTGGGAAAGAATATCAAATGTAAAAAAGACAGTCTCTTCAACACATGGTGCTGGGAAAACTGGACAGAGACATGTAGAAGAATGAAACTGAACCACTTTCTTACACCATACACAAAAATAAATTCAAAATGGATGAAAGACCTAAATGAGAAACAGGAAATCATCAAAAACCTATGGGAGAAAATAAGCAGCAACCTCTGACCTCGTCCACAGCAACTTTGTACTTAACATGTCTCCAGAGGCAAGGGAAATAAAAGCAAAAATGATCTATTGTAAACTCATCAAGATAAAAAGCTTCTGCACAGCAAAGGAAACAATCAACAAAACCAAAAGGCAATCAACGGAGTGGGAGAAGATATTTGCAAATGACATATCAGATATGGGTTAGTATACAAAATCTAAAAGGAAACTATCAAACTCAACCCCCCCAAAAAACAAATAATCCAGTGAAGAAATGGGCAGAGGACATGAATAGACACTTTTCCAAAGAAGACATCCAGATGGCTAACAGACCCATGAAAAGACGCTCAACATCACTCACCATCAGGAAAATACAGATCAAAACTACAACGATATACCACCTCACACCTGTCAGAATGACTAAAATTAATTCAGGAAGCAACAGATGTTGACAAGCAAGCAGTGATGGGGGAACACTTTCGCCCTGTGGTGGGAATGCAAACTGGTGCAGCCACTCTGGAAAACAGTATGGAGTTTCCTCAGACAATTATAAACAGAGCTACCCTACAATCCAGCAATTGCACTACTAGCTATTTTATCCAAAGAATACAAAAAATGCTGATTTGAATGGCTACATGCACCCCAATGTTTATAGCAGACTATTGACAATAACCAAAGTATGGAAAGACCACACATATCACATATCCATCAGCTGATGAATGGATAAAGATGTGGTATATGTATACAATGGAATACTACTTGGTGATCAAAAAGAATGGCATCTTGCCATTTACAACAGCCTGCATAGAACTAGAGTGTATGAGGCTAAGAGAAATGAGTAAGTCAGAGAAAGACAAACATCATAAGATTTCACTCATATGTGGAACTTAAGAAACAAAACAGATGAACAGAGGGAAGTGGAAGGAAAAATAAGGTATAAACAGAGAGGGAGGAAAACCATAAGAGACTCTTAAATGCAGAGAACAGAGGGTTGCTGGAAGGGAGATGAGTGGGGGGATGGGCTACATGGGTGATGGGCATTAAGGAGGGCACTTGTTGTGATGAGCACTGAATGTCGTATGTAAGTTTTGAATCACTGGGTTCTAATCCTGAAACTAATACTACACTCTATGTTAACTAACTTGAATTTAAATAAGTTGATTAAAAAAAATAATAAAGCAACACCAGTCATCTCATGGGGGTATAAAGAGTGCTTCAGAATTTCATTATGAGTGTGATAGAGTTTGTGGAGGATTCCTTTTTTATAAAACTAAGGAGTTGCCTTCTTCCATTAGGTAGCTAAGAGTTGATTAATGGTAATGATTTTCAAAATCTTTTAATTGGATCTGAGATAATATAATGGGTTTTGATAGAAATGCCTTAGGGAGGGAATTTTTTAGTTGATTTATTCCCAGTGTGATTAATATAGTGAATTGCAGTTAAATTTTTTAAAAAAATCTTTACCTTTTCTTAATGTCAGCAATAAACATTTGTTGGTCCAAAGGTATACTTATATGAAAACTATTTAATTTTTTAATACCTTTTCTACTTGGATTATTTGCATTTATGTTCATAGATGACATTGTCTTGTAGTTTTTAATTGTTTTGCTTTGCAAAGTTGGTTTTGTACGGAGTTGATTCTAGACTCTAAAAACAAGTTATCTTATTTCTCATGTCTCATGATTTCTCTCTGTTCTAGAACAGACACATGAAGGAAATGCCTGTTTTTTAAAGACTTTTTAAAAACATAGACCAATTTACTGGGCTTTTCAAAGAACCAGTTTTGAATTTGTGTATTAACTTTTCTGATTATTTTTTGTCATCAATTTCTGTTATTTTTATTATTTTCAAAGTTTAATGATTTTTTATAATATCTAAAGTGGAAATAAAATGTTTTCTGTCCCCTCCCCTTTTTTAGTATCTTTGGCTTTAACGGTTATAAATTGTTTTTTTGCCTATAGTCCATATGTGTGTGTGTGTGTGTGTGTGTGTGTGTGTGTGTATACACACACACACATTTTTTAAAGCAATTTTAGTTTCACAGTAAAATTAAGTGGAAGATACAGAGATATCCCATATACTCATAACCCCATATGTATATATCCTCCCCCATTATGAACCTTTACTTCTGAAGTGGTACATTTGTTACAATCTATGAACCTTCATTGACACTTCATGATCACCTGTAGTTCAGAGTTTACATTAGGGTTCATTCTTGGTGTTGTACATTCTGTGGGTTTGGACAAAAATATAATGACATGCATCCACTATTATAGTATCATACAGAATATTTTCATTGCCCTAAAAATGCTCTGTATTCAACCTACTCATCTCTTCCTAGGCCCAGTCCTGGCAACACTGATCCTTTTATTGTGCTGATAGTTTTGCCTTTTCTAGAATGTAAAATAGTTGGAATCATACAGTGTGTGTCCTTTTTAGATTGGCCTCTTTGAGTTAGTAATATGCATTTGATGTTCCTCTATATCTTTTCGTGGCTTGATAGCTTATTTATTTTTTGGTCCTGAATAATATTCTATTGTCTAGCTCTACCACAGGTTGATTATCCATTCACCCACTGAAGGACATCTTGGTTGCTTCGAAGTTTTGACATTATGAATAAAGTTTCTTTAAACATCCATGTGCAGATTTTGTGTGGAAATATTTTTAAATTCATTGTATAGATACCAAAGAATGTAATTTCTGGATCATATGGTATGACCATGTTTACTTTTGTGTGAAAATGCCAAACTGTCTTCCAAAATGGCTGTATTATTTTTGCCCTTTCCCCAAGTGAGGGTTTTTTTGTTCGACATTCTCACTAGCATTTGGTATTGTCAGTGTTGTGGATTTTGGCTCTTCTAATAGGTCTATGCTGGTATCTTGTTTTAATTTGCATTTCATTGATGATATATGATATGGGACATATTTTCATATATCTCCATCTGTATATATTATTTGGTGAGGTGTCTGTTAAGGTCTTCAGCCCATTTTTTAATTGGGTCTTTATTCATTATCATTGAGCGTTAAAAGTTCTTTCTATATTTTTGATAACAGTTCTTTTCAGATGTGTCCTTTACAAATATTTTCTTCAGGGTTGCCTGGGTGGCTCAGTTGGTTAAGCGTCCGACTTTGGCTCAGGTCATGATCTCAAGGTTTGTGAGCCCTGCTTCAGGCTCTGTGCTGACAGCTCAGAGCCTGGAGCCTGCTTTGGATTCTTTGTCTCATTCTCTCTCTCTGTCCCTCCCCACCCCCCACTGTGTTCTGTCTCTAGCTCTCAAAAATAAATAAATGTAAAAAAAATTAAAAAAAAAACACAAATATTTTCTCCAAGTCTGTGGCTTGCCTTCTAATTCTCTTTATATTTTCCTCCACAGATTTTTTAAAAAAAATTTAATTAAGTTCAGTTTATCAGTTATTGATTTAATGGATCCTGCCTTTGGTGTTCTATCTAAAAAGTCATTACGTTGCCCAAGGTCATCTACGTTTTCTTCTTTCTGTCTTATCTTTTAGAATGTTTATAACTGTTTGTGTTACATTTAAGTCTGTGATCCCTTTTGAGTTAATTTGAGAGACGGGTACAAGGGCGGTGTCCAGGTTTATTTTTTTGCATGTGGATGTCCAGTTGTTGTTCCAGCATCATTTGTTGCAGAGACAATCTTTGCTCCATTGCATTGCCTTTGCTCCTTTGTCAAAGGTCAGTTGACTGTTTTTGTGGGCTTATTTCTGGGCTGTTTCTTCTATTCCACTTGTCTGTCTGTTCTTTTGTCAATACCAAACCATACTGAATACTGTAGCTTTAATGAAAGTCTTAAAGTCAGGTAGTATCAGTCCTCCAACTTTTTCTTCTCCTTCAATATTATGTTGGCTATTCGGGTATTTTGTCTCTCTGTATAAACTTTAGAATCAGTTTGTTGATATCCATAAAATAAGCTGATATTTTGATTAAAATGTAGATTCAATTTATAGATCAAAGTTAGGAAGAACTGATGCCTTGACAGTATTGAGTCTTCGTATCTTTAAGCATGGACTATCTCTCAAACAATTTATTAATTTGTTTTCTTTCATCAGAGTTTTGTACTTTTCCACATATAGATCTTGTACGTATTTCACCTGATTCATACTTAAAAGTTTCATTTTGGGGTGCTAATATAAATAGCTTTGTGTTTTTAATTTCAAATTCCATTTTTTCATTGCTGGTATAAAGAATAATGATTGACTTTGATGTAATTAATTTTGTATCCTACAACCTTGCTATAATCACTTATTAGTTCGAAGAGGATGTTCTTGTCAATTCTTCTGAATTTCATACATAGATGATCATAAGTCTGCATATAAGGACAGTTTTATATATTCCTTCCCAATCTGTGCCCTTATTTTTTTTTTTCTTTCCTTATTACATTAGCTAGGACTTTCAATATGATGTTGAAAGGGAGTGGTAAGAGGAAACATCCTTGCCTTGTAACTGATCTTAGTGTAAAAACTTCTAGTTTCTTACCATTAAGTATGATATTAGCTGTAGGCTTTTTATAGATATTCTTTGTCAAATTGAAAAAGTCCTCTCTATCGCTAGTTTACTGAGAATGTTGTTGGATATTGTCAGATGTTTATTCTCTATCAATAGATGGAGATTGTTCACATTATTCTATTCAATTTGCTCATATTTTGTTGAGGATTTATGTGTCTATGTTCATGAGGAATATTGGTATGTAGTTTTCTTGTAATATCTTTGTCTGGCTTTGGTTGTTAGCGTAATGTTGTCCTCATTAAATGAATAAGGAAGTATCTCTGCTTCTATTTTCTGAAATAGATTGTAGAGAACTGGTGTAATTTCTTCCTTCAATACTTGGTAGAATTCACCCATAAACCCATCAGGGTTTGGTGCTTTCTATTTTGGAAGCTCATTAATTATTGATTCAATTACTCTAATAAAGTCCTATGCAAATGGTCTATTTCTTCCTAGATTGTCTTTTGAGAATACCTTTGATATTCTTCTTTTGGTTTCGATACCATGTTTTTCATACATATGTATATTTGAATACACATACAGATACATAAATAAATGACCAAATTGTAGACATACACATGTGCATGAATTTAGGTTGCTTAGCCAATCTTTTAAGATCTATTTAGTTATTTTTTTCTAATATTAAGCCAGTGTTTCCTTTGTGGCTTAACATTTTCATCAAAATTTTCCAATTCTATATGTCTGCTATCTCAAAATTTTCATGTGGAATCCTATTGCCCAATATGATGGTGATAGGAGGTGAGGCCTTTGGGAAATGAGTAGGTCATGAGATTGGAGCCCTCATGAATGGGATTAATACTCTAACAGGAGAGATCCTACAGAGCTACCTAGCTCCTTCTACCATGTGAGGATACACTGAAAAGTCTGATATCCAGAAAACACTCAACAGTGCTGGCACGCTGATTTTGGACTTCCATTCTCTACAACTGTGAGAAAGAAATTTCTGTTTTTACAAACTACTTAGTCTGTGATATTTTGTTATAGCAGCCCCGTTGGATTAGGACAATGTCTCACTGAAAAGAGTTATTTATGTTTCTTTGGATTCAGAATTCTCCATGTATTTATTAGATCAAATGTATAGCTATGTTATTCCCAAATTATTTACTTTCTTTTTGGTCTGTTTTGTTTTCACATAACCTTGTTGTTGGACACGTCAAAATTTGCATCTCCAATCTTTTTTGATGGCCCATTTATCTGTTATTTTCTTCTCTAGTTGTATAAGTGCTTCTTGAAAGCAGTCAACATTTTTCCCCCAGTATAGTACATGGTGAATAATAATTCTCAATACTATTTGTTGAGTGAATGAACATTTGTTAATTGGCTAATGTTCAGAATTATTTTGAGTGTTTCAATAATCTAGAATTTAGTGTGAACTAATACAAAAACATTCTCTCATTCTCAAGTTGATGTAAATATATTAATTTACCTCACTGATATTACACTATAGTCAAAACATTCTATAAGTGAATGTTTTCTGTTGTTTTACTTCATAGTCAATGTTAATCAGCCTCTTGGGTTAATATTAGTAATTACAAATTAAATAATCCTGATGATTGAAATATAGTTGCATTTGACTGTATCAAATATATTAAGAAATTAAGTGGATATTTAAGTTTGATAAATAATCTGCTTCTATATCTGATAGAATAGTCTGTTTAAAAGGTCTTTACCCGCTATGTGTTACAAATTCCTCTAATTTGAGCCCTCCAGACTCTTTTTTGTTTGTGGGGAATTATATACATTTTCTCAGCCTTTTAGTGCAATGAGTCAGATCCCACTAGGACTGTACCCAATTTCCCTTTGTCTCAGTTATAGTTCATCTCTTCTCCCTCAGTGACAACTAAAAAGAAACTCTGGGGGGCTTTTACCTCAATAGTTAAATGTTTCCACTGGCACTGGTTTTTCACCAGAGTAGCCCACAAGTGAGCTTTAAAGCACATATAAAAGCTCTTTCCCCTGTAGTAGCCTGTCTGACTTTTCCTTTCATAGAGAACCCCAGGGATTTGCTGTGAATCACTCCCATTGAGGTTAATTGGACAACACATTGAGAAAACTGGTCATAAACTCAAACACATCTGCTCTGATGCTAAAGACCAAATAGCAAAATTGTAGTTTATTTTAATTGGCACCCTCCTGTGAAGGGGGTGGGAGGAAGAAGTCAATTAGCAGATTAATATAATTATCAGAAGCATGTAAAAATAGCCCTGTGTTGAATATTTTCCTATTTTTTGTTCTTCATTTGATAATAATGTATATTGTTCTATAATATTTTATTTCATAAAAAATATCTGGGTTAATAATTACAGCCCTTACTAACTAAATATAATATGTACCAAGATGGAGTTAAAATGTCTTTTAATCAGAAGCTGGCTGTGATTTTTTTCCTTCTGAGTGTAAAACTTAATTTATTCATCCATTCCATATATTGCAAGCTTCTACTATGTATCAGAAACATATTCTTTGAGAATATATTTTTGAATGTCTATTTGAGGCATATTTTCCCTGACACTTTTCCTGGTTTATTAATCGATTAATTAGAAATACTTGAAGAAACCTAGCCCTTTTGTGAATGGGCTATTTCTTTTGTAGCACATATGAGAGACAAAATCAATAACGTGGTAATAGGCGGGAATACTATGTTTAGTTGGAAATACCATGGGAATAACTTAAAAACTATTAATTAAGTAATCAATATTAAGATCTAAAAGGTGAGATAAACAATAATAGCAATCACTTTTTTTAAATAGCAAAACTTATCATATTTATGGTTTATATATTATCATCGATTTAATAACATAGTTTTAGCTTTGTTTTTAAGGTGCTACATTATTATCCTCAGAATCAAACATTCTATAGCTAAGGACACTCGACTGGCTACTGGATATTTAAAACTCATGCAAATTGTCATTACATTTAGGATGGGTCAAAAGACCTCTCAGCCAGAATATAGATACGGTACAGATAAATAGTGTGGGCTAACACAAGATATATTTAGTCTTGTCAAAGAGTTCCTAAAACCCTTGGAATTTCCCAAGTGAGAGGAATGTCACTTGTTTTTCATAAAAATCACCTTTAGACCTAAGTTTTTGCCAATGATGTGACTTAGTGTGAGGCCCCACAATAGATAGAACGGGGGAAGGAGATTTGGAATTTCAGCTCTATAAAACCTCTTGAATAAGGAGATGTAATAAGTTTCTGGGTTGGTGCACTCATGGAAGTACTGAGAATTGGTGTGCCCATAGAGGGCATGGAAACTCCTCACTTCCCCTCCCTTGCCTGGCCTTATGCATACCCTCCATCTGACTATTCCTGGGTTGTATCTTTTAAAATAAACCAGCAAACCTAGGTAAAGTGCTCCCCTGAGTTCTGTGAGTTTGATTGCAAATTATTGAACCTGAGGAGGAGATCCTGGTAACTCTTGAATTGTAGCCAGTTAATCAGAAATATGGGTGGCCCAGGACTTGTGATTGGCATATGAAGTAGGGGCACCATCCTGTGGGACTGCGTGCCAACTCTGTTAGTGTCAGAGTTGAATTACATTGTTGGACACCAACTTGGTGTCTGAAGAATCAGAGAATTAATTGTTGGTGTTGGAAAAACACCCCAGAAATAGCATCACCAGATTGTAAAAGCCTGACAGCATGGACTATACACTATATAGTATGTATATTTCACAATCTCACATTAACTTGAACATTCTAAGAAACTTATTCAAAGCTTATTAAATAACTGAGTTGACAATAAATTCATTTTTCGGGGCGCCTGGGTGGCGCAGTCGGTTAAGCGTCCGACTTCAGCCAGGTCACGATCTCGCGGTCCGTGAGTTCGAGCCCCGCGTCAGGCTCTGGGCTGATGGCTCGGAGCCTGGAGCCTGTTTCCGATTCTGTGTCTCCCTCTCTCTCTGCCCCTCCCCCATTCATGCTCTGTCTCTCTCTGTCCCAAAAATAAATAAAAAATGTTGAAAAAAAATTAAAAAAAAAATTCATTTTTCTTAGAAATCTATTACATTCTTGTGATCTGAAGCCATTAATGAATTTCCTTATTTTTATGCAAAATATGGAGGTGTTCATTTTAGAAAATGAATTTACATAGCAGTCTTTATTATCAGGACTTATTAGACTATGCCAATAGAGAAACAATGAAAGAAATATGGAAGACAAGATTCTTGTTGTAGATAACACCCCACAGTTTGAGTCATAAAACAATGAGTTCAGTCCTGACTCTTATACTTGCTGGTTATATGGTTTGTCTCACTTTCCTTTATATAGAATTATAACAGTATCTACCCACTTCAGAGGCTTTCATGGGGATTAAATGAGCTATTGAAGTGCATAGTAACAAATATACTATCAAGTATGCAAAACTTTCTGTCAACAAGATTAGACATTCACTCTGTTTAGCTGGAACTATCTAAGCAGTATGCCGAGAGATAGATAGCTTGATTCATTGAGACATTGCCACATTTTATTAATTACTAGAATGTATTTCCTATTGATAAATCCAAGGAAATGACCAAAGCAATCTAAAATATCTGATCTTTGAAGGTCTGTCTCATAAGTTTACTTGTTACCAAATCTGTACCAGTCATACAAAGGTCCCTAATAATTTGAACAGGGAAAGTTTAATATAAAGAACCATGGGGAATTTTTTTTATAAGAGGTTAGTAAATATTTTAGGTTTTTCAGGTTATAAGGCTCATGCTGTTTTTCAACTATTCAACTCAACAACTTAACTCTATCATTGTGGAGTAAAAGCAGCCGTAGACAATATGCAAACAAATGGGAGTTGTGTTCCAGTAAAACTTTATTTATAAACAGGTAGCAAACAGGATTTGGCCTGTGGACAATTGTTTGCAGGCCCCTGATGTAAAATATTATTAGGTAGTTAAGGAAAGTAACTACAAAAAATGGTAAATGAGAACTCCAAAGAATACAGAAATAGCAAATAAAGGGTACTATATACTAACTTTAAGGGTGAAAGAGAGTATTCAAGGAAGATACAAACTTGTAAGGGTCTCCATTCCATGCCCCCCCCCCCCCCCCGCACCTCAATGAATCTTCATTGGACAGAGTGTGTCTGTAGTTGGAAGAGGAACACTCTTGGATGCCATGGTCTGGAGCTGAAGCATAGGAAATTGTCCCCTAGGGTGCAGTGAAGTTTGATGCCATTCTGGGAGATCAGAGCTAGATTCAATTGCAATCAGATTAAGATTTCATGCTATAGGCAGAGGTAGAAAAATTAAACAAAACATAATAGTTTCAAAATTTCAAGGGAAAAAAAAAACTTGCCAACTTAGTGCAAAATACAGAAATTTACATATATAAAATACCTACATTATCTCTGTCAAAAAGAACAACTGAAGGCAATACTTTATTCGACCAGCCATAGATAATTGACTAAATTCCAGGAGGTTGACCAACCATGGGAACTATAGCAAAGGAATGAGTTTGGGAGGGAAAGCAGAAACCAGAACTGAAGACCATTGTACATTAGGTAGGGAGCCTGCCAAAATCTTCACTGGACAGAAATTTGGGGCTTTGTCATGAATAGTAATGTAAATGCATAGTCAACCCAATAAGAACTAGGACTCTTTCCTGTTCTTAAATATTAATCCACTATCTAAAACACTAACAGGGTACACTCTTACATGGACAATTTATCTAGGAGCAATGATGTTTGAATTATGGTAGCATACAGAGCCCAGATGGATTCTCTGAACAAGAACATATTGAGAGAACCTACATAGCCTGGGGATAGACGAATTCGTTCTGAATAGGAGTTTGCAAACTACTGTCCAAATTTAGCTACTTGTTTTTGCAAATAAAGTTTTGTTGGCATATAGCCACACCCATTTATTTGCATATTATCTATGGCTGCTTCTGCTACTATGGCAGAGTTGAGATCATATGGACAGAAACATCTAAAACATTTATTATTTGGCCCTTTGCAGACAAAGTTTTCCAACCCCTGAACAGGAATGTGACCAAATAAGAAAAGGATAACTGCTAGAGGCAGAGAAATTTCCTGTTTTAAGATTTTCGCTTGAGAAAATTGAAGATTGAAGTATTCAAACTGAAGAAAAGAGAACCTATAAAGAAGCATTAAAAATGGAAAATCTAAAATGAAAGGCTGTGATTCAATTTTCTGAGCTTTTCCAGTCTGAAATTGTGGTAGAAGAGGAAGATCTAATCAGGAGAGTGGTCATAGGATGAGATTATGGTCAGTGTCCAAGCTTTGAAATGTGTGTTGAATCAAAAGTTTTTCTCTTTGTACCTGTGTCAATATTGTGGAGATTTTGTTGATTAATGCCAAGTAATTATATTTTTTACCATAGCAGAGTTGTTTTCATTTCTGCAGTCCCTTAAGATAAATTTCAAAGTCTGTAACTACTGACTTGAGAAGCCCTACAACATTCTGGTTCCGGACTGTGTCTCCAATTCCTTTCTCAACACTTTTCCTTTTGCTCCTGCACAACAGAATTTTGCTCCGTCCCTTATGTCATTCAACTTTATGCTTAAATACCTCTTCCTAATGTGAACCTTCTCTGACCACTAAATTAAGTTAGTTTCCCCACCCCACATCTCATGTATTCTTCTTTTGGCACACATAATTATAGCCATCTCTTTATTCTCTTTATGACCAGAAAAACTTTAGAAGAGTAGGGACCATGTCTGCCTTAGTTAAAGCTCTATGTATGGAGCCTGGCTTATGTTTATAATTAATATGTATTTGAAAAAATAAACTGTGAACAAATAAATCCACAAAAAAGTTTTGTAAATTTTGCTATCATCCTCCTCCTTATTGCCAGTATATAACGTAGCATTTCATAAATGTTTTTTGTATCATGATCTTGTTTAAAGTAAAATATTTGGAGAATAAGCTGATTCCAGAAAAATTGCATTATGGGCCTTATATAATGACCTATATGAGAACCTTAACTTAATTACACTATGCCAGTATTTTGAGGATTAAACAAGATAACTCTATAAAGTGCTCAGGACAGCACCTAACACCTATTAAGTTGCTCAATAATTGCTGGCCACTGTTAGCACAAATCCCTCTCATCTTTTATTTTTTTGCCTCCAGAAAAAGGGAAGAAAAATTAAAATTCTCACTCCGGGGAAGCCAGTCCACTGCATAAGCATAATGATAATTTTTTCAGTCTGTCTGTGAAGATTATTTAACTTTGAAAGGAGAGCTGCTTGCAAAGACAAATCATCTCAAGGGTTAAAATTGGTTGTACAGGGCATTTAGAAAATTTTGCATGGTTAATCTTGGTGTTCCCCATAAATCTTTAGCACAGGTTTTTAATAATTTAATACTCCATTGGGCTACTGTGATGAGAGGCAATTATTCTAGAATGGTATGACATTTTGTATTTATCTCTTAAGGAGCTGCAAATTCCTTACAATCATCTCTGCAGACTTTACCAAGGCCTTGAGATTTAGCACACTTTTCAGAGATATTTTGGCAGATATTATGCTACTATTCGAGGAAAAGTAGAGCCAGAGATTGAGTGTTGAATGGCAAAGATTTACTGCCAAGCAAAGGCACCCAATAATTCACCACAGAGCCTAGAGAAGTAGAGATTTCTAATGACTAAAGAATGAAGACTGTTCCATATTACAAAAGCAAAGGGAGTGCTTCTGATCTGTTGGTTAGATAATTACTAGACTGGCTGGGGAAGGTCAAGTGCATTGGGGGAGTGTCTGTTTTGGGATTATGGCATAATCAGCTGTGTTTGTTGCCATTTGACATACCAAATCAAGATTATGGTACCAAGCAGGTCTCTATCTCATTGGCAGTGGCGGGCTCATTGACCAGATCAAGGTATGCCGCTGCTATAAAAATATGGTAAAGGAAACTTCAGGTAATTTCAGCTCATATCTTTTGCTATGATGGATAAAAAAAAAAGATGATTATGATTGCCCACAACCACATTCATTCTAAGAAACAATGACTCTTTCATATTAAGGAGGCATAGCCATAGTCAATTTCATAATTTAAATCAAGTTAGATAACTTGACTTACAACAACTTAACAGATAGAAATACAAACTATCAATTATATTCCACAATAAAACTTCCTATCTTCTTAATTACAAATATTTCTACTCATGCTAAGTATAATAAGGATAGTGAACCAAGTCCTTCTTGTCTATACATGTCTCTTAAAATGATTGATAAAAGTTTGGAAACATTAGTACACAGTCAGTACACAATTCACTACATACATTGTAAATTATGACAGAAAGAAAAAAATAACCAAGAAAGAATTGCTTTTGACCTCTGTTGTGATCTTTAATTCTTTTTTATTTGTTTATTTGTTTTTTGGCCTGTAACTGATGTCTGAAAATGTCATTAGTGTTTCCATAATGCATGAGATGACCTAGTTTTTGCAACCTTCCTCTAGAAAGCTTCTAGCCACTTTTTAAAAAATACTCTCTTCTGGCTTTCCAAATTTCTCTCTGTTTCATCACAGAATATTTTATGATAGAGATAGAAAAGTGAGTATGCCAACATTGCAACCAGAAAAGAAATGGAGGGGCATATCTAGAAATAAAATATAATTTCCAGTAGCCTCCCTTTTACCCCCTTTCCACTTCACCATTGATTGCCCACTTCCAAGAAAAGTATATAGTTTTCAGCTTTGTAAGTTCTCATTCTTCCTCCAAAGGCTACTTATATGTAAATGAATTTGTTAGCAGTTGGCTAACATGCAAATTTTAATACCACATTAATTTACTGTTGTGATGCTGTGTCTAAATATGAAAGAAAATAGAAGGATCCTTCTATTTAAGGACACGGAGAAGGAATAGTAATGTAAGTAGTAAAGCTAAGCCAAAGTCACTGATATATTTCATGAGTGTCTATGTGAACCCCTAAAAGCATTCTTGTTTTCTGGTTTTGGAGAAATAAATTGTCAATATTTTTGATATCACCTCTTCTTTTCTGTAAAATCCCCATGCTGGGCAGCATCTCAAAGAACATTGAGTAGTGAGCTCAAACAATGTGCATTTGTACTGCTTATAGTCTAGAGTGCTCACCATTGTTACTTTTGGCAAGGATTCCACATCGTCCTTTAGTCAAATCCAATATCAATGTCAAGAGAATATGGAAATGTTCTCTTTTTTTTTCAGGTATGTTGTCATCTATGGCAAAGGGAAAGGCCCCAAATTGGATGTTGTCTCTGAGACTAATTTTATTAGTTATCCCACTGATGAACACCACATCATTGAGAAAGAACAACTAGTAAGAAGGTTGGAGTCAGTATTGACTCCTCCTGGCCGTAGGCAATGCCACACCCCTCTGACATTTGAAAGTGTTGTACAATATTGCTTTCCAAAGTAGAAATAACCTGGCCATGTTGGGGAATGCCCTGGATGATTTGAAAGTTTTGCATATCTACGTTCTATATTAATTCAGGAAATAATAAGCTGGTCAATAGTTAGGTTTATGAAAAGCTAAAGCTAACTACATAGTACTCGAGGATTTGCCTTAACTCATGACTTGATAATGTCACAATTCTTCTGTGATTGGCTGCTTTACCATCCTGAACTGTATTGTAAATTCTTTTGATTTCAGAGTTATGGCCTAAGAACTAAACCTAATGAATTCTTGCAGCAAGCTCGATTTCCAGTTACTGTTTGGAGTGCCCTTTGGCACTTTGGAGTGTCATTCAGGGATTCTACCTTCTAAACAAGAGAAAGTAGGGATTGTAAACAGGGAAAAATGGAAAAGGAAAGTATTGAAAGCGATGAAGATAACCAACTATGACACAAAGAAACAGCTTGCTTGAGACATAATGGGAATGAGAGGAGAATCTCAAGTATGAATAAGTGCCTTATTTGTGCTTTTAAGAAGACAGGATTTTGAGGGGCACCTGGGTGGCTCAATCGGTTAAGCGTCTGACTTCGGCTCAGGTCATGATCTCATGGTTCATGGGTTCAAGCCCCATGTCAGGCTCTGCACTGACAGCTCAGAGCCTGGAGCCTGCTTCAGATTCTGTGTCTCCCTGTCTCTCTGCTTGTGTTCTGTCTCTGTCAAAAATGAAGAAACATTAAAAAAAAAATCTTTAATGAAAAGAAGACATGATTTTTGAAAACCTCTTAACTGAGTTAAAAGACCATATTTGAAACAGTGGATGGAAAACTCTCCTAGCTTTAAATATGTGAGATATTCTTTTGTATGAGTACTTGACCCATTTAATTAAAATGGAAAATGCTTAGAGAGAGGGAATGAACAGAGAGGAAATGGAAAGAAAGCTCAACATAAAATAAAGACCTACTTAATCTACTGTGTAAAGACAAGGGAGCCTCTGCCTGTTCAAGGGCAGAACTTGTGTCAGCAGAGAACAGACAGGTGGTCCACAATGGAGACAGAATTTCACCATACCGGCTGAAAGATATTTCAGCAACATGTTTGCTCAGATCTGGCTTGAACATTTGTGGGAAATTGGGGGAAATACACAAAGCCATTAGTAAATTTGATCTGCCTTTTTAGAAAAAGAATGGAAAATTTCCAAAATCTTAAATTCTTTAGGGGGTTCACATGAGTAGAATGTGGAAGATATAAAACATCAGAAAGCAGACTGATCTACATCACCACATAAGACATTTACATATTTAGATATGCATATACATTTTAAATTATGTTTAAATGTTGCAAAAGGATGGTGAAGGTGAATGGGGAATAAGGAGAAAGAGGGTCACATGAAAAAATAAAAATACTATAGAAAGCTGGACAAGAGGGAGAAGAATGGGAAAAGTCACGCTTGAGTCCGGGTTTGCATGTGTTACCTGGACTTTTCCAGACTTCATTCCAGAAAAGCCTATCTATGCCTTTCTCTGGCACACAGCCTTGTGGGTCCTAGGTACTCAATAAATACTTGTTAATGATGCTATTTTTTATCTGTCCACCACCCTTCAGACAAATTTTATTTCCAAACATCCCTCTCTCATACAAGAAAATCACTATGTTTACAATTCAGTATTATAAAACAATTGATCCAGAGCACTTTACCTATTAAAAAGCAATTTAATGCAGGAAAGGACATAAAAGGATGAGTTTCTGAGGTAAAAATTCTCTCGTATTACCTTATACTCCCTTTTGACTATCAGTGGTAAGAATCTTACTGAATAACATTTAAAACTATGCTTTGTCTAGCAGAGACTAACATTTTCTAAAATACATTTGTGGTCTGGCAAAGACAACACTTAACTCTTTTGAGCCATATAAAAATGCATACTAATGAAAATATCCCAAATAAATATATCAGTTTTAGCACTATGAAATGTGCTAGATTTATAACCAGGTTATATTGGTGTCCAGCCACACAGAATGCTAATTACCACTTAGAACCCAATGGCTATATTGAAAATCTCTTGAGCATAGAAGAAAAAATATACATCAACATATTCCTCTGTTAAATGCATCTAGAACTAAAATGCATTTAATATTTTCGTCACGGCAGTTTTCTGTTTCTTTAGGTTAGTATAGTTTCTTAATTTGATAACACGGTAACCTATACTTGTTTCACTTGTCCTATTTCTAGACATTTAATACCTACAAATACACATTTATAAGAATTTTATGTCTTCACTGCTAACTTCTTTGTGACTACAGGTAAATTTGAAATACAACTGGCAGTGAATTCTTAAGTCTGGCACTGTATTTCCATGTAAGTACAGGATCACTTTTTAAATGAATTTAAATGAATTTAAATAAACAAGTGACTGAAGATTCCTTAAAATGTTTTATTAATTTATGAATCACAAAAAAAACCTCTTTAGATGGGTGCTTAGAAATGATTTTTTTTTGCCTTTGCATTTCCAATGCAAAAGTCCAAATAAGTTTGATCTGAGGAATTTTCATTGTCATAAGAGATAATCAGAAAGCCCTTAGAATGACATAATCATTAAGAAAAATACACTAATTGCACTGACATTCTCCCACAACTCATCGAATTAGTTGTTTTAACCTAATAGATTAAAATCCAGTTGTAACTGAAATATGCAAACAATAAACCCAACCAAACACATCTTTAACTTTTCATTCACAGTGACCAAAATTCCACTATTTAATATACAGGCCCACAGTTAGGATATATGAGGATATTTGAATAGCTATAATATCTGTATATAATGAGAGGCTAGTAGCTCACAGTGCATACTTCTCTAGCTCTTTCTATGGTATCCATGAAGAGAGAAGCATGGGAGGAAAAAAAAAATGCCACAAATAAAATTATATATATAAATACATATATAAATAATATATAATATATAATACATATATAAATACATATATATATATAAACAAAGTAAGAATCAAAGAAGACTCTATAAATATATAGAGCTAAATTGAGACAGACTATACATTATTTTGAACAAAAAGAAGTTGCTATTTTTGTGGTAGCCACGTCAGATTTTCTCTCTTGGTCAACACTCCCAAACCTCAACTGTTCTACATCAATTTCTACAATTAGCATACACTAAGGAAACATCCCTGCGGTGACCATGTGTGTAAATGGGGTGGTGGTGGTAGTAATGACTAGTACCATCTGTGATGAAGGGAAGGTGAAATTCTTTGTGGCAGAGGTGAGGCGGACATATTAAAAATGAAACAAAACGAAAATCTTACTGTATTTCAACTAGGAATGCCGTCACAGAGAAAGGACGAAGAATGCAGCTCCTAGTGTTTTAAAAAATACAAACGCGGATGGTGCTGGCGTCAGCTATTCTGCAATGCTATCGGGGATCAAATTCTTGCCCCACCCCCAGCCCCCACTTTTTGTCTTCCACCGTCTTCTAAATTTTGACTTATGCATTTGACTTATTTAGTATTCTTCCCACCCAGACATCGCATATGCATTTAAGGAAGAATGCAGAGGGAAATGACAAGGTCTTTGATAAGAAAATTATAAGCCTTACTTTAGTGTAGATCTCATGGACCAGTACGGAATCATACTTCCACTCCTAGATGCAAGGTAAGCCAGAATTGGAGAGTTTGCTTCTTTGTTTGTTTTTAATTTAGCCTCTGTGGTGGGAAGTGGCAAGGGAGAAGTTTTAACATCCGTTTTAATATGACTGCCTTAGGATACCCCACTGGTTACTCAACAACTTTAGATTCACTTCCAAACACACTGGCCTCTGTCCCATCAAGTCCATTTCTGTATCCAACCAGAAGTCTGTACTCTGTTTTCTTTGCGATGAGATCCAGATTTCATACTTCACATTATAGTAAACTATATATATCAGCTAGAAGGCAATGTATTTGCTTCCAAAATACTCAGTGCACGATGAAGGAGAAAGCGGGGAATAATGGCAAAACCTTCATTTCAAGAAAGAAGGAACAAAAGCGTATATAGCACATACTGACCTATGGCTCACATAAAATCCAGCTAGTCAAAATAGGGTGACTTCCCTGTTTTAACAGAAAACGATGTGTCTCGTTTTGGCTGCCTGTTTCTATCTTTGAGTATCTTTATTGTCCATGGTCTTCCATAGCTGATAATTCTGTCCTTTGGGAGGATGTTTTTTGAGGTACAGGTATTCTTTTTTGTTTGTTTGTTTTATTTTCTTATTGCAAGATATATTGCACATACAATAGGTAATGCATGAGATTAATAGGTAGTTTTAAGTATATTAATAATATAAGCGCTATATATCTATCCATCATCAAGCTCAATTTATAAACTAATACTAGTAACTTGAAAGCCCCTTTTCTTTCTGAAAACCTAGTCTATTCTGAAATTGCCACTAATTTTCCTCTTGTTTGTTATGTTGCTGTTGTTGTGTCAAAAGCTTTTCCACATATGTATACATATTAAAAACATTATGTTGATGTATTTTGCCTTTTTTTGACTTATAAACAGATGGGGTTATGTATACTCCGTATTGTTGTGACTAGCATTTTTTTCAGTCAAGTTTAAATTTTTAGGTTCATCTATATTGATGTACTTAGTTATAATTTATTTGTTTTCTCTATTATAAATACCAAAATATATTTATCCATTCTCCTGGTGATGAAATTTTTTTGTTTTCAGTCTGTGTTACTGTAAATAATGCTTCTATGAATATCCTTGTGCCTGGATCTTGGTATGCATTTGCAATGGGTTTTCCATATATCTAAGGATGAGTGTTGATTCTTAGTAAAAATCTTCATATTTACTGTTTTGGAAACTTTTTATACAACTTTTATAACTTATAATTTGTAACTTTTTGAGGCTACCATCTGCCATATCTGTAAATTATGAATCCTCTATCCTCATAAACATTATTTGTTTTAATTTGCATTCTTATGATAGTAATAAAGGTGTGTATTTTTTCACATATCGTTGGACACTTGTGTGATCTCCTGTTCTGTTCTTGTACTTTGCGCATTTTCATATTGATTGGTTTAAATATGTAAAATTTTTGATTTGTAGGATTCTTGCTTAAACTCGAGATACTCTTTTTTACCTTTTTTGTTTGTTGGTTTGTTTGTGTTGCAGATGTATTCTTCCAGTTTGGAGGTTGTTTTGTTATTTGTTTTCCATTTGACTTATTTATTTTCAGAATTAAATAACTTATGAATATACATTCTAGATCTTTTATTATATAACTTAACTCCTCTAAAATTGCTCCTTGTGTCCCATTAGTGAAATGTGACCCTAGCCAGATGTCATAAAAAATTCTTTGGGGCGCCTGGGTGGCTCAGTCGGTTGAGCGTCCGACTTTGGATCAGGTCATGATCTCACAGTTTGTGGGATTGAGCCCTGCATCAAGTTCTGTGCTGACCGCTTGCACAGAGCCTGGCGCCTGCTTCAGATTCTGTGTCTCCTTGTCTCTCTGCCCCTCCCCTGTTCATGCTTTGTCTCACTCTGTTTCTCAAAAATAAATAAATGTAAAAAAAAATTATAAATAAAAAAAAAATAAATAAATAAAATTCTTCTGTGAGGTTTTGCCCTTTACCTTTTTTAAAAATTTTTTATTTATTTTTTTTCAATATATGAAATTTATTGTCAAATTGGTTTCCAAACAACACCTAGTGCTCATCCAGAAAGGTGCCCTCCTCACTACTCATCACCCACCCTCCCCTCCCACCCACCCCCCATCAACCCTCAGTTTGTTCTCAGATTTTAAGAGTCTCTTACGCTTTGGCTCTCTCCCACTCTAACCTCTTTTTTTTTTCTTCCCCTCCCCCATGAGTTTCTGTTAAGTTTCTCAGGATCCACATAAGAGTGAAACCATACGGTATCTGTCTTTCTCTGTATGGCTTATTTCACTTAGCATCACACTCTCCAGTTCCATCCACGTTGCTACAAAGGGCCATATTTCGTTCTTTCTCATTGCCACGTAGTACTCCATTGTGTATATAAACCACAATTTCTTTATCCATTCATCAGTTGATGGACATTTAGGCTCTTTCCATAATTTGGCTATTGTTGAGAGTGCTGCTATAAACATTGGGGTACAAGTGCCCCTATGCATCAGTACTCCTGTATCCCTTGGATAAATTCCTAGCAGTGCTGTTGCTGGGTCATAGGGTAGGTCTATTTTTAATTTTTTGAGGAACATCCACACTTTTTTCCAGAGTGGCTGCACCAATTTGCATTCCCACCAACAGTGCAAGAGGGTTCCCATTTCTCCACATCCTCTCCAGCATCTATAGTCTCCTGATTTGTTCATTTTGGCCGCTCTGACTGGCGTGAGGTGATATCTGAGTGTGGTTTTGATTTCTATTTCCCTGAGGAGGAGCGACGTTGAGCATCTTTTCATGTGCCTGTTGGCCATCCGGATGTCTTCTTTAGAGAAGTGTCTATTCATGTTTTCTGCCCATTTCTTCACTGGGTTATTTGTTTTTTGGGTGTGAGTTTGGTGAGCTCTTTATAGATTTTGGATACTAGTCCTTTGTCCGATATGTCATTTGCAAATATCTTTTCCCATTCCGTTGGTTGCCTTTTAGTTTTGTTGGTTGTTTCCTTTGCTGTGCAGAAGCTTTTTATCTTCATAAGGTCCCAGTAGTTCATTTTTGCTTTTAATTCCCTTGCCTTTGGGGATGTGTCAAGTAAGAAATTGCTACGGCTGAGGTCAGAGAGGTCTTTTCCTGCTTTCTCCTATGTATAATATCATATCATCTGCAAAAAGCGAAAGCTTGACTTCATCTTTGCCAATTTTGATGCCTTTGATTTCCTTTTGTTGTATGATTGCTGATGCTAGAACTTCCAACACTGTGTTAAACAACAGCGGTGAGAGTAGACATCCCTGTCGTGTTCCTGATCCTAGGGAAAAAGCTCTCAGTTTTTCCTCATTGAGGATGATGTTAGCTGTGGGCTTTTCATAAATGGCTTTTATGATCTTTAAGTATGTTCCTTCTATCCCGACTTTCTCGAGGGTTTTTATTAAGAAAGGTTGTTGAATTTTGCCAAATGCCTTTTCTGCATCGATTGACAGGATCATATGGTTCTTCTCTTTTCTTTTATTAATGTGATGTATCACGTTGATTGATTTGCGAATGTTGAACCAGCCCTGCATCCCAAGAATGAATCCCACTTGATCATGGTGCATAATTCTTTTTATATGCTGTTGAATTCGATTTGCTAGTATCTTATTGAGAATTTTTGCGTCCATATTCATCAGGGATATTGACCTGTAGTTCTCTTTTTTTACTGGGTCTCTGTCTGGTTTAGGAATCAAAGTAATACTGGCTTCATAGAATGAGTCTGGAAGTTTTCCTTCCCTTTCTGTTTTTTGGAATAGCTTGAGAAGGATAGATATTATTTCTGCTTTAAACGTCTGGTAGGACTCCCCTGGGAAGCCATCTGGTCCTGGACTCTTATTTGTTGGGAGATTCTTGATAACTGATTCAATTTCTTCACTGGTTATGGGTCTGTTCAAGCTTTCTATTTCCTCCTGATTGAGTTTTGGAAGCGTGTGGGTGTTTAGGAATTTGTCCATTTCTTCCAGGTTGTCCAATTTGTTGGCATATAATTTTTCATAGTATTCCCTGATAATTGCTTGTATATCTGAGGGATTGGTTGTAATAATTCCATTTTCATTCATGATTTTATCTCTTTGGGTCATCTCCCTTTTCTTTTTGAGAAGCCTGGCTAGAGGTTTGTCAATTTTGTTTATTTTTTCAAAAAACCAACTCTTGGTTTCGTTGATCTGCTCTACAGTTTTTTTAGATTCTATATTGTTTATTTCTGCTCTGATCTTTATGATTTCTCTTCTTCTGCTGGGTTTAGGCTGCCTTTGCTGTTCTGCTTCTATTTCCTTTAGGTGTGCTGTTAGATTTTTATTTGGGATTTTTCTTGTTTCTGGAGATAGGCCTGGATTGCAATGTATTTTCCTCTCAGGACTGCCTTTGCTGCATCCCAAAGCGTTTGGATTGTTGTATTTTCATTTTCATTTGTTTCCATATATTTTTTTAATTTCTTCTCTAATTGCCTGGTTGACCCACTCATTCGTTAGTAGGGTGTTCTTTAACCTCCATGCTTTTGGAGGTTTTCCAGACTTTTTCCTGTGGTTGATTTCAAGCTTCATAGCATTGTGGTCTGAAAGTATGCATGGTATGATTTCAATTCTTGTAAACTTATGAAGGGCTGTTTTGTGACCCAGTATGTGATCTATCTTGGAGAATGTTCCATGTGCACTCGAGGAGAAAGTATATTCTGTTGCTTTGGGATGCAGAGTTCTAACTATATCTGTCAAGTCCATCTGATCCAATGTATCATTCAGGGCCCTTGTTTCTTTATTGACCGTGTGTCTAGATGATGTATCCATTTCTGTTAGTGGAGTGTTAAAGTCCCCTGCAATTACCACATTCTTATCAATAAGTTTGCTTATGTTTGTGAGTAATTGTTTTATATATTTGGGGGCTCCTATATTTGGTGCATAGACATTTATAATTGTTAGCTCTTCCTGATGGATAGACCCTGTGATTATTATATAATGCCCTTCTTCATCTTTTGTTACAGCCTTTAATTTAAAGTCTAGTTTGTCTTAGGGGCACCTGGGTGGCTCAGTTGTTTAAGCGGCCAACTTCGGCTCAGGTCATGATCTCGCTGTCTGTGAGTTTGAGCCCCGCGTCGGGCTCTGTGCTGACAGCTCAGAGCCTGGAGCCTGTTTCGGATTCTGTGTCCCTCTCTCTGACCTTCCCCCGTTCATGCTCTGTCTTTCTCTGTCTCAAAAATAAATAAACGTTAAAAAATTAAAAAAAAAAGTCTAGTTTGTCTGATATAAGTATGGCTACTCCAGCTTTCTTTTGACTTCCGGTAGCATGATAAATACTTCTCTATCCCCTCACTCTCAATCTAAAGGTGTCCTCAGGTCTAAAATGAGTCTCTTGCATACAGCAAATAGATGGGTCTTGTTTTTTTATCCATTCTGATACCCTATGTCTTTTGGTTGGTGCATTTACATTCAGTGTTATTATAGAAAGATATGGGTTTAGAGTCATTGTGATGTCTGTATGTTTTATGCTTGTAGCGATGTCTCTGGTACTTTGTCTCACAGGATCCCCCTTAGGATCTCTTGTAGGGCTGGTTTCGTGGTGACAAATTCCTTCAGTTTTTGTTTGTTTGGGAAGACGTTTATCTCTCCTATTCTAAATGACAGACTTGCTGGATAAAGGATTCTCGGCTGCATATTTTTCCTGTTCATCTAATTGAAGATCTCCTGCCATTCCTTTCTGGCCTGCCAAGGTTCAGTAGAGAGATTGGTCACGAGTCTTATAGGTCTCCCTTGATAAGTTAGAGCACATTTATCCCTCGCTGCTTTCAGAATTTTCTCTTTATCCTTGTATTTTGCCAGTTTCACTATGATATGTCGTGCAGAAGACCGATTCAAGTTCCATCTGAAGGGAGTTCTCTGTGCCTCTTGGATTTCAATGCCTTTTTCCTTCCCCAGATCAGGGAAGTTCTCAGCTATTATTTCTTCAAGTACACCTTCAGCACCTTTCCCTCTCTCTTCCTCCTCTGGAATACCAATTATGCGTAGATTATTTCTCTGTAGTGCATCAGTTAGTTCTCTAATTTTCCCCTCATACTCCTAGTTTTTTTTATCTCTCTTTTCTCAGCTTCTTCTTTTTCCATAATTTTATCTTCTAGTTCACCTATTCTCTCCTCTGCCTCTTCAATCTGAGCCGTGGCCGTTCCCATTTTATTTTGCAGCTCATTTACCGCATTTTTTAGCTCCTCCTGACTGTTCCTTAGTCCCTTGATCTCTGTAGCAATAGATTGTCTGCTGTCCTCTATACTGTTTTCAAGCCCAGCAATTAATTTTATGACTATTATTCTAAATTCACTTTCTGTTATATTGTTTAAATCGTTTTTGATCATTTCATTAGCTGTTGTTATTTCCTGGAGATTCTTTTGAGGGGAATTCTTCCATTTGGTCATTTTGGATAGTTCCTGGAGTGGTAAGGAACTGCAGGGCACATCCCCTGTGCTGTCCTGAATAACTTGCGTTGGTGGGTGGGGCCGCAGTGAGACCTGATGTCTGGCCCCAGCCCATTGCTGGGGCCACAGTCAGACTGGTGTGTGCGTGCCTTCTCTTTCCCTCTCCTAGGGGCAGGATTTACTGTGGGGTGGCGTGGCCCATCTGGGCTACTTGCACACTGCCAGGCTTGTGGTGCTGGGGATCTGGCGTATTAGCTGGGGTGGATAGGCAAGGTGCACGTGGGCGGGAGGGGCAGGCTCAGCTCGCTTTTCCTCGGAGATCCACTTCGGGAGGGGCCCTGTGGCAGCGGGAGGGAGTCAGTCCCACTGGAGGGATGGATCCGCAGAAGCACAGCGTTGGGTGTTTTTGAGGTGCAAGTAAGTTCCCTGGCAGGAGGAACTGGTTCCATTCGGAATTTTGGTGGGGGATGGGCGAGGGAGATGGCACTGGTGAGTGCCTTTGTTCCCTGCCAAACTGAGCTCTGTCGTCCTGGGGCTCAGCAACTCTCCCTCCCATTGCCCTCCAGCCTTCCCGCTCTCTGCTCTCCGAGCAGAGCTGTTAACTCATAACCTTCCAGATGTTAAGTCCCGCTTGCTGTCGGAACACACTCCGTCTGGCCCCTCTGCTTTTGCAAACCAAACTCAGGGGCTCTGCTTGGCCGGTGGGCTGCCCCTCTGCCCCGGCTCCCTCCCGCCAGTCCGTGTAGCGCACACCACCTTGCCACCCTTCCTACCCTCTTCCGTGGGCCTCTCCTCTGCGCTTGGCTCTGGAGACTCCGTTCTTCTAGTCTTCTGGTGGTTTTCTGGGTTATTTAGGCAGGTGTAGGTGGAATCTAAGTGATCAGCAGGACATGGTGAGCCCAGCCATCCTATGGCCACCATCTGCCACCATCTTCCCCCTGGAATTGCCCTTCACCTTTAAGTCATTAACCTCATACTAAGTATAAACTTTCCGTGTAGTTTGCGGATAAATGAAGATCTCTCAAATAAGAACAGAGCCTTTCCATTCAGAGTTTGCTATAACAAGGGACTCTACCACGAGTACTTGCATTGGCAGATAGTCGCAGGCAGGCAAGGAGTGGAAAAAAACTTCATAATAATGAACAAAAACTCATTAAAGTCATGCTCTGATTGGCAGTTGTTGGAGGCAAGTTAACTAGAAGTGGGACACCTCATGTGATTGGTTTTGGAAGCATATTTGGCTTTCTCTGGTTGGTTCAAAGTTGGAAGAGGGGCAAAAAATGTGGAAGCCGGGCCAGTTCCTGCTGAGATTGTGGCCTAATTTTTTAACTGGTTTCTGCAGAGGTTGTGAATCACAGTTCTGTTGTTCTACTTGGTCCAGTCATTGCCCTTTTGCATATTAAGCCTCTGAATAGATAACTCATTTTCCTTCCATTATTTGTTGAAAGTTTTCTTATCTTCTCACTGATCTACATATCCACCTCTTGTGATATCTCAGGTTTTATGTATGTGTGAGTTTAGTCTGGGCCCTCAGCTCTATTCCGATAGTTTATTTTTCCACTTTTGGTCTAGTAGCATGATGACTTAATTATTACTGCTTTCTAAACAGTATTTGTCACCTAGGAAGTCCTAAACTCTATTCATCCTTCTTCAAACTATCCTAGCTGCTCTTAATCTTTTAAAATCAAGTAAATTTTATGGTCTGTTTTAATATCTTTAAAATTAATATAGTTTCATTGAACAAATTTTGCCTAGGTAGTGTGTCTTCCTATCCAAGATTATTGAGTGCTTACCCTTCTATTTAAATTTTAAAAAATATCTTAAAATAGTTTTAAACCAGTTAAAAACTTTAATGTAATTTATGACTTATTGCTATGGTGAATATCTTTTTAATTAGATTTTCTGTGTTTGTTAGTGTGCAATAATGCAATTTATTTATGTATATTCATCTTACCTCTAGTATAATTCCAAAAAGTCTAGCTTTAATTTGCATTGTTATTAACTAATTTTGTTTATTTCTATAAACATTCATATACATATCATATTTGAATAATACAGTGACTTTCTCCCTTTAAATCATATGAATTTTAATTTAATTTATATCTTTTGTTATATAAGACCTCTAGCAAAATATTGAAGAAAGTGTCGATAATGGGCTTCTTGTACCATCTCTGACATAAAGATAATTCATTTAACATTTTAAAATTAAGCATATTGTTTTCTATAAATTTTTGTAGACATTCTTTCTTAAAATATGTAAGATTATTTTTTATTTCTAGTTTGTTTTTCATTACAACTGTTGTTGAAATTACCAAATTATTTTCATATTGAAACAAACATATTTCATTTGGCTTATTATATTAGTATATTTTCTAATTATAAACCAAACTAGCTACGCTGGTATAAGTTCACTATATTTTATACATTGATGAGTTTGGTTATATATATATATTTTTTATGTTTATTTATTTTGAGAGAGAGAGTGCAGAGAAGGGGCAGAGAGGGAGGGAGAGGGAGAGGGAGAGAGAGTGAGAAGTTCTCAAGCAGTCTCTGTGCTGCCAGCACAGAGCCACTCACGGGGCTCTATTTCAGGAACATTGAGATCACAACCTGAACCAAAATCAAGAATCGGGCACTAAATGACTGATTCACCTAGGTGGCCCTGTGTTTTCACATGTACGTGCATTGAAAATGATATATAGTTATATTATCCATGCTATATTTTGTTTTGTTTTAGTTTGATGTTAAGATTATATTGGCTTCATCTATAAGTTGCAGACTGTTTCCTCTTTTCTATCCTCTGAAATATTAGTATAAAACAAGAATTATGTTCTTTCTGTTTGTATGTTGGTTCATGATGTCAAGTTATCTGGTATTTTCTGTTTCTAGTTTCTGGTATTTTCTGGCATATTTTGAACTACTGGTTCAATTTCTCAACTGTTTAAAGGTTCAATTTTGAGAATTTGCATACTTCTATACTACATACATCATTTAACCACATTATTTTTAAAAACTTCCTCTACACTCACTCTAAAAACATCCATTCCTGGGTATATCAGTCAGCTGCCTTGTAGACAGCGCTTTACATTGAATTTCCTATATGAGGGGAGATTAGAAATGTGCTTTCACTAGAATGGCCATATACTATGAATGTAGATTGAACTTTTCTGCTGACACCATAATATAGTGCTATAACACTCCCTGGTTTAATGAGTCTGATATACTAAATATTGTTTCTGACTATGAAATTTCCTTATAGCAAAATAGGTAATGAAGCAGGCTCAAGCCTATGTAATTCACAGGTCTTATCATGTATCCCTTACTCCAGAAATAGCTCAACTTGGAAGCCAATTTAATATTCTACTAAAAACAAAATGACAATTCTAGGAGGATAAAAAACCTGTGAGTTTGACATTCTCTTGTAGAGCAGGTAGTCTATTATCTGAATCAGTTACCATTCTATGAAACGTTTTCTCCTACGAAAGAGAATATAAAGGTCTAGAAATCAATAAGGGGAAAGGAGAATCAAGGAGAGGATGTCAGATTAATAACCCACTCTTAAATTGGTTCTTATCTTCAAGGCTTTGGTCTTCTATAGTGACATGGAATACCATCAGGGGATTCAACAATGACTCCATTGGATACTAAGATGCTTCTTGGCCATTGAATCCTTACAGCGCTGAATTTACAAACAATACAGAGAACAACAGCATTATCTTAGGATATTAATTCTGATAATTAATTGGAAATAGAGCTGCTTCTGGAGTGGTATGCAGAACACAAGAGCTCCTAAGAGATCTCCCAGTACACTGAAAATGAAAAAAAACATAGCACCTCAATGCTGTTATGCGCACCAAGATTATTTCTTTTCCAAGAATGTTCTTTTCAAGAACCCAGAGTTTTAAAAAAAATCTTAACTAGTGAAAGTATGGGCTGAAGGGAAAAGTAAGTTGAATTGTGTGGTAAACAAAGAAAACAGTCTGCCATAGCTTCCCATATTTTATTATTCAATCTATAGTAAGACTGTATGCATATATCTCTATCTGTAGCCTAATTTAATCTGTTTTTTTCTCTTTATACTACTATATTTTACAAGGTGTGTTGATTATAATTAACTTATTTTGAGTTTTGATGATTTAATTATTTTTAATTTATATCCAAGTTAGTTAGCATATAGTGCTATAATGATTTCAGAGTAGATTCCAGTGATTCATCCCCTGTGTATAACACCCAGTGCTCATCCCAGCAAATGTCCTCCCTAATGCCCCTTACCCATTTAGCCCAACACCCCACCCCAAACCCTCCAGCAATCTCAGTTTGTTCTCTGCATTTAAGAGTCTCTTATGTTTTGCCCCCTCTTTGTTTTTATATTATTTTTGCTTCCCTTCCCTTATGTTCATTTGTTTTGTATTTTAAATTCCTCATATGAGTGAAGTCATATGATATTTGTCTTTCTCTGACCGGCTAGTTTCGCTTAGCATAATACCCTCTAGTTCCATCCACGTAGTTGCAAATGGCAAGATTTCATTCTTTTTGATTGCTGAGTAATACTCCATTGTATATGTATACCACACCTTCTTTATCCATTCATCTGTCAAAGGACATTTGGGCTCTTTCCATACTTTGGCTATTGTCGATAGCGCTGCTATAAACATTGGGGTGCATGTGCCCCTTTTAAACAGGACACCTGTATTCCTTGCATAAATATCTCATAATGCAATTGCTGGGTCGTAAGGTAGTTCGATTTTTAACTTTTTGAGGAACCTCCATACTGTTTCCCAGACTGGCGGCACCAGTTTGCATTCCCACCAGCAGTGCAAAAGAGATCCTCTTTCTCTGCATCCTCGCCAACATCTGTTGTTGCCTGAGTTGTTAATTTTAGCCATTCTGACAGGTGTGAGGTGGTATCTCATTGTGGTTTTGATTTGTATTTCCCTGAGGATGAATGATTTTGAGTATTTTTTCATATATCTGTTAGCCATCTGGATGTCTTCTTTGGAGAAGTGTCTATTCATGACTTTTTGCCCATTTCTTCACTGGATTATTTGACTTCTGGGTGTTGAGTTTGACAAGTTCTTTACAGATTTTGGATACTAACCCTTTATCTGATATGTCATTTGCAAATATCTTCTCCCATTCCATCAGTTGCCTTTTAGTTTGGCTGATTGTTTCCTTCACTGTGCAGAAGCTTTTTATTTTCATGAGGTCCCAATAGTTCATTTTTCTTTTTGTTTCCCTTGCCTCCCGAGACCTGTTGAGTAAAAAGTTGTTGCAGCCAAGGTCAAAGAGGTTTTTGCCCGCTTTCTCCTTGAGGATTTTGATGGCTTTCTGTCTTACATTTAGGTCTTTCATCCATTTTGAGTTTATTTTTGTGGATGGTGTAAGAAAGTGGACCAGGTTCATTTTTCTGCATGTTGATATCCAGTTTTCCCAGCACCACTTGCTGGAGAGACTGTCTTTCTTCCACTGGATATTTTTCCTGCTTTGTCAAAGATTAGTTGGCCATACATTTATGGATCCATTTCTGTGTTCTCTATTCTGTTCCATTGATCTGTGTGTCTGTTTTTGTGCCAGTACCATAATGTCCTGATGATCACAGCTTTGTAGTATAGCTTGAAGTCCGGGATTGTGATGCCTCCTGCTTTGGTTTTCTTTTTCAAGATTGCTTTGGCTATTCAGGTTCTTTTCTGGTTCCACTCAAATTTTAGGATTGTTTGTTTTACTCTGTGAAGAATGCTGGTGTTATTTTGATAGGGATTGCATTGAATATGTAAATTGTTTGGGTAGTATCGACATTTTAACAATATTTGTTCTTCCAACCTGTGACATGGAATAGTTTTCCATTTTTTTGTGTGTCTTCTTTAATTTTTTTCATAAGCTTTCTATAGTTTTCAGTGTATAGACTTTTCACCTCTTTGGTTAGGTTTATTCCTAGGTCTTTTACGGGTTTTGGTGCAATTGTAAATGGGATTGATTCCTTGATTTCTCTTTTTCTTGAGAAATGCATGGTATAGAAATGCAACTGATTTCTGTGCATTGATTTTATAACCTGCGGCTTTGCTGAATTCATGGATCAGTTCTAGCAGTTTTTTTTTTTTTGTGTGTGTGTGGAATCTTTTGGGTTTTCCATGTAACGTATCATGCCATCTGCAAAAAGTGAAAGTTTGATTTCCTCCTGGCTGATTGGATGCATTTTATTCCTTTGTTTTCTGAGTGCTGAGAATAGGGTTTCCAATACTGTGTTGAATAACAGTGGCAAGAGTGGATATCCCTGTCTTGTTCCTGACCTTAGGGGAAAGATCTCAGTTTTTCCCCATTGAGGATGATATTAGCATTGGGTCTTTCGTCTATGGTTTTTATGATCTTGAGGTACAATCCTTCTATCCCTACATTCTTGAGGGTTTTTATCAAGGAAGAAGGCTGTGTTTTGTCAGACACTTTCTCTGCATCTATTGAGAGGATCATGTGGTTCTTGTTCTTTCTTTTATTGATGTGATGTATCACATGGATTGTTTTGTGGATATTGAACTATCTCTGAATTCCAGGTATAAATCCCACTTGGTCATGGTGAATAACCCTTTTAGTGTATTACTGGATCCAGTTGGCTAGTATCTTGTTGGGGATATTTGCATCCATGTTCATCAGGGAAATTGGTCTGTAGTTCTCCTTTATAGTGGGATCTTTGTCTAGTTTTGGAATCAAGGTAATGCTGGCTTCATAGAAAGAGTTTGGAAGTTTTCCTTCTATTTCTAATTTTTGGAATAGCTTCAAAAGAACAGGTGTTAACTCCTCTTTAAATGTTTGGTAGAATTCCCCTGTAAAGCCATCCAGCCCTGGACTCTTGTGTTTTGGGAGATTTTTGATTACTAATTTGATTTACTGGTTGTGGTTCAGTTCAAATTTTCTATTTCTTCGTGTTTCAGTTTTGGTAATTTATGTTTCTAGGAGTTTGTCTATTTCTTCCAGATTGCCCATATTATTGGTATATAATTGCTCATAATATTTTCTTATTATTGTTTGTATTACTGTTGTGTTGGTTGTGATCTCTCCTCTTTCATTCTTGATTTTATTTGGGTACTTTCCTTTTTCTTTGTGATCAGACTGGCTAGTGGTTTATCAATTTTGTTAATTCTTTCAAAGAAACAGCTCCTTGTTTCATTGATCTGCTCTACTGTGTTTTTGGTTTCAATAACATTGATTTCTGCTTTAATCTTTATTGTTTCCTGTCTTCTGCTGTTTTTGGGTTTTATCTGCGTTTTTTTCTCCAGCTCTTTAAGGTGTAAAGTTAGGTTGTGTATCTGAGACCTTTATTGCTTCTTTAGGAAGGCCTCCATTGTTGTATACTTCACTCTTATGACTGCCTTTGCTGAGTCCCAGAGGTTTTGAACTGTGGTATTATAATTTTCATTGGCTTCAATTTACTTTTTAATTTCCTCTTTAACTTCTTGGTTAGCCCATTCATTCTTTAGTAGAATGTTCTTTAGTCTCCAAGTATTTGTTTTCTTTCCAAATTTTTTCTTGTGGTTGATTTCGAGTTTCATAGTGTTGTGGTCTGAAAATAGGCATGGATGATCTCAATCTTTTTGTACTTGCTGAGGGCTGATTTGTGTCCCAGTATGTGGTCTATTCTGGAGAATGTTCCATGTGCACTCGAGAAGAATGTGTATTCTGCTGCTTTAGGATGAAATGTTCTGAATATATCTGTTATGTCCATCTGGCCCAGTGTGTCATTCAATGCCATTATTTCTTTGTTGGTTTTCTGTTTAGCTGATCTGTCCATTGTTGTACATAGGGTGTTGATGTCCCCTACTATTATGGTATTATTATCAATGAGTTTCTTTATGTTTGTGATTGATTGAGTTATATATTTGGGTGTTCCACATTTGGTAAATAAATGTTTACAATTGTTAGGTCTTTTTGGTGGATAGACCCCTTAATTATGATATAATGCCTTCTTCATCTCTTGTTACAGTCTTTATTTTAAAATCCAGATCATCTGATATAAGTATGGCTACTCCGACTTTCTTTTGTTGACCATTAGCATGATAGATGGTTCTCCATCTCCTTACTTTCAATCTGAAGGTGACTTTAGGTTTAAAATGGGTCTCTTATAAACAGCATATAGATGGATCTTGTTTTCTTATCCATCCTGCTATCCAATCTTTTGATTGGAGCATTTAGTCCATTGACATTTAGAGTGAGTACTGAAAGATATGAATTTATTACCATTACGTTCCCTGTAGAGTTGGAGTTTCTGGTGGTGTTCTCTGGTCCTCTCTAGTCTTTATTGCTTTTGGTATTTTTTTTCATCTTTTCTCCCCTCAGAGAGTCCCCCTTAAAATTTTTTGCAGGGCTGGTTCACTGTTCACAAACTCCTTTAGTTTTTGTTTGTCTGGGGAACTTTTTATCTCTCCTTCTATTTTGAATGACATCCTGGATGGATAAAGAATTGTTGGCTGCTTATTTTTCTGATTCAAAACATTGAATATATCCTGCCACTCCTTTCTGGCCTGCCAATTTTCTTTGGAAAAGAAAAAAGAATCTGATCTGTCTTCCCTTGTAGGTTAAGGACTTTTTTCCCTTGTTCTTTTCATGATTCTCACCTTGCCTGAGTATTTTGTGAATTTGACTATTCTATGTCTTGTTGATGGTCATTTTTTGTTGAATCTAATGGGCATTCTCTGTGCTTCCTGGATTTTGATGTCTGTGTCTTTCCCCAGGTTAAGAAAATTTTCCGCTATGATTTGCTCACATAAACGTTCTTTTCTCTCTTTTTCTCTCTCTTCATCTTCTGGGACACCTATGATTTGGATGTTGTTCCTTTTTAATGATTCACTGAGTTGTCTAATTCTAATATTGTGCTCTTTTGCCTTAGTCTTCCTCTTTTTTCTGTGTCATTATTCTTCATAAATTTGCCCTCTATATCACTGATTCACTGCTCTGCTTCTTCAATTTTTGTTGCTGTGGCATCTATTCAATTTTTGTTGCTGTAGCTCAGTTACAACATTTTTATTTCATCCTAACTAGATTTTACCTCTTTTCTCTCTGCAGAAAGGGATTCTATGCTTTTTCCAACCCCAGCTAGTATTCTTATTATTGTGATTCTAAATTCCGGTTCAGACATCTTGCTTGTATCTGTGTTGATTAAGTCCCTGGATGTTATTTCTTCCTGTTTTTTTCTTGTGGGGTGAATTCCTTTGTTTCATCATTTTGAAAGAAGAAAAATAACTAACAAAATTAAAAATTAAAATTAAAAAATTAAAAATAACACAAAAAATCAAACAAAGGATGTGAGCTCCTAGGTGTGTTTTGGTCTGGTTGTTGAAAGAAGCTTGAAAGAATAGAGAAAAAAGGGAAATAAAAGAAAAGGAAATAAAAGAAAAAGAAAAAGGAAAATGTCTGAAAATTAAAAAAAATTAATACAATAATATCGAATAAAATGAAGTAGATGAAAATAAAGTAGAATTTTAAAATTTACAAAAAAATGTAGTAGAATAAATTAAAGAAAATTCTTTTTTATAAAAACAAAGTAAAAATAAAATTTTATCTTTCTGTATTCAAGAATGAAAAAAGAAAAAGAAAAAAATTGAATAAATGGACCCACAAACAGAATGAAATACAGTTGAAATTACATCCAGTTTCCCCTAGAAGTCAAACTATGAAACACTTTATAGTCTGTAAACTAAGCAGGTGGAAAGACTTGTGTTGTTCCTCAAGAGCATGGTTGGCCCAGTTGGGCAGGGCTTGGTGTAATGGCTCTGATCTCCACCAGATGGAATTGCTTAGTTTACTGGGGTGGATAGCTGTGGTGCATGTATGCGTGTATGTACCTGTGTGGGAGGAGTGAAAATGGCATTACCCAGCTACCCAGTCTCTAGTCTCAGAACTCTGTGCTCTTGCCCACTAGCAATCAAGAACTCTTCCTTTGTCTCCAGCTTTCGTCCATTCCCCATTTCTACACTGCTTGTGACCAAGCCATCAGGCTTCCAGGCGGTATCTCCCTCCTGAGTTTTATCTTAGATGGGGCTGTGTTTCAAAACCCCTCATTTCTGAGAGCCCTGCAGCCTTGACCTTTTCAGACACTTTGGGGCAGGGTCTCACCAAGCAATGGCCAGGTGATGCCTACCCCTAAAATGTTCACATGACTGTGCTGCTGCAGATGCCTAGAGACTGTGCCCCTGTGCCAGCCCGCCCCAGAAAAAGTTCACCCAATCATGTAGCAGCAGCATTTCAGGGATTGTGGTAAATCACAACACCCATCTGGCGCACGTCCTTGTTCCAACACCAGTGAATGTGGCTGTTCTCCAGGGTCTGCTGGGACCTTTGCCTGTAGGGAAGCCACATAGTCTCTACCAAATGTTTTCCCAGCAGGGAAACTGCCTCTCTCAGTGTGGCCTAAGGACCCCTTGGACCTCATTGCCTGCTTCTGGGGATTCACCCTTACCACCAGAGCACTGCCAGGTATTAAGCCGTGGAATTTCAGATTATGCGCTCCCCCTGTTTATAGCATCTTAATGGAATTTAAACACTCTCCTTTCTCCCTTTTTTGTTCAGTCCATTCTTTTTCTTTCTCTCCTGCTGCTTTTCGGGGTGGAGGGAAGGAGGAGGGGAGTGCTTTTCCTGTACTTCCCTCAAACCCTGTCTGCATCCTCTCTCCACATGCAAAAACAGCTCTTTGCCCTCCGTGGCTTCTCTCTCCCCTAGTTCACCTCTCCATGCTGCGTACCTGCAGAGTTTTGTGGTTTAAGTTGTGCAGAATGTTGTGTTAATCCTCAAATAAGTTTTCTAGGTGTGCAAGATGATTTGGTGTTGATCTTAGCTGCATTTCAGGGATGAGAGAGGCAAAAAAGAAGTGATAATTAACTTTTACGTTGATCTCTAAATTACAGGCTATCAAGGTGGGATTATGACGTGACAAGAGACCATCACTCAGAGACCTATTTAACAATTTAGGAACATTGTGTCCCACGTTGTGGCCACTACAATGTATTGTCAAATTGCAAATAATCCTAAAATGTGTTGTTGAATGAGAAAATTCAAGTATTTTGGAAGGCTCATTTTTATCAGTCATGTGTGTGAATATATTTTCATGAGAAACTAAAGCATTTTATATATTACATATATATTTTCATAAGAAACTAAAGCATTACATACTAAGGCATATCTAGGATTATAATTTGGGATAATTTATGCTAATTTTCCTATAGTATATAGTCTTTTTTAATTGGTTGGTAAGAAACGTGAATTATTTGTGTAATAAAATACAATAAAGAGAAAAATTAAAATAATAATAATAGCTACAGAATTAAATTTTTGCAGTCATTGGTTATGTACCTTAGAATATGAAATATACATAAAATATTAAGTGAAAAATGGACTTATTGGTATTGCTGTCATTAATTTAAAGTGTTTTAAATTAAGCAATTTTAACAAACTAAAAACATAAGGATGAACATGTTAAAAGTTAACTCTAGATTATTTTTGGGGGGCGCCTGGGTGGCTTGGTCGGTTAAGCGTCCGACTTCGGCTCAGGTCATGATCTCACGGTCCATGGGTTCGCGCCCCGCGTCAGGCTCTGTGCTGACAGCTCAGAGCCTGGAGCCTGTTTCAGATTCTGTGTCTCCCTCTCTCTCTGCCCCCCCCTTGTTCATGCTCTGTCTCTCTCTGTATCAAAAATAAATAAACGTTAAAAAAATTAAAAAAAAAAAAAAATAGATTATTTTTGGACAATGCAAATGCATGATATTTGTGTGCATGTGTGTTTTTCTATGTTTCATGAATGTCACAAGGTTATATATTACTTGGTAATCATAGAACTAATCAATACTATTAATGAGGTTTTTCTAAGAAATAAGTTTTATATTGGATTGCATGAGTAAGGTATGGAATTCAAATGAGATATCTTTACTGGTAATAATGCATCCTTAGCTATACATATGAGTAAAATCAGCAAGTCCTGCTGCTTTTTCCTTTTTTATGACAAGAATAATTAAAACTTATGTGAAACACATTGTTTTATGCACATAAGCTGCAAATTAATTATAATTATGATCACAAATATTTCTGTCATTAATTATAATAAGGGACTTATATATTAGCATATTTTGCTATCCCACATACAAGTGGAAGTAATAAATTTCACTTTTGCTTCCTTGTACCACTACTTAATCTTTTTGGCTTGCCTATGATAGCAGGTATTTTCACAAATAGTTCTACTGATTTCCAAATATTATTTTTTTAGGAATTACCATCTGTATTTCAAACTGAGGTATATTTTCAGTCCAATAGCAATGACTCTTGTGACATATCTTGTTCAGTGTTTATTTTCATGAATATTTTAGGGGAAGAAAGTTTAAAATATGCTAAACCAAAATGTATTAGCAATATCTTAAAACACCATTTAGTAAATGATTGCTAACAAAAATACAATAATTGATATATTTTAAATATAAAGTGTGTGTGTGTTATCTATATTCAACATTTTTAAATGATTTTGACTAAAATATTACAAAGTTTCAAAATATGTTGACATCTGGCAACTATCACATTTGCTTAATTATTTAATTAATTTTAGGGGTAATTGATAAGTGAATGTGATGTCATATTATGCTTCATTATTGAGAGTAGGGAAAGTTAAAGTCACTATATTCAGGTGAACAAGGAACAGTGAAGAAAATCTGTGTTATTTAAGCCTTGATATCATAGAGAACTTATAAGTCGCTTTAAAATATTATATTAAGATCACTGTGAACAAGTGCTAACTCTTTTACAGATTTAAAAAAAATGATATCTATACTAACTGAGGAATTCTTGGGGATAAAATACGAACAACCCATGCAACAGAGGACTGAGCACTTTTTACTTTTTTGTGTGTGAAGAACCTAGCTGTTGATCATAATAAACTCCAACTCAATTGGCTGAAACATAAGAGGGTCTATTATCTCAAATAACAGAAAGTCCATATATAAGGATATGTTTCCATGGCGATGAAATTGGGTTTTGGCCCCGATTTGCCACAATTCTTTCGTCTCTGTGTTCCTGCCACATATTGGTCTTTTCTTCAAAATGGAAGCAAGATAAATCCAACAGCAAAAGAAGGACCATCTCTGATTTGTGTACTAGTAATTTAATAAACAAGGTTGTTGCTTCCCATCAGAAGACATGTATTATCCTTCTGAATGCTGGTAATGCCTGAATGCCTGTGTTGGTAATGCTGTGCTCTCTCTCCTGCTAATGCTAAATATTATTACATAGAGGATGATCACCAACTGGTTCAAATGTGAATTGATGTTCTTCCTTTTGTAATAAGTATTTAGTTGGGACCTACTTTGAGAACCTACAAACATTTTTTACCCCAATACCTTTAGGATCCACTGTTATTACTTCACTTATTTCGTTGAGAATTAAAAATTGGTGAGTTTTAATTCTACCATTTATTTTTTTATTTGATAGTTAAGTATCATTCTGTAAAAAGTGCCTGTCACCTTCCAATACCCTGTCACCTTCCAATTCTCTTTTATTCTTTCTTTTTCCCTTTCTTTCCATTTCTTTTTTTCCTTTCTCTCCCCCCGACAAACCTTAAAAAAATATTATGTTACGAACTGATAATTCTTTTCGTTGGACTTGTTAATAGGTTGTAATTCTTTAATTGTTTTTATCTGAAGTTCAAAGCGTCTCAGGTTTGGCCATGGGAAAGCATTTGGGTTTCTTTGTATAATTTTGACATAACTTGTTAAGTCTTTTTGTTTTATTTATTTATTTATTTTGAGAGATAGGGGGAGAGAGAGAGAAAGAGAAAGAGAGAGAGAACCAGTGGGGGAGGGGGATAGGAGGAGGGGACAGAGGATCCAGAGAAGGCTCTGTGCTGACTGCAGAGAGCTGATGTGGCACTTGAACTCATGAACCATGAGATCATGGCCTCAGCCGCAGTGGGACACTTAACCAACTGAGCCACCCAGGTTCCCCATAACTTGTTAAGTCTTAAACACTTCTAGGCTTACCCTGTACTTTTCCAACATTAGAACTGAATCAGCCATTTACCAATGTCCTCTTTTTGGGAAATGTCACTGGGAAAGCAAGATCTCAGCACCACGTGTTCTTATTGTTACTGAGGTGTCAGTGTCTCTACGTGATTTTATGGTCCAAACTCAGACCCGTTTTTTTTCCCATTCAAATCCAACAGCATGGAACTTTTATTTATCTATGTTTATTCCTTATTTGTCTCCTTTTTCTTTTCTAGGCAGATTGACACATATGGGTAGAAAAATGTTTACATGGCAAAATGTATTTTGCCTATGATATTTTGGGTTTGCAGAGGTCAGTCATTTGGGTAAAATTCCACAAAAGGATTGTTGGGACAAAGAGGAATGCATCCATAAGTTGGTTCAAAATTGCTAAATTCTGCTCCATAAACCTATAAAGTTTTATGGTATTGCTCTCTCAGTAGCAACTTATGAGGGTTCCTGTTTACCAACTCTCACCAATAGACTGTTACCAAGCTTCTGAATTTCTGCCATTCTGGTAGGTGAGAAATGGCACCACAGGACGTTTTACTTTGTGTTACAGAAGGTTGGTTTTCTATCTGTAACATAGATTGTGAAATTTTATCCCAGTTTATTCTTTATCTTTTACCTTTGCTTATGGTGCATTTTGCCATGAAGTGTTTTTGGGTTTTTGTAACCAAATTTATTAACCTAGGCTCTTCTGGTTAATAAGATTTCTGGATCTTGAAGTCATACTTTGAAAGACTTCCTTCAAATCCAGACAAAGGAATTCACTCAAGCTTTCTTTCAAAATTCATATTATTTCCTTTTATTACATTTACATTTATTATCTGTTTGAAGTTTATTCTGATGTATAAAGGTAATGGAAAATTTAAGGTTATCATAAATGATTTTTCTGGTATGAAAAGGGCAACTTCTATTTATTTACTGGTTCAATTTGTTCTTATAGTTCTCCTTAGTGTTGTTAAACTCCTACCACAACTGAATACGGATCCTTTGCAGAACTGTCCATCTTGGAGCACCTGGGTGGCTCAGTCATTTGAGCATCCAACTCTTGATTTCAGTTTAGGTTATGATCCCAGGGTCTTGGGATTGAGCCCACATTGGTCTCTGTGCTGAGCATGAAACCTGCTCAAGATTTCTCTCTCTCTCTCTCATTCTCTCTCTCTCTCTCTCTCCCTCTCTCTCCCTCCCTCCCTCCCTCCCTCCCTCTGCTTCACCTCAGTTGTGGTTCTGCTCTCTCTGTCTCTCAAAAAACAAAACAAAACAAAGCAAAACACAAACCATCTTTGTCATAAAGTATTATTTTTAAGTTGTGTGCTAAGGAAGCTAGTAGTACCAGATAAATGAGAAAGTGAATAAACATTACTTTTACAATTTCAAAAACTCACTGTTACATATTGAAATAAAATTAACATCACTTTTCAGTTTAAGCATTTTCTTGGGTTTACAAAAGAATGGAATTGTGGTCAAAGTGTTATATTTAACTATTTCTGAGTAGTTTTATTATTATAAATATGACATTACAAAATTTACTTAACTGAATAATGATATTCATTCAGATTCTATTTGAATACTATTTGAATACTTTAGATATTTTGAAATTGCTCTATTTCATGATATTATCAATAATTGTTCCCAGGTGTTCTCAGGTGTGGTACAGTGACGATGAAAATTTAGGAGAGTAGGTTATTTTTGCAGCTTTAGCATTATTAAGTAGGATGGCTTTAAACATAAAACTGCCAGGGCGCCTGGGTGGTTCAGTCAGTTGAGCAGCCAACTTTGGTTTCAGGTCATGATCTCATGGTCAATGGGTTTGAGCCCGCGTCAAGCTCTGTGCTGACAGCTCAGAGCCTGGAGCCTGCTTCGGATTCTGTGTCTCCCTCTCTCCCCACCCCTCCCCCACTCACTCTCTGTCTCTCTCTGTCTCTCAAAAATAAAAACAAAACAACAACAGCAAAAAACCATAGAACTGCCAGTCCTTGAATCTCAGTATTATAATTTGAACACTAAATATATTATTTTAAATATCTACCTTAATAAATGTTTTAATGGTTAAGTGAAGTATTAATCTTGAAACATTTGTTATTGTTATATAATATTGCCTTTGTTTTTTATCTTTGTTCATATTCTTACTATATTTAATAATTCTAGGTTTGTTATGTTTACGTGGATTCACATAGATACTGTATGCTTTGTGGAGAGCAGTTAGTTGAGAGAAGTGGGAACTCATTAGTTGGTGTCCTTGGGACCTGCTTAATACTTAGAACAACCTCACCTGGTAATTTTTGACACTGTCATTATTATGTATATTCTTTTTATTATTAGCTGAAATTATCACTCTATATTTAATCTCTTTCCTGCCAAGTGAAATAATTTCCTCTCTGCACTTGCCCACTTGATCCCAGTCACATTCCTTGGCATGAGATCTTGCTCAGTAATGGAAAATGCCCATGGGAGACCCCTGGATGAAGGAGACTTTGCCTATGAATGAACTTCACTGGCAAAATTACTTGCACACTCCCCTGTTTACAAGGTATTTTGATGATCTTTCCTCTAATTTTAACCACCTGAGTCTTCTACCTCGGATTGAGTTGGTACTTTCCACCAGAAGAAAGCCACCCTGGCACCTAAATTGATAAGTAAAATTTGAGTGGGTTGGACTGACGTGTGGAACATAAGTTTGGAAAAAAGAACAGCTTTACTCTGTCCCTTCTTGACCTTTTCCCACCACCATGAGTAACTGTCCTTCTCAGTCTGGATCTAGGAGCTCAAGTCAGATAGACAGATGGCCACAGTGCATGGATTTACCAGATAATCCAAATATAAGTAATTAGGAATACACTATGTTTTGATATCTTAGATTACAAGTAAAATAATTTATCATAGGGTTTACATATTGGGGGTTAGAAGGAAATTTTGATAGTATTAAATAGACATTTGTGAGCCTGAACGACAAACTTTACTTGAGAATTTGTTTCCATGAATTGAAATATTACAGTCTATATCTTTAGACACTGATATAATTATGCATACAGATTTTTCTTTTCAGATATTAAAGTAATATAATATAATTATAGCCTCTCAAATGATCCTTATGAGGATTTAAGTGCTTTAGTAATACCCTAGGATTAAACCTCTCATTTCTCATTTTTTATTTTGGGGGAAAAAGTCACATAATTATATTCTAGCAGGGCATTTCCATTTTTATTTATAAATATTATTAGCCCACTATACCATCTGAATAAAAGACAATTACTCCCTCAACTTTTGCATATATAACAATCAAAATTAGTTGTTTTTATTTTAGAGCTTGTTTATTTCGTGATCCTAATAGTTTCACTAAATAATGAAAGCCTTTGTCCTCTACTTGATATCTTGAAGGTAATTTTGCAAAATGGTAAAAAGAACCATACAAGGTATTAGCCATATAGCATTTTTGTGTACTAATAGACCAGCAACCTAGAATGCTTGAAGGTTTCCTGTAGGCAACACAAGTTAACTAGAAACAATGTCATTTCACTTCATTTTCATGCTTACCTTTTCCCCCCTTTTTCTTTCTTACAAATTATGAAATCACATCTACACTGCTCAACCTAAAGTTAGTCATTCTTTGGTATTCCAAAACTTATTTCGAAATTAATCTCTAACTCCCACTGTGAGTATGTTTTTTGCTATATTATGTTTTAAGAGTTCCTCACCCTAAAATATTAATCCACCCCTTATCATGTCACCGTTAATTCCTTTGTTGTCGTTATTACACTTAACATGCTATAGAGACCCTGTTCTAGAAATCACAATATAGGCAATGCTGCTCTAGTAAACCCTTCTGGAAAGGACTGTACTAAAAGTTCTTTTTTTAAATGTTTATTTATTTATTTTGAGAGGGGAGGGGCAGAGAGACAGGGAGAGAGAAGCTCAAGCAGGCTCTGCCCTGTCAGCACAGAGCCCAGCCTGGGGCTCCAACTCAAGAACTGTGAGATCATGACCTGAGCCGAAACCAAGAGTTAGACCCTTAACTGATTAAGCCACCCAGGCACCCCTGTACTAGATGTTCCTGTTAGCAAACATGTTTTGATATTTACTTCTTCAATAAAGATCAGTAGACATAGCACATAGGCTTTCATGGGAGGAGGCTTTAGGGAACGGATAGTAAGTACTTACTGTTACGTTATACAATTCTAGGGTGCAGAACCTATATCATACCCTCCTCTGTATCCTCACTTATTACCTACTGTCATGAAGCCGAGTAGGGTGTTAAGAGCTGGAATGCTAAAGACAATTGCTGTGTTGTGTGTCTTCGCAATGGTAATTCCTAGCTTAATTCCTAGGTGAATTACTTAACCTTTCTTTGAGTTACTTACTTCACCTGTGAAAAAGAATAATATTGCCTAATTCACATGGCTCATGTCATCAGGACTAAATGACTTACTATATGTGAAATGCTTAGAACACTTCCTGGCACGGGGAAAAATTCACTTAAATTTTGCTATTATGATTTGTGTATAGAAGGTGCTAAGTATAAAGCATCAATCATTGAATACGCTTGGAGGATTGTTATATTGTTTTCACCTTTACTAAAAACTTTTAGTAGCTGCAGAATGAATGAATTTTCTACAATTGGTAAAGCAAAACAAGACAAAACAAACTGACATGAAAGAATGGCTACCCTGACAGTAAGATATTCATAAGTGATGTGAACAGCACAGGGCACCGAAACGATCCTTGGGCAATGGAGAAAATACAAAGGAAAGAAGCCTCAATAAGAGTTTCCTTAGGTACAGCTAAGTAAGGAGTTCTGTAATACTTTAGAAGGGAGATATTTCTGCTGGAATCTCGTTTGGGAGAAGAGAATGGTAAAGAAACACATGAACAGTATAAAATGATATAAAATTATTGAAATTTCATAACAAAATCCACTGATTTTTTTTAATGTTTATTCTTGAGAGCAAGAAACAGAATGTGAACTGGGGAGGGGCAGAGAGAGAGAGGGAGACACAGAATCCGAGCAGGCTTCCGGCTCTGAGCTGTCAGCACAGGGCTTGAACTCACAAACAGTGATATCATGACCTGAGCCGAAGTAGGACGCTTAACCCACTGAGCCACCCAGGTGACCCAAAATTCACTGATTTTTTTTTATCTGTAGCTTATCTCTGTAAACAGAGATTATACTATTTGGCTATATATGTATGTATATATGTGTGTGTGTGTACACACACACACACATATATACATACATATATATATATATATACACACATATACACATATATACACACACACACACACACACACACACACATATATATATATATATATATTTCTTAGGTGTATTTTATGGAATGGTTTCATCATTCTGAATTTACTTTATAAGGTACTTATATGGCCTTTAGTGAAAGCATGTTTAGTGTAATTGAATCAAGACAACTGAACACATGCATCAGCTTCCTGCTCCAAATTTTTTGGAGAGACATAAAAAATACTTAATTACAGCTCTGGAACACAAGATGTATACTCCATTGACCCAAAAGCCTAAAGATCCCTTAAAAGACAGAAGGAACTAGTGAGCACTATTTCCCCTGGAGGGGGTTTGTGTGAAAGGTGAAAGAAGCTGCTTGCTTAGAAGCAGCACATGAAAGCAGGGGAGATTTCTCAGGGTTATGGCCAGTGTACCCATAAGAGGAACAACCAGACGCGTGACTGAACCTCCAATTAGGTGGATGCCCAGGAGGGGACAAAAAATGGGTACTGCATCCCACACCTAGAAGATGAACTGCAAATACATATTTCTTCCCATCCCCACGATCACTGGAGGTGTGCTGCAATACATCGAGGTAGTATTTGTGAGAAGCTCTAAAATAAAGATGGATATCGAGCGTAGATTCTCCCAACATTTGAGAAAATCTACCGTTGGGTACAGCAAGAAAGACACCAAAGGCAACAAGCAGTTTTTAAAAAAGAAAACGAAAGTTTAATTTGAAATAAGATATCATGGGGGTGCCTGCCTGGGTGGCTCAGTAGGTTAAGCGCCCAACTCTTGATTTTAGCTCAGGCCATGATCTCACAGTTGGTGAGTTCGAGTCCCACATTGGACTCTGTGCTGACAGTGTGGAGCCTGCTTAGGATTCTGTCTCCCTCTCTCTCAGCCCCTCCTTTTCTTGCTCTCCTTATCTCTCTCAAATCAAAATAAACTTAAAAAATTGAAATAAAATATTATGTAATTTCCTTGTGTGGATAAAATAAATTTCAAATTCACATAACAAGAAGTTTGAAATTCACACATACACACAAACACATGTACACGCAATTCTTCCCTCAGATTTCTGCTTCCCCACCTCCAGGTGACTCCCTCAAGTTCCTTCGGGTGTTTTATTAAGTCTGATTATACAAAAGAAGTTTCTCTAGCCCCTCTGTATAACTGGTATTTCTCTCCAGCACCTACAACACAAACATTTCAATCCTCTTTACCTGCTTAGTTCCTCATTCAACTTCCTTTTTCCTCATGGAGCTTATCACCACTTGATCTATCATATGTGTATTGTCTTTGTTTACTTTAAACCAGAGCATAATCTCATGTGGTCAGATGGTCTGTTTTGTCTTGTGTGGGACCTCCATGCCAGAAAAATCCCTGGTATGTAATAGGCACCTAATAAATATTTGCTAAAATAATTAACACATTTTTGCAAAACAGAGGAGAGAAGATGTCACGTAAGTTTGCTTGTCCATGTTTTGCATCACTTATATGTAAGCTAGAATTGAACATTTTATCAAAAATTGTGAGACTCAACTATTCTTGGGAGATGTAAAATTATTAATGAATATTGCAGGCACCAAATGTTTCTGTCAAATTTAGGTTGAAAAAATGATTCCATTATTTAACTGCTCTTCTTAGGAATGGAGAATTGTATTATGGCAGTGATTAAGACGGAGTAGAGAAATGAGAATTGGTGTAGATGCACTTCTTTTTTTTTAATATGAAATTTATTGTCAAATTGGTGTAGATCCACTTCTTACAAGACTTTCTGGTCATAGTGTCAGTTCCAGCAAAGTTGATGGCTTTGGAACTTTGATTCTCCTTTGTGTTCCATCCTGGCACAGTGTCCAACCCAGAATATGCTATCAATAAATGTTCAGTGGATTAATGATTGAATGAGTAATTTGTTCTCCAAAAAGTTTAAAAAAAGTATATTAAATCATTTTCTCTGCTTTTTACCTTCGTACTTTCCCCTTCTAACTTATTTATGTATTCTAAATCCTAAATACTTAGGCATTCAGACTTTTAGCATATATATTATCTCTGTGAGCAGAAGTTAGCTAGAGGGTAGAATGTGTCTGCTTTGCACGATGTTTGTTATCTGCTTTCTGAATATCCTCAGTGAGCTTAAGGCTAAGAGGGGGAGACAAACAAGTTAGCAAAAACCTGCAGAATATTTTGTACTGGGTGATAGCCATCTGCAGAGGGTTCTGATGAAGGCAAAGGAGCAGCAGAAATGCTTCAGGAAGGTATGGAGGATGAGTAGGTATTTGTAAAGCTGAAAAGTAGTGCAGAAGTCCAGGAAGCAAGAATGGCTGGCCTTCCTTAGGGTTTCTGGGAATGGGCTGTAGTATCCAGTCATAGGCATGACAAAAAGAGGTGCTTGTAGAAGCAAACAAAACTCAGATGACCAGGACCTCTTAGACATTCGTTGTAAATATCCCAACACATGTTTATCAAGAGTCTACAGTATTCTAGATTCCGGCAATGAGGCTGTGGAGACAAATCATTGCCCTTATGGTCTTTATATTCTAGTGCTAAAAGCAGACCTTAAAAAAAGGGAAAAAATATGCAGTATGATGAACCAAAAAGTAAACACTAAAAGAAAAATAAAGCAGCGAGAAGAACATTAAATATCAGAGGGCAGTCGGGGAAAGTGACCTTTATTTAAGGGCATAAGGAGAAAGACATGAGCCAAGTGGATATGATCGTATGTGGTGGGGGACAGAGGACATTCCAGGCATACAGAAAACCAATGCAAAGACGTAGGGACAGAAGTGCATGAACCAAGTCATGGGAGTAGAGACTGAAGAGAGGCAATGATGCTCCCAGTTGAGGGGGCTTGTAGGGCACAGTGATGACTTGGCTTTCATAATGGCTGCGGAGATGACACATAAGGTGTTGAACTGAGGAATGGGACAATGTGACACGTATGTTGACAGGATTACATACGTGCCCAGAGAAGAAGGAGGAGATGCAAATCATGCATGTGTCCTGAAGTTAACTAAAGACAATGCTTTAAGGAAGGTGGTTGTGGTCATTTGCACCCAACGTCATCAGTAGGTCAAGTACAAGTTGCCTGGGAACTGACCATTAGATAAAACAAGAGTAATGACGTTGTTAAAACCACTAAAAATGCAGATATTGGTGGAAAATTTGAGATAAATGTCTAAATACAGAGGCTATAACAGAGAAAGAAAAAAAAAGAATCTTCTCAAATTTGTTGTAAGAAGTAGTATGAATATAATCTTGAAGGGACTGGGGGCCACAAAGCAATTATTTGAAGGAAAATATAATGTATTGTTGTGAATTTTTGGCAGATGTTCTACCAGCTGAATGGCAGAGAGATTGGAAAGTGTCATACTAGGAGCAGAAGCCCAGAGAGAGGCTTTTCCAATAGTCCATTTGAGAGGTAAGTACATGGACCAGTATGTTTTTAAAGTATAAACTAGTTTGCACACACAATACTTCATGTCAATTTTTATACTGTGTCACTTGTAAAGATTAAATTTTTACTTGGTTGTTTAACTCTGACCAACTTGTATATGTGGCATGATACTGGCCAGCAAGGTGAGCTCATTTTCTTACAGTGAAGGTAGTTGGCTGATGGTGACTCATTGCAAGACCTTGCTCTCCTTCGTGAAGAGCGACATGTATTTATAGGCTGATGCATTGAGGTGAAGGGTTCATACATTGATTGTTAAATTGCATCTTTCTTTGTGCAAAGCTAATAAAGTCTTACAGGGGTGGAGACAGTGGCCTTGGCCTCATTAGCAACATTTTCTAGCTTCTCCATATATTTTTCTCTTTAGAACAAACGCATCCAGGGTTGCCAACTACTTTTCGTTTTTTATTTCACTCAGGACTTTATCTTTAATCTCTTTTCAATCAAACCCTATGTGTTTCTATTAAAATCAGAGAACTTTACAAAGTAGTTGTCATAAGGCTTCAGAAAACCCTGACCGAGTGTCCCAGGCAGATTTGTCGTAATGTGAAAAATTACTGATGAGCCTGAGTCTTTGCCCTGCTCTCAAGAATATCCTTTGCTGTAAAACTATCAGTTTCCCTTGACTCTTGTATTCTAGGTTTTCCCAAGGGTGGTATAACATTTTCTTCCTAAACCAGAGTTTGAGCAGTTTGTGGACTCCCTGTGAAACTGGGCAATGCTTCATGAATCAGTATAAGGGTGAATGAGTTTTCAGAAAACATAAGGTTGGTGTCAGACTTTCGCTTAATACATTTGAGGCTTAAGTCGGTATGATAAGCCTTGTCATAGGACAGGGGCACAGACTCAAATATTTTCAGGGATCAAGCAGATATGTGAATGAATGAAAATGGCCAGTATATGACAGTGAAAAGGGGTGGAACCGAGAAAAGCTCAATGGCCTACGTTGAGCTCAATGGCCTACACTACTCAATGGCCTCGGAGATGAGTGTGGAAACTGAGGAATAGGAGGAACAGAGACATCAGACTTCGGAATGCATGGAGAGGGAGCCAGCATTTCACTGTTGGAACAGAGAGTGGAATACATCACAGAAGTGATAGGAGCATTACGTAAATGGTGGGTGGAGAACACAGGTATAGAACCAGGTCAGTAGCCATAGAACGAAAAATAGGAATTTAGGGTAAGGTTGACACGATAATTCGTGTGGCATGGGAATTCATCTCTATAAAATATTTGTCAGTCTGAGCCCTGCCTCCTGTGGAAATACTTGTGTCTTTATTACAGATCAGGATTTGGCAAACATTTTGTAAAGAGCCAGATAATAAATATTTAGATTAGTCGTGACGGTCTCTGTCACAACTCTGCAACTCTCCTGTAGGCATGTGCCAATGCAAGTATAAAAATGTATAAATAAATGAGTGTGGCTATATACTAATGAAGCCTTATTTATCAAAATGTGTTGTGGATCAGATTTAGCTCATGGGGTATAGTTGGCCAGCCCCTGTTACAGATGATGAAGTTGCTATGATTTCAAGAGATGCTGAACATCACCTAATGCTTAATTTAGAGTAGTCATTCTCTCTATTTAAAGTACTATTTGTGCATATTTAATTGGATATCTTGGACAATTCTTAAGGCAGTTCACATGATAAATAAAACTTCAAATTTCTAGTAATCTTTATCATAAGTTGATCATTTATCAACAGATATTTATTAGGTTCCAATTTTGCAGCAAGCATAGTCTGTCTCCAGGCATATAGGAACAAACGAGATAGAGTTCATGACGTTAAGGATAATTAGAGTTTATTGGAATAGTGACTTGACTGGGGAACAGGAAAGATGACATTCTGGGTGAGTTCTGTTGGGAAACATGGAAATTTTCTGGAAACTTTCTCCCTGGGACTCAGGAAAGAAAATATATTGAGCAACATAGAGAATTGAAGGAGGTGAGTCTGAGTGAGGAGCATTTCTGTTTGCACTTCCCTCATTGACGCTTGTGAGGTGTAACTGTGGGACCAGCCCCTAAGCAACAGGAAAGGACCATTCATGCCACCTGCTCCTTTGCGGGTGCAGCATAGAGGAGAGAGGAGCTCTTTCCAGCCACAAACTTCTTTTACCTTTTCTATGCTTGTTTTATTCTCACAGACATTTCTATTATGATAGAATGGGGAGAAATATCCTAAAATATGATTAAAATAAGGGTTTTTTCTTGGGATATGATGGCCAAATATTCTTTTTTAAAGCCATGATAATGGTTTCTGGTCATGGTCTGGAAGCAAAGAATAAACTAGTTAAAATGCTTGATAGATCCTGTGATATCAGTACAAGCGCTTAGCAAAAGAGCTGAGGGCTATAAGTGCCCCATAAAGCATTCCATAGTAAAAGGGATGATGGTTACAGTAAAATAAAATAGGATGGTAGCCAAAGTGAAGATTTACTGCGACTTCTCAAACAATATAATAGCAAAATGAGTGGGATGGATTTTTCTTCCTTCTCTATGATAGTTCAACAGCCCACAATTTTTCCTTCTGTTATTTTCAAAAGTAAATCTTTCCCAGTTCTTACATGTGCCACTTGCTCATTGCAACTGTGCGGCGTCATAGTTTGAGATAATCAAGGACCCTGAAGGCAAATACTTTTCAAAGTTTTTAGACCAAGCATGAGAACATAATCCTTGTGAATGTCATTTATGCTACATTTCTATCATGGTATCAATTATTTATGTACAGCCTCCGATCTTGATGCATTTTGCTATGAAGGAAGAGTTGCACAGTGGATGTGCATAGAGGATGAGGGAAGGCATATATGAGAAGGTGGAAATAGAATGATTGCATGTGGATAAAAAAGAAGGGGAAATACTTTTTAAAGTACAATGAAAGCTTAGACTTTCTCAACTCAGTAGGTACTTTTTATACTGTAATTTTTACAATGAGATCGAAACAGCTTACTAAACACGTCGAGGAATAAACCTTCCTTTCTAGTTGGTTTACTCTCTGACAACTTGAGATGTTGTCTGGGTGATCTAATTTGATTCTTAACATGGAATAAGATAAAAATCTGATTATGTTATTTGTTTAATAAAATATCAGGTTAGTTAGTTGATCGTTACTTATCGTTTTGCTTTTCAGTTTCTTTAAATGATTGTTTAAACGTGTGATGAGGTTTTCAATCTGCTCCATTGTGTAGCAGCTCCACAGCCCTCTTTTAAGTACTTGCATGAGTAAATGTGATTATGCATTTATATATCGGTATACTTATATATTTATAAATTTGTTATACTCATATATGTATATTACATATATGTCTTTCTCCTACTATGTTTAAAGTAACATGCATTGATATGTTAATTAATATTAAGGTTTTATAAATATTGCCTGGAACATAGTAGGAATTTAATAATTTAGTTATTAAAGCAACAAATCAAAAGAGATGAACATTTAAGCTCTGATTTAGCATAAATGCAAGTAGCATTTTTGGAGTAGATCACTGTCCTTGTCTTTTCATTATCGTTCCTGAGGAGAGGCTATATTTCATGTTAGCAATAATTCAACCAAAGAATTTTTCATGAGGCTTGAACATTGGAAATTTATCTGTGTTAAATGTTATGAAGTCTCAATTTAAATGAGTTCTGAATGTGTAAGTGTTAGCCTTCAGCATTTTTGTAACCTTGTTTGATGACCTCACGTATATTTTAAGTTAAAATTTGCTGATTCTTTTTGTTGATATTAAATGACATCCTCTGGCAGTAAAAGTATATATAGGTGATTTTAACACGGTTTGAAGATATGTGTATACATTTTTTTCTCTGATAAGCAAGATTTAAAGAAACACCAAGATCTTTATCATATACCTATTTTTAAATGTGGTTTTTGAAGCATTTTCACTTTTTTTGTACTTTAATGCTTTTAATATATTCTAGATTTAATCACCAGAAATACATAAGGAGAGGAGTAATAGGCAAAATATCCAAATCCCTAGTTAGTTTCCATTATGTAAATATTTTTGAACACCTATTTTCTTTGAAATATTTTGCATGACATTTTATTGAGCACCTAGCAGACTAAGATGCTATTTGTTCCCTGTAGAAGATACGCAGCAAATGAATAAATAGTGATATTATAGGGGAAAAGATGAATACTCTAGGAGAGGAACAATTTAGTGCTATGGAAATTCACAAGATTAAGTAATTACAGTTTTATGAGATGGGGGATGAGTCAACAGAGTTTTATAAAAAAGTAAAGCATTTGAGAATGACCTTGAAAATGAGGAGGACTTCTAAAACAACAAATAGGCAGAGACTTCAGGGAAGAGAATAGCATGGCAAAGGAAGAGACAGAAAAGCATGTGTTCAGGAATGTGTGTAACATGTAATCTACTGGTGATATCAAAGAGAGAGCAGAGGAAGTTTAGGCTTAAGATGTAGGCAGCGGACAGTGTGAATAGACCTTGATCTATGAGTCTGTTCTTAATTCATTGTCAATTAAAAGCAAGATGTTAGGTGTTTTAGTAGTGGATTGGCATAATCAGAGCGGTGGCTTTGCAAGAGTGTTTTGCCTTGTGTGTCTGGGATATATTGAGGGCATCTTAAGGTGCTGATGGAAACCTCATCTTCACAGAGGGTATTGAGGAATTCAGCTGTCTTCAAGATTGGTAGCATTTAACTTTGTGAATTTACCATTGCCTGATGTCTGGACCTTTGCCTTGTAATCATAGGAAAAGAGATGTTTCAGTGTATCAGAGTTGGTCTGTTAAATATGCAAATGAGAAAATGTCACTCTCCATCAATGGACATGTATTGCTCTTAGGGGGAAAAGAAAGCAAGATCTGTGACATGGCTGATAAGGCCCTGAACAAAATCTTTCATATGGCTGATAAGGTCTTAAATATTTATGCTTCCATTGATTTTTAGACCTTCATCTCAGAGTATATAGTTAATTTCAGTCTCTGCTATAGTCCCATCAGACTGCATTTCTCAAATGTGTCAGGGGACCCTCCTTGGAACCATTTTTTCTCCCGAATCCATTTCCTTTGGTGAGTTTCCACTCTTCTGAAACCTCAGCTCCATAATGACTTTGTCAATCATGACTTCTCTCCACTTTAAGTGTACTGTTTTCCTATTAAGAGTTCTCTTAGGGATGCTTGGGTGGCTCAGTTGGTTAAGCATCTGGTTCTAGGTTTTGGCTCAGCTCATGATCATCTCACGGTTTTGTAGGTTTGAGCCCTGCATTGGGCTCTGCTCTGGCAGCTTGAAGCCTGTTCAGGATTACCTCTCTCTCCCTCTCTCTCTGCCCCCTCCCCTGGTCACGCTGTCTCTGTGTCTCTCAAAATAAATAAATAAACTTAAAAAAAAAAAGAATTATTATAGGTTATTGTGCTTCCCATTGGTGATGTTCATTCCAGTAACAATTTAACATTTGTCTGTTTTTTTAATTAACATTTCCCTTTCAGTAAACTATGTATTCCACTGGGCATTTTCAGCCACCATTATGCATGGAAGAGTCTTCAACAAATATTTTATGAATAAATGAATTTTTAAAAAGACTGAATTTTCTGTTTATTCTAGACAAAATAAAATACAGAGAGAGAAATATACCTTAAAAAGTAATCAAGCCAACTGACCATTTATATTGAACTGACTGGGCATTCTCTGGTCTACTAAAGCTGCATGAGAAGGATGTATAGCATCCAGTTGTGTGAACATACTACAATTTGTTTCTTAATAATATTCCTTACAAAACATTGGATTGTTTCTCATTTTTGTATTATAAATAATGTCGTCTTATTACTCTTGGACTTGTCTTTAGGTACATATTTTTATAATAACCTGCATCCAGCAAACTTACTAAAGACATATATTTAATATTATTTAGTAGTTTATTACTTTTATGTATACAATCATATTTTCCATAAATAATGAAAGTTTTATCCCTATTGGAAATTTTATTATCTGTTTATGTTAATCCTTTATGTTCTTCTTCTTCTTCAATATTATCTATTCTTGGTCTTTTGCATTTCCATATAAGTTTTAGAAACATTTTGTCAATTTCCACAAAATTACAGCTGAGTTTTTCATTATAATAGCATAGAATCTATAGAGAGGATATGGACTTGGTAGTCACATGGAACATCAAGTAAATACACATTAGGTAAATAAAAGATCACTTGAAAAATAAATCTGTAATATAACATACTTAGAGTTACAAAAACACATTGCAGTCATTAAAAGGAACAAAATCTCATGAAAATAAATACAGAAAAATAATTGAGGGTTAAAATACAGTTTATTAGAAAAAAAGTAATGGAAGCCTGGAAAATAAAGACTACAACTATAGAACAAGAAGTCACAGAGACAATCATTATACAAGAAAAGATAAGATAAGACACATTACACAACATAATAAAGTCCATCTGTGAAAAACCCACAACTAACATCATCCTTAATGGTGAAAAACTGAGAACTTTTCCATTAACGTCAGGAGCAAGACAATGATGTCCACTCTTATCACTTTTATTTAATACAGTATTGGAAGTCCTGGCCACAGCAATCGGACAACAAAAAGAAATAAAAGTCATCCAAATTGGTGAAGGAGAAGAAAACTTTCATTATGTGCAGATGACATGATACTATATATAGAAAACCTGAAAGAGTCCATTAAAAAACTGCTAGAACTGATAAATAAATTTAGTAAAGTTGTAGGATACAAAATCAATGTACAGAAATCTGTTTTATTTCCATACAGCAATAATGAAGCAACAGAAAGAGATATTAAGAAAACAATCCCATTTATACTTGTTCCCAAAATAATAAGATACCTAGGAATAAACCTAGCCTAGGAATAATTTCATCTATAGGTGAAAGACCTGTAGTCTGATAACTATAAAAGAAACTGATGAAAGAAATTCAGGACAACACAAAGAAATGGAAATAATTCCATGCTCCTGGATAGGAAGAACAAATATTGCTGAAATGTCTATATACCCAAAGCAATCGACACATGTATTGCAATTCCTATCAAAATAACACCAGCAATCTTCACAGAGCTAGAACAAACAATCCTAAAATTTGTATGGAACCAGAAAAGACCCCAAAGAGCCAAAGCAATCTTGAAAAAGAGAAGCGAAGCTGGAGGCATCACAATTCCGGACTTCAAGTTATATTCAAAGCTGTGGTAATCAAAATAGTATGTTACTGGCACAAAGACAGACATATAGATCAATTGAACAGAATAGAAAACCCAGAAATAAATACACAATTATATGGTCAATTAATCTTCGACAAAGCAGGAAAAAAATATCCAATGGGAAAAAAGGTAGCCTCTTCAGCAAATGGTGCTGGGAAAACTGGAGAGCAACGTGTAAAAGAATGAAACTGGACACTTTCTTACACTCTACTCAAAAGTAAACAAAATGGATTAAAGACCAAAATTTGAAGCCTGAAACCACAAAAATCCTACAGAACACAGGTGGTAACTACTTTGGCATTAACTATAGCAACTTTTTTCTAGATATGTCTCCTGAGGCAAGGGAAACAGAAACAAAAATAAACTATTGGGACTACATTTAAAAAAAACAAACAAAAAAAAAAAAACAAAGGAAAACAAAGCCAACAACAACAACAAAAACCTTCTGCATAGCAAAAGAATAAAACTAATAGGCAACATACAGAATGGGAGAAGATATCTGCAAATGACATATCAGATAAAGGGTTAGTATCCAAAATACATAAAGAACTTTATAAAACTCAACACCCAAAAAATAAATAATCTAATTAAAGTGGGCAGAAAAGATGAAAAGGTATTTCTCTAAAAAAGACTTAAGGATGGCAAACAGACACATGAAAAGGTGCTCAATATCACTCATCATCAGAGGAAATGCAAATCAAAACTACAATGAGCTGTCAGCTCCCACCTATCACAATGGCTAAAATCAACAACACAAGAAACAACAGGTGTTGGCAAGGATGTGGAGAGAAAGGAATACTCGTGCACTGTTGGTGGGAATGCAAACTGGTGCAGCCACTGTGGAAAACAGTATGGGGGATTCTCAAAACGTTAAAAATAGAACTACTTTATGATGCAGCAATTGCACTACTAGGTATTTACCCAAAGGATACAAAAACACTAATTCAAAGAGATACATGCATCCCTGTGTTTATATCAGCATGATTTATAATAGCCAGGGTATGGGAGCAGCCATCAATTGATGAATAATTGATTGTCCATCAATTGATGAATAGATCAAGAAGAGGCGGTGTGTGTGTGTGTGTGTGTGTGTGTGTACACACGTACACATGATGGAATATTATTCAGTCATAAAAAATGCAATCTTACCATTTTCAATGACATGGATGGAGCAAGAGAATATAATGCAAATCTCTGTCTTACAGACAGAGAAAGACAGAGTCAGACAGAGAAAGACAAATACCATATGATTTCACTCATATGTAGAATTTAAGAAACAAAACAAATAAGCAAAGGGAAAAAAATGAGATTGAGAGAGAGAGAGAGACAAAGAAGCAGATTATTAATTATAGAGAACAGACAGTTACCAGAGGGGAGGAGTGTGGGGGATGGGTTAAATAGGTGATGGGGAGTAAGGAGTACAACTGTTGTGACGAGCACAGGTGGATGTATGGAACTGTTAAATTACTATATTGTACACCTGAAATTAATATAACATTGTATGTTAATCAACCAGAATTAAAAACTTAAACAAGAGAAAATATAAGACCTATAGAAAATCAGTTCAGGAAGTTCAACACATCATTTCTAGGAACTTTGCAAAGAGAACCAAGAGAAGGAAAGAAAAGAGATTATGTGTATTTTAAAAAATGGAATTGATTTCCCTTAGTTGAATACCAAAAGACAATGTGTATTTTATTCTTATTCTTGTTTTGCTTGTTTAAGTAAACTGGTTTGTTACAAATTAATGACATTAAATGGTCAATGAACATCTCATGAGTAACATTGGGTGTTAGAAGTCAGAGGAAATATGCCTTGAATAATCTGTGTGAAACAAATTTCAATGCCTAATTCTATTCACTGTCAACTTAATTATAATATGTAAGAACATATTATATGAGGATCTACTACATGTTTTGAACCATACTGCAGCTCAGAAAAATTACTTTATACATTGATTTTATAAGGAAGTTACCTGAGATACTTTTCCAAAATTATATTAAAAAAATCAAGAAAGAAGAAATACAGATCTTGTGAAACAAAGGATTCAGTTCATGAGACAAAAGATCAAAAGTCTTAAGATGAAATCATTATTATAAACTGAGATAACAAGTCCAGATAGTAGGAAGAATTAGACTCCTAGTAAACATAAAAATGATTTTTAAAAAGGGCATAAGTAAATCAGAAATCAAACACAGTCATCAATGGACATAATTGAAATGTGGAATTAAATTATCAGAGGACATGTAGAGGCACACAAATGTGAAACAAAAGGACATAATTTAAAATTCCAGAAAATGCAGAATTCTTACAAGAAAATCATATGAAGCAAGCTAAGATACTATATAATTTTAGACAATCATTTGGAAATAAGAAAGAAGAATCTATTCACAGACTAGAGTCATGGCATTGAATTCAGAGAGAGGAAAATGCATTTCTAGGAAACTAACTTGCCATTGGACAATGTTCCTCCAACTTCAAAATAAAAATGTTGTTTACTAATTTCCAGTTTAAAACTTAGCCCGGAAACCAAGTGCTAAAGATGATTGTTGGATCAAGGAATGATATTTGTCTCACAACTTTATTATCTTCTGTTGTTTACTAATTAGTTACTAAAATATCCTATTTTGCTAGACAAATACACCGCCCACCACAGACTGCAATTTTCTGAGTGTGGCCACACGACTAAGAGATAAGATGAGAGTGGAAATGATGTGATGAATCTTCAGAAAGTCTCCTAAAAAAGAGGAGGCTCACATTCTTTCTCCTGATTTTTTTTGTTTGTTTCTGCCTGCTTTGCCTCCCTGATAGCTACAGCTCCATTAGCTGCCTTGGGCCATTTGTGACCTCGAAGCTATCGTCTCTGCCCAAGAATGGTAGAGTAGAATAGTAGAACAGATTAAGGAGATGTGGCATTGAACTCAGGACTATCTACCTCTAGACTTCTTTTATAAAGAAAAACAGATATAATTGTGTTTTCTTTAATCCAATCTAATGACTCTTCCTCCATTATATGTGCCTAAAACCAGTCTAATGATAGATTTGTGCTTAGATGGTGAGAATTATTCATTGATAATGATGACAGTGTTGGCCATAGTGAGATGGGAGGACAAGAAAATGGAAGGATTTAGAAAAATTAAAATAGGAGTAATAATTGCCTTTCCTTATAAAGCAGAGAGTAAAGACTATAAAGATAATAAACGGAGAAATGAAGATTTAGCAATATTATTTAAAGTTATAAATGTTGGAGAGCATTTGACAAAAAATAATAAAAATGTAATACATTGGAAGAAAGAAAGGAAAAGGGTATAGTGTAAATGAGCTAACGTTTTTGGCTTTTATTTAGGGAGTAAATGATGTATTTAAAGATATGTGATTGAGATTTTTATGCTTCATCTATCCAAAGAAACCAAAACCCCAGGCATAAATAACTAGGAGAATATTGAAATATATATGTTGAATAAACAGTTAATACATGGACTAATTACTGCACAAAGGGAAGGAGTTAGAAATATTTAAATAAGAATAATAACCCCATAAACATTTCTTGAGTCTTCAGATTTCATAATCATCAAACGGTAGACATGCCTTCTTCCATTTCATATGTTGGCAGGTAATTACATGAACAGTATGGTTCTGAGAAATTTTTAACCTTAATCAGGCATATTTGAGCATTATAGTCTCTCTCCATGACAATACTATTTGATGACATATAAATTGTTTGATCATTCACCTACCCACAGAGTATTTTATTTCTCCAATTTTTTTTTCTGTTCCTATACGCACATACAACAGGACATAATTGAAGAATTCACTAAAACTCCCATTGAGCTAGAGACATTGCTCAATTTACCTGTGTTGAAATCTTATTCTAGGTTCTATTTCACACAAACTTTTAAACCTGATTGTAGCCTTTAAATATTTATTATTTAATATAAATATTTAAGCATTTAATATAGGTAGCTGACCCCTGAAAAACTGCCCATGCAGAAGCAATCACTGGTTATTTTTCCGTTTTTTTTTCCTTTGTAGTTTGTAGAAAGCTTTCCAGAATATAAACTATTTCCATGGCAAAGACTCTTATGCAATGTATGAGATACATGTAAAAATATATCAAATGTGAGCTGAAGAGGTAGGTAGAATACTAGACCTGAAAAGGTACAATGAATTGATGTTCACATTTTTCCAATAGTAAATAAAATTCTTTGAGTGAGCAATAATGTATGTTCTTCTCTTAGATATAAAATCCTTGAAAGTATGCTCTGAGTTGTCATTATATCACTTAATCTTTGTATAGTGTTTGAACACACACCATCATGAGTGCAGTAAATACTTAATGAATACTGAATATGTGGTAAATATGAATCTTGAGCCACCAACTCAAGTATGCTAGCAATATAAAGCTCATTCCCTGAGAATGATAATCAAACCTAATAATCCCTTCAGTCTTTCATTCTGCCTGGAAACAAGGAAATATCCATCAACTTAAGGTCATTTCTACTCTTTCCTCAAAAAGAATTAATATTGAAATTGCAAAGCACCAAGTCATTTGGTGGAAATGAGATCAATCTGGTACTCTCTGTCATCATATGTTTGTTCTCGAATCCATATTGATATTGGCAATCCAGTCTTGTCTTCATTTATGCACTTTTGCCCCCATTTAAAGCCTTCGTTGCCATTACAAATTTTTCTTGTGTCCCATAGTAGTGTAATAGAGTCCAGTCATCTACCCATTGCACATTACTGGATCAAGAAGGAGATGCTTTGAGACTGCCTCAGTCTCTCTCTGTCTATACAGTACTACTCCTGTCATCTCCATCCCCCTCTCTCTGCTCTCTGCTAGGAACAGTGGGTTCTAGGTTCTTAGCACTTTTTCTCAGAATTAATCAGAATGGCTAAGATTAAACACATGTTCTTTCATGTCTTCTGTCACATGCCCACGACCTAAATTTGATTTTTTCCTCCATTATCTGGTTGTCTTGTCCCTTTCCTAGGACAAGAGCAGTAGAATATTGTTCTGCCCAAATTGGGAGGTAATGGGAATCTTATAGGTAGCAGGTGATAGCCTAGATATATAATAGCAAACAATTGAATTCAAACAGTGTTTTATTTATTCTGTAATACTGTCATATTAGATTCACACAATAGCCTGTAAGATACCATTATAAGTATCTTTTTAAATTTAAATGTTTATTTATTTTTGAGAGAGAAAGAGAGACGGGGGGGGGGGGGAGGAGCAGAAAAAGAGAGACACAGAATCCGAAGCAGACTACAGGCTCCAAGCTGTCAGCATAGAGTCTGATGGGGGCCTTGAACTCACTAGCCCTGAGATCATGACCTGAGCCAGAGTCAGATGCTTAACTGACTGAGCCACCCAGGCGCCCCTCATTATAAGTATTTTAACTGCATAAATTAAGAAATTGGATCAAACAAGTTAATTGACTTTCTTAGAGTAATCTTTTATTGATCCATTTATTGACTTCTCAGTCATTTTGTTTCTACATATATTACTCTATTTGGTTTTATATTAATAATGCTCCTTTTTTTTAATTCCTGCATTGAATAAATATGCTCATTTCATACTCTGTGCCTAAGGGATTAATTTTTGTTAATTTGTTTTTCCTGCCTGGTCTCATTTGTGCTTTGTGTCTTCACTCTTTTTTTTTTTTTTCAGTTGCTAAACTCATATCATTTCCAGTTTTAAATGAGGCAGTACTTTGAGACTTCAGTTGAAGGTGGGCTATTCCATGAAGATTTGCATTAGTTTTCTACCAAGTACTCAAGAACACAAGAAATTGGGCTCCTCGAAACCAAATTCTTGGCTTGATCTTTTTCTGCCACCTAGGTTGGGTGAATTTGGGGGGGGTAGCTGCATGGGAAAGATGTATTTTTGCTTCTATCCAGGAACAGACTCAAGGTTTTTCTTGAGCTTGGTCTTGTATTCCTTTTTCCTCTTCTAAGGATATATTATATGTGGGTGTGGAGGTTGATGAGATTTTTGCTTCACCTATAAACCGAGAGATAAGCCTTTGTGATCCCACGTCTGTGAAGATCATTTTCTATTAGACACCTCTATAGCTTATGTCCCATGGTTTGCAAAGCCATGAAAATCAAAGTTAAAGTTGCTTAGAATTGAAAAATGCCCCCAGGGCAAACACAGCTTCACTGTTCTACTTATATGTCTGGATTCCAACTTTCACTTTATATTTGGCCTCTAAGGATTGCTAACTTTCTTGCTAGTTTAACGATGTATTTAAAAATAGTTAAAGTACTTCCCACATTTTTAATGGTTTTAATCAAGAGAGACATTCAGTATAATCCAGTCTTCTTTTTTTTTTCAACGTTTTTTTTATTTATTTTTGGGACAGAGAGAGACAGAGCATGAACGGGGGAGGGTCAGAGAGAGAGGGAGACACAGAATCGGAAACAGGCTCCAGGCTCCGAGCCATCAGCCCAGAGCCTGACGCGGGGCTCGAACTCACAGACCGCGAGATCGTGACCTGGCTGAAGTCGGACGCTTAACCGACTGCGCCACCCAGGCGCCCCACAGTATAATCCAGTCTTCTAAACTACCAGAGACAAAAGTCTAATTCTCTATTGTTGGAATGTTCATTTATTTTCTACTGAAAATACTACTAAATCTTTGTGCACAATCTTAGATTTATAAGGATAATTCAGTGAGTGATATTGATCAGTAAAATAGCATGCATGTAGTTAAGACTCTTGATTCTGTACTGACATATTGGCCATCAATAAGTTTTACTACTATACAGAACCAGCAAAACAGGATAGAAGACTAGATATAACTATTATTCCACCATTTTACTTTTGAAACATGGAAAACTAATATATTAGTGGCAGAAATCTAAATTTAGCTAATTTAAGTCTTTTTTAATGTTTATTTATTTCTGAGACAGGAGAGAGAGCATGAGTGGGGGAGGGGCAGAGAGAGAGGGAGACAGAATCTGAAGCAGACTCCAGGCTCTGAGCTGTCAGCACAGAGTCCAACGTGGGGCCCGAACTCACAGACCGCAAGATCATGACCTGAGCCAAAGTCGGATGCTCAACCGACTGAGCCACCCAGGCGCCCCGTAAATTTAGCTAATTTAATAAGTTTAAAAAAAAATTAAAGCAGCAAGAAAGAATTCTGGCTTACATAACCACGCTATGTAAAGATTGTGTACTGGGTTGGATGATGGTCCCTAAAGAGATATGTCCACATTTTGATTGTCAGAATCTCTGGATGTGACTTTATTTGGAAAAGGGGATACTCTGAGTTGTAAGTAAGTTAAGGGTCTTGAGAGGAGGACTTTATCCTTGTTTATCTAGGTGAGCCCTAAGTGCAATCACATGTAATCTTTTAAAAGATAGAGTGATTAGACCAAGAAACACAGAGGAGAGAGACATACATAAGGGGAGGAGACAATGTGATCATGGAGGCAGAGACTGATGATGTGGCTCTTGGATCAAGAAAGTATGGGGTGTCTGGATGGCTCAGTCTCTTGATTTTGACTGAAGTAATGATCTCATGGTCGTGGGATCAAGCTCCATGTTAGGCTGTGTGCCGGATGTGGAGCCTGCTTAAGATTCTCTCTCTCCCTCTCACTCTGCCCCTAAAAAAAAGCTAACAGAAGAGACAATGGATGGATTTCCCTCTAGAGGCTTCAGAGAGAGTGTGGCCCTGATGACACCTTGCTTTTGGACTTACTGGTTCTAGACTATGAGACCAGTCTAGCTCTTATTTTGAACCACCCAGTTTGTGGCAGCTCCAGAAAACTAATACTGGTAGGTTTTAGGAAAAATTTATCTTTCCCTCTATTTTTCTCTTTCTCTCTTATCCCTACTTACTTCTGTTAGCGCCATTCTACAGGTCAGTATATTTATACGCCATCTGAAAAGAGACCAGTAGGAAAGATAATCAGCCTGACTTTTTAAGGCTCAGAAAGAAACCCCTTTTTCACCAATTTTGGTTCCTAGTCCTTGAGCAAGTTACCATTACCAATGGGGTGAGACACCATGATGGGGCTCAAAGTGACTCACATAAGTTTTCTTTTGAATAAGAAAGAAGTATTTGTGACTGTAAGACACTAATCTTACTGCCTGAATAGTTCACATAAGGGAGAAGTTTTCTGGACAGGAAAAAATAAATAAATGTTTACTGAAGCCCACCCCTTTATTCTGCGTGTGTATGCACATGCACGCACACATGCATGCACACGCGTACACCTTCGATACCTGAAAGATGGTGGACTTTCTTTTCATGAATACTCTTATCATGTCACTTGTATCTCTTTCAACCAGAAAGCAGCAAAAAGTCCTAGAGCCAGTGGATCGGTCTGGCTCAATGTCTGGCCTCTGTTGTAGACAATGAGGACGACAAATATGGTTCGTTTTAAAAGTTTTCATGGTTTTACCTCTTTAAGGTCAATGACAAATCTACTGTGCCAGACTCTCAAAGTGTTTCAATGTGCCCACAGAACTCTCCTAGGTGAATATGCAAATTTGGATTATTTTCTGTAGTTATCTTCTGTGTCATGTTAAATTTTAGTCTTAGTGACAAGAGTAAGGCCAAATTTTGGCCATCTGATTGTTTCAAGATTTCTCTCTGTGATTGATCAACTGACATTATCTACATAGTTTATTTTCCTCAGAGGGTATTACACGATGTAGCTCCCCCAGGCTCTAACAAACATACATGGAGTGGTTTCACATTGTTGAATATGGAAAAAAAAATCTGTGAAGTACTACAAGAAAGATAGACTACATTTCTGGAATTTCAATTAAATAAAATTCTCAGAGATCTAGGCGAAATACACAAGGACATCATTTAAGATGAGACTTTGATCAATCATCACTATTAATTATGTTAAGTGTCATTCCTGGTATTCCCTAATCATAGTGTGAAGAGGTGCAACATTCGACAGGTAATAATGATTTCTATGTAAATAACCTATTATACCTAAAAGCAGAAACAAAGAAAAATATGCAAGGCATAAGGATAGAAGGGATTGTATTATTAACTGTCAGAGAAAATTTTGTCTCAGACTTTGCTGTCTAGCAGCAAATTTTACATTCCAGAGGTGAACTCGTCAAAAATGGATAAATTTCATGCTTCACATAAACTACAGTGACGATTTTAGAGATCTAGAGAAAAGTCATATAACATTCTGAGATACACTTAGCAGATGAGAGAAATGATATACTAAAGACATCAATTGAGCTGCAAGTTGTGTGTGAAGCAGCATAAAACATTAGCTTGGAATTTGATGTGCCAAAAATATGAAATTAAATATAATAATGAATGAATCTGAGAACCACTCCATCTCAAAAGCAATCCCCCCATTTTTCAAGAGGGTGACTTCTTTAGGAAGATGGAATAAAATTCTTGAATTCTCAGATTTGATAGATCAGCCAATCATGTAGAGGAAAAATAAAAATCCATGCAAAGCTGGTAGGCTTTTAAGAGAAATGATTTTTCACGGTAAATAAAATAACTCCTAGATATTTAGCAAATGTATATTTCCAGAAAAATGACCAGAAAAGAAAAACAAATAAACTAATTTCTCTCCTTCTCTGGGGGAGAGGCCAGAATGATGAAAATGGAGTCCTTATCAAGTTGACTTTATTTTTTTTTTTTTTTCAACGTTTTTTATTTATTTTTGGGACAGAGCGAGACAGAGCATGAACGGGGGAGGGGCAGAGAGAGAGGGAGACACAGAATCGGAAACAGGCTCCAGGCTCCGAGCCATCAGCCCAGAGCCCGACGCGGGGCTCGAACTCACGGACCGCGAGATCGTGACCTGGCTGAAGTCGGATGCTTAACCGACTGCGCCACCCAGGCGCCCCCAAGTTGACTTTAGATGTGCTCAAATATAATTACATAATGTATATAATGTACAGGTAGAATACTGCACAAAGGAAATACCTATATTTTTATAAAAGTTTTATATTTGTAGGCTCCTATGTCTAGATCGGTGTCTAGAACTCAGACATTTGTTCAGTGGAATTTACTGCTAGATTCCATAGAGACATAGAAGTTGAAAAAATTAGATTTGCCTTCATCTTTCACCCACAGTCTGTGATGGATCTGGTGGCACTAGTTACATAATCTCAGTCAGATTTAAGATAAGGGTATTCACTCCTTCTGTTCAGTATTTTCAGTCATCAAAATGGCAGGGTTTCAGTAAACCAAACATTCGTTTAACGGGTTGACTCACTTTTCACCTGGCTCTGTTCTTTGCCATTACATAAGTCAGACCTTGGTAAAACAAACTATGGTCTGTGGGTATACTATATTCCACGGGTCAGTTTGGCCTGCCTCTTATTTTAATAAATAAAGTTTTATTGGACACAGCTATACCCATGTGGGCATTTGCTGTGGCTGCTTTCTTGCTACTACAGCAGAATTAGGTCCTTGCACTAGAAATCATTTGGCCCACAAAGCTGAAAATATTTACTGTTTGGTTGTTTACAGAAATAGTTTATAATCCCACGTCCTATGTCTAGTAAAGTGCAAATGTTTTATTGAAATATCATAAGAAATAAAGTAATAACAGAAGTTAGGTTCTATGTTAAAATTTGAAATTCCTCTGGCCACTGGCAGACAGGTAAGTAATAACATTCAAAACAGTCATAAAAGACAATTCAGGGATTAGTGGGTTGGTAACGAGGAAACATAAACTTTTACTTAGGAAAACACTTCAAATCAGTTTCTGTTGAAAATTCAGGGGAACAGAAGTGGCTCAGACCAGGTGTAGTCTCCTCTGACCTCCTTAGTTAAGAGATAAAAAGAGACAAACCATAGATTTTTCCACTCATTCTTCGGCCTGATCCTGATTAAGCAGTGGTTGTGAATGCTTCCTTGTCTTGAGTCAGAAGGAGCCTTTTGGTCCTACTCTTTCAGGTAGAACACTACCTCACTCTCTGCATGCCTCAGAAAAAAAAATGATCAGTATCGAGTAATAAAGATTCTGGGTGACTCATGTTATTTTAGTCAATTCAATGACCAAAGTGATCATGTAGCAATCTAATAAATTGTTCATTGATCTGCAATTATAATTTAAAAAAGGAAAGAAACAGATTGACTGGAAAATGATTGATTTGTTTTGATGATGCCCACCAAGGAGCTATAATCTCTTTAGCAGTTATTTAAATATAATTCACAGAATTACCTGCCTGCAGTCATAATTGCAAAGAGGAAAACAAAGGCAATTGTTTTTGCCACAGGATATATTGAAAAATATCATTTTAAGTGAAAATAGTGGAATAAAAATTATATTTAAATAATGATTATAGCTATATGTAATATAGCTGCCTTTGGAAAACACTTTGACAATTTAATACTATATACAGAATGACAAATAAAATTTTGTTGTGGTAGAAAGCAAAGGTTTTAGAGTTAAGACAAAATAAAAACACAAACTTTGCTTAAAATTTCTGTCCTATCCTGGTGAAGTAATGTTTGAAAGTGTAAGTGATGGGGTACTGGCTCAGATCCTTCTTCAAGATTAAAAGACTCATCCTTCCTTTCAGCTCCCATGGAAGGAAGGTTGACAGGGGTCAGCTGTCAGACATCTCGAGAAATTGCCTTTAACTGAAGAGAGCCACCTCTCCCAAAGCCATGCCTTCTTCCCAGGGCAGTCCCCACTTATGATTGACCAGTAAGTTGTATAAAAGACTGGACCCTTTGTCCCAACTTGAGACAACCCTGAAGGGCTATTTAGACTTCAGAGTTTCATGTAAGGTTGGCTGAAGCCTTCTTGTGACAAGTCCACAACCAAATTATCCCTGTGTCTAATCCTTTCTTCCTTTTCCAAAGTATTGATTCCAAGAACACCCTTGAATTACCATCCAGCATGTTAATCTCCACCTCAGCCCTGCTTCTGATGAGTCACTAATTGGAGTAGTCTAAGAAAGAACATGTTTAGATGAGATTTTGGAGATGGAATACTCCAATCCTGCTATAAATTAAAAAAAAATCATCAGAGTGGCAGACGGACAACAGATAGCCCCTAGCTGAAATTATCAGGCTAACGTGCCTTGGTAGAGACAGAAGGATTGAATCCAGGTCAGCATATGACCACGTGTGCTTGGTTTGGTTGAACCCACCAAGTCATGAAATCAAAGAGGATCAGTGGAAATTCATTGTAAAATGGAAGTTGTACATTTGGGATTGAGCATAAGCAGAACCAGAAGCCATAAGTATATCACATAAACAAGTTGCCCAGACTCCATGTAATACATACTATTGAACTCATTTCTACATGAACATGGTCATTTCCTTACAACCAAATGATGAAGGCAAAAAAAAAAAAAAAAAAAAAAAAAAAGCCATGCTGTGTCTCTGATAAAAATGCTTAGTGCAAGGGACTGCAAGCTGAAAATGTATTCCATTTTGGGTTAAATAGAAATGAACTGAGTCAGTATATAGACTCATGGACATTAGCAAATGGCTTGGAGAGTCATCAGAGGCTAAAGAGAGAAAAATAAATGTGTTGGCAAGTTTTTCAGAAACTGAAAAGAGACAAATTGGAAAATTGGTGAGGATTTCTGTATAGCAGCATGGGATGTGTTAGATGTGGGCACAAAGTGTAAAAATCTTTGTATCTCATGATAATGCCCACTGGTGAATATCTGCCATGGAAGAGGCACTAAATAGCCGAGTATGCCGTGGGTGGTTGACATTAGCCAGCCTCTATTCCCTGTTCTCCATTTCTGGCACAGTGAATAAATGAACAGAAGAGTCATGGTGGCAGGAATGGGCCCAACAGCATGAACTCCCACTACCAATCTGATACAGATACTGCAGATGATTGATTTCACTCTGTCAACAACAGTCTAAACATAAACCCTGGATACAGTCTCATCCCTCAAGGAAAACAATCATTCCCTTAGTAGCAAGATTACTACATTAGACTCCTTTCACTTGGAAGGGATAGTGATTTGTTTGGTGGGAATTGATATATATTTTAGGTGTGAGGGTTTTGTTTTGTTTTGTTTTGTTTTGTTTTCTGCTGGAAAAGCCTCACCCACGGCCACACTCCGAGGATTAATAGGTATCTGGTATCCTTACATAGCATTCCAAGAATTTTCATGTTCAAGGGACTCACTCTATAGCAAAGGATGTGCAACAATGTGCACATCATCATGGAATCCTGTGATCCTATCACGTATTATAAAACCCAGGACTGCCCAATCTATAACAGCAATGGCATGACCTATTGATGGTACAGCTGAAACCCCGATTCAGAGTCAATATCCTGGGATGTTGAAAAATACTCTTAGCTGTACATGCACATTAAATCATTGACCATTATATTTTTCTTAGCTGTACATGCACATTAAATCATGTGGACCTGAGATGTCATGTTAAGCAAGAGCTCATACCACTCAAGAGTGAGGATCTGCATGATCTCACTGGGGAACCTACCTAGCTAGCCAAGAGTGGATGGAATCTAAAGTGGGCATTTTGATTATATTATAATATTAAATATTAGTTTATATTTACATTAAATATATTTTATATATTAATTAATATACATTAATTACATTAAATATTAGTTTGTCCTCAAGACTAGTTTCTTTTTTTTTTTTAATGTTTATTTATTTTTGAGACAGAGACAGGAGTGTGAACAGGGGAGGGGCAGAGGGAGAAAGGGAGACAAAGAATCTGAAACAGGCTCCAGGCTCTGAGCTGTTAGCACAGAGCCCGATGTGGGGCTTATACTCACGAACCCTGAGATCATGACCTGAGCCGAAGTTGGACATTTAACCGACTGAGCCACCCAGGCGCCCCCTCAAGACTAGTTTCACTGGCAAGGCCTACAGCTCAATTCACTATCCCTCTTCTTATGGGAACTTTCCAAGGAAAAGAGATTCACAGGAGTTCTGAGATAGGAACTCCTGGGACATATATAAATCAGGTATATAAGAGAGCTCAATGAGTGAACTATCTCGGCGCTCAACTCCGCTTTCCAGATATCTTTTCCAGATAGTGCTGGGGAATTTTTCAGTTAAATCTCTCAGCTCCCAGCCCTTTCTAGTAATTTCACTTAGTTGAAGATAGACAACTTGGCTAAACACACCCTCATTTTATGTGGCAGGTTTCATCAAATGATTGCACAAAGCAGTAGCACAAAGTATCTGTCTCCATAAGCCCAAACTGGGTCCTGTCTCAAGGGTCATCCAGCTTGAATTCCTCATGGGTGCTGGATCCGTGTTGAGACTGAGTTGCACCCAGTTTCTTCCTTGGCCAATTCAGCTTTCTTACCTTCTCCCAAAGATGTTGATCCTGAGAGCACTACCTAAGAAATTCTGTATGTTAATCTCTGACTCAGATTGGGCTTCCAAGGGAATCCATTTTATAATAGAAAGTTACTTGACTTCTGTTATTCTCAATTTTCCTTTTCTACATGGTGGATAATGGACTCTACAAGATAGAGTTATCACGATAATTGAAGCAATGTATAACAAAGTGCCCAGCAAATTGCCTCGAGCATCTGAATATGTGATTAACTGCTGGTTCCCTTATTTCTTTTGCCTCTCAAAGTAGCAAAGTGATTATTGGTAGAATTGATTACTGATATAAATGCATCCCAGAATTTCTTCTAGTTTTCCAGTTTTGACAGTTTCCAAGTGTCTCCTTCCTGGTGATGTTATGTACCATAATTATTTAAAAATAAGCAAACAACTATTTTTCTTTGATCATTGGATCACATATTATCAGAGTACAGTTCAAGAGCCAACCTCTCTTCAGCCATTGCTTTAGTCTACTTAGAATCTAACTCATCCTTCAAGGTTGAAAAGTCAACATGGATCAGCAGAGTACATTTCTATCAACTTGTGCCTATGGATCGAAATGATAAAATCTGGGACAGAATGCAATTGAATTCAACAAGTTTTGCATCTATTATTACGTAATGCAAGTCTACCGAAAGCAAGGTATACTTGTGGCTTAAGGTATAAGTAGAATTTGATTAGATGGAAAAAGAAGGCATTTAGGTAAAAATGATGACACATATAAAACTTTAAGGGGCATGGAAGTGTGTGTGTAGGTGGCTCTGCATGAACTCAGGCAATGACATACAAGAGGACATATGTAATATATTAAATTTAAATTGAATAAAACATTGTTCAATGAGCAGAATATGCTTGCTTTGTTTCTGAAAAACTAGGTGAGTTTGCAGAGAATTTTAATTGGCCTGAACCTCATATGGTCAACAATGATCTTGACATGACTGCTAAAACAAACCTATTGTGCACATAGACACATAATACTTTCTTTTTATTTCCCATTGGGATTGTTATTATCAGATTATATTATCACATTGAGGGAAGGGTCTTTTAAAGCCAGGTAAAAGAAACCAGGATCCAAAACTATCCGGAAACAACTCCACTGAGGTAGCATATAGTTCCTGTGGCAAAGCCCCTAAAGAAAGCAATTCATTCCAATCAAGGAATTGTATTTTTTGATCTTTAGTATTATTTTCTGATCACTGCTGTATTAGTTTCTTTGATGCTATGTAATTTCATAGCCTGTCTGACCCAGTCTATCTTTCAAACATGAAAATTTGTAAGGAAAAATGAGGTCAGAACCACCAGCAAAACCACCCACAACTCCGTGGGCCTTCTTTTTAAGAATAGGAATCTGACTCTCTTTCTGATGCATCCACATGGTGTTAACGATTAGAGATTCTATTTTCCAGGCTCCCTTGCAATCACTTTTCAGCACATGAGCAGAAGTGATACATTCATTTTGAGACCACGTCTTTGAAGAGGAACCTGCTTCCCCTCTACTTCTTCTTTATCTTCTCTGATCTCCAGGAAATAAATCCAGAAAGAGAAGCTATGTGTCAGGGATGAGTGCCATTCCTCAAAGTGCCATCTTCCCCTCATAGTATTTTTGGAAATCTTTTTGTTATAGCAGCTTAGTTGAAACCATATAAATAAATGAGTTATATTAATCAATCAATAAATGAAGAGAACATAGGAAACACCATGACCAGTGTGGGTTGCTCCTATCAGCCCTAGGAATAAAGAGTAAATAAGAGTATCTTTCGGGGGGCACCTAGGTGGCTCAGCTGGTTGAGTGTCTGACTTCTGCTCAGTTTATGATCTCATGGTTTGTGAGTTCAAGCCCCACATTGGGCTCACTGATGTCAACCTGTCAGTGGAGAGCCCGCTTTGGATCCTCTGTCCCCCTCTCTCTGCCCCTCCCCCATTTGTGCTCTCCCCAAAATAAACGAACAACAAATGTGTGTGTGTGTGTGTGTGTGTGTGTGTGTGTGTGTGTGTGTGTTTATGAAAAAAAGAATATCTTTCAGGAGTGTGGTGAGAGGTACACAATATAAATAGGGGCAAGATCCAAAGGAAAATGTGAAGGAGTAGGAAAGCTGAGAACAAGGAATGGCAACAGTGGAAATATGGAAAATTGACTCCACTATTTAAGTACATTTCCGGTCTGGGTTCCCTCATTATTTTCCTGGTGCTCAACTCTGAGCTATGACAGAGTCATGGAGAGGGGGAACTTTTATACTATTTGAAAGTATGTGCTTTAGAAACACTTAGACTTGATTCTGTTTCTTTGCTTATTTCAATTCAAATGTATTATTATTCATAATAAAGCCATAACTGATGTCTATTTTCTTCAGTGACCACAACCCATTAATGTTAAAATATCTGAATGTGGAAACATTGCTCTCACTCTCTTTTTTATTGTAGCATTTCATCACAGTAAAGCAGAGAGAAATACACAGCTAGAAACAGAAACAATGAAAAGCTTGCATCTACTTTCCTATGTCATAGTGATTACTGACCCAGAGACATTTTTAGTGTGGAAACTTGAAAGTCGATTCTCTGGAGTCCTTCATCCACGCAGAGTGCTGTGCACTTTCTCTATTTTCAAGTCACAATTTAAAATGGGTCAAGGTCCTGGTGTTTAATGATAAATGACAGTGAGAATGGCCTCTCCAAATGACAATAAATTAATGGGCAAAGACCACAGGTCTGGTGGCATTGCTTACTAAGCTTTGAATCTAGCAAATAGCTTTCTGCATGTGTATTAGAATTATGATAGATAGATTTTCCAGTACAAAAAGACCACGTGTTTATAAGTATTTATATGGTCCACTTTAAGTTTTAGGAACTTTAAATGAGATAGGTAGAGTTCCCGAAGAAAGCAATGAATCACTAGAGCTGAACTTTAACACCCGTTCAACATCTAATTAGTTGAATTAGAGCCACTTTGGAAGAGAGTTAATCAATTCTCTAGCTTTAGCTGCCCCAATGCTTCTGAAATTTGCTGATGTTATCATTACCTTGGAAGGAGACACTCTGCATTTTAATAGGAGCATTTCTTCTAAGACCTTAGTGGTATAGCAGAAACAAGCATTTAAACATACATTTAGACTATAATTATGTATAATTAAATGCAAAAAATGTATAAAATATGTAAGTATAAAATATATTTGTTTCTGCAAATCGTGGACTTGACTAGGATAAGCTGTTGTCCTTAGCTGCATAACAGAATTAAATAACTTATCAATCAAATGTAGCTTCCTGTGCGGCTGCTTGGTAGACCCTGTACCTAAGGCAGTATCTGGGATAGACTAGGATTCAAATAAACATGTTCAATATTGTTTATATTAGTGGTAATACAATTATCTATTTGGCAAAACACCTAAATGCATGGGTTTCTAACTAAATAATATAATATAAAGGCCCTCAGAGAAATGTTTCTTCATTGTCAAAACTATTTTTCATAAAATTCTCACATTAATGCCCTATGACAGGTGTGAGAATGCCATTGTTAGCTGAAGATATATATATATATATATATATATATATATATATATATATATATATATACACACACACACATATACACACATATATACATATATGTATGTGTATATATATATATATATATGTTAAGTATTTAAGTAATTAATGATTTATATCGTAACTAATTATGACTTAGCAGTTTCAAAATACACAGTGCTCTCCCATATTTGACATTGTTGCACTCAACTATAATGGGACAGTGTATGCAAGATAGATAATGCCATTAACTGTATATAGTATATTTAAGAGGTGATGCAAAAAAAATGTCCTAAGGTAAAATGTGTTAAGTTTATGTATAAATGTCTCCAGCTTTACTGACACTCTACAGTGGCATATCTCTTAATGGGTTCATATTCTATACCCTACTTGAGCATCATTGGAAAGCTACTGGGAACCTTAGGTCAGGCCATAACCCTAGAAGCCCCACGATAGAATTCCTGCTATTGTGTATTTGACAGTTTTAATACTAATGTGTATTTGTGTTACTTAATATTTCTTCTCTGTGCTGTATTGTTGCCCATCCCAAATGTTATGTACCACATGCCTTCCAGTACTAACATGGTTCTCATTGGTCTTTAATTGAACTTTTTCACATTATTTGGGATTACTAAAATTTTCAAATATGAAATAGGAATATTAGTTCTGTATCAACACTACGAAAGTACCAACAGTTATTCATATGCCAAAGAGTATTAAGCTAAGAAACTTGAGCTATATTGGTATCTAGCACTTAAGTTGTTAAATAAGGTAAATCGGAGGCCTAAACTTGGAGATAAGGCACTTGTCACAAACTATGCCTCCTGCCCACCTTCCCCATGGATTCAACAGAAGAGTGTACATGATTCCCTTTATTCCATCATTTTGGTTTTTTGAGACTCTTATATTATCCCTCATGCTTCCCTCTACCTCCAACCCTGCAGTTCATTCATACTCTCCCTCTATGTCCATTCTGAAAGTGCAAAGTTCGTAAATAAAAGACCGATTAGGGACGAATTGAGAGGGATGACTTCCTGTCTTGTGTTTGTTAAAGAAATAAAGGCAGCATAGTAGATTGAAAATTTTTCATGAGCAAAACCTACTGGAAATTGTAGTCTTTCTGATGTTACCTTTTCTGTGAAATGGGCTAGGAAAGACGCTAAACCTATCGACTGATTATAGGAATAAATAATAAATGTGAAGTACAAAGAAGAGTCCTTGGTACATAGTAATCCCTCATTAAAGTTTAGCTATTATTAACAACACATGACTACTCCATATCCAATATCTGCTGAATCAGTATTTTCTTTTATTTATTTATTCTTTGAGAGACAGAAATAGTGAGCGCTGGAGTGGCAGAGAGAGAGGGAGACACAGAAACTGAAGCGGGCTCCAGGCTCTGATGCTTCTAATGTTTCCCACGAAGTTTAGCCCACTTTAACCTAGGGCAGCCATAGGAGACAAATGCATGCTAGGCACAAGAAATTGGGCTACAACCAGTATACATCTACTAGCCTTACAGGTATTAATCTAGTAAGAGAAACAAGAAAATCCAAAGCATCAGCAAGTATAGCCAAGGGAAAACTGTACATCCTGGATGATAATGTGTCCAGGGTAATTTAGCAGCAATAGACATATTGTGGGATCTATGAAAAGCCAATACTATAGTGTAAGAAAATATAACATCATTTCTGACAGCTTGGTAGAACAGCAGAAACTGAATATTATTTATTTCAGGTATGAGCAACAAGAATTATAGAAATCTTTTGGTATCCTCAAAAGAATGCCAGAAGGCAGTATTTTTATGAAATAGAAGAACATCAAAAAAGACAAAAAAGAATATTAGGTGAGGAAATGACAGACTGCATTGAAATACAAAATAATGGAGTATATTTATAATCCTAATATTAGAGAGGTAAAGGAGTAGGATTAACCTTGTGTAACATAGGTTGTTCCTTGTGTGGTTGACATAACACACTGGAGAACCTATCCTACAATTAAAAAATACAAAGATTAAAATGCTGATTCAGGACTCAGTCGGTTAAGGTCTTGCTTCGGCTCATGATCTCACGGTTCGTGGGTTCAAGCCCCACGTCAGGCTCTGCGCTGACAGCTCAGAGTCTGGAGCCTGCTTCGGATTGTGTGCCTCCTTCAGTCTCTGCCCCTCCCCCACTCGTGCTCTGTCTCTCAAAAAAATAATAAATTAAATTAAATTAATAAAAGAAAATACTGATTCAACAGATATTAGATATGAAGTAGTCATGTGTTGTTAATAATAGATAAAATTTATTGAAGGATTACTGTGTACCAAAGACTCTTCTTTAGGTATTATTTATTCCTATAATCAGTCTGTAGGTTTTGTGTCTTTCCTAGCCCATTTCACAGATAAGGTAACATCAGAAAATAAGGAGTATTCAAAAAAGAGAAAAGGACGGGAACATGTCAAAGGAACATAAGAATCAACCCGGAAGAACACCTAGTGGCCAAAACAAGACAATTTGAGCAGCAAGATAATATTGGATTATAATCTAAAGTATAAAATAAATATACATGAATCTGTATAACTAAATTATTCCAAATATATGTTTTTATGTGTATCCCAGCCCCATCCCAAGGTGAAGGTTAATTTCCTTTTCTCCCTTCCCTCCATGAATGGGTGCTACATTTAGCGACTTACTTACAAAGACTAGCATATGGAAAAAGAAAACTACAGTGAAGAAATCTTGGCCATAAAATCAATGGTAACATCATTAATGATAAGTCATATCAGTGACACATGCCCCTAACATAATATGATGGAAAGAGCATTTCACTTCTATGGAAGTCTTCCCCCTAGACCTCCAGGATAACCATGAGGAAAATATCACCCAAATCCAGATTTAGGGAAATGCTGCAAAATACTTGACCAGGACTCCTCAAAGCTGTAAAAAGAATGAAAAACAAGGAAAATCTGAGAAACTGTCAGAGATTAGAGGGAACTAAGGACGTATAATGACTAAATGGGATGTGGGATCCTGGCTTAAATCTGAGAAGAGAAAAAAAATGTGTTAAAACATCAAGTGAAATATGAATACATCCTGGAGTTTAGTTATCAGTTGTACCTGGTTGGTTTCTTCATTGTGACAAAGCCGTCATTTTTAAAATAAGTTAACAATAAGGAAAACCAAGATGGGGTGTTATGGGAACTCTATAAGTGTTTTTGCAACTTTCCTATAAATCTAAAACTATTCCAAAAATTTTTAAAAAAAGTTTACTTAAAAATATATATTAATGGAGTGTGTTTCCAGTATGATTGACCCTCCTCTAAATAACTATGAACTCGCACCAAATTACCAAGAAGTAAAGACTACCTGAAGATACTGGAAAACGTGAGCAAATACAGGCAGGGTTTAGGAGCGCTACAACTTGGAAATGGGGATGACTCAGAGCATCACCCATGGTTACAGTTTTCATCCTGAGGACCAGCCACAGACACAGCACAGGCTGGCTGACACTCCAATGGAAAATCCTCAGTCATCTCTTTTTGGTCTTTTTTTTAATTTATTTAAAAAAAATTTTTTTAACGTTTTATTTATTTTTGAGACAGAGAGAGACAGAGCATGAACGGGGCAGGGGCAGAGATTCAGAATCGGGGAATCACAGGGGAGACACAGAACGGGAAACAGGCTGCCGGCCATCAGCCCAGAGCCCGACGCAGGGCTCGAACTCATGGACCGCAAGATCGTGACCTGAGCTGAAGTCGGTCGCTTTAACCGACTGAGCCACCCAGGTGCCCTGTCTTTTTGGTCTTAGAGAAACAAAAGACAAGAGTTCAGGAAACCACAGTTGCTAGAATGTAAAAGGAGACAGAGGATCCTGAAAAGAAGAGAGCCAAAAGGAGAGCCCCACATTTGGTATATAAACTCTTCCCAAATTTCTGGATGAACCCTGAACCATACATGTGTGGGCAGACTCGAGCTAAGGGCAAAATAACTGAAGGAAGATTTCAGCTGACCCCAAGAAACAGAGTTCACATGAGTCCAACAAAGCTAATTCCCTGCTAAAATGGTAAAGTCTAAATTTGTCTCAAGCGTAACAGAGAATTAACCTCATGGAGGCAGAGGTATCTGCATATATCATTCGAGATTATTCTGTAAAGGAAATTTGTCTCTCTCCCCACCCCCACTTTAATTCTTTCTCTTTTCATATATTTATATCTGGGTGAGTTCATATGTTTATTTTATACATTGAATACAATCCAATACCGTGCTGTTTATTTTATCCTTTAAATTTCCCAGCTTTGCCTATTGGGACCTCTTTCAGGTTGGCTCCTGAGTCCCTTGACATACTCCCATCCTTTTGTTTCTTACCTTCTGGCATACAAGATGTTCCTCCCTCCTTCTGCATTTTCCCTGCCCAACTTTTTTACTGTGGGCTATATTCAGTAAGAATTCCAGATAGACTTTTCATGTAACTGATGCCCAATTTGAAAAAAAAAAAATGTATGGGAAAATAGATGTGTAATTATAGCCAAAAAACATTTGGGAAAATGCTATGGAGAGCGATTGCATGGGTATATTGGAAGCAAGGAGACTTATTGTACCTAGGAACTGAATATGTTGTAAATATTTAATATGTAAAGTTATAATATTAGTATTTATATTCATAGGTAAACAACTACATCTACTTAAAATGTATAATATAGAGGTTAGACATTCATAAATATAAGAGAATTTAATATACACACTGCATGTAATGTTAGTATAGAAAAGATGAATTAGTCTATAAGATATGGTATGATAATTGCCTCTTCATAGAAAAGGTTAAATTAGCTTATTACCTTCTACTTTCATAAAAATAAATTCTAGCTATAAGAACAACTTAAAATATAATAATAAAAACAAGCCAAATGTTAATATGGAAGTTCTAAATGAAATTTATTTAGAAAAAAACAAATAAATTTATAAGAGAATATGCTCATGAACCTTAAGGAAGGAAAAAACTTCTAAAGGAAAAAAAAGGAAAATATATGAAGAATGAGAATAAATAAACTATTTAAATATTTAAAACATCTGTGAATATATAAGAGAGGACGGAGTTGAAAAAATACCTAAAACATATATCAGACAAATTATTAGTGTTCAAAATCTACTGAAGGGAAATAATCCAGTTTAAAAATAGACAACGTGTATGAATAAGTTCAGATAAGAAAATGCAAACAGACAATGAAAGTATAACTGAAACTTAGTAGCAGTCAGAATCATGCTAATCATTATATCAGTGAGATATTTCTCAATCCATCAGACTAGTAAAAGTTTTTAGAGTCTCATAATGCCAGTATTGGCAAGGATATGGGATACTGGTTCTGGTCTCTTTCACAGCCACTGGTGCTGTAAATTTGGAGGCAATTTGCAAGATTTTAATAACCTTAGAAATGAATATATCCTATGACCTATAAAAGTTATTTCTTAATATCTATTCTAGATCCCATACACAGAAAGCATGAACAGAGAAGTTAATTTTTAGTATCATCTGACATAGTAAAATATGTAAAACAACCTAAATATGGGAGTGGCTAAACAAACCCTAATGTGATTATGGACAGCTTTGCAGCAATAAAAAAAGATGTACATGTACTGTCAGGGAAAGATTTCCAAAATATATTTTTTTGGAAAAAAAAATAAATTTTTGGAAAAAATATATATACTTTGTATAAGATATAAACAATCACATTGATAAAAATATGTCCTATGGCTATGTGTGTAAATACATAGAAAGTACATAGAAATAAAATATATTAGGGGCCCCTGGGTGGCTCAGTCTGTTGAGCGTCCGACTTCGGCTCAGGTCATGATCTCACGGTATGTGAGTTTGAGCCCCGCGTCAGGCTCTGGGCTGACAGCTCAGAGCCTGGAGCCTACTTCAGATTCTATCTCTCTCTCTCTCTCTCTGCCCCTCCCCGGCTCATGCTCTGTCTCTCTGTCAAAAATAAAATAAAACATTAAAAAGAAAGAAATAAAGTATATTAAGCTTACACAGCTTTGCAAGAATTTGAGAGAGAAGTTTGGAAGAATGTGAGGACTTGAGTTTTATCTAACAAAGCTTAGATTTTTAGAAGGAAACATATAACATACTTCTAAATTTAAAACTAATTTAAAATGATCACAGAAGAATAAACACTGTTTAATCAAAAAAATCAGTAAATTAAATGGCATAATTTGGTTAGCATATATAGCATGGAACCTGACTGACAGGAGTATGTGATTGTTGCAAATGAGTGTATAAGGTGGTGTATTTACATATTGCATGCAACAGGAGACAAATGATGGTTGAAAGATATGCTGCAAAGACATTAACCATGCTTTAGTCTTTGTTTCAGAAAAATAAAAACAAAGCCCTTGAATACCTAAGAATAGAAATATACAATTCTAATAATAAAGAGAAATATTTCTCTAAAACCAAAATTATCACATCACATCATTCTTAAAATCATCTTTACAAAAATCAGAGCAAGATAAAGATTCCTTGTAATCAGTAAAATTATATAACATTGTTCAAAACTCTGGCCAGTGCAATAAGAAAGAACACAAACTGGAATAATAAAAAAAAAAAGATTATAGTCATATAACCATGAGAGAAAAAGAGGCTCACATTTTATCTTTATCATTCAGTGTGATTTTTCTTTTTTGAGTGAAAGAGAAATGGGCAGAATTATAGGTATTATTCTAAAATTGGGTGTACCACTGACCACTCCCATCTCAATTTGTTATGGATGTCAAGACCATCCCTGATAACTTCTCTGTAAGAAAACACAGTTTGAAAGAGTTCAGAGCCATTGAATTAAATAATTCCATAAATGTCAAACTTCCATGGAAGTACAAAAGAATCCGTAAACATCGTATCATAGTTGAAACAGCCCTGTATGTTCCTGCCTCAAGTACCACTTGAATCCTGCTGTTGAGAGTTTCCTGGAAATCCTTGTATGTTTCGTTGAAACTTTTAGGTATAATACATAATCAGAAAAGAGCACACATGTCTTGATATTTTTTGACACAGCCCAATGCCTTTTTATCCGTCCCAACCTTGACTCCTTTGCAGACTATATTTGTGTAAATAGGAGTGAGTCCAAAGTCTCTGGCCTCAGTCCCATAATTTCTCTTTCTGTACTCAGAATGGATTCGGGTTTCATGAGCGCTGGTGTTTATACTTTTGTCAGGGTCCTCTGGAGGGAAAAGAATTTAAAATTACCAGTTGCAAACTTTGTATGTAAATGAGTATGTACTTAGGATGGGAAAAGCATTACACAAAAATTTAAAGCACAGAAAATACAAAGAAACAGGATACTATGGCCTAGAAGCAATCACAGTTCATATTTTCATTTATTGCCTTCCAAATTTTATTCTATCCATTTCATATAGTCATGAACATACTGAACAAATATGTATTATTTGGCTTTTATCACTTATCATTTTGTTATAAACTTGTTCCCAAGTCATTAAAATTGCCTAGTAAATATTTAATAGTCTCATAATATTTTATTAACTGGAGACCCATAGTTTACCATTTCTCTATTGTTGGATATTTAAATCATTTTGTCACTGATATAAATAATGTTAGCCTATCATATTTGTGCTTAAACATTTGTCTATATCTCTAGTTATTTTCATTGCACAGACTTCTGGAAAAAGAAGTACAGGTTTTAGAAATGGTAAAGTTTCTAAGGTTCTGGGTGCAGACTGCAAAGAGTCTTCCCGGTAATTTTGCACTCCCATTTGCACTATATAAAATTATCCACTCCACAGCATCATTTTCAGCACTAATTATTAACTAAAACACTTGTTGATTTGAGAAATATAAAATGACACTTTTTAAAATGTATAGTACTTAATGACTTTTTCATTCTTTCCTCTGTTTTACTTTCAACTGCATATAACTTCTTCACTTGAGTACTTTATTTTTTGGTCACCTAATCTCATACAGTAGAGATTGTCAAATTGCACCCTTTGCTGTCAGACATTCATACACAGATGAATATCATACCTATCCAATCTTCCTCACTTGTATTTTCCATTTCAAAAAAAATGCTGATTCCTGCTAGTCTAATCTTGATGAAAACATCACTACCATAGTTAACAACCACTTTTAATTAATTAGCTAATTAGTTCATTTGGGGGAGAGAGTTCTTAAATGTCATTGTCCCTTCTGTTGGTTTGTTTTTTTTAATTGAAGTATAGTTGAAAACGATGTTACATTAGTTTTGGGTGCACAACATTGTGATTAGACAACTCTACGTAGTATGCTTTCTTCACCACAAGTGTACTATCTGTCGCTATACAACACTATTACGATACCATTTACCGATACTTTTTATATTGATGTCATTTTGAATGTTAGGATTACAAATAACTGAAAAATGCAATACCGCCGTTCAAAGCAGAGGGAAATTAACTGTAGAAATTGGGTCTATCTATCTATCTCTCACCTCTTTACATATAACAATGTGAAGTAACACATACTCCAAATGAATCACACACAGCACATACGGCTTTGGAAGGAGGAAGTGGTCACTAAGGGCTTCTATGGCCTCATTCAATTCCACAGCAAGGAAAGTTGTGTCTCTTGGAGAAAGGGTAGACCAGAGAATAAGGGAGAGGATGAAAGGATTGAACAAGAGGAATGATTTGAGCAGATGCTTTCAGGTAGGCAAGTACCTGGCACGTGTATGTAAAAAAGGGGTACAACTTATTTCACTAGAGCCGTAACTCTCATTGTTTTCAAATTCTGTTCCACAGACATCACTTAGCACACTCTTACCTATGCCCCCAGCTGAGCAAAAAAGGAGTGCTATACATGAGAAAAAGGCTTTGGAGGGTGCATGCTTCTCCAAGCTTCATTCTTCACCTGATTCACAGCACCTGTATTCATCTTTTGCCTAAAGAAAACCCAAGTAAAATTTTATGTGAATATAGGGTGCGCTTTGTTTAAAGAAGTCTGAAAAGCTCTGTTGAAGGGGCAGGAATGTAGAAAGAAGCATATAGAGTAAGTATAGAGTAATATGTTGGTAAGAGAAATCAAGAGGGACAGCACAGGATAGATTTTTTTTAAATTTTTTAAAGTTTACTTATTTATTATGATAGAAAGGGAGAGAGATAGTGGGGGAGGGGCAGAGAGAGAAGAAGAAAGAGAATCCCAAGCAGACTCCATGCTGTCAACGCAGAGCCCATCCTGGGGCTCGATCTCACGAATCATGAGATCATGGCCTAGCCTAAATCAAGCGTTGGACACTTACCCAACTGAGCCACCCAGGTGCCCTGAACAGCACAGGATAGATTTAATTAAAAGGAGTTTGTTATAAAGAGACAAACTGGAAGATTATTATAAGTCAACATCTATTGGTCACCAATTGTTGGCAAAACATCATTAGATCAAGAGTGAGATGTTAAACTCACTCTAGGGTAATAGGAGTTGAAATTAAAAGAAAAAGTGTATATAAGGGATGTTAACGTAGAAAATTCCAGATCTGATGAGAGAGAAGGAAAATACAAAAAGGACCTACCTCAAGGGGAATTTGGGTGGCTCAGCTGGTTGAGCGTCCAACTCTTGATTTCAGCTCAAGTCATGGTCTCACTGTTGGTGAGATTGAACCTGGTGATGGGCTCTGTGGGGGCCTTGAGATTCTCTCCCTCCCTCTCCCTCCATACCTCCCCCGCTTGAGCGGGAGACCACGTGCACATGCTCTCTCACCCTCTTTGTCTCCCTCAAAAAATAAAAATAAAAAAAGGACCTCAAACTTTTCAGATTTGGAGGTTAAGGGTAAAAATTATAAGGAAAAAAAGAAAATGAAGAATATTGATAGAAATCTCTTGTATAATTAAAAATGCTATGTTTGGATTCAACCGCCTGAATTTATTAGTTTGGAATTTATTAGTTTGAAGGAAATGTCAGGCTACTTAAATGGAATTGTTCATCAGCAGCTGGCGATATAAAGATGCTGTACACCCCCTACCCCGGAGAGACGTTTTTATAAATCTTCATAAAGACGATAATAGAAGCCTTCAGTGGATATGCTTTCTAAAAAGAGAGCTTAAAATGAAAAAGGGAGGATATATTGTATTGAGCCTTAAGATTCTTCCTTACTGAACACTGAGAAATTAACAGATCCATTCATATAAAGGAGCCTATGATGGAGTCAACCATTTTCTCTTCCACAACCCTTGACCAGGCTTTCTTGTTTAAAAGGTTGGGTTTGGGGCTGGGGTTATTTCTTTGTTCTGGGGTGGAGGAAGAAAAGCTAATTGCATCAAATCCCAACTCCTAAGTCTGACATTATAGCCTTCTTATTACTCTAGTCAAGCATCTCCTCTCTCTTTCTCAAGAGGTCTGTCTTTTCAGCACTGTGGAATTAATTGTCTGAATTTTCTACCTTAAGAAAGGACAATGTCTATTAACTGCCTTCGTGTGATTTGTGCCAGAATAGGTTCCACTTGAGTGACTGCTAGGCAGTGGTGAGTTCCCACTTCAGTCCTCCTGTACATCTCTCTTTTGAAGAAGATAATCCTCCAGGTGGAGGAAGACCCTTCCTTATTCCGGTTCACATCTATGAACAATCAGAGAAGCTCAGGAAGATCCATTCGTAGTGTGTAATGGGGCAGTCAAGTTTACATGTCGCGGATGACTAGGATGCTGTTTTTTTATACATTCATTCCTTTGTTTGATTTGCCTTCATTTCATTGCCCGCCTCCCTAATCTTCACTGAATCCCAGTTCCAAATCAAGCAAGAAAACTATTATACCCAATCAAATCAACTCTCTCCATTATTTCCTACCGCATTCCATAATCAGTATCACATAGCTGATTTCTTATTTTCCAAAGTCTGTGGGTCTTTACTGGCAGGAACTTTCTCTTACTCTTCTTTTACTGGCTTCATAATGCCTAGTGTGATTTTATGCTTGTAGGATGATCTTTGCAAACACTTGTTTATTTGTGCATTTATTTATGGTGGGCCAAAATACCAGTTAATTCAGAAAAAAAGTTGAATACCAAGATTATTAATAAAATGGAAACTGTGGCTTTCTAAAAATCTTTGGAAATGTAAATATGAAAAATTAATGGTACTGGTATGTTATTGTTTCTCCTTTTTTATTTTAAAAACCACTTACCTCAGTCTGTGTTTCTTAGCACTTAGAGGAAAACAGTAATCTACGAGATAAAATTGTGTTCAAACAATGGCAAGAGTTTTAAGTCACCAGACACTGCACCCGACTGTCCCCCTCCCTGTTCTCCTCTCTTCATTCTGCCCTCCCTCACTGCTTTTCATCTCTAGGTCTCACTGTCCCTAATCCTCCTTGTTCGCTTTCTGCTACACTCAGCTCCCAGGTCTTGTTTCAGACTCTTGCACATGCCCAGATCATTCCTTGGTTCTACAACAGTTTTTTTTCTGATTCTGGACAACTGCCCTGACTTGAATTAAGCCTGTCCTACTGTTTGTAAAAGCAAAGCCCAAACTTTTTCATTGATTTATTTATATGTATCATTTGGACAGATCGTAACATTGCAAAATTATTGGACTCAGTTGTCATGAAGTTAATCTGTTTTTCTCTGCGAGACAGATGAAAAAAAAATTTAAAAACATGACCACATACAGCTAATTTAGCTGTACTATTTCCTAAGTTTGCTTGGCAGCGTGTTGATGGCAGCAAGAGAAGGATCGACTGGAAAATTGATGATTTGATGCCATATATAGACATAGATTAAGATCCCATAGCTAAATTGATTCAGGATGAAAAAAAAAAAATCCTAAGCACTTCACCTGATGTTTCCCTTCATATTTTGAACTCATCAGGATGAGACGAACTGTCAGCTCTCTGAACATAAACTTATGAGGATATTTAGTATAGTGTGGTGCGAAGAGAAGGAGCTTTGGCCTCAAGAGACCCAATCGGAACCTGCACTCTGTGACATACCAGCTGAGTGGCCTTAGAGAAGTCATGCATCTCTCTGAATTTCAGGGTATTCAATAAAATTCATTCTATAAAATGACCTCATATCATTTAAGTTGCTTCAGTTTATCTGAGAGATGGGTAGAAGGGACAGAAATGAAAACCACTCTAACTATATACAGGCACCATTTTTTCCTAACCCTTATAACTCCAGCCAGTAGAGTACCCTTTCTTTTCCTTTCCTGTAATCACCCCTCCCCCAGGAGTCCAGCCAATGCATTCAGGTGAATAACCGTAAAACATGGAGATAGTATTTTTTAGACTGAAAATGAAAGTGTTAGTATACCTTCCACACTGCTTTCAAAGGTACTTAGATGTTCCTAAAGCTTTTCTGTCTCCAGTTCCACAAAATCTATATAACCTCACTCTTGTCCTTCCTTTTCTGAAATGCAGACTTCCTGTCCTGCTATAGATGAAAATCACGTTTGCAACTAAATTTGCTTATTTCTTGAAATCAAACAAGTGGTTGTATTTTGGGGTGATGGTGACTACAAGGGGAGGCCTGCAAATGCCAAGTATCATTGTACTCACCTCCCTCTGAATCTCACCCAAAGTCCATGCGCCCGTGTCACAGTGCGGGATTTCCAAGTGAGGAGCACTTTCTTCCCACAAGATCTTGACGGGGCTTCGTTACTCTCCAACATACGACCAACTCACAGTAGTAAAGCATGCATGTGAAACAATAATAGTAGCTCTCAACAAACCAGGAGAGAATGGTAGACACAGTAGCCATCCATATGTAGTAAGTCTGAAATTTGGCTAGGCAGCCTTTGCAAAGACTTCTTCGCTCCTCACGCAATTCTCTTCCCTGGGAGAAATTCCCCCAGTCATTTCCTATGGTCTTTGACTACATCCAGCCTCTGAATGCTTTCCCCTGTCCATTATTTTTACTGCTCAAATGTGATTTAGGAAAAGGAGTTTATGACTTTCGGGAGGGTAATTTCTTTAGTATCTACTTTAGTCTAAAGACTGTATCTTATTTAGAGGGGAGGCATTTCCGTGGAACTAAGACATGCAGGGATGCCCACTGTCTCCAATACTATTCACCATTGTACACCATTAGTTAGTTCAACTAGATAATAAAAGTCAACTAAAGAGCTAAGAATGGTTTTGAAGATCATAAGATACTATACCTGGAAAACACCGGAAGAATCATTATAAAACAAATTCAAACAATAGAAAAATTCAGTGAAGCAATGAGAAATGAAATTGATGTACAAAAATCTATAGCTTTCATATACCCAAATAATAAACTATTAGATGACATAATGGTAGAAAAAAATCTTTAACAGTAACAAAAGTGTTTAAATGTTAAGCAATATTGTTTTTCTACAGCTTTATTGAGGTATTAGAAACACATTTCAAAAGAAATATGCAAAATCTCTATGAGGAGTTTTAAGACACTCCCGAAAGGCATAAATTTAGACTTCAACAAATACTGCAAATTACTTGTTTTATGAACAACAAATAAAATGAGACAGATTTATGAAACCATTAATACAGAGATTGGCATGTAACCCATCAGAGGTCATAGACCTCTGAGAATCACTGATTCTCTAGTGATCTTTTTCTTTCTTTCTTTCTTTCTTTCTTTCTTTCTCTCTTTCTCTCTTTCTCTCTTTCTCTCCTTCTGTCTTTCCTTCCTTCCTTCCTTCCTTCCTTCCTTCCTTCCTTCCTCCTTTCCTCCTTTCCTCCCTTCCCTTTCCTTCCCTCCTCTCTTTATTTCTTTCTTTTTTATTAAAATACATTTTCTTTATGAAGTTACCAGAAACAATTTGCACCCCAGTAGCATGAAGAAATTATCCTGGAACCATTTAGTTGTTTCTTCCAATCATAGAACTGTCTCAAATCTATTCAGTTTTAGGATCCTATGTTCATACTGCAACTATATCTATACTCTGCTTTGTGACTCAGCATGATACTGTCATATGCTAGGCTCTCTCTAGGTTGTTGAATGAATACTTTTTTTTTCCCTGAGTCACAGAGCAGAGTCAAAAGTTCACAGGATGCTGTCCTCCATAAGGTGCCTGTCTCTGCTTGCTGATTATGAACTAAGGATAGGGTACGAATACTCTTCAGTGTATGTTAATATGGAATCAAACAGTACAGCTATTCATAAATCCCTATGGCTTCAGTTGCTTAGTAAATTATTGTTAAATCTGTAGTAACAAAAGCACAAGAGACTACTCAGTGTTCTTAGACCAAACGATACTTGCACACATACACACGCGCACACACACACACACACACACTTGCAAACACATGTGAATTAAACATGAAAGAAAAGAAAACTTTGTCTTGCTAATAATTATTTGTAGAAACTCAAAGTCTAAGATTTAATGTTTTAAACTTGTCAGCAGGTGCTCTGTTAATGCTGAACTGAACAATATTCTGCAAAATCTTGCTGTGTCCTTGGAAAAACGAATGACAATAAAGGAAAGAAAAACTAACTATTAAGAAAAGTTGTGCATATGTTCTTCAGAACCTGAATCTTAGCATTTTATGTTTTCTTTTCCTTGCCAAAGATTATACTTTTTATCAAAGAAAGGACTGAGAAAGTAGTAAGTGACACATAGTTTCTAAAGCTCCCTTGTGATTTTGCTCAGCTCTTAAAATTCTGAAGCCAGAATGCTGTGCTTAATAATATAATATTACCTATTTTTTAAAAAGTAAAACATATGGCAAGTTTGAATTCCACAGCCTGTAATCATTTCAGTACAGTGTAGCTGTCCTCAAATAACTGACCTTTGTCTTTTATTTTCCTTTTTTTCCCCCGAAAGTTCTTTTTCTTAAGAAGTATGTGGTTGGTTTTATTCATTTTCGTTAGGATGCAAACAAAAGCAGTTTTCAGGGAAAATTCCCCCTAGAAATATTAGCTGTTGTTAAAGCACTTTTATTTGTCTGTTTGGCATTACTTCAGGATTACTGGCAAGGAGAATGCTATCCGCTGAAAAAGAGAATTGATTCATTCTATGGGAGAATATATTTTAAAAGCAATTCCTAATTTATAGTCTTTGAAATTGAGAATTCTTCCACTGGAAATGTTGCCAAATTAAATAGAAGCAAAATGGGATAAGTGAAATTTTATTGTGGCGTGATTATTTTGATGTCTTACAAATAGATGGATCAGAATAAAAAATGAAAAATAAGTTATCGCTTCATTTTTGGCCTGTTGATACATGCTCCCCTACCCAAATGATACGTATTGTGGAGTTGTCATTTTGGAAAAAATAGATTTTAACACTTGACTTAGCACATAAGAACTTTACAACTTCTAGAGCACTCATAAAAGAGATGAATCTTATCCTTTGTGACACAAGTACCTTCATCATTCCTGCTGAGTGATAATTCATTTCCTCATCATTGTGCCTCATAGACAGCAGGTTTAGCTGGGACTCGATGAGCTTGCCAGCTTGGGTGTGCTGAATACAGAACTCTGTGTAACTCACAAGTCTATTTCGTCTCTTTCCCTGAATGACACTGCGTGTGAAGGGCAGGTGAGGTGGGTGGGTGGGGTTACAAGGTTGGGAGAGTGCATTTAGAAATGACTTCCTGTGTTTTTAGGTTTTCTTGTCAATGGGAAATAAAACCTGAAGAATGGGGGACAACTTAACAGTGCTCCTTTTCAAAGAGAGTAGAGAGGGGGAAAGTGTATTGTTTTATTTGATAGCTTACACTGAGAACAGAATTCAGAAAGAGGATGTGTTAATCATTCTCCCCAGTTCACTTCTCCCCTGGAACAAACAGTTTTGCATGTAAATAATCCCCTTTCTTGGCTGAAGCAATACTTGTAGCAGATCTTTGGTTGTGGCTAATGGGAAGTGAAGGAGGAAGTGTTTTCATGGATGTTTGTGGAGGGAAAAGAGGAGGAAATAAGAGTACCTACATAGTGTGATTATGAAAGATACAGAAACGGTGTTGAAGTGTCGTAAAGAGTTTGGAAGAAGAATGGAAGGACATTAAGACTCCCCAGCAATCTGCCAGCAATTCCAGTGGCTGCCACCAGGTGCCCAGTGAAAGAGGGGAAGGACACAGAAGGAAGGTTAAAGCAGAGTGTTTCAAGACTGGAGAGTGGGAAAAGTGGTTTAATGACACAATCTTACCTAATGATGTATTTAGTAAGTGAAAATCATATTACTGGAATTTCAATTATGTTTTTGATTAACTCCTCTATATAAAGCCCATGAGAAAACAGCAAAATAAGAGTTAATTGGTCTTTAAAACTCAAAGAATAATTTAAGAATCTTTGTCATTAACAAAAGACAAAAATTTCCTTATTACTAGTTTGCTTTATGCTTAATCTTAACTGTCTCAAGTATTTTTAGAATCCCTTCATCAATTCTCTTTGTTTATGTATTTGTGTATTATTTTGTTTTGTTTTGTTTATTTTTGAGAGAGAGAGGGAGAGAGGGAGAGAGAGAGAGAGAGAGAGAAAGTGCTCTGCTCACCAGCAGGGGAGGAGCAGAGAGGAAAGAGAGCATCCCAAGCAAGCTCCACACTATTAGTACAGAGCCAGACATGGGGTTTGGTCCCACCACTGAGCTCAAACATACCACGGGGCTCCATCCCGTGAACCATGAGATCACAACCTGAGCAGAATTCAAGAGTTGGATGCCTAACTGACTGAGCCACCCAGGCACCCCTGTGTTTGTGTATTCTTAACAGAATAAAGGAATCTTTTCCTTCTCCATCTTTCCATTTTACTTCCTTAGTCAAATCTCCTAAATTAGGAATTGATTATCCTTAGAGATACTTTATACTCTGCTGGAGGAGTCAAGAAATCAGAGAATACACATTATAACAAAGATTTTGGATGGCTTCTTTCCTTCCTCCCTCCCTCCCCTCCTTCTTTCCTTCCCTTCTCCCTTCCCTTCCCTTCCCTTCCCTTCCCTTCCCTTCCCTTCCCTCCCCTCCCCTCCCCTCCCCTCCCCTCCCCTCCCCTCCCCTCCCCTCCCCTTCCCTTCCCTTCCCTCCCCTCCCCTCCCCTCCCCTCCCCTCCCCTCCCCTCCCCTCCCCTTCCCTTCCCTTCCCTTCCCTTCCCTTCCCTTCCCTTCTTATCTATAGATTTAGAATAAACCAAGATGAAATGAAACATGTCTTCAATTTTATGTTTTTATTTGACCAAGCATTCAACATCGAAACCCATTATTTCATGATAGCTTAATAAGAAAAACAATTCGATAACACTGTAGGTAATGGGGACAAAACCAAGAATAGAAATGATACATTGTTACCCTCAGGAAACTTAAATTTTAGTTTCAGGAGCCAGATAATGAATATATAACTACATTAGCAAAATCATTTCCAATATTGTAAGTGTTAGGGAGAGAAATAACCCAAAAAATAAAGGCCCCATAAAATAGTTAAGCACTGGCTGTTTGGGGTACCTTTCCTTTAGATAAGTTGGGCAAGGACACTTTTCTGAGGTAGAAGTAGTGTTTGAACTGAAATGCAAAGCATGGTAAAGAACCATAAAGCAGCCAAGATAGAGTTTTGTAGGAAGATAAAACAAGTGTAAGTAGATGGGAAAACTGTGGTGCTAAGTCAAATGAGGAACAGGAAGGAAGGTGGTAGGTGAACTCTGGGGAAAGTGGCAGTATGCGTGAGATAGTGCTGACATGTAAGGTAGAAAATAAATCATGGAGAAAATAAACCATGTAAATTTTTAGGCAGGTCTTTCTAAGAAGTTTGAATTTTATTCCAAGTAGAATTAGAGGTCATCAAAAGGATTTAAAAGGGGATGTCCTACAGCCTGTGTTCCAAATATTCTTGCTCAGTGGGGGAATAAATAGTGGGCAGAAAAAGTGAGAACAGAGAGCTGGTTGTGAGCAACTACAACAATCCAGTTGACAGATAAATGGTGTGAACGAGGGCAACAGCAAAAAAAAGAAAGTGAGTCTCTTTGATTAGACCAGAGATACTTATGAAATGATAATAGTGTACTGACTAAAAGCATAGAACTAGAAATCAAACCGGCTGGGTTTAAATTTTGACTTTAAATCTTACCAAAATTTCAAGTGATTAGACAAATCACTTAATCCATTTTTGTGTATTGTGTTTTGTTTTGTTTTGTTTTTGCAAAAGGGGGAATAATAGCTCTTAGACTTTTTAATGAAGATTAATAAAACATTTCACACCAGGAACTTGAAACAGATTCCGAAACACAGCAATCGGTCAATACATCAGTTACTAATGCCACTATTTTAGAATTGATAGAATAACTGGTTAGATTTGGAGGAAAAGGAGAACTAATCAGAGAGCTTTGGCTTGAATACTGGATGAATGCTCGATATACATATAATTTGATGGTCTGAGGAAAGAGTACCAGGATGATGATGAAAGACAGAGGGGGCTCAAGAGTTCTTTCCTGGAAATATTTTATTCGAAATACCTATTAGATATCCAAGTGTGGTTGTAAGAAGAAAGCTGGATATATGACTGTAAGCCTTATGGCAGGGACTCTAACTACATATATTATTATGGAAGTCATCTGCAGATAAACAAATAGCATACATGGATTCAATTAGGCAGCTTACTTTGAGAAAGTATATAGGAAGAAGTAAAAACCAAGGATAGCTTTCTGATACACTATTTTGAGTTCAGTGGAGGGGGCAGATGATATAGCAAGGTAGTGACAAGGACATATTTATTATAGAGTGGAATATAAAATTTATATTAATTTTAAAGTTAAAATAAAGATAATTAAAAGATGTTTTATGCTAATATGTGACAGCTTTGGTCCAAATTCCTTGACCTCTGGGGATAAATATTCTTGCTTCTAAACTTTTAGGCATCATGGTGAAAATATTTATGAAGCATGCTACTTTCTCTAAGAGAAACTATTTTCTATGTCTCACAATGAAAGTCAACTCTGACCTTCAGAGCCATATTCTTGGCATCACAAGGTCATCTAAATCCTGAGAAGTAAAACATTTCTCAAGTTGAGGAAAAGGGCACTGCATTTTCCATATTGTATTCCCTCTCTTTCCAGATATTGGTTCTTCATCTTTCACTATTAACTTCTTCTAGAGATTTCTCATAGGAATCCAGAACTTTCTGTCCTTGAAAATTTCAAAATGTTAAAGAAAAGAACTTGTAAATTTTTTAACATTATTTACTCTTAATTTAATAAATTAAAAAATATATATTCGGAGACTGTATTGTCTCAAGATACTGTATGCAATATTCTACTTCTACTATTAAGGAACGATAGTTTCTCATTAAAATACTGATATTCTTAATTAAAATATAATAATTCTAACAAATTACATTTATGGAGCCCAGACAATATACAAACATTGTAATAACAGTTTTGCAATGGTATTCTTTCAGATGATTACTTTTAATCCACCAACAGATATATTTGTCTGAAAAAAAGGAACTTAATGAGAAAAGAGGGTAAGATCAGGAGAATACTCATAGCAGGATCTCCAGGACACGGGGACACAATGACACACACAGCCTCAAAGTTGCCCTTCGATTGAGATAAAAATGAAGACCGGCTTCTCAAACTCCCCCATCTAGTTTAGGTCCTTGTGTTAACATTGTTTAAGAAAAACACAATAGTCTAGTGGCTAAAAAAAAAAAATGCACTGGGTCCATACAGACCAAAGTTTGTATACTCCTCACTTGGTAACCGTGGGGCCTTGGACAAGTTACTTTTTTTGAGCTTAAGTTTATAAAACAGTGATAAGCATTTATGTCATTTCCTACCTGGCAGAACAAAATAAGATATTAGATGAGCAAAAGGCTTAACATATAGTAAGCTGTCAATAAATGTTCCATATTATTACTGTTCAGAAAATGACAAGACAGTCTGATTATCTTTTATTATTTTCATTGAAATAGCAATAGAGCCAACTCTTAACCATGTTTTTGGTTTCCCTTGCCTCCGGAGAAATGTCTAGTAAGAGGTTGCTGGGGCTGAGGTCAAAGAGGTTGCTGCCTGTTTTCTCCTCTAGGATTTTGAATGTTTCTTGTCTCACATTTAGGTCTTTGATCCATTTTGAATTATTTTTGTATATGGTCTAAGAAAGCAATCCAGTTTCATTCTTCTGCATATTGCTGTTCAGTTTTCCCAGTACCATTTGCTGAAGAGATTTTCTTTTCTCCTTTGGATATTTTTTCCTGGTTTGTTGAAGATTAGTTGGCCATACATTTGTGGGTCCATTTCTGGGTTCTCTATTCTGTTCCATTGATCTAGGTTTCTGTTTTTGTGCCAGTACCCTAGGGTCTTAATGATTACAGCTTTGTAATACAGCTTAAAGTCCGGAATTGTGATCCATCCACCTTTGGTTTTCTTTTTCAACATTACTTTGCCTATTTGGGGTCTTTTCTGGTTTCAGACAAATTTTAAAATTACTTGTTCTAGCTCTGTGAAGAGTGCTGGTGCTCTTTTGATAGGAATTGCATTGAATGTGTAGACTGCTTTGGATTTCATTCATAGGTGGAATTTAAGAAACACAACAGATGAATATAGGGGAAGGGAAGGAAAAATAAGATAAAACAGAGAGGGAGACAAACCATAAGAGACTCTTAAATATAGAGAACAAATGAGGGTTTCTGGAGGAGAGGATGGTAGGGGGATGGCTAAATAGGTGGTGAGTATTAAGGAGGACACTTGTGAGGATAGACAGTGGGTGTCGTTATATGTGAATGATGAATTATTGGGTTCTACTCCTGAAACTAATACTACACTGTATGTTAACTAACTTGAATTTAAGTTAAAAAAAAACCTTGTGAGGGGAAGCAATGACACAAATATTTTGTGATATATTCAATGTAGATGCTCAGAGGTAACCTTAATAACATACAAGGAGGAAACTGGAAGTGAACTGGGCATCACAAAAAAGGCAGCTAAAGTTTTAAAGTTGTTCCTAGCCAAATTATCCTCTCATAATGAACCTGTTTGCATTTTTCTTAATTTTCCATATGTTATTTAAGACCAGAGCATTCCTCAGTAGTGATACATCGGATGAAATACTGTGAATGTGCCCACATTATGAAGAATTAAGTTTAACTACTTAATATTTATTATAGCACCTTCTGTTAGAACAGTAAAAAAGGAGTGATTCTACACTCCTATTGGGAACCCCTTACCGTGATGGGTAATGTTTTACTTATCCCCACTGGCAGTAAAGAGCTCTCTATTGGGGTTGAGAGAACTCTCCCAGAAACCATACTGCAATTTAAAATGAAGAGCTGCATATATTTGAAGTTAATCTAAAACTTCAGCATTTTTTTTAGGTGGGTGGCCATATAAAAAACAACAACTAAAGCAAAACTATTTACTTTCCTACAAAAAATTTATTTTTTAAGTTACCCAACTTTAAACTTTTGAACACTATCAAGGGCTGTCTTCATTACCTTAAGTCTCCTGAATACTCACTTGCATTCAGTCCCCACCAACACCAGCCAAACACAAATACACACATACACACATGCACAAACACACACACTGTTGTTATAAGAATTTCATAAATCTGCTGATGAAAAATTGCTTTCTGAGGATATTCCAGAGAGTTTTGTCTTCCTGAGTCTTCTTAACCTTTCTAACATCCAACAGTGTTCACGCTAGCATGGAAACACTCATGAGTATTTGTGCATTGTTTAGTGCTCAATGTATTAATCTCATACGACTAATGAAAAATTCAGATGTCTTTAAGCAATAAATGATTCTCTTCTAAATATTGCAGTGCTTTCTTACATGTAATAAATCAAGACTTAAATACAAAGATCTCATGCTTTCTCACATGTCAAAATCTATAATTTTATTTAATTTCTCCTAAAAACTCAACTGAAATTGCAAGTCTAATATATCTGATAGCCTAAATAGTTCAACTATCTTAAAAGTCCATCAACACACAAATACTTATTATGATGATTACAAACCATATTATCATATACTTACTGACAGTTACAACAATAGAAAGGGTTACTATTATTTTACATTTACTATTTATCATCATCATCATCATCATCATCATCATCATATCAAAAATCACCATCATCTTTTTGGTTATTCTTTCTGATATTTGGGCATCTTCTTGAGGTTTTAGCAAACTTACTAGATCATAAGAAAAAGAAAAAGAGTTGTCATTATCCTTTTCTAAGAGAAAATGTTCAAACAGATACCTATAGATTGATTTTTACCTTCTCAACTTGGGATTCAGTTTCAACGGACTAAACACCTGGATTATTTCACTGACATTGCCTCAAATCCAGAGTACAAATTAAAAACAAACAACCTTTAGGGACACATGTGTGGCTCAGTTGGTAAATGTCCAATTTCAGATCAAGTCATAATCTCAGGGTTTGTGGGTTCAAGCCCCACATTGGGCTCTGTGTTGACAACTCAGGGTCTGGAACTTGCTTCAGATTTTGTGTCTCCCTCTCTCTGTCTCTCCCCCATTCATGCTCTCTCTCTCTCTTTCTCTTTCTCTCTCAAAAATAAATAATAAAAACATTAAAAATTTTTAAAAAAGAAAAACAACTTTTCAATATATTAATGAGCTACCAGGAATAAAAACATTTCTCAGACAAAAGACCAAGTGAGCATGGGAACCCAGCTAGACAAGAAGAGCTTGGTGCCAGGTTTATCCCCCTAAAAACACGTGATAAAAAATAAGACCTTGAGTTTTGGTTTGCTCTGTCTCATAGTATATAGAAAACCTCAACTGGATGATATATTGAGAAAGTCTTACAAAGTCTCCAAAATTAAAATTAGAAAACAAAAAAAAAAATAGAAACATGAGAACAATCGATAAGTTCAAGTCCAGTGATTAGGAAGAACAGGAAGGAGCAGAGAAGGGAGACCCTGAGAAGTTGGAGCAGCATGTGAGCATTCAACCAGTTCTGAAGCCAAATATACATCCCGCAGTGGTCTAAAAACACTCAAGAGGAGAAATTAGTTTAACTGAACCAGCACTGGTATCTTCTGTCTTCTAGAAACTATAATGCAAAGCTCTAGAAGAAACCAACTTTATCTCATATGTCAAAGATTTTCCATAAATACAATTTTATGGGAAGTGAGTGGCTCACAGTAAAAATAAATATGTAAGAAATGGGGAAGGGGGAAGATGGGAGCGAACCAGCAGTGTATTGTGCCTCGGTCCTTGTTTTGGGACTCTGCTTCTTCTCACTTTCCCAGGTAAGGAGGTTTGGACAAGCCATAGTCTTAGACTGCAGTTAATCACAGGCTATTCCCAACCTTTCTACAAATGTATGGGAGGAAGTTTCAGGACAAGAAATTCTAAACAAACCTCTGACTTCAAGTAGTGACCAGAACTCTACTGTCTTTTGTCTGTGAGGCTCTTCAGTTGAGGATGTAATGAGAGGGCAGCCATCTGGAAGCCAGAAACTGAATCAGAAGGCACCTTGGTATTTTGTTACAACAGCCCAAGATGACTAAAACAAACACTATCCACATTTGATGAGTGTTTATAAAGAAAGTGTCCTAATCACCTGTTGCCCTAATGAATAACTTTTCTCATCCATTTAGTGATAAATGAAAGAAAACCCAAGAATAATGAAACCAAGTTCTGGCCAAGGTAGAGATACAACTTGAGTATTCTCCTAGTGACAATATAATTTGATATTTCTACTATGAAAGTTATATTAACAGTGTGCTTTGAAACACTTTTACTTGTTGATTCTCTCTCTCAGGATGTGTCCTAAGATTAGAATTAGAGATGTAAAAGATTCCCTTCCTGCTCATGGTCCAGACAGATTCCTTATTATATTTTTGTTAAAACAAACTCATGGCCAGCATCTAAAAACAAAACATAACAAAACAAAACAAAACAAACAAACAACAAAAAACCCAGCAACAGTAACTTGACACATAGGTATGTTATTATTTACTTCCCATATTGGGTAAGTCACTGCAAAATTAACTTGTCTCCACATGGGTATTCACTCACTGATTCAATATACTTATGTGAACCCTGGCTATGTGCCAAATTTATATCCCTGGTCCAGACGATTTCCCTCAAAGCCAGGCTTGTATGACTTCTATCTATTGGACCTTCAATTTGAAAGTCTAATAAGTGTCTCAATATGACCTTGAACTGACGAACATCTTCTGCTTCTCCCAGACTTTTAGATGCTACCAATATATCTCGCCTGGATTAATGCAAAAACCTAACTGGAGTCCTGTATTCATGCTTTGTCCCTGTAGTTTAATTCCTCACAGTACACAGAGTGAGCATTTCAGAATGAGTCAGGAGAGGTCACTTGGGATGTCAAAACCCTCCGATAGCTCCCCATCTTCCCCAGCATGAAAGTCACTGTGCTTTCAGTGGCTTTATAAGCCTCTCATGGTCTGGCTCAACACCACTGCTGGTTTCATCTCCCACAACCCTCCCGTGTGCTAACTATTTACTACGTTCAAATCACACTTTCTTCCTTGATGTTCTTTGGCCATATCAAGCACATACCTGCTCTTTTATTTTTACTTTCCTTCTGACCAGGACCCCCTCTCCCTGATGGCTGCCAGACTTATCCCTCCCATCTTCAAGTATCTGCTCAAATATCTTTATTTTTTGGCAATGCATTCCTTTCCCACCCTCTGTAGAGTTGTGCAATCCAGCACTCATATACTCCTTATTTTTCTTTATATGCCCTCCTAACTTATTTCCCTTTTCATATACTGTATATTTTTATATAACGGTTAGTTGGTTGGTTATTTTCTGCCTCTACTGACTAAACAGCAAAATCCGCCTGTGCAAGGATTTCTTTTTATCTGTGACAAAGCAGGTGTGTACTAATTACTGCTTAGTGAATACATCAAGTAAAGTACTGGTTTATTTTTAGCATCAGCAGATTCTCATAAGACCTCAAATCCTACTAAAAATATGCCAAGCCAAGTGGAAAATATACTGACGTTCTTCTTTTTTTTTTTAGATTTTTAAGTTTTGTTTATTTATTGGGGGGGTGGGTGGGGTACAGAGAGAAAGGGAGAGAGAGAGAATCCCAAGCAGGCTCTGCACTGTCAGTGAAGAGCCCGGCATGGGGCTTGAACTCAGAACCTGCAAGTTCATGACCTGAGCTGAACCCAAGAGTTGATGCTTAACTGACTGAGCCACCTAGGCACCCAGCCAGTACATTAATGTTCTAAAGAAATATTTTCAAAACTTTTTTCTCAGGATAAATTTACTTGTTCATGCTTGATACGGAACCATCACAGCCTCCTGCTTCAAAGGGACAATAGAGATTGGTAATGAAAATATCACCTGGAGACTGGTATGGCCCAATTGCTTAGAAAAAACTTAGAACATCATTCTCTATCCAAGACTCAAAACAAAACAAAACAAAACAAAACCTGTTTGATTGGTTTTAGAAAAAACACTGTGCTCTGTGCCTGGGTAGCTGGGTAGCTCAGTCTGTTAAGCATCTGACTCTTGGTTTCAACTCAGGTCTTGATCTCATGGTTCACGAGTTCAAGCCATGTGTCAGTCTCTGCGCTGACAGCATGGAACCGGCTTACGATTCTCTCTGCCCCTCCCCCACTCACTCTTTTTCTCTCTCTCTCTCTCAATTAAAAATAAAATAAAAATAAATTAAAAATAAAATAAAAAAAGGGAAAACACTGTGACCTGTCTTGCTTTGTTTCATTTGTTACATATTAATATTGTTTTTATATTACTACATATTTATATCTAAATTAATAATTTTATTAGGCAAAAAAGGCCTATCTATCCATTTGCATTTTTTGGACTTCCAGACCTCTGGAAGAACTATGATTCTGGAAGCAGCCCCTCTCAATCATTATACTCACTTACTCTTTGTGGGTATTGTTCAGAAACAATACCTTGTCATAATCACTGATGAATCTCTACATTTAACCAACCTTCTGTGTAGACAATAGAAGACAAATAATGCTTTTTTGGTGATAGGTGTCTATAGGGTTGATCTACCTTTCAGGTAAAATGGTATTTAGGTTAAAAAAAATAAGTCAGTACTATTTCCAAAACTGAGTCCTTAGAAAGAAGACATAAAGACAAATCTCCATACCACCTACATTTATACTTTTTGTCAGAATTAACTGTTTCAAGAATAGAGACCTTTTCTTGGAGGGGCTCCTTGATATATTTTCAGCCCCTAGTCTAGTGTTTGGCCCAGAAAAAAAAATCAATATATTCTTATTAAATGAGTGAATGAGCCCCAGATGCTCTTTTATTCTGATGGTTTATCATCTTAATACATTCAGAGAAGAGTAGTATTTTATTATAATGAACTGGGAGGCAGTTTGGGTTGCTAATTAGATGTCACCAAGAAACTGAATTCTCACAGCTCTTATGTGCAGTGCTGAAAACCTCACTTGGTTTCATTGCCATTTTTTGTATAATCATTTCCAGCTATTGATTAACCTCCAAATTTGTGTGAGAAGGGTTGACTTTTTAAAAATTGTTTAATTTAATTTATTTTTTTAAATTTACATTCAAGTTAGTTATCATATTAGTGCAACAATGATTTCAGGCATAGATTCCTTAATGCCCCCTACCCATTTAGCCCATCCCCCCTCCCACAACCCCTCCAGTAACCCTCTATTCTCCATATTTAAGAGTCTCTTATGTTTTGTCCCTCTCCATTTTATATTATTTTTGCTTCCTTTCCCTTATATCTGTTTGGTATCTTAGAGTCCTTATATGAGTGAAGTCATATGATATTTGTCTTTCTCTGACTAATTTCGCTTAGCCTAATACCTTCTAGTTCCATCCACATAGTTGCAAATGGCAAGATTTCATTCTTTTTGATTGCTGAGTAATACCCCATTGTATATATATACCACATCTTCTTTATCCATTCATCCATTTATGGATATTTGGGCTCTTTCCATATTTTGGCTATTATTGATAGTGCTGCTATAAACATTGGGGTGCATGTGCCCCTTCAAAACAGCATACCTGTATCCCTTGGATAAATACCTAGTAGTGCAATTGCTGGGTTGTAGGGAGAAGGGTTGACTTTTGAGCGCTGTGACGTTTGTCCAAACTCTGGCATTTTTTTTAAATAATACATTCCCCCTGCACTGGTATTCTTTATTTCTTCTGCCTATTTATTTCTCAGTAAGATTTTGAAATTCAGATTCCATTGAAAACCATCTATTTATAAACTACTTTTTGCCATTCATGGCCTTAAGTCATCTATTTTTATAGACTTACTAATTAGTCTTCAGTAAATAATGACTTCATAATCATCCCTTGAGGTTGTGTTTTAATGGTTGTGTTGTTCAAGGTGTCAACCAGGAGGGTGGAGATGAGGTGTCCGGGCAACAATATCTGCCCATGCCAAATGTGAAACTCATAAGAACATCAATCCACTGAGATGAAGTCTTATTAACCAACATCATTTTGTCCAACTGGGGACTGATTTGCTTCAGCAAAACTTACTAAAAATAACTAACAAACTTCATTTGTTACATTTACACAATAATTAAAATAATTCCAATAAAAATCTGGACATGTAGCATATCTTCAGATGATGCATCTGAAAAAAACTGGATCCATATTCCTATATGGCAACACTTGAAAGAGGTAAAGAGCAGCTATCCTTCTTCAAAGAATCTAGTAAATGGGGCGCCTGGGTGGCGCAGTCGGTTAAGCGTCAGACTTCAGCCAGGTCACGATCTCGCGGTCCGTGAGTTCGAGCCCCGTGTCAGGCTCTGGGCTGATGGCTCGGAGCCTGGAGCCTGTTTCTGATTCTGTGTCTCCCTCTCTCTGCCCCTCCCCCGTTCATGCTCTGTCTCTCTCTGTCCCAAAAATAAATAAAAAACGTTGAAAAAAAAATTAAAAAAAAAAAAAAAGAATCTAGTAAAAAAAAATCTCCAAATCATCTAGTTAAAAAAAGAAAGAAAGAAAGAATCATGTACATTACTGTCCTAGACCATGTTGGCATTTGAATTTGGAGCCTACCTTACTGCAGTCCATTACGTCTATAGTTAAATGCTGTCATTTGTGGATAGGAATGTAAACAGAATAATTCAGAAAAGTTTTATTGAACACCTGCTACAATGACATACACTAGAACCAAATGCCTCAGTTCTTCAGAAGGTGCATTCCTTGAGAATCCTTTATAGGGAAGCTTTTTTATTCTATTGGATTTTAGCTGAAAGCAAGCCCATGGCCTCTAAGTTGAAAGTGGCAGAAACAAAATTTGGAATACCACTCAGATTTATATATTGATCTAGAGGAAGCTTCTCAAGAGATACTGGTCATAGAATTCCAGCAACCATAAAGTACTGAAATTTCTTTTACAGCTACTTTTATGGTAGCCTAAATTGATTTAATAGAGCACCATCAAATCAATTCATTCTCTTAACTCTTAGACTGCATTATCTTGATTTGAATTGTTGGTGAACCAGGCCATCCAACAATTATAGGGATGCATGGTGTATGATATATTATCCATAAGGCCAGCCACCTGAAGAATGAAAGCAGATGTATAAAAGAAATTGTGAAGGGAGCTCTCCATAAATTGAACACCACTGAATGATCAGTATTTGCAGGCACACTAAATGAATATCTTTATATCAAGGAAAGAATTATCACATGCATTCATATGCATAAAAGACTGGAAATGTAGAAATTATAGCTCATATAGCATTAGCAAAACTAGATATACCGTTTTAACCAATCCTTTAATATTTATGAGACAATCTTTAGCATTGCACATACATCTTTTATCCTCTTCAAGTTGAAATATTCTTTTGGAAGTAAGTATGTTTGAAGGGAAAGGCCATGTGTTTAGCATACACACAGAATATCTTGTTAATGGCTAATTATAGCAGCTAATATATACCAAACGTTATTCTATGTCCTAGAGAGTCTGCAAAGAAGTTTCCATATATTATTTCGTATAGCATTATGAGTAAGATCTTTTATATTCATTTTATTTTATAATATTTTTTAATGTTTAGTTATTTCAGGGAGAAGGAGAGGGAGAGAGGGAGGACACGAGTAGGGGAGTGACAAAGAGAGGGGGACAGAGGATGTGAAGCAGGCTCCCGCCTGACAGCAGAGAGCTTGAGTGGGGCTCCAACTCACGAACCATGAGATCGTGACCTGAGCCACAGTTGGATGGTTAACTGAGCCACCCAGGAGCCCCTGTGAGGAAGTTCTTATAGTAGGTGAGGTAAATGAGGCTTGGAGAGGTAGGATGACTTTCTCAGGCCACAAAACTAATAAGCACTAGAGCTGGGGTTAGACTCTGGCAGACTGCATTCGCTCTGCTGTGGACTGTTATATATGATGCCTCTTCAGTAAGTCATGACTTCAGTAGGTCATCCAGTAGGTCAGTGGAGTGAGAGAGCATGGCTCTAGAACCCAGATGCTCTTTAGTGCTTTGTATGTTACCACATGTGTGCTATGTAGTTACCAAAGTCAGCTGGATGATGAATTGGATACTTCAACTGTGGCTTTCTGTTTCCCATCAGAATTTCAGATATTTTTGTGTTTGTTTTTTTGCCAAAACAATCATTTAAAGTTTTTGTTGTTGTTCTTCTTCAGTAAATGAACTCCTTAGTGAAATATGTGCCCAAAGTTGCTTTGATGATTGTATTTCTTGCCTTATCTAAGTATTTTTAAGCACCTGCCTGGTCTAGTCACAGTGTAAATAATATAGCTACAAAAATAAATGATTACACATGGATTTTTACTTTGAGAGTCACATACTTATAATACCAAACAATAAAATAAAACCTATGTAATAAAAAAGAATTTGCAATGCTCTGAGCATAGAATTTTTCAGGTTTTAGTTTATTAACAACCTCAGTGGAAAAAGCAGTCTTTCACTAAATTACAGATTTTACATGGCCATGGGCATGCATTTGAAACAAAGGAAGCACGTTTTTGTTGATAATCAAGATTATCAGAGTTGAAGTAAGTCGGTCTGACGCTTCATCAAACATTCTTAAGTCCAGAAAGATCATTGCCTTAATATTACAAATGTTACACCCTTACCATTACACACTGGATGTTGAAATCTGAAGATGAACAAGGACAGTGGAGGGGGGGGGGGGAGAAGAAGATAAAGAGAAGTGGAAGAAAAATGAATTCATTTTTGGCAGATATATCCAATTATCTTGCAAATATTTATAACATCCTGACCAGTGCCTATCCATTATAGACCATCTGTGTACCTTTGCTCATTTCCCTCAAAAAGGAAATAATCCCTATGAACTTCTATTTTATTTCAGTATAAGTATTTTATAGTATTTCTTAAAGCAGCTTCATACTATAATTATCCCCTGCACCTGTTTTACTTTCTCTGAACATCCATACTTGAATCCAGACCTATGTTTCATTTATAGTTAAATGCATTTTTAATATATGGCATATTCCAGGAAATACTTGTTCTCTTAAATTCACCTAATGTGGTTTATCCAGGACTATTAGAATCATTAAAAGCATTAAAGTAAATTTTTTAGAATAAACTTTATATACAATTCAGCAAGGACCTGGAGCTTTCCACACAAGTGAGCTTCCTGGGTCAGAGACAGAGGGTAGTTTGTTACTCATTAATAGGATGACCAGAAAATCATCATGTGTAGCTTCCCTGACCTCCAGTTCCCACAGGGTGAGGTAAAGAGGGCCAGGTGACACCTGCACATGCAGTAGGCTGCATTATAAAAGAGAAACCCTGAGTTTATAGTGGACTGTAAACAAACTTGCCCTTTGCCCCACAGGGAGACATTATTTTTACACTGACATTATACTGAACAGTAAACAAATCTGCCCTTGGCTGTGGACATAGACACAATATCTCCAAAGGCTGTTTGCTATACAAACATCCTTGAAAACATAGTCTTGACAAAAAAGACAGTCAGTGCCTTTGCTAGCAAGCCATACAGAAATGTGATAGCACCATGGTACGTTGTATGCCAGCATCAGGGCTTTGAAAATACAGACAGAAGACTGATGTCCAGAGCTCAGACAATCATCATCAGACAGTACATTGTGCTTTTTGCATCGAATGGATTATCTTGCTAAATTTTTAACGCTATGTTGTGAAGCACATAAGATAAAGCACAAAACATCTACCTCATCACTCAGGGAAATTCCAAAGGTGGAGGAATCTTCCCTTGAGAAGTTATTGAACTACAGACAGTGGAAGAAAAAACTAAAAGCAACTTGACTGGTGACATGATAATTAAATGCCTGTCCTTTAAAAAAGTCAGAAACTAGCTCCTTTTCACCCGTACCTGTTCTCAGCTTTGCTACTGCCAATCAGTATTTCCTACTAAACATTGTCTCTCCTTGAGCATGGTCTCCACATCCCTTGGAATTGAATCAGAATCTTTAGGAAAACTGTAATCTTTCAAACACATCAAGAGTCACTGCATAAAGTATACTTTCCTCACCATAAGACCTAAGAGAAATCACTGTTTTGGAAATTAAAAGTAATCATGAATTAAGGATATTCTAAGACTACGGATATCTGAAGTAAGAGGAAAAGAAATCCAATCAGCATAATGAGAAAACTCCATGAAATTGACGGTAATAAAATTGTAGTTTAGCAGGAAGTAGGGAGGAAAAATACAAGGAAATTAGAGAATCATAGTCAATAATATATGAAGGATCTAGAGTGGATTCATTTCCAAGATTGTATTTTGGGGAAGACTCCCCCTGAGTCACACTCACGACCTTGTGCCAGGTTTTCCTTTCTTTTTTTCTTTATTTTTTTTTAACATTTATTTATTTTTGAGACAGAGACAGAGCATGAACAGGGGAGGGGCAGAGAGAGAGGGAGACACAGAATCTGAAACAGGCTCCAGGCTCTGAGCTGTCAGTACAGAGCCCGACGCGGGGCTCGAACTCATGGACCGTGAGATCATGACCTGAGCCGAAGTTGGCCACTTAACTGACTGAGCCACCCAGGTGCCCCTGTGCCAGGTTTTCTAATTCTTTTCTTATGTATTGTAGGAAATGCTGGCCTGGAGGAGGATTCTCCCCCAAACCCTGGAATTTTCTTAACATGTGAATATTCAACAAAACCAATGTCTGATCTGTAACTAAAAGAGATCAAGTAGAAGAGATTATAAAGTTTATGGAATCAACTAAATCTCTAAAATATGTAAGCACATTGTATGTGGTGGACCAGGAGATAAAGAAGAATATGAATAAGTGATTAACCAAACATATGGTTTTTAATTTTGTGTAAGTGATCACCTGTGGAAAACCTATAAAAGCATCTTAGCGTGGGCACACACACACACACACACACACACACATATACACACACACACGCAAAACAATATAGACAAAACCTTGGTAAGTAAAAAATTCTAGAGATATGAATCAACTAGAGGAAAGGAATATATCTGAAAAATAAGTTTATCACAGGTTTCTAAGAAAATATCCTAAATGTCTAGAAATGAGCTCCCAGAAGCAGTTTAGAACAGTAAAGAGGCAGCTTAGAACAGTTTTTCAACTTCTAATGCATCATGGACTTACTTGGGGGAGCTTTAAAATTATTGATGCCTTACTCACACCCCCAAGAGTTCTGATACAATTAGTTAAATCTGTAGCCCAGTCATAGCTCAGGAATATTCTGGTGTGAGGCCAAGGAGTTGAGGACCATTACTTTGAATTTAACAGAGTAGGAACCATTTATAGAGAGTGATTTGAGGAGTGTTAAAAGGCACACTTGCCCAAAGAATTGTTCCTAATATCAGGCAGTTTTACTTCTCCCTGGTAAAGATATGACATAGTTGTACAATCTTTGTTGAAATGCCAGTACTCTCAGGAAGAATAACAATGCACATGTATTGAAACCTGGAAAATAGTAAACAATAAGCAGTATCCTTATTTCCAAGGCTGATAATTAGCTGGTACCATTGATGCCACAGGTTTCTAGCCACAGGATACGGGTTCCTTATAAAGTCTTTCACATTATGCATAATATCCATATTGGGAAGTCCCTATGCCCTGCTGGTCCTTAAATGCTTTCATGAACACCATCTATTAGCATCAGTCAACACATTTGTCATGAAAAAAAGTTTGCCATTTAGCACCTGCTACAGCAGAATAGAGGATATTTAAGATACCAAAGAAACCAAGCTGTTAACAAAGTGAGATAATAAAGGCAGGAGACCCTGGCGTGCTCTCGTAGTTAGGGGGTAGCACAGATTTTAGTTGTCCATTGGATGACTGTCATATTTTACTGGGAAGGAGTTAGGGGGCTTACATATATAGTTAAAATAAATAAGAGGATGATGGAAGAAAAAAAAAGGTTAATATGTGAATTAAACCTGAGCCTGGCCTACTTAGGACTAGTTGTATTTTTTTTCTTAAATCTGGCCCAGATTTCCGTGGTATTTGTATTCACATTATAACTACCATATGTAGTATATTGTTAACAAGCACATAGATTATGTTTCTGTTAGCAATTTGAGTTTCTAATCTCTTAGTATTGTGAACTCATGAATTTTTATTTTAATTTCTCAATGAAAATTGATTATTGTCATTATAATTTTAGAAACTTGTTCAATTCAAAAAAGATGAATAATACAAGCATCATTTATTGGGTATTTACATAATATTTACTGATATATATAAATTCCACATTCATTTAAATATTTTTTGTTTATTTTTTAAAATATTAAGTTCTATTCCAGTGCAAAGAATGGTACACAGGGACAGTGGCCTGTGTTTAGTGTATAAACTTATAGTTTATACACTATAGTGTTTAAATCATTATAGTGATTGTATAGTGTTTAAATCATTAGCTCATCAAGACAGACATTCATAGAAAAAAGCTTAAGGGTAAATGTGTTTGAATGCATATATAGTCATTTATTTGTGGCATATATTTATATACTTTTATATGTGGTATATTTATTTGTGACATATATTTTATCACATATAAATAAGTTTGTAAGATATTTAAATATTCCTTATCTATATATTATACATACTTTTTTAAAATTAAACTTCTTATTATGGGATAATTGTAAGTTTATACTTCATTGTCACAAGTAATGCAGAGAGATTTCATGCAACCTTTACTCAGTTTCCCCTAATGGAAACACTCTGAGAATCTTTAGCACAAAAGAGCTTTTCATGAATAGGCTGTTATGATGGGTCAGAATCAAGTGTATACACTAGCACATGGCTGCTTTACCCCAAGGAAAATCTTCTGCAAGCTTGAACATTACAGGAGTCTGGAAGGCAGGACCTAAAAGGCATGAGATTGCCCCCAGTGTCATGGCACTTGAAAAAGATAATTAGGCTAAGTGGAAGGTTAAACAAGCCCATGGTAGATTTTGTCCTCCAGATTACTGGAAAATATGTAGACAAAGCCTAACTTTATTTTCCACTCAGCCTCAAACCAGTCCACTCTGTGTTTGGATTGAGGTATTCCAACTAGATGCCAAACGCGGTGGGGGGGAGGGGGGGGGAAGGAATGGCGTATTCTTCCCGGGATGGAAATATTATTTTCAGTCTTCATGGTTCCTTTGTACATAATAGCCATCGTACAGCCCCAAAATTATGAAATATGCTAAGATGCAGACAAATGTGAATGGCAATTGGGAGAAGAAGTCATAAGAGCAGACTTAGAGCTAAGCCAGATTTTAGAGTTAGCAAACAAGGATTTTAAAACAGCTGCTAAAGAGTGTAGCTTTCAGTGAAATAGAAAACTGGACAAAGTATATGAAACAACTCTTTTCAGGGAGAGCTAGCAGGTGGTGAAAGTTACTTCTGAGACAACAACAACAACAGCAAAAACTAAGGGAACTCTATAATCTTCCTAACTTTCTGACCTGAGGCATTTCTGATGATATAACAGAAAAGATCCAGTGGAGCATGACAGTCTCACTGAGTTAAGGAGACAAAAATCAAATTGGAGGTGGGGTTGGCAGCTGGAAAGGAGGGAGCTAAGCAGAGAAAGAGCTTTACAAATTTCAGTAGGGGGACCCTTGAGACTTTCCAGAATTCAAAGCTACTCACAGGTAGGGTGACGTTCCATGAAGCCAGAAAAAGAACCATTGCTGGGGATCTGTAGCCTGAAGGAGATGTTCAAATTCTTAGCAGCTATAATTGAGAAGCTTCATTGAATACCCAGGACATTCAGTACATTCAGCTCTTGAAGAATAATATTAAATAATCCTCAGGGTAATGCCTGCTATAGAAGCATCTAACTAAGTATAAAACCATGCCTTGAATGTACCAAGCTGACTTAACTGTTACACAATTATCTTCCAGAACAATGCTCTTTAAAGACAAATAATAAAATACAGACACTCGACAACATAGCGTACCTATTGTTCAGCATTCACTGTGGGAAAAAAAAAAAAAACTGGACAGAGGCAGCAGAGCGAAATGTGAGCTAAATCATGAGGAAATGTAATCAATAGGTAATCAACAGTAATGATAGAATTTGCGGGGGAAATTTTTTTTGAAACAACTGTAATAAATATCCTCAAGGATTTAAGAGACAATGTGAAAATAATGAGGGAATCGTAGACCATTAAGAAGACCAAGTGGAGTTATTTTGAAATGTACAATATCCAAAGTAAAACTGCATTGAATAGTTTAGATACTACAGCAGTTTAGACACTACAAAAGTGAACTTTGAGACCCAGCAATAGAAATGACTGAAACTGAAGTACAGAAATAAAGAAGTCTGAAAAATCATTAGCCAAGTCTTAGTCACCTATGAGGCAGCATCAAGTAGTCTAACATATGTTTCCGAAAAAGGTGACATTTGGAGAAACAAGAAATACTTTAAAAAAAAATAATGAAAATTATAAGCCTACAGAACTGAGAAACTCAACTACGCCCCAGCAAGAAACCCAAAGAAACCCCCACACAAACTCATCAAAATCACATTTCTGAAAACCAGCAGTAACGTGAAGAACATAAATGCAGACAGAACAGACAAAGTAAATATAAGGGAAAACAAAAAGATAAGAATATCCTCTGACATCTTGGTAGAAACTAAGCGTGGCAAACAAAAATGTCAGAAAAAACAAAAACACTTTCAGCCTGTTATTCTCTGCCCGGTGAAAATATCCTTCCAAAATGAAGGTGAAGTAAAGCTTTCTACAGACAAATCGAAGTCAAAGGAACTAGTCACCAGCAAACCTACACTATAAGTAATAGAAGAAATTGTTCAAACTGAAGGGAAATGACAGTACAAGTTCCAATCTGCCCAAAGGAATAATGAGGACCACAAATGGCAAGTATGCAGGTAAATATAAGACTTTTTTTCTCCTCATTTAACATAATTCTATAAAAGACAGTTGAAATGCTAAAACAAAAGTAATACTAATGCTTTATTCATTATTATAGCCCAAACGGAAATAAAAGGTCCAAGAGCAATGCAATTTATATTTTGTGGTATATTTGCAAAATCGTATATCACACAGCATTATGAATACCCGATTACTGTTATATGCGGTAACATGGCTGAGTCTTATTGATAAAATGTTGAGCGAAGGAAATGAAGTATAAAAAAGAATAATTGTTATGATTTCATACAAGTTAAATACAGGCAAAACTAAAGGTGTTAAAAGTCCGAATATTGGTTGCTTCTCAGGAGGGTTTTGGCTCAGATGCATCAAAGAAAATCGTATTTGCTTGATATTGCTTGTTCTTTATTTGGATGTCGATTATCTTGGTATACACATATGTAAAGTCATAAAGAATGATAATAAATATTAGTGAACTTTAAACACAAAACTGCATTCATTTTATACTTCTATTAAAGTTTTTTTTTAATAAAATAAATATACACGCGATCTAGAACTGTGCTGTAAGATATGGTTGGGAGTCTATTTGGGATTTGAGGGATAATTTTACAAACAAAGTAACATAGCAGGAGATATATCCCCTTCATCTTTTGATTATCATCCTCAAGCTGAATTTGAAGACTGGAATTTTACCCATTTTGTAACCCCGAGAAGATCAGACTGAGAATGAATCTTACATTAGAAGGTCCCGGAACAGAGATCTCAAAAGAACCTTTGCCTCCTTTGAGGACCTGATTGCTGCATAACCATTTGTGGAATCTGATCTACGCTGCTGTTTTTGCTGAATGCAATAAGTGTTTTATCATGTTTTTCAAAATAGAAAAACAGTGCATTTACAAGTTAGTTCATGCAAATATCTGTATATAAAAACTTAAAAAAAAACTGGAAGTTATGATCAATTAGCTCAGCACTCTTTGCTGTTTGTTGTTAATTTCCCTGATAATATTTAAGGAAATTTTATGATTCTCTTAATTTGAATTTAGAGTGTTTTATGCATCTTCAAGCAGATATTGTCCCACAAGTTTCAACCTCCCAGTGTCTGTCTGCACCAAGGGTATACTCTCTCCAATACCCACATGGTGTTATTTCTTATTATCTAATAAATCTTGTTTCCTCAAATTAAACAGTATTTTTTCATAAGAGTGAAAAATTGTCCTGTGGCTCTGCCTTCTATTTTCTCTTCTCTAGCTAGAATATTACATCTCTTGAGGCTAGGTGGTGGGGAAGGTGGGGAGAAAATCTGGACCATGGTATTATTAGCCATGGTATTATTGGCTGACTACGTGGCAGAAATGTGTAGATCAAAACTGACTTCTAAACAATGGAGTTTGAAACTTTGTGATTTATCTTAAATAGTATTGACACAGATAATTTCAACTTTGCTGAACTCTGTCTTCCAGAGAAAATTGATTATTGACATTTTTATAGTAATATTATTAGCACCAAAAATGACAATGTTCTTGTTTCAGTTTTGCATTAAGAAATTACTGGGGCACCTGGGTAGCTCAGTCTGAATTTGGCTCAGGTCATGATCTCACAGTCTGTGAGTTTGAACCCCGCGTCAGGCTCTGTGCTGACAACTCAGAGCTTGGAGCCTGCTTCGGATTCTGTCTCCCTCTCTCTCTGCCCCTCCCCTGCTCACGCTTTGTCTCTCTCTTTCCCTCTCTCTCTCCCTATCTCAAAAATAAAAATAAAAACCTTAAAAAAAAAAGGAAACTACTTTATGAGTGCCTGGGCGGGTCAGTCAATTAAGTATCTGACTTCGACTCAGGTCATGATCTCACGGTTTGTGAGTTCGAGCCCCGCATCAGGTTCTGTGCTGACAGCTCAGAGCCTGGATCGTGCTTCAGATTCTCTGTATCCCTCTCTCTCTGCCTCTCCCCTGTTCGTGCTCTGTCATTCTCTCTCTCTAAAAAATAAATAAACATTAAAAAGAATTAAAAAATTATTTTAGATGCACTCTGTCGACTTATTTCTTGCTACTGTTATCAGGTTTTCCCGTGTACATCAAAATTGTCAAGCAAAAGATGAGGGTTTTATTTTCATTTTGTTTATATGTTACATTAACAAAGGAAAACGAAACTGCTGAATGAATATTTGACAATATATAATTGATTGATGTAGCGTCAACAATATATACTTTAGATGTTCAGAGAAAAATAAATTCAAAGAAAGATGAAATGAAAATTAGTCTTGAGCATGACGGATCTCGGTGTGAACACTAAAAGATGACTATTTTCCTATGAAATTTGTCATGATAAATGATACAGAGTATAAGAGTTATATTGGGAAATGAAAATGTTAAAACATCCAAAACCTATAATTACAGCACAAGAAGTATTGTAAATCCTTAATATTATAGTGGAACATCGTCTAACAGGCCCACCCGAGGACTATTAGAGCTGTTTAATTATCTAGGGTCATGTATACTTGTTTGACCTGATATTTACTATTGATTAGAATATAGACTCTATAAAGTTATGGGATCATGTGTAGTTTTTGTCTACTTGAGGTACAAATTTTCTCTGTCCAGTAAAAATAAAACCCCAAAGTTAGTTTATTGCCATGCAAGACGTTAATCATTTTGTCTCTAGATTTGCACACTTGTTTTAGTGTTCCTTTTCTGGTGGTATATATAAAATCTGCTTTTTTGAGTTCTGTTTTGAACCAACTTTACCATTCAGCCAAATTTCCTGATTAATAAGTTAAGTAAATCTTTGGCATATATTCTCTTTTCATCTGTATGCCACGTTTTTAACACTTTTTCATAATATACTTTCATGAAAGAAAGGGAAAACATTAGGTACTGTATAGATACAATTAAGAGGATTTGGTGATCAGGGTGCCTGGGTGGCTCAGTCGGTTAAGCGTCCAACTTCGGCTCAGGTCATCATCTCACTGTTTGTGGGTTCGAGCCCCACGTAGCGCTCTGTGCTGACAGCTCAGCTCAAAGCCGGGAGACTGCTTTGCATTCTATGTCTCCCTCTCTCTCTCTGCTCCTCCCCCATTCACACTCTATCTCTTTCTCTCTCTCTCAAAAATAAACATTAGACAAAAAGAAGATTTGGTGACAGAATGGAGACGAAAAATAAAGATAGCATAATGTCATTGAAGGCATAGGCCACCCGAGAGTTATTTTAGAAGTCGTGTACTTTCTGCACAAAGTATGTGTTTCTTCTATGTTATTTTAAACTAGATAGTTTTTATGGCAATATGTGTCTTCAGGTTGAAAATCTATGATGGCAGGGCATTTGCTGTTTTTGCAAGACAGTCCATTCAATTTCCAGACTGCTTATTTATTAGTGATATTTTCCTAATAATAAACCAAATTTCTCTGCTTTATAATTTAAATTTTTCAGACCTGTTTTTGAAATCTGAGCTTTAGGGAATATGTATGCCTGCTTTTTGATGTGTTAGCTCTTCAAATCTTTCTAGCAATTACAGAATTTGCCTCAAATTTTCTCTTTTCTAAGTTAAATATCTCCAATTTCTATAACTGACTCTCATTTGAAATTATATACAAATCCTTACTATCACCCAACAGTTCTTCCATTAGGTATCTTCAATTTACACTAATTTTTCTATTAAGGTATGTTTAAGAACAGATACTCTGGTTGGGACATGAGAACGGTATATAATGCAACTGGGTTTGGAAATTTTTGACTTCTTCATGACCCATGACAGAGAAAGCATAAAGGAATACATTTTATACCCCATTATAAGCAGATCATTCTGAGGATTTTTTATTTTAAAAACTTGACCAAAATTCCTTTAAAAAAATATTTTAATGTCTTTTGATATATACTGTGACATCCCAGGAACTAGATCTAATTTTCATTAATAATAGCAATCACAGAGACCCCTGGGTGGTTCAATCTGTTAAGCATCTGACTCTTGGTTTCAACCTTGGTCATGATCTCATGATTCTTGCATTGGAGCCCTACATTGGGCTCTGCGCTGACAGTGTGGAGTCTGCTTGGGATTCTCTTTCTCACTCTCTCTCTGCCCCTCCCACTCTTCTCCCTCTCTCTCTCACTCTCAAAATACATAAATAAGCTTTTTAAAAAATAATAGCAATCATAAGATAACAAACATATAAATGCGACTTCCTCACAGAAAATTCCCTGACCAGTCAATCCAAATTAGATATTCTTATTTTTTTCCTCTCAGCAACCTCATTTTCATCATAGTAAATCATACTCTCAATGTGTGTGTGTGTGTGTGTGTGTGTGTGTGTGTGTGTGTGTGTGTGTGTTGGTATTACTTGTCTTAAGATAGATTGAAATTCCATGATAATAACAAAGGTAAATATCAGTATTATCCACATTTTACAAAGTGGTTGCTCAGTAAATTAAATTTATTAAGACCACACAGTTCTCAAGTGGCAAAGGCAGAATTCAAACCCTGGTCTCTCTGACAAGAGCTTTCAATCGCTTTGCTATTTCATATTTCATGCAAACACTCTCTGCATGTAAACACAGAATGTACATAAAGTTGATCATGAAGTACATTTATTTTTGTTATTTTTGCGTGCTTCCCTATATATACATGGTTATTTCTATATAGATTAAAGCATTATTATATTAAATTAGGATAAAGATGATTAGAAAATAAATGTAATGTGAAGAAGAAATGTTTTTAAACATTTTGAACATCTAAAATTAAAGCAATTATAAGTTTTAGCAATAGTAGTGTAGGATAGAACTTGAATATGCTCAAACCTGCTTCTTTCCAATAAATCAGGCATACTAGTCCAACAATTTGACCATCCTTCCTAACAGCTCATAAAAAAAATAATTATAGAGATTTAGCAACAATTTGACTATTTTAGACAAAGAAAGGCACTGCCAATATTTGCTGTCTTAATTGTTTCAAATATAAAGGAATGTAATGGATATAACAGTAATTTTAAAGATAGCAAAGTAAATTATTTCAAAAATTATTGGTAATTATATCAGTATGGCAGACATGCTAATTTCTATTGAGCTATTTTTTTCAAATACACTTTTTTTATTCTCCACTGTTTGTTCAAATTCTGAATAAGCTTTTTTCTCTTCCATATAGAAGGACAGAATTTAATATTTTTCTTAATTTGTAGAAAATGTTCCCAGCCAATCTAATTACTATACAGTTGCTATTAGATAACTTTAAAAACAATTCAATTTTTTTCTCTTTAAAATTAATTTAATATTGTTTTTAAATATTATATGCAAAAGTTAATATAAGTACTTACTTCCGTTACTTATCATGACTTCTTTCTTGTCTATACAAAAGACAGGGTTTGATTTTTCTTTAAAAGAATATTTAATGACATAATTATGGATCCCAGTATTCCTCAAGGCATATCTACCCCATAGGAATTCTCAATTTTCAGTTTCTCAGATTTCTCCAAACATTTCAGCCTATTAAAATGATTCATTTTCTCACATTTTATATTTAATGTCCTTGATTTATCAATGCTCAATATCAAGGGATAGTATTGGAAAGTCTCCCTCCCCAAACTCCTCTTCTCTGCACTCAGAGGTCTCAGGGTGCCTTGTCATTTAGAATTCTCTTGAAATTGCTGAACACAAAGCAGTTTTGTTAAGCACCCATATCCCTCCTTGTGTAAAATGTTTAAAACGTAAGAAAAGGTGAGGCTAAAGTCAGCAGAGGATTGAAGGCCCATGATGAAACAAGTCGTCCAATGCATTTGAGTTAAATGTCTTAAAGCTAATGGAAGGTATAGTAATCCCAGCCAAAACCTTACATATCAGGGCAAGGCAATGCATTTCTAGATGCCATTTCAGTAGATGCATGAATTTTGTTTCCATCTTGTAAGAATTCTTAATAGAGATATTTCATAAATGAGAAACCTAGGTATAGAAAATAGTAGTAAAATAAAAGACTTGCCACAGATAAATTAGAGCTTTTTCCTCAATATGGTGGAAAAGATTAATGATAATGGGAGAAAATAGACATTAGACCTATAGCCACTCTCCAGTTGGTGACATATTTAAAACTGAAGGAAATCCGGGCCTCTAATTGTAGTTGGAAGCATGTACTTGGATATAAAGACCTTAGACTGTATAAATCTGTCAAAAATGGGGTGTTTAAGAGAAGAGCAAAGGAGAGAGGATAGATGATGGTTTCCATTTTGGAAAGTTGCCTTCACAATATCTGTGAAGAAATCCATCAGGGTATGTGGTAAACAGTCTGGACCTCAGATGAAAATGTGCAGGCAAAGGTATAATTATGGAAATTTTCAGAACCTGGTAGTAGTTGAATCTATAGGTGAGGATGGCAACACTCATAGTACATGGGGTAAACTAGAGGAGTACATCGAGTACAGTAATTTATGAAATACTAATATGCTAACCCAGGCCAAGAAAAAAAAACACAAAGTTCACAGCATAAGATTTTATTAAATTTTGTGTTTCTTCATGGTATAAAAGGCAAATGTTAGTGTTATAAAAATTATAAAGGAAAAATATTATGACAGAATTAGAGACGTGGAGGACAAATTAGTGGTGGGTAGGAGTTGGAGACAGAGAAACAGACTGGAGAAAGGTAGCTGTGGTTTTAACAGAGCAACTACAGTCCCACATCTCAACCCAAAGTTGACGGTAGTATAACCTATTATGCACTCTGTCGGTTGCCGTATCCATCACCACAGTCATGCTTCAGAACAGGTGCATCACTGCAAGGTAACGGATTTCCTTCAGTAGATATTTGATGGGCCAACCCCAAATATGAGTCCATACTCAGACTAAGCAAAGACCTGGAGGAAACAATTCTGTCAATCTCAGCGAAGTTGAAAACGGTTCTTTGTCCCACAAAATTTTAGTTCACCCACTCTTCTTTGCCTCTACAGCTCTCTGATGTCTTCAAAACAGTGTGGTTTTTGTTGCTTATTAAGGCATTTCTCCTTATCGCAAAAAAAAAAAAAAAAATGATGCTCTTCTATTGCTTATTACATATTTCCCTGACGTGGAAGTAGGAATTTTTCTCCTGTGAATGTAGCCATATTTTGCTAATAATAGTTAAGTTTAATAGATTTGTAAATTGAACATATGTGTACATGAAATCCATATATATTTATAGAATTATTTTTAAATGTTTATTTATTTTAAGAGAGAGCAAGCACGAAAAGGGGAGGGGCAGAGAGAGACGAGAGAGAGAATCCCAAGAGGACTCTGTACTGACAGAACTTGAACCTGTGAACTGTAAGAACATGATCTGAGCTGAAATCAAGAGTCAGATGCTTAACCAACTAAGCCACCCAAGTGCCCCAAGAAGAATATTTTTTAAGTTTATTTATTTATTTTGAGAGAGAGAGAGAGAGAGCGCGCACACATGGGAGGGGCTGAGAGAGAGGGAGAGACAGAATCCCAAGTAGGCTCTGCACTGTCAGCATGGAGCCCAATGCAGGGCTTGAACTCATGAATGTGAGATCAAGGCCTGAGCTGAAACCAAGAGTTGGATGCTTAACTGAATGAGCCACCCAGGCACCCCTAGAGAAGAATATTTAAAACAACTATTACCTTGTTTCTTAGATATATCAGAGATGGAGGTTAAGATTTTCATTTCAGCCTTACTTTAGAACTTCCTTTTCCCCATCAGATTGCCTTGGAACCTTGGAAAAAAATCAAATGATCCCATGAATGTAAGTCTATTTCAGGTTCCTATTTCTGTTGCATTGATACATGGCTGCACTTATTTCATTACTACATGTCATAAATATTGCTGCCTATCGTAAGTCTTTAAATAAGATAATTAATGCCTCCAAATCTTTTTTTAATGTTTAAGATCATATTGGCTTTCCTAGATTTCCTAGAAGCAGCTGGTCCATTTCTACCAAAAGCTCTGCAGAGACTTTGATTGTAATTAGTTTCCCTTAAATATCAATTTGAAGAGAAGCAACTTCTTAACAATATAATTAGCATGACATGTATTCTTATGTTTAGGTTATCCTTAGTTTCTCTTAGTAAAGTTGATTAGTTTTTGTGTAGAGGTCTTACAAGTCTCTTGTTAAGTGCATGCCTAACTATTTTACGTTTCTTTTAATGCGTTAAAAAAATAAATTGTTTTCAAATGTCATTTTCCAATGGTTTGCCTCTTAAATATAAAAACACAGTTTTTTATATCATCCTTGTATGTGGCGACTTTGTAGTATTCATTTTAGGGTTTTTTAATGTTTATTAATTTATTTTGAGAGAAAGAGAGAGAGAGAGAGCATGAGAGGGGGAGGGACAGAGAGAGAGAGAGAGGGAGAGAGAGGATCCCAAGCAGGTTCTGTGCTGTCAATGCAGAGCTTAATGTGGGGCTCAAACTCCTGAACTGTGAGATAATGACCTGAGCCAAAATCAAGTCAGATACTTAACCCATTGAGCCACCCAGGAGCCCCAAATTCATTTTAGTTTTAAAGTAGCTTTATTTTCATAGTTTTTAAAGTAATTTTCTATATAATTATATCATCTGTGGAAAAAAAAAAAAAAAAGCTCCCCTGCTTGTTTTCCAAACTTAGTAAATTTTAGGACATTATCTTGACTTATTTTACTGCTTAGGACCTACAAGACTATGTTTAATAAATTAGCTAGAGCAGATAATCTTGTCATCTTAAAATGTTGGGGAGAAAGCACACATTTTTTTTTACCATTAAGTGTAATGCAATCCGTAGGATTTTTGTGAATGTCCATTTGTTATACTAGGCATTTTTTTTTTTTGTAATAAATAGGTATTGGATTTTGTCAAATTCTCTCTCAATATGTATTTATATTTGGTTTTCACCTTTATTCTGCTAATATGATACATTTCATTGATTGATTTTCTAATGTTAAACCAACTTTGCACCACTGACACAAACTCACGTGATCACAATGTATTTTTTATATACCGTTAGGTATTTATTTTGGGATGCTTGCTTCTATATTCATGAGGGATATGGGTGTTTCATTCTCTTTTCTTGCAATGACTGTATCAGGTTTATTATCAGCATTATAGTACCTTCATTAAACTAGTCAAGCTGTGTTTCTTCCTGCCTAATTTTGAGAAAGTTAGTATGAGATATTATTTCTTCCTTACATATGTTATAGAAACTAACAATAAAACCCCCTGGGCCTCTACCTTTGTGAGTAGGAAGGGCTTTGATTATGAATTACGTTCAATATTAGACTTCCAAATATTCAGGTTTTTCTATTTACTATTGAATCAGGTTTGACCAGCTGTGTTCTCTGTGGGATTTACCTATTTCATCTATGTCAGGGTTTCTTAACTTCAGCACCATTAATGTTTTGACCTGGATAATTATTTGTTGTAGGGGACTGTTCTGTACATATAGGACATTTAGTGGCATCTCTGACCTCAACTATCAGATGTCATTAATACTATTGATCCTTTCCCATGTGACAACTAAATATGTCTCCAGAGACATTATCAAATGTGCCCTGGATGGCAATAGTGTCCGTCCTTTAGAACCAATTGTCTAAGTAGTAAAATTTACAGCATGAAGTTCATGAGATTTCCTATTTATTATTTTGCTTTGCTTTAATAAGGATTTGTAGTGATATCCCTTTTTCAGTTATAAAATTAGTAACTTAAAATATTTCTCTCACTTTTATTTTTTATTATTATTATTATCACTTTCTTTTTTTTTTTAACAGTCTTAAGGTATTTTATTTTTTACACTTATCATGCCATGAATTCATAGGCAATGGGCTCCAGCAGCTCAGGCTCCTTTCCATTGGTTCTGACAAAGTGTGCTTCTCTGGGTGGGCCAGGCTGACACTTCAGCTGAACCCAAATACCTTTCTCTTTGGCTTCCTTTTTTTTCTGATCACTTTCCTTCACATGCTTCAGGAAGCTATCGTGGCTATTCAGGTGCTTAATCTGTTCAATATGTACATGATTTCTCTTGACAAGAATCTTGCCCTTAACTTGCTGGCTTACGACAATGCCAAGAGCATGCTGGGTAATACCGTAGACTCTTCCAGTTTTGCCCTGGTTACATTTGTGGGGCTCTGCATTTTGAACAGTGTCCCTTCCTTTGATGTCTACAATATCATCTTTCTTGTTGATTCACACATATGTTTCCAAAGGAACAACTCCCTGTTTCCTAAAAGGTCTAGAGAACATATAGCAGGTGCCTCTTCTCTTTCCCTTTGTGTTGATCATTTTGGTGCCTTCCTGGAATCTGGTGGTGTGGCTGACAGGTTCTTTTCTTTCATTGATCTCTGCCCTTATTGTTTCTCTTGATATTCCTTTCTTCCTTCTTCTACAAACTTTTTTTTTTATTAATTCTGTTTTTAAAATTTACTTTGAATCCCTCTGACATTTTAGATGTGCATTTTTTACTATAATAGTTCATGGAGGGTTGATAATACACATTAACTTTTCATGGTCTTCCTAGAATTAATATTTGGCTGTTTCATGCACAAAGTAAGAACTTTACAATGGTGCATTTATTTTTTTCTACATTCTTTTTGCTATTGTTGTCATATAAATCTTACAAATGCAATGGTATAATCTTTGCATTAAAAATCTACTTTTTAGGGGCACCTGGGTGGCTTGGTCGGTTGGGCGTCTGACTTCAACTCACGTCATGATCTCACGGTCCATGAGTTCGAGCCCTGCGTCAGGCTCTGTGCTGACAGCTCAGAGCCTGGAGCCTGTTTCAGATTCTGTGTCTCCCCCTCTCTCTGCCCCTCCCCTGTTCATGCTCTGTCTCTGTCTCAAAAATAAATAAACGTTAAAAAAAATCTACTTTTTAAAGAAACTAAGAAAGCAGAATATGATTTTTTATATTTATTCACATATTTTTAATTACTAATTCTCTTCCATCTGAGTTTCCTCTGATACCATTTCCTTTCATTCTGAATGTCTTCCTTCAGGACTTTTTTTTAACTCGTCTGTTGTCTATATCTTAGATTTTATTTGCCTGATCACATCTGTATTTTAAATTTCTTGTCTCTTCTTTTTTTGCTAAATATAGAATTATGTATTGAGTATTTTTTCTTTATATCTTCAGTATGTCATTCCATTGTCTAGGAGTGATTGTTTCAAGAAGCCAGACATCATGCATACTTTTCTTGCCTTTTGTCTAAAGTATTGTTTTTTTTCCAGCTGTGTTTACAATTTTCCTTTCATCCTCTGTTTCCAGCAGTTTGAATATGAGATGCCTCTTTGTGGTATTCATTGCATTTATCCTGCTTGGGTTTGCAGGGCTTTCTGCATCTGTGTATTGTTTTTCGCCAAATTTGTGAAGGTTTCAACTATTGTTTCCTGAATTATGTCTTCTGCCCCATTTTCTTTTCTCCTCTGGACCACAAATCACATGCAAGTTAGAACACAGTAACTGAAATTTTTATTGCAAACTTATTTTGGTCTCTTGTATCATATATTGTCTATTGTTCAGCCTTTGACAATTCTGCTAAGCAATCAATTCCACTCTCTCCAGTCTCTTGTTGATTATGCTCACCTTTGGAACTTAAAAATATGACACCACACATTTAACACTAGATTTCTATTGGGATCCTTTTTATAGTTTCCATTTCTCCTGATAGGTCTTCACCGGTTAACTCATTATAATCATTTTTCTTTTGTCTTTGAATAAATCTATTATAGCTTCTTTATCTGCTCATTTCAAAATCTAGGTCATCTCGGTGTCTGTTTGTACAGACACTTTTGTTCATGTCACTTTTTTTTCTGTTTTGTACATCCTCTAAATTTTACTTCATATTGGACATGATAGATGCCTTTAATCTATTATCTTTCTTTAAACAGTGTTGATTTTTTGTTCTGTTGAACCGTTAGCATACTGGTTTATAACCTGGAGTTCTGGGAGGCTTGATTTTCGTATTGTGTTAGGGCTAGTCTTCACTCCTGTAGCATGGCCCTTGTGATGTTTCAATGCAAATCATGATCTTGACCAAGGCACTCCAACTTGGCAGCATTCAAGCTGCCATATCTATTTTTTCTGAGAACGGTAACAGTTTTTTAGCTTTCCAGCTGGTGTATTACACCAGATTTCTTGGACTCTCCCCTTCTCCTGCCCAATCCATGGGGCAGCCAAAATTTGGGGGGGGAGTTTATAAGTAGTTTTGTGAACACTTCCTATTGTGGCTCCCTCCTTGCTGAGATGTCCCTCATTTTTTTCTAGCCTCTTGGGCAAACTGGAACTCTGTCTTCTGCAGTCCAAAGCCTCTAAGACTGATGTTTTCTGCTTAAATGTTTGATATGCTGCATCATTTGAACAGGAGAATTTCCTTGGGGAAAAGCTATGCAAGTAAATATCTCACCCATTGAAGTTTCTTTTTCAAAGGACAAAAATCCCTCCAGGTTATATTTGCTTTTCTTCATCCTCCAGTACCTTCAAATACTTTGTATGTGTGTGTGTGTGTGTGTGTGTGTGTGTGTATACCTTTGTACATTTTGTCTAGAGTGTAATGATCTTCATGGTAGGATCAACCTTGTACAAGTTGCCCTACAATTATATGAGAACTGAAACTTCTCTTTTAAATAAAATGAATGAAAATAATTGTTACCAAATATTAGCCAGACCCTCTATTTCCTGTCCTTAATATAAATTCTTAGAATTAGAGGCTTTGGATGCTTATTGCAAAACTTAAATATATTTGCAAGCTATATTATATTGATAAATTTTATAACATCACCAAATTGTATTTCTATCAGAAAACCTGTTTATATTTTTATTTTGATATTACTGATTTTTATATTTTGTATCTACATTGAAATAAGGAATGTTTATTTTGTCATCATGATGTGAATTAGTAATCTTTCTGTATTTTCTATATTCAGGAATACAAAAAAAGTAATTACTCCTTAAATGTTTGAAATGAAATTTCCAGGGGCACCTGGGTGGCTCAGTTGGTTAAGCGTCCGACTTCGGCTCAGGTCATGATCTTTCCAATCTGAAGTTAGAGCCATGCGTTGGGCTCTGTGCTGACAGCTTGGAGCCTGTTTCAGATTCTGTGTCTCCATCTCTCCTTGTCCTTCCACAGCTTGCGGTGTGTGTGTGTGTGTGTGTGTGTGTGTGTGTGTGTGTCTCAAACACAAATAAACATTAAAAAAAATTTGAAATGAAATTTCCAATAAAATTGTATGATTCAGAATAGTATTTTTAATTCTTGATTTTTTTTAATTTTATATATCAGATTATCTATTTATTTTAAGAGTAAATTAAATATTCCCATTAAATCATCAGTTTTGCCTATTTTAAAATTAACTATATTTATTTTATTACTCATATTATCATAACTCATGTTTAATTTATGCAGTTTACTTACATGCTTGTTTAAAATTTTATTTGTATTTTATATCACTTTAAGGCAATTTTGCAAAAAAATTATCTATTTTTTATTACTTTTATTTTATTCCAAAATCCATTCAAGTTATGAATTTCCTCTCTCATTTTTCTCTTAATTAGAAGAGTTCCAAAAATGGTTGAGGATTTATGGTAATTCAAATCATTTCAAGAAGAACAATATCCTCTGTCATTTCCAACAGACTCAGTTTTCATTTTCTGTGTAGTTCCACTGGCCTTTATGTTGGTAGAAATTCTAGCTATATTCTGTCTTTAGGTAGAGGATCACAAATACTTTGGTATAATTCGCCCTTAATAAAATTCAGATATTAAGTGGATGGTTCAATGATTTTGGACAAATGTATACATTCTGTTACATTCCTGAGATTACCACTATCATCAAATTCTGGAATATCTTCATTTCCCCCAGAAAGTTCCCTGGTGGCCTTCGTAGTTAGTTCCTCCCAGCCAACTCTCATCCCCAACAATGATGTAATTTCCATCACTTATGATTAGGGCTTCTCAGGACTAATCATCTTTATCTGGTTTTGTTTTGTTTTGTTTGGATAATTTTTAGGGCAATTTCCCTATACAGGTGGCATTTTAAATATAGGTCACCATCCACTGAATCAAAGTTTTAATATGCAAATAATCATCTCAAAACATGCTTACAAACTGCTTTTTGACTTTTTTTTTTCTTCTAAATTGAAGTCAGTGATTTTTATTCTCCAACCAGAGATGTAGTTCAGATTTTAACTCGACCTCACAGAATGTGCTCTAGGGAGGGTATGAGAAAGATATTAACAGATCACTATGACTGTGGCTGCTACATTCCACAGCTATGTAACTCAGTTAATTATTTAACCTTTTCAAGACTGTGTTTGCTAGCGTTAATAAGTGTGATAATATTGGGGCACCTGAGTGGCTCTGTCAGTTGATCGTCCGACTCTTGATTTTGGCTCAGGTCTTGATCTCATGGTCAGGAGATCCAGCCCCACGTGGGCATGGAGTCTGCTTAAGATTCTGTCTCTGCCCCTCTCCCTCACTTGTGCTCTCCCTCTTCTTCTCTCTCTCTAAAAAAAGAAAAAAAAAAGTGTGGTAGTATTGCTAAATTCAAAGGCTAATTAGGAAAATTAAATGAGGTATTATACTTAAGTCCCTGGCATGAGGTTTGGCACAATTGGGAACCATATAAATGCTATGGATTTTTTTTTATAGACTCAGAGAAAACTACACATTCTCAAACAATTTAGCCACATTATAACTAACTTTAGTGAAGGTCATTTCAGTGGGACACAGTTGGTATTCAAATAGGTATAAGAGAGTGGTAAAGGCATATTATTTGAATATTCTTAACTTCCTTTTAAACTAACAAACAAAAAACACCAAAAAACTTAAAAAAAAAGCCTTAAGAACATTTAAACAAAACATAGATATCAAAGTACCTTCACAAACCCAACAGGTGGGGATGTAAAATATAGCAGTAATTCACATGTAAGATCATCAGTTCAGTAGTAAATATCCCCGAGAAATGTTTAGGGGTGAGGAACAGGTTTGAATACAAACAAGGGAATTCTTTGGGGTGTTAGAATCATTCTGTATCCTCCTTGGGGTGATGGCCAAAAGAATCTATGCCCGTGTACAAATTTATGTAACTGTGCACCCAAAATGGTGAATTTTGCTGCACGTAAAATTTATAAAGTAAAAATAAATAAATAGAAACAAATTAATCATCTATCTACAATAGGTATAGCAAAGCAAAAATTAACCTACTGCCATTGAGAAACAATATTTCAGCATAAGAAAAAATAGATAAATACAAATGTAATATCATCCAAGTTAAATAAAATCTCGGGAAATAGTATGAACAACCATTTTTTCCTAAAATTATATATATTATCTATTTTATTGCCTATAAGCTATGAAAACTCTTTAATTAGAAGAACATGTAGTAATTACAATATCCACACAGAATTGTAATATATTCCCATATTGTGATATCCACATAGAATTCCCCACAAAAAATGGGCTCCTTGGAGAAATAGCTATCTCAGGTCTATGAAGAAAAGAGGTAAAAGCTGTCCATTAAATCTGAACCAGAATGCAAGGAATCTATCAAAACTGATGGGATTACATTGAATGGGTAATAGAGCCAATTGGAATGGTCTAACTGGCCAAAACTGGGATAATTTGAATATCAATATCATGATGCTCAGTGATTGCAACCCAGATATATAACATCTTCTGAGTTCATAATACTACTCAAAAATTAAAATTAAGGTGCAAAATAAACCCCATTTGTAGTTTTTGGTTGTTATAGAACAGCTCATTCTGATAACCAGCAGAGATATGGAAAGATAAACATTAATCCTCCTTTTTTCTTTTTAAATTTTTTTTTAAATTTTCTTCTTTTTTTTTAATGTTTATTTATTTTTGGGAGAGAGAGAGAGAGAGAGAGAGACAGAGCATGAGCGGGGGAGGGGCAGAGAGAGAGGTAGACACAGAATTGGAAGCAGGCTCCAGGCTATTCCTCCTTTTTTCTATGTGAACTTCCTCTCACAGCAACCACATATGTGATAAAGTGTGATGAAATTCTTCCTTGTAGAAGAGTTCCAGCTAATAAATGTGAAGTACAAAAGGGTCTGAGATTTTGCCCTACTTGCATGCTTAGAAGTTAACCTACCATAGTTTTGTGGATGCTAGCAGAAGACATCAAAGTCCCGGATAACAGCCAAAGGAAAGTTTGTTTATTACTCTTTATTACTCAAGTCAACGGCAGTAGCCATTTTCTTGCACTGGTTCTCCTAACTCCAATTCCCACCGAGTCTTTTGATGAGGGTCAGACAATGTCAGCACACACAGTGGCTTGTGTTAAAGGAGAGGAACCCTCAGCTTTAGGGGTTTTAATCAGTGATCTTTCACAATGGACTTCAATAAGCTTATTCAACTTTTGTTCCCCAGGAACTCATTAACTGTATTATACAGGACAGCAAGCAAACCTGCCCTTAGCTGCATAGGGAGTTCCCATCTCTATTTTCTGAACCTGTTCTTTCTACATATATCCTTCAAGAGATATCCTGGAGCAGTGTGTATGGGTGGCTCAGTCGGTTAAGTGTGCAACTTTGGCTCAGGTCATGCTCTCGTGGTTCGTCAGTTCAAGCCCTGTGCTGACAGCTCAGAGCCTGGAGCCTGCTTCAGATTCTGTGTCTCCCTCCCTCTCTGCCCCTCCGCCACTCACACTCTGTCTCTCTCTCTCTCTGTATCTCAAACATAAATAAACATTAAAACAACTTTTCAGAGATATCCTGGAGCAAATGCCATCAGTGGCACTGTTCTCAAGATGGGATGAGATACCCATGGAGCATTGTCTCCCAATAATCAATGCAGAAAGAATATCAAATTAGAAAATCCCAGGTTTGTAACTTATTTTTCTTTAAAGGTTTATTTATTTTTGAGAGAGAGACACACAGAGAGAGAGAGAGAGAGAGAGAGAGGGCAAGCAGGGGAGGGGCAGAGAGAGAGGAAGACACAGAATCTGAAACAGGCTCCAGGCTCTGAGCTGTCATGGGCTTGAACTCGTGAACTGTGAGATCATGTTCTGAGCCCAAGTCGGACACTTAACTAACTGAGCCACCCAGGCTCTCTGCCATTTTGTAAATTCTAAGAAAATAATGTATTTAGGCGGTGATTATTGGTGAATATTAACACCATTAAGGCGATGATTAATGGGGAGCTGATAAGGAATGGATTCAACTAACAACTAAGTTCACTGACCAACGTTGAAATCACTAAAACTGAAATAATCAGACACGATGTAACTCCTCCCATGATGCAATAGGCAGAACAAAGCAACGCCTATATTGAACTGTTCCAAAAATAATTTAACCTGAATGTTAGCAAGCCTCTTGATCTAACCACCTTGTAGGAGGAAATAGGGAGACTAAGCCCATATGTTTAAAAAACAGCAGGATGATACTATCATCAGAAAGTAGAGAAGTCTATGCGCCAAATGTCCCAGTTTCATTCATGTATAGATGGCATTTAAGAAACCCTTGTGGCAGGCCCTCCTGGGTGGCTCATTGGCGAAGCAGCCAGCTCTTGATTTCAGGTCAGGATCTCACGGTTGTGAAATCAAGCCCCATGTTAGACCTGGGTGCAGGACCTACTTGAGATTGTTTCTCTCCTTCTTCCCTCTTCCCTCTGCCCCTCCCCTGCTTACCTGTGTGAGCCCACTCTCTCTCTTTCTCTCTCTCTCTCTCTCTCTCAAAATAATAAAATCAAATCAAAAGTTTGTGGTAGGAAGTTTTTGTTTGTTTTTGTTTTGTTTTGTTTTGTTTTTAATATAGGAGATAGGAGCACCTGGGTAGCTCAGTCAGTTATGCGTCAACTCTTGATTTCAGGCTCAGGTTTTGATCTCAGGTTTGTGAGATCGAGCCTTGTATAGGGTTCTGCAATGACAGTGCAGAGTCAGATTGAGACTAGCTCTCTCCATCTTTCTCTGCCCCTTCCCTGCTCATGCTCTCTCTCTCTCTCAAAATAAATAAATAAACATTTAAAATAAAATAAAAATTAGGAGTTAGGATAAAAAAAGGTAATATATATTTGTAACAGAATGTTATGATTTTCTTTTTGAGCTAATTGAAAAAAAAGACTTATTGGCATTTGATCAAATCTGAGTGTTGGATACTAAGAAATTATGATTAATTGTGTTAGCTGTGGTCATGATTTTTATATTTTTAAAGATATCCTGAAGTAATTTATGGATAATAAAGTTACTGGATTTACTTTAAAATATTTCATCAAAGCAAGGAAAGCAAGGAAGGAAGGGAGGAAGGAAAGAATGGAGGGAGAGAGGGAAAGAAGGAGGGAGTGGAAGAACCAGATGATAGATAAATGCAAAAAAAGATTCCATAGCACAATATTAGCAAAATATTGATAATTGTATGATGTATACAGGTATGCTTAGTATACTATTTCCCCTAATTCCATTTGTTTGAAATTTACATTGAAAAAATTTTCCATAACACCTGTCAAATATTTCTGAAGTGTGAAATAACCTATTATAATTTGCCTTGAAATTGCAGAGTCACTGGAGGGGTTTGGGTAGAGTGTCACAGCCTTGAGAAATAAAGCTATAAAATGATAGAGTAAGGTCTACCACCCCACTTTATATGGTTTACAGTTTTTCCAACTATCAGACTGCTGACAACATATGTGAGAGACACAGAAGTGGAAAACAGAGGAGATTTACAGAGATTTAACAAAACAACAAAATGTATGGTGATTAAATCAGGAACGAGAAAAAAATCACCAGAATTATTTTGTAAGAAGTGAAAACATGTTTAGGATCCATTAATTATAAGGAAAGTGGTACAGGTTTCAAAGACAAGAGTTCTGCTCTCGTAATCTAGGATTGTTAAATTTCTAGGATCTGTACAAAATTTATAAACCCCTCTATTCTACAAGTTAAAGAAAAGTTTGACTTATTGTTCACAATAATCTATATCAAACTAATAGAAAAATTAAGGCGAAAGTAGTATGCAAACCTAGATTTGTTCATATTGACAGCCAGGTCAGCCAGTCATTGGGAGATCTGAGAATTGGTAACCTTGGGGGATGGTTCAGAGAAGGCATTATATAAGGTTCTGGGGCGTCCGAGGAGAGCCCACAGAAGCTTGGAGAGTTGTGTTGTGTGCTTTGTTCTTCCCTGGTTAGTTGTAAGTGATGCCCCTCTGAGGAGGTACAGTTACCCTTTCTGAGCTCCAGGTGCCTTCTGTCTTTCTTTACAGAGCAAACACACTCAATCAGATTTACAATTGTTTTGCTTCTTCTCCATAGAAGGGAGAATTGTACCCAATGCTAGTTAGACATTGGCCAGAAGATTTTTCAAGCCTAAAGAGATCACTTTAAGTCCTGGCTTCTGTTTTCTGGCAGGATTTCTCTTTAGTTATTCCACATATATGGATAGCTTCTCATTTCCTGAGAGCCTCTGCAGTCCCTAGATGGTCCATCTCCGTGAGTCACAGTGTTTGTACATAGCTTAATAAGGTGTGCTTCTGATGTGTGCTGAGTCTTAGTGTCAGAGTGATTCAGTTGATTGAAGTACCCCATCCATCACTGAAGATTTTACTTTTCTTTACAAGGTCTTATTTACTGCTTCTTCAGAATATGCTTTGTGGGTTTCTAGAGTGCTCCACACTTAAATTATATATCACTTTGGTATTTAAATCAATGAATTTAAATTACTGCATAATGATTACTTTCAATTTGTCTTCACTTAAGGAAGATGATATAATTAAACATGTTTGTTTGATCCGGTCTTGCAAATGAACCTATACATTTACATTAGGTGTCTATGAGATGAATTAATTCTCTGGAGCTTTTTAAACCATTGGAAGAGATTGTCGGTTCTCTGGCTAAGTCAGCAATCTCTCTTCCCCTCTTTTCTCCTTTCCTCCATGCTCCCTTCCTTTTTCTGTCTTTTTCTTACCCATTTCTCCCTATCTCCACCTATACCCGTTTATCCCCTCCCTTCTTTTACTGCATGTTTATAGTGTGCCCCACACTATGCTAAATACTAGAATTAAGATATTCGATAACTTCAACGTTGACCTGCCTTGCATTTCCAACCAGGGACCAATTAAACTCGCTCCCACTTCCTGCACCCAAGGAACTTGACAGATGTTGTAGAAGCTGAAGGGGAAAGAAATTTTATAGAAAGGCTAGTATGTTCTAAACGACTGAGAAGTTGAGATGAATGAGCCTTATAGGCACCTAACCTAGAAGATTTCATATATGCTATTTCATCACTAGAAGTTCAACTGGGGACTTCTAACACACTGTCCATTCTTTAACATTCTCATGCTTCACAGTACTTTCATACTGTGTTGTATTATCTCCATTTGTTTCTATTGGTTGGTTTTTTTTCTTCATTATGGGTTGTATTTTCCTGGTTCTTTAAATGCATGAATGCTTGTGTCTTTTTGGTTGTTGTTTGTTTGTTTTTGTTTGTTTGTTTCTTTTATTTTTTTAGAGAGACAGAGGGAGAGAGAGAATCCCAAGCAGGCCCCATGCTCAGTGTAGAGCCCAACATAGGTCTTGATTTCACAACTGTGAGATCATGACCTGAGCTGAAATCAAGAGTCAGATGCTTAACTGACTGAGCGACCCAGGTACCCTAGTGTTTGTTCATTTTTTATTGGATGAACATTAGGATTTTATCTTTTTAAATTCTAGATGATAATGTATTCTTTTAATTGTGAGCTTTGAACTGTGATGCAGTTAATTTAGTTGGAAGGAGTTTAATCCATTTCAGTTCTGCTTCTAAGATTTGTGATGTGGGACCAGAACACTGTCCACTGATTTTGCTAAGTGTAGCAAAATTATAGGCAGACTGAGTAGTTTCCCCAAAGATCTATGCATTTTGAGACTTTTCACTCTATGCCATAGGAACCCTAACTGTTCTCAGACATTTGTGAGTTCTGATGACACTGTCACCTTGTCCTTTCTGGCAGTTCTTTCCCAGACTCAGATTTTTGTTTGTTTGTTTCTCTACATGCACTGATTAGTAGCACTCAGCCAAGGACTCAAAGGAAACCTGGAAATCTCCAGAGCTCTCTTTCTATGTAGCTCACTCTCTCTGCAGTACTTTCTTCTTTCATGTGGTTCTCCCCTCTCCATCCAGCAGCCTCTATGTTGTACTATATTCCTCAAGGTCTAGCCAACTTGGCTTCTGAATTATCAACTGTACACTTCATCAGAGAGAGTCTGCTGGGCTCTGTTTGGGTTCCCTCCTGCTGTGCCAAGGCCTGGAAACTGTTTTTGGGTGGTATGCTGAGGCAATCCCTGCATCATATGATTTGTTTCTCCATCTCAGGGATCATGGTCTTCTGCTAAAATTGTTGTGTCATATATATTTTGTCCAGGTATTTTAGTTGTTTAAGGCAAGAGGGTATATCTAATCCTGTTACTCCATAGTGACCAGAAGCCTAGATATGTTATTCTAATCCTCACAGCAAGACGTTAATACTATATGCATTTTTATAAATAAAAGAGCTGAAGATCGCCTAGAATTAATAACTGACTCAAAATTGTATATTTAAGGGCACCTAGCAGGCTCACTTGATAGAGCATGTGACCCTTATCTCAGGGTGGTGAGTTTAAGCCCCAGATTGGGTCTGGAGCCTCCTTTTAAAAATTGTATATTTAATACAAGAAGAGTCAATAGGCAAACCTTGATCTCTTGTACATAAGTATAAGATATTATCCCACCTTTGCATGTGCCCACACGTTCCTGATCCTATGGAAAAGCTTTGGTATAGTGGGAGGTAAAGAAGCTGACTTCCAAGAATTCAGAAGTAGGTGGTAGGAACTGATGGTGGTAAACATAGACATTTATTTTTTCCAAGATGTTGGAGAGTGAAGGAACAAAGAGAAGACAACATGAAAGAAAGGAGAGAGATAGAAACTTCAGAAGAGCATGTTAACACTGAGCGAAACTCATGTATCAGAGGTATGTACTCTCAATCTGATCGCTCAGAATAATTGAGCGAGACCAGCAGGGACCCACTTACCAAGAGTTTAAAAAGGGGATGGAGAGAGTCTTATGAAAACAGTGTTAGGAAAGGCTTGCTGGAGAAGGTGAGGCTTAAGCCAGTCCCTGAAATATTCACCAAGGATGTAAAATAAAAGGTGCCACGGAGTTTCTTGTAGTAGGAAAGGGATGAAGGTGGGATGGAAACGTTTAATCTGTGTTTGCAGGATGGTGAGTAGATGAACGCAGGTAGAATTGGGGAGTTTTGTTCACTCTCTCCTTTCTTAGATTTCTTTTTTTTATTTTTTTTTAACGTTTATTTATTTTTGAGACAGGGAGAGACACAACATGAACAGGGAAGGGTCAGAGAGAAGGAGACACAGAATCTGAAGCAGGTTTCAGGCTCTGAGCTGTCAGCACAGAGCCCGACGCGGGACTAGAACTCACGGACCGCGAGATCATGACCAGAGCCGAAGTCGGCCGCTTAACCAACTGAGCCACCCAGGCGCCCCATCTCCTTTCTTAGATTTCATTCAAAGAAACCCACCCATCAGATGAATAGTCTATAACCAGTGATGAAGGCTAGGACAGCCCATTGGCTTATCTAACTCCCTCTCCTCATACACACCCCCTCAGCTGTTATCTAATATGATTTGCCATCATGTCTTTACAAGGCAACTTGGAAGGTTTGGGTGGGAACCATTAGGAAAATCATGGTAAGGTGATCAATATGTAATTAATAATTTTGTCTATGAATAAATGAGCTCAGTTTTTCTCTGCCACAGGAACTGAAAAGAGAATACTTGCCTTTTGTCTCTGTTCTATATTATTTTCAGGAGAGATGTTTCATTTTGTCATCCTTTTGCAGATTTCTGCCATCCCTCCTCTAGCCACACTCTTCACCCTTCTGTGGAAAATACAAGAGCTCTGCACTAAGGGTAGAGATGAGGATTTAATTCATTTTGCTCTTGTAAACTTGTATCCAATGTCTAGTTTACAACACTTTGTATTAACACACACACACACACACACACACACACACACATGCAAACACACACACATGCATACACACACACGTCGTATTGTGGTTGTCCAGTGGTCTTGTACGTATCCTCGTGTGTGTGTGTGTGTGTGTGTGTGTGTGTGTGTATAAGGATCTTCTGTCTCTCGGTTTATTTATTTTTTTTATCATATGGCTATTTTGGAGAGAGAGTATTTCAAGGGCCTAGAGTCCTAGAAATTATTCTTAAGAAATCATTTTGATTGGGTTAGGAAAATCAGTGAATATTTCTGAGCTACAGGTGACTTGTTTATAAAATAGGATTTTACTTGCCTTATTTGCTTTATGGATACCATGCACTTTCCTCTGTGAGGAGGCCATGCTTGTTGCAAAGGAGTAAACGTGGTCATAGTCAGGGGCAAAGCGTGTAGGTAGGGGATGGGAAGACCACCAGAAGTGTGATTACAGACCTTGCAGAGTATTGTGCTGAGTAAGAGAAGCAAAACCAGGAACAGGGTAATCACACCGGAGGGGACTGAGGGCAGGCTTTTGCAAGAGGTATAGTTAAGTCTCTTTTCTATGAAGGTGGACCTAATTAACTGCAGAGGGCTTTTATTGTTTTGTTTTCTTTTGTTTTGTTTTGGTTGTTTCTGTGTTTGACAAATACCTTGGACCCAAAGATGAATTACTTGGTACAAAGGTCACAAATGTCAATACAGTTACCACTCATTCCTATAAGACCCAGGCTACTTTTAAATGTTGAATATTTCTATAATATGTCTTTGAAGGGGCTCCAGACAGATAGCATGCCCATGGTACTGCATCCCAATGTCCAGCTCCATGTCTCTCTTATATAATCATAAAGAAGGAAATAAGTATGTGTGGGGATAGGTACAATCAGGCTTCAGCTAACAGCACCTGACCATTAAGGCAAAAGGTAAACTGCTGTGTGTCAGAAAGAATAATCCTCATTCCATCCACCCAGGGTATTTAACCCCCGGGTCCTGGCCCCCAAAGATTCCTGTTTAAAATGATACACCAGAAATCCCATTAAGAGACACAGGCCAACTGGGGTTTGAACATGGGTGTAAGAAATAATTGTGCCCATGAGAAAAGAGGTGAATCAGAGCCAGATATTTTCCATTTATGGGCAGGAAATATGACATAATGTATAAAGAGGTCTCAAAGACATATATCAGATGCTGCCTAGGAAATTAACTGAGTGTAATACATTTCATTTTTGTGAGAACATAATTATAACTTTGATTTCTACAGAAATTATCTGAGAGAACAAGAGCATAATAAAAGAAAGGCCAATTTCATCTAAGAAAGGCAGCTCCACTCAGCCATATATTTTGATATATACCTTTCATTTAAGCCTCATTCTAATTTCCGTCTTGCCTTCTGGTATTTAGCTCATGCTGAAATTTAACATGTACCTGAAGTACATATGTTAGAGGTAGTTAAGGGGGTTAAACTATACAAAATAGAACCACTTAAAGACAATAGTGTTTATTTTTAGAATGTTCTACTTAGTATAAATTCTTTGAGTATACGTATTCAAAAACCTAAACTGAACAACAATTTGGAAACTGAGATTGACATATTGTTAGGAAAAGTTTTCTATACTTTTTTTTTTAGTTTATTTAAGTAATCTCTATATCCCACATGAGGCTCGAACCCATGGCCCTGAGATCAAGAGTCACATACTCTCCAACTGAGTCAGCCAAAGCACCCCATAAAGTTTTTCCATTCTTTTATTTTTAATAAACTTTGAAAACCAAAACCAACCCCCAAACACAACACAACAAAACTCTAAAAATCCTACACTGAGACCTGGTAATATTTAAGGGGTAAACATGAATTTTTTGTAGTAAAATTGTTGAAAGCTGCTTTCTGTCCATTTTTCATTTAACGTACTAGAAAAGAGATGGTTGGGCAGGCTGATTAGAACCATGAAATTTTTAAACTGACACTGAAAAAGAAAAGTCACTTTGATAACGTTTAGATTATGGGTGCGTTTTTGTAAAGATTAAAACATGTGGAAAAGGGGAGTCAAAGATACTCTTTCACAGGATTTCAGTACATAACTAAAAATAAATTAATGAATAGGTTGGGGTCAGAATTACCAAACTTTTAAAGAGGCTACTTGCTTGTGGGGTAGCCTGAGCAATCCCTTGTCTGTGTTTTTTCCATGGGGTTTTAACTGAAATTACCCATACAAATAGAAAGAGCCTTAGGAACAAAGTAGAGCTAACTACCCATCCAGGAAATACATTAACATATACCTGACTCAGTCTTCTTTGTTTGCAACTGAGCTAAAAGCTGGAAAAATCCTTAGGAGAGAATTTAGGAGGATGTATAAATTTATAGGGAAGATTAAGATTCAGGTATCAGCTTTGGAGGAGTTGACATTTAACAGTGTGGCAGTGTGTAAGAAAGTGTCCTCATGTGCCCATGGGATGATGGAGCTGCCCATGAGATAGGCCCAGTACAGGTCCTCAAATGTGGGTGAAAAAGTTCAAAGTCCCCAAAAGGTAAAATTAATCCTAATGAATAAGCTGATACAAATGCTCTCTAGACAAACCAAATAGGACAGGGCCCATGCTTCATTTGTCTATTCCTGCATACAAACCAGCCTAAAATTGAGTGACTTATACCAGCAATAGTGATTTATTTTGCCCCTAAATTTGCCATGTTAGGTAACATATGGCAGGAAAGACTTATACCATATACCATATGTTTCATATAGTGTTTCAGCTGGGAAATTTGAATGGGAGTAGATAATTCACTGGTGATGGCTTCTCTCACCTGGATGACAGGTTAGTGCTGACGAGGAGCTCAGCAAGGGAAAAAAATCAGGGATTTCAGTGCCATTCCATATGGATTTCTTAATTAGACTGCTTTGGCCTCCTTAAAGCGTGGCAGCAGGGTTCTAAGAGTGAGTGTTCAAAAATACAAGAGGTGGATATCAATAACCTTAAATCATCAGGGAAAAACCTGGCAGAAAGTCACTTTTACCATATTGTTCAAAGCGGTTTCAGGGCCTGCCCAGACTTAAGGGTCGGGGGGCATTAACTCTACCTCTCAATGAACAGAGAGGGCCCTGTTTGGTCTGCCACAACCCAGGAGCCATTGGAATCTCCAAGAGCATCCAGAAGCAATACCTTAGTAAATACACGGTGGACTGAATTCTAGAAAGTATTTCTTAGGGCCCACAATGGAGAATCTTCTTTATTATTTAGGGATTCAGAGGAAAATGTAAAGGAATATGTGCAGGAATTACCATCCACAGAATGGACATGGAATATCACTCGTGTCCATAGGTTGGAGAAGCTTAGTGGACACAACTGGTCAGAGTACTAAGAAATTTCTAGATAGAATTATGATCACTCCATACTTAATTGGCCTTAACATTGAGGATGTACCTTTGCCAAAAATCTGATTAATTTGGTCATTTCATGTAGTTCTTTTTTATATTTCTGGACTTTGGAAATATGTACTCTCATAAACGATCTTAAGTATAATATGTAGCAATGGGAAGAAAACAATAAAAATACTGCCTACGACATGCAAACATGCAGATATCTTTGTGATAGTATTAAGAAAGAGTACATACTAAATAGAAAGGCAGTGCAAATACCTTAATACCTAGATATTTACAGATAAGGCACAGTTACTAAATATCTTTTATAAACCAGCACTGTACAATGAGCAAGGTACATAAGAGTGGAAAATCTTGGGCCCTGCCTAAAAGGAATTTTTCTACATATTTTAGAGATGATATAAGCATTTAATCCAATGACTACTATAAACTGCAACAATATTTGCATAACATACAAATATTTGGTTAAAAATTCTGGGATTTGGCCCTAGAGTTTAAAGCAAGCAAACATAAATAGCCATGAAAGTAGGTGGAGAAGGTTTGATACAATAATATTAAAGTTGCAATCGACCAGTAAGTATTTAGTGGAGGGTCACATGCACAAGACAATTTTTTCTAAATGTAGTAACAGGAAAGAAAACCTAAACAATATTTCCAAGGTATTAAATGAAGTTTTCTTACAGCTAACTAGTAAAAATCACACGACTCAAGCCATCATTCATGTGTATTTTAATATTCCCATGTAGAGGGAAGAAGGAAAGATGCTTTCAAATTCTTATTTTATTTTGAGAGAGAAAAGAGGCAAAGAAGTCCAAACTGGTAAGAAACTGATAGTAGTAAAGAATTTGGTGAAATATATAATAGTTGCTGACAAGTTTAAGCCATTAAAGAGACCCGGTATGCAAGGGGAGTTCAATTTTATTTCAACTGACAGATAAATCCTGTTTTAAAAATAGCTTTTTGTGATCTGAAAAATGATCAGAAGAAAATTCTGAGTATGAAAACACCTGTAATAAATCATCTGCATATAGAGAAACAATGTATCAGATGATGCCAGTTTAAATATCTCATGAGGAATTGAATTAAGATGAGCAGGAAGAATCACAACTAAAATGTAAAGCAGAAGGTGAGATAAAAGGCAGGCTATTCAATGTCTGGTTTTGACAGCTCTACAAGGACAAAACCACACCTTGGTTTGATAGCCAGGGTACAAGGGGCAAAATTTAGGGGCTCTCTACTCTCAGTCTTTGCCCTTATGAGTTCTGTAAGTGAGGAAAGAAATGCAGATAACCTGCCTCCACATTTGTCCAAATGATATAAAAAGTTATATGCTAATGTCATGTTACAAAGAGGCTATTGCATCACATATATGGCTTCCAAATAATTACACGTTTTTATTTTTTAAAGTTTATTTTTGAGTGAGAGAGCGTGAGCATGAGCAAGAGTGGGGAAGGAGCAGAGAGAGAGAGGGAGAGAGAGAAAGAATCCTAAGCGGGCTCTGCACTGTTAGCACGTAGCCCGATGTGCAGCTGTAAGTCACGAACTGTGAGATCATGACCTGAGTGGAAATGAGGAATCAGGTGCTTCACTGACTGAGCGCCCAGGTGCCCCCAAATTATATCTCTTTGGGGAAAAAAAAACTATTTCTATAAACACCCTGTAAATAATGTGTGTATTTAAATTATCATACAACTCAATTTACTTTTTACTTTTTGTCTACAGTTTTATAATTTCTGTGTTTAATTTTTTTAATTCTCTGATTTATTACATATGCACAAAGTCATTCAATCATCACTCTCACTGGGACAATTCCTTCTCCCAAACACCTTCTCTCAGGCTCTGCCTCATATACAGTCACACGTTTACCCCACCCTTAAACCTGAGAATCAATCTGTTCTCCATCACTAAAGTTTTGTTTTCCAGATCGCATGGATACATAGAACCATACAACATGTAACCTTTGAGATGGTAACCTTTTGAGACTGGCTTCTTTCACTCAATATAATGCCTGTGAGTTTCATCCATTTTGTTGCATATATGGATAGTTTGTTCTTTTTTATTAATGAATGGGATTCCATACTATGGTTGTACCATAGTTTGCTTATCCACTTACCCACTAAGGGATATTTGGATTGTTTCTACTTTTTGGAAGTTACTAATATAGCTGCTATACATATGCATGTGCAGGGTTTTTTTTTTTTTTAATGTAAGTTTTCATTTCTCAAGGATAAATACTTGGGCATTGGGTGGCTAGGTCATGTGGTTACTGCGTGTTTAGCTTTGTAAGAAACTGCCAAATCATTTTCCAGAGTATTGGAATTTAAACGTTATCTCCACATCCCAAACCTCACGATCGCATAATGTTATTTTTGTGTGTTTAACTGTCAAGTGTATCTTTACAAACTCAAATAGAGAAAAATAATGTCTCTTATTTCCACAGATATTAATAATATCTGTTGCTCTTCTTTTTTATTTGTCATGTTTCACATTTTCTTACTGCTCTCATTGCCCCTCCTTCTAAAAAAACTTTTCAGCGGCTGTTTCTCCAGATGATACAAGTAATATTTTCAGTATTGCTCTCTTTTCCTTCTAGACTCTGAGCATTGAGATATTATATATTGTGTTATTATCTCACAGCTTACTGAGGCTCATCCAGTAAGTCTGGGCTATTTTCCCGGTTGGATTCAGGCCATGAGTTCCAGCCTGCCTTCTGTGTGCCCTGGTTCCAATGTTCCAATGTTAGTTAATCATTCAAAGCTTTTGCCGTGGTCTTGTTGTCCCCCCCTCCGGTGGTCAGTCTGGGAACTGAGTGGAAGTCTACCCATTAGCTCTGTTCTCAGTTTTGGAATGATAATTAAGATCAAATGCACACCTACGCATCTAGGGAACTCAAACTGGGATTCATAAGAAACTTTATGGGATTCCTTTCCAGAGAGTTTCTTCTTGCATTGCGTAATTTCCCTCGTTCTGTCTGTTTTTCCTTTCGGCCCTCCATCCAGAAGTCATCCATGTCTAGTATTATCATTTGTTGGAGACTTAACAATAATGAGGGGCGGGGCGCCTGGGTGTCTCAGTCAGTTGAGCGTCCGACTTCGGCTCAGGTCATGATCCCGAGGTCTGTGAGATCCAGCCCCACATCAGGCTCTGTGCCGACAGCTCAGAGCCTGGAGCCTGCTTCAGATTCTGTGTCTCCCTCTGCCCCTCCCCTGCTTATGCTCTGTCTCTCTCTCTCTGTCAAAAATAAAGAAACATTAAAAAAAATAAAAAAATAATGAGGGGATGCAGAGTGAGAATGGTGGGGAGAGGGAAAGAGAAGAGAGAATAGAATAGAGAGATACAGAAGAACAAAAATCAGAGGAGTTGATCCAGCTCTCTAGGATGAGCAATTCCATGCAACCTGGTAGAAGATTCCTTCCCTCAGGGTTTGGCTCATGGTTTCCACTATGGCTGTTGTTCTATTATCATAGGATGCCATGAGGACGGGATCATGACAGAAGGAACATTTGGGTTATTTCCAGCTTTAAGAAATCGCAAATAGAGCTGCTATAAAAATTTTTGTATATGTTTTGGAACATACCAATATTTTTATTGCTGTAGATACAACACCAAAGAATAAGAATGTTGGGTCAACTGGTAAATAGATGTTTAACTTTGTAAGAATTGTCAAAGTTTAGTTTAGTTTTCCAGAGTGACCCTAACATTGCATTTTCCCTTCACCGATGCACGAATTCCAGTTATTCTGCCTCTCACTCTGTACTTGGTATTGTCTGTAATCTTATTTTAGCCATTCTAATATTTGGGAAGTGGTATCTCATTGTGGTTTCAATTTGTATTCTCCTGATAGATAATGATGTTGGATGTCTCTTCATGTGATTGTTTGCCATCCTTGTATCCTCTTTGGTGAAGTGTGTGTTCAAGTCGTTTGTCCATTTTGTAAATTTGAATTGCCCATTGTAATTGTATTGGGTTTTTAGAATTCGTTTTGTAGTTTGGATATAATTCTTCACAGATGAATGGTTTGCACATATTTTCTTCCAACCCATAACTTGTCTTTGCATTCTCTTGATAGAGTCTTTGACAGAGCAAAAGCTTTCAGTTTTGATGTGGTCCTATTGATCATTTTGATCATCAAAAATGTTTTTGGTGTCATTTCTAAGAATGCTTGTTCTAAACCTAAGTCATGTTAATTTTCTCCTGAAAGTTTTAACATTTTTAGTTTCACATTTAGATTTATGATCTATTTTGAGTTGATCTTTGTGTGAGGTGTGATATTTAAGTCAAAGATTGTCTTTGCCTATGGATGACCAATTATTCTAATGCTGTTTGTTGTAAAGACTATCTTTTCTCCATTTAAATGTTTCTTTGTCTTTGTTAAGTATCAAATGGCTATATCTGTTGGAGCCTATTTCTGCCTTACCTATTCTTTTCCTGTGATTGTGTGATTACTGTAGTTTTATAGTGAGTCTTAAAATCAAGTAGTACGATTCTCCCAAACTTGTTCTTTTCTTTCAAGTCTTTATAGCCATTTCAGTTCCTTTGTTCTTGCATATAAATTTTAGAATCAGCTAAGACCAGCCATTTTAAGGAAATAATAACATGTCTTTAATCTTAAGCAATATAGGGGTGAAATCATAGTTTCAATTTCTCTTATTTGAGAAGAAGGTTTAATTTTTGCTTTATTTTTCAAATATTGTGCATTTGATATCCACAGAAACCAGCTTACAGAAGATTAGCTATAAAAGTTGAAGATTAAAATATATATATATTTTATATTATATAGATATATATTAGACCTCCCTACCAATTGCCTGTTATTATTTGAAATTTACTTATCTTCCATACACTATTGGGTTCATATATAAAGATATAAATACCACAGCAAAAATAAATTTAATTCTTCAAATCTAAAAGTTGAATTGGGAAAATTCTAACACATCTTCCAAACATCATTAGCAATGGCAAAATTTGGGTTCTGTAGCCCTCAAAATGAATAATGGAACGTGCTTTGAAATATTTGGTTCCATCATGTCAGGCACTTTCTATGTCCCAACTACCCCACTACCTTATTTTCTGCTAGCTTCTATTAAACTTCATAGAAACAAAAAATGCCAGATTGTTACTTTTATAACCTCTTTTATAATGATCCAATTCTGGATAATGAGATCAGAGGGAAATTCCACTTGTGATTTTTCTGGAAAATGTTTTCTATGAAATGACATGTGGGGGAAAAAATGCCTGTTTTCATCTTGCCTGGATGTGGCCATGTTTCATATGTCTCATGTGGCAACCAGCCTGTGACAAGAAGAGCAGAATCACGACCATGTTTAGAGTTGCTGATGTAATATCAGGAACATGTGTCATTGATTACACTTCTGAGTCGCTCGTACCTACTCTGGGACTGCCATTTGCCTCCAAATAAACTGCCATTTTTAATTTATTATTTGAAATAATTACCTTATTTTCTGAGCTACTTTGGGTTGGATATCCTGTTATTTATAGTCAAAGGCCTCCTAATAGACATATCTCTATAAAGGTCCAACCAAGGCAAAATAATTTCATTAGAGTCTCTTCATTTCTTTTCTGGAGAAACTCTGATTGCTTAATAGATTAAGACACCTATTCAGGGCCTTTCAAAAGGCCATGGCATAAAAATAATAATGTCCATGTACTCTGACTTCCTTCATCAGAAAACTGTGCTGCTTTACTCCTGTGGAATTTCACATTTCTGATTGTGCCTATAAATAAAGTGGGATGATATGGTGCAAAACTGGCTATACTTGGAGTCCTGAGACCTCAATCTTGCTGCAGGGTGATTTATTAAACACTCTGTGTGCCAGTCTCCTCAACTGAAAAAATGACACATTTTATGAAAACACTGTAAACTCTGTTAGAAATTAAGCAGCACCCTACCACCCCCCAATACACAAACACGCTGGATTCCTAAGTAATAGGAGCTCTGATAAGGTTCAAGAATCAGAGCTGTTGCTTTTATTGTACTTGATAGAAATTACAAATAGATACTGCCACGTGGAATGCTGTTTGGAATACTTTGGATTCCTACTTTTGGAAATCACAAAATCTTCATAGTCTTTTGGTTATCTCCTTCCTGTCACTGGTGAAGCATGGGAAGTCTGGCATTGTCTCTCATCTGGGATCACTGTACCCACCCAGACAAGGACTAGGTGGCCTAGGAAAATTCTGTTAGTGGACTTGGTTCAGTAAGTTATTTTTCCCACACTTCCTCTGTGATTAAAGTAGAAAACAAATTGAGTCTAAGATCACTGTGTACAGATGGAGTAAAGAGACTAATGGGTTCACTAAGCCAACTCTAGTCTTGCCTTAACCGAGAGAAGAAAATAAAAGCTGTGCTTGCTTGAAATCCTATCACAATTCCTTGATGGAACTCTTTCTTTTTATTCTTTTGCTGATTCCCTCAAAAATTTCACATATTCTCTGGGCTCTCAAATAATCAAATCCTACCATCTGAATATCTGGCCCATTCTATGCAATCACAATGATTGGCACAAGTTAATGGAAAGAAAGACTGTTGTTTAATCTGAAAGGGTAGGTCTGCACTTTCTCACTGAATAATACGTCAGTCTTTGCAATAAACTGAAGAACATTTGCCTAATTTAGAAATGTGTATCTCTTAAATACATAATGAGAAACACGTAATAACTCTATCAAAGATAACAACCAAAAAAAAAACCCCATAATATATCTTTAAAAATTGGTTGCAGCTGGAGTGGTGGACATACTTGCAGAGTGGAGAGAATAATTGGAAGAACATCTTTTTGAAGGAGGCCAAATGAGTGGCATTGTGAAATGTGAACCCAGTGGCCTCACCTATGGGTTAAGATTCTAATCAAGACTTGCATGGACATCAAAGATACTAGTTTTTATATCATAATTAGATAATAGTTGAGATAACCAAATTTCAAAAAGTTAACTCATGCTTTATTTAGCAAGCATGCATTTTTGTATCCAAGGCACTCTAATGGTACAAGGATTACAAAGATTATAAGATCATATTCTTTGTCTTCAATAGGCTTAAAATGGAGACAAGAAGAAGAATCACATAAGTATAATGAAATGTTATATCTGATATAGAGGCAAATACCTGTTATAGAGTTTGGCACATGATAGCTATTTAATGAGTGTTTACTTAAAAAATGAACAGAAGAATTGATGCAAGTATGTGTGTGGCAAATTGACTGATAGTTATGTGAACAGGGGAAGGTGTAGGAAGGGTTAACTAGAAGTTGGTCTAGAAAAAAAAAAAACGGTGGGACTTGATCATGGTGAGCATAGAGGAGAAAGACACTATAGACAGAGGACTTTGTGATCAAAGATTCAGGACACATTGTAGAATTGTATTTACATTTGAACAGAAGCCTGCCCAGGGGATGCCTAGACATTTTGCAAATATATGAGCAAGTATTCTGATGACTCTCTATCTTGACCAAGATGAGAAGTATTTGTAGTCAGTTGCCCATGGTAACTTGCCTAGCTATTCACATGTTAGGAATTTGCCTAGTTAGCTTTGAGAAAGTTCACTCATGAAGTCATACATTTTTGCATGCACACACATTTATTGAGTGAATATTTATGTGATAATCTGTACTACTAGGACTGTAAGGCTTTGCAGCTCAACATGTTTCCCAGGAACAAGGAGCATCTGTATCACCTAGGAGTTTGTTAGAAATGCAGATTATCAGTGCCAGCGTAGGACATACTGAACCAGAATCTGCATTTTAACAAGACTTCCAGTTAGTTGATATGAATATAGCTGGGGAATGCAAAGAAAGCTTGCTTCCAGCTTTCTAGGACTGTCCAGTCCAACCAGGGAGATAAAATACATGTGCAAATAGTTAGACTGTCATACCAGTACCCAAATGGCACATGCCAATATGTGTGACACAGCCTGGCACAGACTCTGAAGTCAAATGCTAATTTAAAAAAATAATAATTCTTTTTCTGTGTGCACTTGGACAAGTTATTTTTCCTTTCTCTGACTCAATATCTTTACCTGTGGGGTCTTGATGATAACTACTTTGCTAGGCTGTTTAAGAATTAGCAATGTCCCATTTGAGTGCTTAGCACAGTACCTGGAGCAGGGTAAGCACTGATAAATGGTAATGATGATTCTAGAGATTTAAAACCTAACTGTTTGCAGGCAGATATGCCATTGTAGATAAATTTTTTTGGAAAAGTGACCTTTTATCAGCCTCAGATACGTAGAGTTTTAACATAGGGTGTTGAGCATGCAGAAGGAAGGAGATATTCAACCCTTTAGCCATAATTTTCAACTATAGGAAGCTATATTTCTTTTTTTATTTTTTTTAAATCTTTTTAATGTTTATTTATTTTTGAGACAGAGAGAGACAGAGTGCAAGTGGGGGAGGGGCAGAGAGAGAGGGAGACACAGAATCTGAAACAGGCTCCAGGCTCTGAGCTGTCAGCACAGAGCCCGACGCGGGGCTCGAACCCACGAACTGTGAGATCATGACCTGAGCCGAAGTCGGACGCTTAACCGACTGAGCCACCCAGGCACCCCTAGGAAGCTATATTTCTTACATACACTGATACTACTTGAGAGTCAAGGACCTTGCCTGCTAGAACATCCATCATGCAATTTAGACCAATCGTCTATCTGCAAATTTAATAACAGCATAAATTAGATAGGCTGTTCAAATACATTTCTAATTCCATTATTTCAGAATACCTTTAAAACAAAATTCTTTTCAAAATAAACAAACAGCCCCTTATCATTTCTTTATTTTGATTAAAATTAAAATTAAATTGCTTTGCCTTTTTACTGTTGGAAACAGAGTGAGGGTCTATAAAAATCATGAAATTCAATTATGGGTATTCACAGTAAATGGCCAAATACAAATCATGCACCTTAGAATTTGCTGCAACTTGTCAATTTAAAGATTTTTCTTGGTAAAATATAGACTTCTGTATATTATGCATTGTTTGATTGAAGAGATCGCAACTAAGTAAAATCATTTCATCAAACTCACCTTGATTACAAAAGCCAGCACGGACAATAAAAACCTGCCTTCTCAGTATCTGTTGGCAGAAACTGCCAACTCTCTCACACCATGGCCTGAGAAAGGAAAAGTGTCTACACTTGATGAGACAATGACTAATCCAAGCCACTCAATTATTTAATTATAACTTTACTAACTTTTCAGTTAAAAGTGCTAGGGTTAATGCTCATTGTTAGAATTGTCCAAATTATAAGAGAAAACAATGACAGTGCTACTACCTAGGGAGATATATGAGTAGTTACATACTGTTCCAAACTTTCCTTCCTCTTTGAAAGCCCTGCTCAGGGAAAATCTAAGTGTCTTCAGAGGGCAATAGGAAGGTGCAAGGAGATCAGGCACAGGTGTAGAAAGTAGGACTTAGGGCATCTTCACCGGATAATCTTGTGCCTCCAAGGCTTGTGCATTTCCATCTGGCTCTGGTTATACTTCTAATCAATATATACTGTTTTCTTTTCTTCTTCTTTTTCTTTTTCTTCTTCTTCTTCTTCTTCTTCTTCTTCTTCTTCTTCTTTCTTCTTCTTCTTCTTCTTCTTCTTCTTCTTCTTCTTCTTCTTCTTCTTCTTTTTTCTCCTTTGGGGCCTGTAAGAGGGAATACTAAGGACTTCCATCTGCTTTCCACCTGCTTACTCAAGAGAGTGGAGTTTTTGCTACAAGCAGGAGATAGATGAGCAGTTTGAGCTGCTAAAATCCTTTAGGCTTTGGGGTTTGACAAAGACCATAAAGGAAGGATTTCCACAGTGTGCTTTTTTGTTCTGTGAGCTACTGGTGGACTTTCAGTAGATATAAGTATGTAATTTTGTAGTAAGTATATATTTTTTATTAAGTGATCTCTAAACAATTTGGTCATTTTGGAAGAAAAAATGAAGTAGTTACTCCACAATTATTTGACAAATGTTATCATATGTTATATTCAAGTGTTCACCAAAATACCATCATAAGCCTAAAAATGGCACTTGTTTTTATCAAGGTCTGTTTGGAACAGTTTCTTTCATATAATTTTCAGTCTACAAGTTGCTCTTTGTCTCAGCCTAAGTATTTTCCCATGGTTTTTTTTTTTTTTTTTTTTTTTTTTTTAAATTTTTTTTTTTCAACGGTTTTTATTTATTTTTGGGACAGAGAGAGACAGAGCATGAACGGGGGAGGGGCAGAGAGAGAGGGAGACACAGAATCGGAATCAGGCTCCAGGCTCTGAGCCATCAGCCCAGAGCCCGACGCGGGGCTCGAACCCACGGACCGCGAGATCGTGACCTGGCTGAAGTCGGACGCTTAACCGACTGCGCCACCCAGGCGCCCCTCCCATGGTTTTTTTAAATTGAAGTATAATTAATGTACAGTGTTATATTAGTTTCAGGTGTATAATATAGTGGTTCAATAAATCTGTACATCACTCAGTGCTCATACCAATGACTCTTTAATCCTTTTCACCTATTTCACCCATCCCCCCCACCTCCCCTCTAGTAACTACCAGGTTTTTCTCTGTATTTAAGAGTCTCGGGGTACCTGGCTGGCTCGGTTGGTTAAGTGTCCCATGATCTCGCATTTCGTGAGTTTGAGCCCCACGTTGGGCTCTGTGCTGACAGCTCAGAGCCTGGAGCTTGCTTTAGATTCTGTATCTTCCTCTCTTTCTGCCCCTCTCCTACTTGTGCTCTGTCTCTCTCTATCTCTGTCTCTCTCTCTCTGTCTCTCTGTCTCTCAAAAATAAATATTAAAAAAACAAAGTCTTGTGGGGTTTTTTTGGTTGTGCCCTTTTCCTCTGTTCATTTGTTTTGTTTCTTAAACTCCACATATGAGTGAAATCACATGGTATTTGTCTTTCTCTCACTGACTTATTTCACTTAGCGTTATACCTTCCAGGTCCATCCATGTTGTTGCAAGCGTCAAGATCTTATTTTTTTTTTATGGCTGAGCATCAGGAAAATACAGATCAAAACCACAATGAGATATAATCTCATACACCTGTCAGAATGGATAAAGTAAAAAACGCAAGACATAAAAACTGTTGACGAGGGTGTGGAGAAAAAGACACCCTCATGTACTATTGGTGGGAATGAATATTGGTGCAGCTGGTATGAAAAAACAGCATAGAGTTTCCTGAAAACTTTAAAAATAGAATCACCATGTGATCTACTATTCTACTACTGGGTATTTACCCAAAGAAAGTGAAAATAGTAATTTGAAAGGATATATGCACCCCTACATTTTTTGTAGCATTATTTACAATAGCGAAGATATGAAAGCAACATGTGTCTGTCAACTTATGAATGACTAAAGATGTGGTATATATACATATATATATATATATATATATATATATATATGTATATATATATGTATATATATATATATAACTCTGCCATAAAAGAAGTATCTCTTGAGTGCTAGTTTCATTTGCTAAATTGGCACTTTCATTATTTTTGTTACTTTAAGTCCCAAATTGTAATAAGAAGTCCAGTAGCTAAAAAATGACACATTAAAGCACAAAAATAGTAATAAGCATAATGAAAGCTCAGAAATCCTATTGATCCAAAAAGAGAGCATGAATCCGTGTGTGCTCAAAAATGTTTGTGTGTGAATGGGGTGACATTTTACAGATCTCAAAACCAAAATATGAATAAGTATAATATAGACATCTGAAAATTAGATGTTTTTTTGGTAAAGACAACTATTGTTCCCCTGGTCCCCGCTGTCTCATCTGTTAAATATTTCACTATAGTGTCTTGATTCCATAGATTATTTTTCTGAAATTTTCAAATAAAGAATAGTAACCTCTCTGTGTGTCAACAGATGTTTCTGAACAAGTGCAGAGTAATGCTGTCCAGGATGATTTTGATGGATACAGTCACTAATGGTAGAGAAGATAACAAATCTATGGAGGTATCATCTGAAGTTGTATTCCTTATGACAAAAATGAGTCAATTGCCTTACATGGTAGCTTATGAGAAACCAACAAAGTTAGTGTCCTTACAGAGGAACAAACTGACCATCAAATATTAAGTGATTTTGATAGGAAATGCAAGCAGTGTCTTCTGTGCAGACTTCGAGATACTTAAACTTAGATTTTGCTAAAACTGCAGTGTACAAATCCATTCTTGGCACATATATGGTGAATACATATTTATTATTTGTAAGCCTTTATGTAACTGTACACAGTTTTATTAAAATCAAGGCTGATGGAGCAGTGATGTAAAGACGGATGCTGTGACATGAATAAAGGTTTGCACCTGAGTGCCTGTGTACCCGCTGCTTTAATCATAAGAACCAGTTGGAAGATAAAAAAATGCTCTCTCATCTTGGTTCTGTATTAAGGAAAATAGTGCAAATTGTAAATACAGTTGAATAATAGTCATAGAATGGTTGTTTTCAGTGTATGCTTTGGAGAAATTGGCACCAAAGAAAGACTTTCCTTTTCCATTCTTAAATAAGCCAGCAAGTGGACACAGTTTTCAAATAAGCACTGTAAATAATTGATAGGATAAAGTGTCTTAATGACCCTGATAATGCTAGTAAAGACTATATGACTTTTAATGTATTGCTCAGATGGAATATTTCAGTAATAGAATTGATTTCTTAGAGAGTTTTAACCTATTATTTTGATTCTAAAATATGATTTCAATGTGGTAGATAAAACATCTGGGCTTAAAAGGCAGACAAAATCTTGGTGCAGTGACTCCATTGCTGAGAAAGGTATTCTTTTCCAGAACATGCTAGTTGTTTTCAATGATCTGCGAATCACAGCTGAGTGTTGAGACAGAATGTGATGAAATCCTTTCTAGAGCTGAAAGTGATAAATAAATGGATTAAGAATCTATTCAACCCTTCCTCTCAAGTGAACCATTTGAACTTCCCAGTTTTTGAGTATAATAAGCTTGTCAATTTAGTTTATGATGGAGCCCATGAAAAGAGTTTTATGTAAGACAGTCTTCTTTATGATTTCATGATTGATCCTAATATGGAGAACTATCTAACATAGCCATCAAATGCTTCCATTTCAGATCACATATAATAATCATGGAGTACTGTCATATAATTGAGCAAAAAATAAAGAAAAATAAAGTAACTGACAGGATCATGGTGAAGCTACTCATCATGAAATCAGATAAAGAGAATTTATAAAAATATTGAAAATTATATCATCTCAGGAATCTCTTCCACCCAAAGAAATCTTGCTCTTCTGAATTCCTGTATCATTTCTCATCTATATCAATTGTTTTCTTATTTTTATATGCTTGGCTTAGTTCTTCTTTCTTATTTGACTTATATTCATGTTACATGTGACTCTTACTATTTATTGTAAGGCAAACTCTATTACAAACAATAAAACCACACCCAGTTATTTATGTTTTGTCTATGCCGCTTTCAGGTCAACAATAGCAGAGTTTAAGCATTCTAAAGGGAATCAAATATTCCAGAAAACCGAATCTATTTCATTCATTCTGGCCCTTTATGGACAGACCCTTATACTGGGGTATACGTTGTTCAAGACCAGAGATTTAGTAAGTTTTGTCCAATACTTGAGTGAGTTGTCTCAAGCTTAGTAACATCTGATATTTTTATAGTGAATTTATTCAACCATCTAGAATTACCCTTATGGATACTTTTACCAGAACGTCACTCATATTCAGACTATCCTTTGTCAAGTTAAAACTCAGTTGGAATATTATGAGCAGTTATGCATGAATCAGAGGTATTATCCTACTTACTGCTGGTATGGTAAAGTAAGCCTGGTAAGTTCTCATGGGACAGAAGCAACACATTTTGACAATTTCCAATTAGCCACCCCAAACTGATTCTCCAAAATAAGACTGCAGCTCCTCAAAAGACCCATGTTCTCCCCAGGCAGACTTGAGTTACTATAAATCATAGTGACACAGTGCACTCACCCATAAGACCTAATATAAAGATAGTCTCCTAAAGCACATTCCAATTCAGCCTTATCATAAAAAGCACCTTGGGGTACACTGAAAATTCTATGACCACTCAAGTCTTTTTATCAGTTATAAGTGAATGATTTTTAAATGCAAATATTTTCTGTTAAAAGAGTAAAGTAAACCCTGCATATTTTGGAACATTTTAAGATTAATAGTCAGGTTTGTGGATGATGCAGACAGACTGCAGGATCATTACATTTTCACTCACATCCAGAACCTCCAATCTGTAAGATTAAAGGCAGTCTATTTTTAAATTATTGCAGCACATCCCCATACTAGCTTTCTTACAAAGGTGGGGGGGGGGTATTTCTGTATTTGATTATTGGAGTAACATGGTTATTTCAATCATGTGGCCATGATTTTTTTTAGCTTTGTACATATAAAAGGTTTTTTTCTGATACCTGGGGTATTTCAGAAGCAAAGAGATAATTCTGTGTTCAAGTCTTTTTAAAAATAAGACTCCAACTTACATTTAACCCATAGCTTTAGAGACAAACAAGCTTTTAAGAAATATCTGGTCAAATGTATTCACTTTATAGAAGAGGAAAGAGAAAAATAAAGTGATTTGTCCAAATTCAAATAACCAGTGGGCAGATGAGGATGAGACAACTTTGCCCAGATCTTGATCAGATAACTACACACTGCTGTCTTCATAAGGTGTTAATCCCCAAAGAAGATTTCAACTGTTTTACACCTCTTTGAGAAGAATTGGATGAGATTTCACTGAGTCTGACTGGAAGAGATAGGCACCATTGTTCATACATGGCAGCTAACAAAATTGAAGATTAGACATCAGAAGTGGTTTGCCCAAAGTCATGTCGCAGGTAAGGGCTTGAGCACTCTCTCCACTGTTCTCTTTACCAGACTCCCACTGAGGTTGCTAGTTTCTGCATGAAAGCTTATATCAACAGTTTTCATTTCACAGACAATCAAATGATGTATTTTGTAACTATATGGCCACAGGTTATGATTAATTGCAGTATGCACTAATTTAGATGTTATAGAAATTAGGAGGTAATTATGTGTCACTAAAATTATCTGCACACATCACCAATTACTGCAGACTACTATAGTTGGCAATAACACTCTCCTACGGAAAAACAGGGTAGAAAAATATATTTCTCTAGACAAAGTTAACATTTTCTACTTATCAAGGTCATTGCACACCACGGACATTGTGACATTCTTGACTTGCGGTATATTGTGCTCTTTATTTTTGGCATAAAAAAGCTTTAATATAGTCTTATAAAATGATAATCTGTCTTTATTTCCCACAGTTTATATATCTAGGTGTTGAGTTCAGTCTTCATCTACATTTGCTAGTTAATGAGCAGTACATTGTTGAGGAGCAAGGATTATAAAATGTGAAGATATATATCCAACAAGTTATAAATAAATACAAATCTGAAGTCGGGTATCTCATCTTGATAAGATCTCCTCCCCAAACCACCTGTAATTTTGCAAAGAGTGGTTCCATGTGTCGTTTCTCTGAATTGTCCCTTTTCCTTATCTTTTTGATGTGTTCCTCTAAGTTAGAAATAATCTACAGGAAGCATAAGCAAATGGAAGCAACATTTTGATGATTTTAAGACTCAACTAAATCAATGAAATAAATTGGCTAAATGTATATCTTAACACTGTACTAGTTTTTAAGCAGATCAATTTCTATGTTGCATGTATAGACTTTCCTAGAATTTTCAGTTCTAGTCATTAGTAAATTATGTTCTAAATTTAAATCGGTGCTAATAATGTTTGTGTGGGTGGAATGAGGGTGAATGATGTGTGTGTGTGTGTGTGTGTGTGTTTGGGAGGAATGACTGCTGCTGATCAAACCAATTTAGCTATTGTAATGAAATTAGATATTTTTTTTTCCTTAGACATGTTTTGGCATCACCATCAAATCACATAGTAGATAGATTTTGTTTGCTTTCTTTTGAAATATTTAGAGCCATCAGAGTTCTTTTTTTCTCATAAGCAGTGAGGCAGAAGAAAGTCAGAGTTGAGTTTTATTCTAATTGTATAGTATCAGCATTGTAACCTCAGCTCACTTGCTTTTGTGATAGATGCTAATTAAATAACCTTTAATCCAGGAAAGTTTATATTTAATTGTGTGTCATGGAGGGCATTTTTTTTAATTCTAGGAGCTAGCTATGCCTCCCACCTCTTTCTGAGGAAACCAGTGACAAGAATTTATTTCTATATAGTTTTCTCTCACATTTTTCTGTATTCCTCTGCCCTTGTCACAATAGATTGAATCTAGAGCCAGAGGCAATCATGGATTAGTTGTTAATAAAAAAGATCAACTACCCAGAGGTGATGTGATGTAATATCTGTCAATACTGATGTACTATATTGGATACTAAAAAGCATAATCAGCAAACATTGAAATGGGGCCCACATAGAAAATGTATATATATTAAAAAAGAAACTATACCCTATGTTGAAGAGGTTTAAAGAAAACTTGGTCATTAGAGTTATTAATATATCCTGAGGAGCAGTAAGAAACTATCCCTACCATCTTGGAAATTCTGACATATACGAGTCTCTAAATTTCAGGGACACGAGATGACTATGGTGTTGTGAATATAGTAGTTCCATAGTTTCTAATTCTCCTGTAATTCTTTGTAATAATCCTTACATTGAAGAAATGAGGCAATGGGAAAAAGTGTGAAGTGTATATAAAAAAAGTCCATTTACTACACATAAGAATACTCATGAAACTGGAAGGGAACATAGATGTCCTCATTGATAACCTGTTTATCTTTCTTAGTAGTGAAGAGGGCACCAGAATCTACATTTTCAATAGGCTTTCCCCTAGTAACCTAACTTTCTATACTTCTCTTAGATTATAACCACAACTTTAATTATTCACTCTAAAATAATTACTCAATGGGATGGGGCACCTGGGTGGCTCAGTTGATTAAGTGTCCAACTTCAGCTCAGGTCATGATCTCGCAGTTCGTGAGTTCGGGTCCCACGTAGGGCTCTGCGCAGGCTCTGTGCTGACAGCTTGGAGCCTGGAGCCTGCTTTGGATTCTGTGTCTCTCTCTCTGCCACTTCCCTGCTCTCGTGCTCTCTCTCGCTCTGTCTCTCTCTCTCTCAAAAATAAATAAATATTAAAAATGAAAACAAAATTCAATGGGGCACCTAGGTGGCTCACTTGGTTGAACATATGACTCTTGGTTTCAGCTTAGGTCATAATCAGGGTTTGTGAGATAGAGCCCTAAATTAGGCTCTGCACTGACAGTGTGGAGTCTGCTTGGAATTCTCTCTGTCTGCCTGTCTGTCTCAAAATAAATAAACATTTAAAAATAAAATAAAATAAAATAAAATAAAATAAAATAAAATAAAATAAAATAATAAAATAAAAACTCAATGATCCATCTGTAGGTAATAGCTCACAGCACACTCTCCCTTCCTTTTGGTCCAGCTCTTTCTGGTCTTCCCCTCCCCTTATCTCTGACAAAATCCTACTCACCTTTTAAGATCTGACCCAAATGACCTGTTCAGCAACAAATTATCCATGGTACATGGCCACACTCTCTTCCTCTATCCATGTGTATCTCTTAACCATATATTGTCTCATATTTCAGGACCCTCAGCACTTGTCTGCTTCTCTCAAGTGACTATCTGCTTTTTAAGGAGGTGATACTCATTCCATCAGCCTCTCTTACTCTTCCACGGGGACTAGAACAAAGTCCACCATATATTGTGGATGCTTCACAAGTAGGATGATTTGAACAGAGGTGAACGAGCTCTTGTTCCTTTGCCCAGTTGTGTTGTGTTTGCCACTGGGGTGAAAATAATGAACTTTATCTTTTTTAGAATATCATATTTCAGGATAGTTATTTTTGTCTTTAATTCTTTTCGAAATATGGTTTAAGGAGAAAAAAAGGTATCCTCTAAGAAAACCATATAGTGACTGGAAAAAAAATAAATAAATACAAGATTTCCTAACCAGGTAACAACATAAAACTCAGAAACTAGAATGGGTCTTGCCACTGGCATAAAAAACCTTTTGATTTTATTCTGTCCCCTATTAATGTGTTATCTCTTTCCGCCAGCATATACCACAAGCAGATTTCTGAAAGCTCCCCCTAAATAATTCTCATCCTAAAAAATTAATTATTTAGTTACTTATGAAGGATATTAATGGTCTAAGACTGTGAAGAAAACAATAATTTGTCTGCTTTTTTTGATTTAAAGTTTTGTTTTGTTTTAAACAATATAATGCAAAACTATTGCAAAATATTGCAATTATCTTAGACATCCTAGATTCTTAGAGCTGGAATGGAACTTAGATCATTTAGCTAATATTTCAGAGTTACAGCAATTGTCTCTGGGAACATCCCTTCAAACTTTTTTTTGACTCCTGCCCCCTTTATTATGATGCTTTCCCTATGTTTGGGGGGCTTTTGGTGACTCCACTTCTCCAAGACTAATTTGTGGTTGTTGGCTTGATTTTTTGTTCCTTTACATTTACTGTCCTTGAATTCACATGCACGTCTCACTAACATATGATCTTCAGTATCTACCAGAAACATACCAAGCCCTCAATAAATATTTGGTGGAAGAATGAAATGACTTGTATCATATATACAAGATAGCAGCTGATTAACAACTAAGTATTTCCAATGAATTGCTTAACTATTTCCACTCAGTGAATTGTTTATATCCAAGTTGAACTAAGCCATAAATGAGATTTTCAAATATTCATTAGTCTTTCATCAAGCAGCAAATTACCTTAATCCTTTTTGTTTTTTCCGTTCTCATTCTAATCCCTCTTTTAGAAAACCACACCCAATTCAGCAACCAAAGCACAAGGAAAATGACAATATCTAAATAATCTTCAAGGTTGTTTTTTTTTTCCACTCATAAAATTCCTACAGAGTAGTTAGAGCAGCACTGTTTGATTTCTCGATTATGCAAAGCATGATTTCTACAAGTAAATTCACTGTAACCAAATTGACAATAAAAGCAGAATTGGTGCCTCCATGATTTATGTGTTTTTTTTTAATATAGAATGTGTTCGCTAAGTAGTTATTGGATGTAAATCATATATGAAATATTTTGAATATTTTTGTTGCATTATAGCTTCAAAATAGTTACTTCTCAAATGTCTGTTTTATGCTTTCATGCTTGCTGAAATGTGGTTTACCAAATACTTCTGGGTGTGTTTTGTTTTGTTTTGTTTTGTTTTGTATTGTTTTGTTTTCTTATGTTTTGTTTTGTTTTGTTTTGTTTTGTCTGACTAAAGGAGAAACTTGGAAATCTCCAAGGAGATTTGGCTTTTAGATTTGTGCAGAATGGCCACAATGCTTTTCGACGACCGTGGCCTCCCCTTTTCATTTGTCATAAGTTGAGATCTACTGAGGAATGTTATTGAACACTCCCTGAAATTGAAGGCTATGTACTTCATGTGCAAACCTTTCTAGGATGTTATTAATGATTGAAACTGGAGGTAATATTACCTGACAAGTGGATTCTGTGACAAAAAAGAAGGAAAGATGTCACATTTCTCTATTAAGTAGAATAAGTGAGTGAATTACTAGTTTCTTTCTATCTTTTCTTTGATTTTAGGGTTAGTAAGTTTCATCTTTTCCTCTATGCTTCATTAAGGGAAGATGTAATCTCCATCCATTAGGGTAGGGATGTTGGTAATTTTTGTGTGTGTCCTATTATTACTAGATACCCAGGGTCTAGAAAAATACCTACCACATAATAAGTGAAATAATATGAATTAAATGAAAGAAAAAAAGAGTGATTTCATTGCATTCTTTAAATTAAAAAGGTTATACATTTTTCTACATTCCATTTTTGTTTTCTCCATCTCCATTAATCTCTTAAATGAAGGTAATTTACAAAGACAGACATTCTGTGTTCAAGATCACTTATTTTCAAGACTTGAACAATCTCCTTTGCAAATAGTTTCTACCTCTCCGTCTCATACCTCCCCCCACCCGCCATACTTCTGTGAACATCAGGTCTACATTTTTTTAAATGAGAGAGAGGGAGACAGAGATTCTGAAGCAGACTTCAGTCTCGAGCTGTCAGCACAGAGCCCATTGGGGGGAAAGGGGCACGAAGAACTGTGAGATCATGACCTGAGCTGAAGTCTGAGCCAAAGTTGGATGCTTAACTGAATGAGCCACCTGGACACCCCTCTACATTTTGTTTTGAGTCTAATTTTAGATTCCCTAATGTCAACAGTCTCCAGTTGGAATCCAATCATTTTGTCTCCAAAAATGATCTTCATCTGGGTTCCCAGTCTGACTGTTGGCTTACTAGATACGTATGCTGTACATTTGGAATTGCTTTTGATACTTCTTTTTTTCATCTTTTTCCATATTCAGTAACTTACTACATCCTATTGTGTTTATCTTTCTCATCTTCTTTATATTTACCATAACTGCTGCCCCCAGCCCTAATCATCTCAATTCTGCTCTATTGCAATGAATTATCCCTGCAATCAATTACTCACAAACAAACTATCCTTGTGTTCCTAAAATACGAGGTAGGTACCACCACTCCCTTCCGTAAGACTTTTTAATGTCTACTCATTGCCTATAGAATAAAATCTAACTATTTGGACTGGCCTTCAAAACCCTGTACTGTCTAGCCAATTTTCTAGCTTTGTTTCATTTTATATATTCTAAAAAGTCATAAAGAATTTTCCTTTGATCTTCAAAATGGCCATCTGTTTTAATATTTCTAGATATTTAGTTAATGGTTCAAGTCAAATACCCCTTGTTGGATTAAGTCTACTCTGCATTATTCTGCTAATTCTCTCCTATAGCACACATTTCTTTCCATCTAACACAGTTATTTACATATGCCTTTCTCTGGATAGCCTAGGAAGCTTCTGGGGACAGGGTTTGTGTCTCATTCAGCTTTGTGCATTTCACAAAGTGTGGCATGTTTTAGATATAGTGTTCTTTGAAGAATTTATTTGGGTGTGCTATTTCTTTCCCACAGAGACTAACATGCTACACTTTCAGTCCCCTAATTAGCTAACTGAAGCTATACAGAAGCTGTGTATGGCCGGATTTACCCAGTAAAGCTGACCTCTATCTTAGATATCAGGGCAGGTCTGCTGTTCTCTGCATTAGATAATCTGTTAAAACAAATTATATAAAAATACTTGAAACCACTATGATTTCTTCATCAAGAAAAAAGTGTCTAGAAACTAATTTCATTTATTAATTGTAAGTATTCTGAGATGTAACCACAACCTTAGTATGGAATGACAGCTTCTGAATAATCATACTCAAGGTCCTATGGCCACCTCTGTTACTACGAATGTTTAAATCCTATTAACCTAGTTACCAATAAGGTGGAACCACTATACCTCAGTCTGTGCTACAAAAGCATTTTCTGATTATTTTATTTTAATTTTAGTTTTTTATTGTATTTCAATTTGTAATGTATCTACTATGTGTAACTGAATGACAACAGATGAAAAACTACCCCAGGGAGAGCAACTAGTGGCATTCAGAGTCTTGATTTTTTTTTTTCTTTTTAAAGAATGCTGAGTGAATCAAATGTAAAGAAAGAAAGCTATTTAATTTGCAAAAATGCAAATAACATGTGTTAGCTGGAGGCTTAAAGTACATGAAAGCATTGCTTCATATAAGGGTCATTGACAGGAGATTTCAAATAGGTTAATGAGCTGTAACACAAAAAGAAAAATATATCACTAAAATGAGTCACTAAATAGGGAAGAATTTCTGAGGGAATGGAACCCAGGGGAGGAAGGGGACATTTGATAATTGAATGCCTTGTCCAGGAATCTAGAAAAATAAAATTATTGGGTTGTCAGATGAACCTTGAGTTCATATTAAAGACCCCAATAGTGAAAGTTCAATAAACATCTCCCTACCTACTGCATTCCATCAATCCCATAGAAGAACTCCAAACAGATAACAGATATTTCTTAAAAGCCCTGACAGAATGTTTTGGTGATTGAAAGAGCAGCAGCAATATTTGGCCACCAAAATTCTCTGCATGGAAATTCCCTCCCATCCCAGGAAAATTCATTGCCTTTTAACCCCTGGTGTCTGATACCTAGTGTTATGGTAAAGCTCTTCTCGTAATCATATAAGCTTTTCTTTACCTGTATGACTTCTGCACTAGACTGCTAACAGTTTTATTCAGCTGGTGTTTTACATGAGAAGGCTGGATGAAGAGAGAGAGAGTATGAATTATTTCACTGAGTACAAGGGGCATAATTTGCAATATAGTCTCCATTGTCATTCTGTCCTGTGTTACCAATAGGTGTACGCGTGTGTGTGTGTGTGTGTGTGTGTGTGTGTGTGGGTGTGTAAGCATATGTGTGTGTTTATGATCATTATTCATACAAGCAAACAGTTACTAAATGGCAACTGTGCAATAAGCACCAGGGATACAAATATGGATAAGAAAAGTCTAAATCCTATCCAAGTTTATCCTGTTGAGGAAATAAGGCATTGCATGGGTTCGAAAGCAAAATGTCATCCTCAACTAAAATCCAGAAGATTGTTTTTATATGAGATGAATAAATCCTCATTCACCTTCATTACTACAAAATTTAACTTGGAGTAAACCTATCTTAACATTAAAATCTGGCTTTAGGTACAGAAAAGTATCAATTTCAAATGTTCTACCAGGTCTTTACAAGGTAAAACATTAACAGTTTTGTAACAGCATTGGTCTTGTGTCTAGAGCAAAGAAAAGTTAAGTGTTTTTGGCTCTAGTTATTTTGAAGTAATATTTCCATTGTATGTAGTGTACTAAGGACAGAATACTATATTGAAGAAATTATTTTCTCCTGTTTACTGTCTCTTAGCGATACTGTGGTCAGTCTTTGAGATGTATGTGTATATGTGTGTCTTGTTTGAAATAACACTTAGGTTCCTCTTTAGCTGACCAAGAATATGTAATCCCTCTCACAGTGAGGAAATGCCAAGAGTAACTATGTCTATGTTGAAAGATTTTTTCCACTTTCCCCGATGATAATCTAAACTGAACAATTAACGCTTGCAAAATACACTGCTCAAGATCTTTGCACCTCAAGTGCCATTAACTGAAGGCAGTGGATGGATCATTTTCATGACCAGCACATAAGGCAGGAGGTGAGGTTTTCCTTTTTTTTCTAATAAAAATATTTTTTAAATGTTTACTTATTATTTATTTTTGAGAGGCAGGGGGAAAGAGAGAGAGAAAGTGAGTGAGCAGGGGAGGGGCAGAGAGAGAGGGAGACAGAGAATCCCAAGCAGGCTCCACACTGTCAACACAGAGCCCCATGCGGGGACTCAAACTCACAAACTGTGAGATCATGACCTGAGCTGAAAACAAGAGTCAGATGCTCAACTGACTCAGCCTCCCAGGTGCCCCGGGGGGGCGGGGCAGGGGTGGGGGTGCACAGAGTCCTTTAACTGACTCTTGAGTCTTGATACTAGTGTGTAAGGATCAGGAACCGGCACGGGGACTGAGGCCCAGTTGTTTCTGTAAATGCTAAGCATCGAAGTGAGAAGTGGCCCAGAGCTGAATTGTGACCAGCAGGAAAGAAAGAGAAAACACTGGATAACGACTCAGTAGCAGTTGTGAGAAAATGTTCTTCTTTCTTGGGTACACTGGAAAAGGACTATTGTGGCCAGACCAGAGGCAGGAGGGGTGGGAAGGGAAGCAGGTTCTTGTTTGAGTTGCATACATGTGTAATTGTCAACCCTACAAGACAGTGATCCTAGATGCCAAAGATGTCACAGATAGAACTTATATAGAAGTAGTCTGGTTGGGGAGAATTTCCTGGTGGCCATGTGATGCTATGCATACACAAATGTTACTGTAACAAATACAATGACATGATCACCTTTTGTACAAGCCTTATTGATCGAGTCCCACTGTGGCTTTCTGTCGATCCAGCAAGAATTTATGGATGTGTCTCTTATACTGGTTCCTTATGAGAGCAGAACATCAAAATAAATGAGAAAGTTTAGTTAATATTTCCAGATGTCTTATCTATTTTATACTAAATGCTTGGATGTTCGTTCTGTCGGGGAAAAATACTATAAATACAGAACATAAATAAGTTATAACAGAGGACACATTTTTCCTGTTCAGCAGCCTATCGCCAATTCCTTACCACAATAAATCAAGACAGAAATGGAATCCATCCTGAGTGCAAGATTCTTAATACTGTCCACTTATCCTTCTTATTTAGATTTAGACCAAGATTGTCATAACGTGCATTAGTTTTCAAATGATACCATGACGATTCTACCACCTACTTCTGAAACCTATCTCTATAAACTTTATATTAGAATACAAATTGGCCTTTCAAGTGATACTGTTTGCTTTGCAGCCTTTTGCCTGAGGCCTTCTCTAAATCTAAAGTCTCTGTAGAAGCTTAGGAAGTCTGAATTTGAAAATACCATCTGCTTTAATATGATATTTAGCTTTTCTTCCTTAATGAAAACATTTTCCATTTATATACAAGTCTAAAGTTTTTAAATTATCCTAATTGTGCAATGCTAAGGTGCATTAGGGTGAAAAGTCATTTTATTAAACAATATTTTTCCTCAGTGCTAAGAATGGTGTATATATTTCAAATATGCAAGTTTACAATATTCCCCTTCCTAAGAGTATTGAAGCCAGCAAAAGATGAAAAGGAGGCAATCTAATTTAATGGTTTGCAATTATAGTTGATGAAGAAGTGTGTTAATCGGGGAAAAAAAATAACATAGATGACTTCCTGTTGGGAAAAAATGAAATCAAAGAAAGTAAAATGAAAATTCTTGTCTTCAACTTGTTGTTTTCCATATAGACCAAGTGGCAAAGCCATAAGCCAGACATATGTTAAGCAGAATATCAGACTAATGGAATCCCATTCTAAAAGTGCACTTAGATTACTTGAAATTATGCCTTTATAAAAGGAACAAAACTGGGGCACCTAGGTGGCTCAATCAGTTAGGCACCCGACTTCAGCTAGGGTCATGATCTCACAATTCATGAGTTCGAGTCCTGAGTCAGGCTCTGTGCCTGGAGCCTGCTTTGGTTTTTGTCTTCCCCTCTCTCTCCCTGCCCCTCCCCTGCTTGTGCTCTCTCTCAAAAGCAAATAAGTAAATATTCAAAAAATAAACTAAAAGGAACAAAACTGTGAGAGGAAACTATTTAGGCTATAGTGAGTACAAACACTCTCAGGAAAATAGGACTAAAATGAATCTTTAAATCAAATTTATTAATGAAGATGAACAGTATGTTTTCTCTCAGTAATTCCCAAAATGGACGGTTATGAATTACGAAAGGTCATAATAGGATTTTTTTGTCCCACTTTGATCTATGCTATTTAAAATGTGAAGTACTATTGCAAAGGCATAATCCAACTTTCATTCATGACTTGTAACTGTCAGTTTCATTATGATAATAAAAATTATATTTAATATGTATTTTCATGAAACTGTATATAGGTTAGACATAGAGAGTTAGAGAATTTTTGACCTGGCATTGTGTTGGTAGGTGTCTTCAGGTGGTAAATGAAACTCAGATATAAACAGTGTAATAAGCCATCTGAAAAACATATTAGCTCACATTCTCAAAAAGGTAAGAAATGTTTTTTTTCCCCACTGAATCAGAAATTGTATGACATGGAGATAGAAATGATTTGGGGCTAACAAGGAATGTAACAAGCCACTGAGCAGGACCAATGTAGAATGCTTTGTAGGTTGTCAGAAATGACAATGGATACTTGATAAAGGGAATAATAAAGAATTTAAGGTACCTAAGAAAATAGGCTGGAGGAAATCTTTGTATGCTTCATGTTGGATTCACCTGATTTTTCTGTAGCCTAAAATAATCAGGCATAAATATTTTTTTAGTCTACTAACACAAATAAAGTTATTAAAATAAAAATAAAGTGGCATTCATTTGACCTATTATTCTAACAGTAAAACAAAAAGGATTATTCCCACATTGCTAGTGCCTAGATTCAAATGGAAAAGTGTCGCCATCTCAAGACAAAGCTAATGGTCTATTTAGGCGGCACAAACTATACTTTTTAGGTCACACTGTGGTCCCAGAATACTTATTAAGAGCACCCCTTTACTCTCAAACATGTTCCAGTTTAGAAAATAAGGTCACTGTATATTTACGAACCCGGAGGCTGGCATTTCTAAATACACTCTTCTCCCCAATTTGTCTACAAATTGTCTATTCTGTTTCTTGCTCCCTGTGTCCCTGTTGCCCACCAGAGATGCATAATAAACACGTGTTAAATAAAAAAATGTGCATTCAGTTTTAAATGCTTAAGTTACCATAATGTGTAAAGACTTCAGCTGTTTTCAACAAAACTTTTGAAGGGCGTAACAAGTCCATGGTATGTTTTTGTTGTTGTTAATGATAATGTTTATTTTTAGTCATCAAAGATCCCAATTGAATTTCCAACAATGTATCAAGAAAAATAAAAGCTATAATGATAATCATATATTATGCAGCTTACTATGTAAGAAAGGCCATATGTCTATATATACATATATGTTCACCTGGGTGACTTAGACATTTATGTCTCACAGTTCTGGAGACAGGGAAGTCCAAGATCAAGGTGTTGGCTGATTAGGTTCCTGGTGAGAACATTTTCCTGGTTTCTAGATGGTCTCCTCTCTGTTTTCACATGATGGACGGGGCCAGGGATCTTTGTGGAGCCTCTTTTATAGGATACTAAGCCCATTCCTGAGGGCTCCATTTTCATGATTTAAGGACTTCGCAAAGGCTCCATCTTCAAACACTGTCACGTTGGCAATTAGGACTCCAACTTATGAATTTAGGGGGAACACAAATATTTAGTCTATAGCAATAGAAATAGCATTTCTTCCACGACTATCTCAGGTCTTTCTTCTGCAAAATGATAATAATAGCACCTACTTTTATGAATACATGTAGATTATTGGAGAAGTGACAATAAAGAATCATAGACACCATCCTATTCTCAAGAACTCTAGAAATGGTTCTATATAATAAAACAGAAATATAATGAAGTTTTCATCTTCAAGGCAAGGATGTAGGATGATAGAAAATAAATCCACTACTTTGTCTTCCCCTCTGGGAGCATTATTTCTGGGGTGCCTGGGTGGCTCAGTCAGTTAAGCATCCCTTTTTATATTTTGGCTCAGTTCATGATCTTAAGGTCATAAGATTGAGCCCCATGTTAGGCCTAGTGCAGAGCCTTCCTGGGATTCTCTGTCTCTCCCTCTTGCTCTGTCCCTCTCCCAACTCAAAAAAAAAAACAAAAACAAAAACAAAAAAACTTAAAAAACATAGAGTACTCATTTCATTGATTCTAGGGTTTTGTTCAGTGACTTCACTTTACAGACTGGTTTCACATCAAGTAAACCAAAGAGCTGGTAGCACGTGTTCTGCATGCTCACTGAAGAGGTGAAATACACTATATAAGTCTTTCCAAGGACATGGGTCAGTGGCCCCTAGAAAGAGAAGTGGCATTCCCCTCCCTCTCACCCCACCTCCTCTAAGCTTTCAATCTAGCCAAGAGCTGATGCAGCATCAGGCATCGGACCCGGTGTTCTGCTTCCCTTGCCCGAGGGTTTAAATGCCAGAATACCCTCTCATTTGTGCTTTGTTCACCTCTGCCCACATAGACTAGATAGACAAAGCTTGCACGGGGAGCGTTTGGGATTAAAAGGGTAAAAGACACTCAAAGATTTTAAAGAACACCTCAATTGGCCTTTTCTCCCTTTTGTTACATTTTGCCCAGTAAATGAACTGACATTCTCTTTCAACCACTGAGCCTAAGAAATCTCACAGCTCTCCCTGGGCCATCTGAGAAATGAGCCCAGGGTAGTGCCTCACTCTAGCTAGACTGTTCACATGATGATCACTGATGCGGCTCCCTGCTTTTCTTCTCTACGAATAAAACTAGCCAACTCTTTGTTAGTTAAGCTCTCCTGGTTGACTGAATGCCACAGTAATATTTCCCAAAGATGTTCAGGGGGGAATTGAAAGGGCTCAGAGTAGGAAAAGGCAAATAAAATCAGTGAAGAGTGACAGACAAGTAATCCTGAGTCTGATTGCTTGCCCATATTTAAATGTTGAAATGTAAAATTCTCAATTCTGCCACAATGCAACCACCTCCCTGAGACCCATAAATTCAGAGGCAGTGGATGAAGCTGAAAACCTAGTCACGGTGCAGCTGAAAATGAAAAAGGCCAAGGTAGTTTGTAGTTGTTTGAAATTTCAAATGCCACCTGTCTATTACATTGGGACACAGATTTCACTGTCATTTTAAAAATATATAAATTTGAAGTTAACTTTTATTTAAATTAATCAATGCTGGATAATAAAAGTAACCAGTAACTAGTTACCTAAAATGATATTTTAAAATGCAATACACAATGTGATTATATATTCTGAGAGTTAGTAGGGACCTCAAAATTTATTTAATCTAACCTGCCATCCAATTCTTCTAATTTTGCGGAAAGTTCTTATTCAAACTTGCCTTGAAAATCATTAAGGGTTCATGATCTCTTTTGACTGTCCTTTTAATAGTGGAGAAAATTTACCTGAAAGCTATTAAAGCTGTTAAATGTCATCATTTCTTTAAGATTAGACATATCACTTCTAAACCACATATGTATACAATGTATTAATATGTATTACATGCATACATGTATTAATATGTGTTTAATATATGTATACATATGTGGTTTAGAAGTGATATGTATATCACTTCTAAGTGATATATATGTGTATATATTTACATAAGATATATGTATATATATATACAATTTTTTATTATAGAACACAAATAAATAACCCAGGAGTCAATAAAATAATATGACAAACATGCTTATAGTCACCACACAGGATTAACTTACATTAAGAAATTATTATATTTGCTTCAAATTAATTTCGACATAAAAGGGACAATAGAAAAGGTGGAAATTTTCTTTATAATCTTCCCCAACCCATTACCTTTACTTCTTTCTCAGGGGAAGAGATGATCATAAATTTGATGTGTATTATTTTAGTCCATGTTTATGTAACTTAACACATTTTGTTAATCCATAGAATACAGTTTTACTTTGTTTTTTATTGTTCATTCTTTCACATGATAGATATTTTGCAGCCATGGTGTGTTCTTGTCTTGGTATTTATCAACGTTGACACATACTGTTCTAGTTTGGGCCTTTCAACTCTTCTATGGTAATTTACTAAGTGATTGTAGACCATCTTATCTATCCATTTCACAATCAATGCGAACTTAAGTGGTTTCCATTAGGTTTCAAACTAACAATGGTGCTATCAGTGTTCAAGTCTCCCAGACATAAAATTGCTGGCCTCTCAGTTTTATCAGAAATCTTGAAAATCTCTATAAAACGTTTGTAGTAAACTATGTCTCCCCCAGCGGTGTTTGAGAGTTCCTGTTATCTCACATTGTCACCAATAATTGACAATTTGTCAATTTTTCAATAGTATGGATGTGGAAAAACATTTCCCTGTTGTTTGCCTGATCAATAGTGAAGTTAGCCTGTTTTTATGTGTTTATTTCCCAAGCCACTTTCTTCTTAGGTGAAATGCTGTTTTACATGCGTTGCTCATATCGAGCACTATGATATTTTCCTATTGATTCAAGGAAGTAGTGTGTGCATTTGGATATTTACCCTTTCTCAGAGATAAGCAGTGTAAATAATATCTTGCCATCTGTCACTTGTTTGGAATTTGACTGTAGAAATTTTAGTATTAATTAATTTTACTTTTATGTGGTCAAATTTATTATTCTATTCTTTACGCGCAGTGCTTTCTTTAGAATGTATGTGATTTAAGAAATTATTTTCCTCCAAAATCATGAAGATGATCACATACATGTTGCTTTCTTTACATGTCTTTATTCTGCGGTTTCTAACCTATATTATTTTGAAATGAGGATTTTTCTCTCGTTTTTATATGGACAAAAAAATTTCCCTGAATAATCATCTATATGGTAATCTTTCACATACAGAATTATCACATTACCCTGAGTTTTCTTCTAGGCCTAACATTCTTATTTTCTTCAGCTGCTTGTCCTTATGGAGTTTTCAGCCCTTTTATATTCTATTGCTCTCCTTAGAGTGTGTCCCAGCTCCCTATAGCTGTTCATGAATGTGCAAATAGAACTTTGTAGAAGAAACTACGTTACAATTGATTTATTAAATGTAGATCAGGCTTACTCTTCCTTTGCTTCAGTTGTTGTATTGCTCTTGATGCAACCAAAATTCCCATATATTTCATTAGTCATATTACACACTTGAGGCCTTTTGAGCACCTGACGATTAATACCCTTTTGTCCCTTTCTAATGGTCTGCTACTAACAACACTTTCCCCTTCTAATGCTTCTGAAGCATGCTGGAATTTAACATATTAATATGTATTTAATTAATGTTGATTAAACTCCACATTAAATCATAAACTACGTGGTATCAGCCTGACATGGATTAGCTACATTCTGATTCTGTCAACTCTGTCTCATTGTACAAGTTGTGTATGAGTGTGTGTGCATGTTTAAGAGTGGGAGAGAAAATTATTTTTTTCATTTAGAATTCTAGTTCACTGTCTCACAGTCTGGGAAATGACATGAATTTGGGAATTTTTTTTTTTTTTAATGTTCCAAAGTATCAGTTAAATGGGGAATATAGTACCTATCTCTCACTATGTTTACATATTAGATTAGATAACATATCTAAAGTCTCAATGCACAGTGTCAGACTGAACATGGAGAATTGTTCAGTGCTACCTTCCTCTGTTCTTATACCATAAGGCATATGTGTGTGTGTATGTGTGTGTGAATTAATTGATTTCAATTTGGGAAACAGATGATATTGTTCTTTCACACCCCATTTATTTCTCTTTCTATACCCCAGCTCTCTTCAGAAGTGCCTGGAGATACTCCCAGGTGTTTAGCCTGCTGTGCTAGAGATTTTCCTCTTTCCTCCCCATGAGAACTGACCTGCCATTGGTTCCATCCCCTCATAGCCCTGCTACATTACTGCTGCCTCATCTATTAAATTAGATCAAAACACCACTAACAGATAATAGCTACACTTACCATTTAATTTGCCAAAGGGTAATGATTACTTAATTACTTCCCCCAGATAACATTTTGAAATCAGAGAGACATAAAAGATTAAAGAAATTTTAGTGTTTGAGGAGATATCTATATCTATATATCTATATCTATATCTATATCTATGTCTATATCTATATCTATCTATATCTGTATCATCTATATATCTACACACATGTTAATATATACAACTGTATATGTGTATATATTAACTTTGTTGAGCTGTGATGAAAGGCTGAAATTTGTTTCAGCCTCTGTTTCTCAAATAAAGCTAATGGACAGTTTCAGTTCTGAATACTTCAGTTTAACATCCCAGTAAAATAAGGAGAAATAGATTTTCTAAGCCTGATTGTAATTTTGACACATTATTCCATGAAAATAGTGCCATAAGTTGTCTGAATAGTTTCAGTCTGTGTACTGGGATTAGTTCTGCAGGCTCATTGAACCCCTCCACTGCACCCACCCACCGCACCCCACCCCACCCCACCCCACCTCCAAAGAAAAAGGAAATTTTAAAATGCCCAAAGATTGGTAGGATGAGAGCATCGATGAGTGCTTGGGAACTGGTGCCATTTGAATAGCCCCTGTGTCCTCCCTGTTGTCCCTGGGTGAATCTTGGTGTCTTAGGCCTAATTGGCATCTCACCCTCAGGGATTTGTATTGAATGTTTTACTCTGCTGACACACTTGAACAGTGTTGGAACCAATATTTGAAAGGGAGCTTTAATCTCATGAAAGTGATGAAATGCTGTCATCCTTAGACAAAGTGTCTGTCACAAAAGGTTCAGAACAAAACAACAAAGGAGTCAGGTGCTGGTGAGGGGCTGCCTCTTGAGTTTCACTTTGTATTTCTCAGGTGTTCTCATCCTGTCTGAATGCAATAGAGTGTGTGTTTATTTACTTTTTAATATTTGTCCTTCTGATTACACATACTATGTGTATACAAACATGAATACATTTACATCCTTCATGACAGATGCTGTAAAATATATTTCTAAATTAATTATTAGATCCTTAATCACTCTCAGATCGTGACTTTCTTAGAGGACATGGGATTCTGAAGTTCACTCTCTTGAAATTGAACAAGTGTTTGTCAAGTGACTGTTCTCACTTCAAGATCAATGACTTTATGGATTATGCTTGGCATATTCGTTTGCAGTGTTAGAGTTGATTGTTTAATTGATGGCTACTGTCTTTATTAAAGTCTGTTAATATATCAAAAATGTTTTGGTAGAACTGAGATAAGGATATGTCTGTAGATATGTGGCTTCTGCAGTAACCATCAATGATAAATGTCACTTTAGTTTTCAAGGACTCTTTACCTCCTTATACATTTGTAATACTTCTAAAATGCACTAACAGAGTCTTATGAGATGAGTAAAATGAACAGATAATTATTTTGCCAGAAAACCATCAATGCCAGCCCAGTTGATACATTCACTCATTCATTCCCTCATTAAATACATACTTATTAATAATTAGTGGATCCAAGTGTATTGATATGCATCAATGTTGGTGCAAGAATGTGCAGGTTATAAATCTTAAAATAAGGGAAATGACTCATTGGAACGCACACATGTACACACACACACATGCACATATAAACCTACCACAGCTTTATTATAAGCACACTATACAAGCTGAGCTTTGTGCCAAAATTTCCTCTGAGAAGGGAAAACAACTTCTAGGCTGAGGAGATCAAGGAAATCTGCTGGTTAAAATTACATTTAAATTATATCCTGAATCAGAGATCAGGTCCAAGTAGCAGCAATAAGTTTTGAAAACCAAGAATATTTTTATGGCATGTTCAAAGACATAATGTGCGAAAGATCAAGAAAGTTCCAAGGACTAGTAAGCACTTCAATTTCAGAACTATAATTTGGTTGATTTGCAGAAGGGAAAAATATAGGTTGAGTACATATGGGAAAGCTTTGAGCACGAGATTAAAAAGTTCAGACTTCATTTGAAAGAGTGAAGGGAATTCGGAAAGGTTTTGGAGTAGAAGAAACCTGATTCTTAAAAGATCAACTTCATTGCTTTGTGGGAAATTGATTGTGGGAGGGACAATGCAGTGAGGAGAGCGATCAAGTAGACAGCTGCTGAAGTAAGCTGTATGAGAGCTTATAAGTCAAGGTGTTTACCAGGAGTGAGCAGCCTATAAACAGGAGGCATTACACAGGTTATAAAAGAATAATAATGCAGAAGGTAGAATGAAGTGTAATCTAAGGGTTCGGGTCTTAGTTATTGTTGAGTCGCACTACCAGAATTTAAATTCTTACTTCACTATTGGCTAGCTGGGGGGCCCTTGGGCAAGTTATTTCTCTCTCTGTTGGAATTTCCTCTTCTATAAAATGGGAAGGATAATAATAGTAACTATACCAAAGATTGTCGTGAGGATAAAATTATAGTATATATAACTAAAAGTTGGTAAAAAAAAAAAAAAAAAAAGTTTGTAAAGCTCTTTGAGTAGCTCCTGGTCCATTGCAAGAGAAATAATGGGACTATTGTGATCCGATTCTATTTTGTTAGTCTTCAACATCACCAATGAGCAAGGCCAACTTTGTGGTTAAGGAGAGGAAGCAGCTTTCCACACAGTAGTATTACAGTGTAATTTGCAAGGTACCTTGTAAAATTCCATCCAAAACCTGTTCCACATGAGACGATGGTAGCCAAAATGTTGTGGGCATTTTTTTACACTGGTGTTCCAATGTCTAGCCTTTGCCATAATTATATGAGTGATATACATCGATTCTTTGAGATATTTGGACCATTTGGTAGATTTTATAGATTAGCAAATATACTCAACAGGGCTATATGATTTATCTGAAATCATACATATCAAGAAGTAGTATAGACCTGAACTATTTCTAATCCAGAGGCTCACAAAGTCTGTTCTCTGACTTTTAGCCCTCGTTTCAGAGCTACAGAATTGTTGAGCAATTAGTATAAATCTACTTTATAGCCTGTAACCAGAAGATCTAGGGTCAAGTCCAAGTTCTATTATTCAAATCCTATTAGATAAATCATAATTGGTTAGTAATAGAATAAAAACTATACAGCAAGCCTCCTGACTCCCCTATAGGGCTCTTTACACTCTATCTCATTTTTAACATGAGTGTTCTTTTTTTCCCCCTATAGACAAATAAAAACTACTAACACACAAGTAACATGCACACACACAAACACACCATATCTGTGTTTACCTACATAAATGCCAGTAGAGTAAAGAGCTAGTTAACTTCATGTGCTTTCTCTTGCTTCCTTATGCTTTAAGAACTCCTGCACACCTTTGAACACAGTATCTTGTTAGAGTTTGCTTTCAAAATAAATTCAAGGAAGACGGCTAAGGCAGAAGATTCCCAGGTAGAGCATTTACATTGTCAAAAAAGTCTAAATCACAGTGTAAATTGGGGGGAAGGAAAACAAGCAGAGCATTGTGCCTCAGGTGATCCTATGGCCAAACTAAAGGCAGAACATATATTCCAGGACTCCCCTGCTATTCAGTCATGTAAATGGCCTGTAGCAAAACTGGAAGAAGCAAACCACTCAACCACGTCAGATTCCAGGGGCCTGTAGAGACACAATCTTGGAGCCTGGCAACCTTTCCACCAATCTTTTACCACCTCGTCATGCCTGTGTTTGAAACAGTAATTAGTACCATCAGAAATGTTCTCAGCCAAGAGATTGCATTCCCCTATTGCTTTAACTTCCTTTGGGGCCTTTGCTGACTGAATGACTAAGTTCTATTTTTATTTTGGGTAGATGACACTTGGGATTTTGTCTCTCTAGGGAAATTCACACAAGAATTTTAGTTTATGTATTAAAACTGCCTGACACAATGTGGGTAATGTCATTGAAATTTTGTTGTTGATTGGTTTAAGACACTAAGCACTTAATCCTTCCTTTCGTCCTTTCTCTCTTCCTCCCTGCTTTGCTTCTTTTTTTCTTTCTCTTCCCTCTTCTTCCTTTTTCTTCCTCCCAATCTTTTCCTTCTCCTCACCCCCTTCTCTTCTTTTCCTATTCTCTCCCTCACTTTCTCCCTCCTTCTCTCTCTCTCCCTCTCTCTCTCTCTCTCTCTCTATCTCTCTGTATAACATTTTTCACAACATTCCTTGGCAATGAGTTTAGGTGGTGACTGTTACAATTACCCAGCATCAGTGATTTGAAATCACTTATAGAGAAGATATTTTACTTGATTAGAGAGAACCTTTTGGTAAACTTACTCTAATAACCTTTATTAATTTTAAATTTATGTGTCATTAATAAAATTCTCAGAAGGTAACTGAGCTTTTAAAATGTAAATCACAGAAAACCCACATGCAGGGTACATATTCCCCTAAAAGTATACTTATGCTATTTACCTCTTTGGCTATAGAGGACCATTTCTCTTCAGCTTTATATGCAGCCCTTTAAAAGTGCTTCCCATGGTATCGACAAGAGGTACAACATTGTATATATTTAAAACAAATGTACAATTAATTTCAAAAGTGGTCCCTATAATTAAATGTTATCTACTCAAAAATAATGGATTTTTAAAATATGTATCATATTTGCATATATATGTATATGGGTACAATTACATGGATATTATGTATATTATATATAAACATTGGTCAAGTATTCATAAATATAAAATGTCTAGAAAGAAAGAATTATGACAACTTGATAAATAATAATATGAGAGATTTTTGAAACAAAGTAATAGGCAATCTATAAAAATATAAACATTTATAAATAGACTAAGGGATAATTATTCCCATAAGTCAGACATGACACTTTAAATAATGTACTTATTCACTAGCAAGGTTAGTGTTGTGCTAAATATTAGAAAATATTTTACAGTAATTGCTTTATCATGCATCAACTACCACTAGCCTTGGGTCAGAAGACAATAGAGGTATATAAGATACTGTTGGCTGGTAATTTGGAGTTTTACAGATAAATAAAATTTCTTCTTTTTTTATGTTTATTTACTTTGAGAGAGAGAGAGAGAAGAAGAAGAAGCAGGGGAGAGGCAGAGAGGGAGAGAGAATCCTAAGCTGACTCAATGGTGTCAGTGTGGGCCTGACATGGGGCTCATTCCTCACAAATCCTGAGATCATGCCCTGAGCCTAAATCAAGAATAGGACACTTAACCAACAGAGCCACCCAGGTACCCCTAAAATTTACTCAAGATTTCTCTGTATCAGAGTTTTCAGACTTGTCTCCATCTGAGCATAAGACTTCCTTGGTGTCAAAGCATCGGAGGATGCTTTGGCCTGGGAGGATCAGTGGCAGTCCTTTCCAGCTTAAAGAGAACCTTGGATTCGGCTTCTTTTATACATTGTAATTTCACATAAGATTTTATTTGAGGGGCACCTGGGTGGCTCAGTTGGTTAAGCGACTGACTCTTGATTTCAGCTCAGGTCATGATCTTGCAGTTTGTGAGTTCAAACGCTGCAAGGGGCTCTGCACTGACAGTATGGCCTCTGCTTGGGACTCTCCCTCTGTCTCTACCCCTCCCTTCTCTCTCTCTCTCTCTCTCTCTCTCTCTCTTTCACTCTTCTTTCTCTCTCTCATAATAAATAAATAAACTTTAGAAAAATATTTTATTTGAAATAATTGTCTCTACTACTAAAACGATGTTGCAAACCAGTGATCGAAATACAAGCTATGTTGACTTTTCCTTAAACTCCTCTAAATGCTTTGTAATTGTGAGTAAAGTCTGAAGCCTTTATTGATGTTCAAGGGCCTCACTTGTTCTCTTCTATGCCTGCATTCCAAGCAACCAACAAATTGCAGTAAAATACCTGCATTTCCCCAGTGTTTACCAAGATTCAATTATTTTAGTATGCTGCTTCCTTCCCTTATACCGAACATGTCTGACTTCTCCTCCTGATCATCATCTTCTCCTCCTCCTCGTCCTTCTCCTCGTCCTCCTCCTTCTTCTCCTTCCTCCTCCTCCTCTTCCCTTCCCCTTCTTCTTCTTCTTTGTCTTCATCTTCATCTTCTTGTCTTCATCTTCTTCATCTTTGTCTTCTTAACAGAAGACAAACACATGACAGAAGTGTACCTTCTTCACAAATGTTTAAGTGTACGCTGTAGTACTGTTTACTATAAGCATGATCTTGTACAGCAGATATCTAGAACTTTTCCTCTTGTATGACTAGAACTCTATAGTACTGAATGGGACGTCTCCATTCCCACCATGATTCTACTCTCTGCCTCTGTGAAGTTGACTGGTTAACATCTCATATGAGTGGAATCATGTAGTATTCATCCTTATATGGCTGGCTTACTTCACTTATTACAATGGCCTCCACGTTTATCCAGGTTATAGCATATGACAGGATTGTCTTCATTTTATGCCTGAATAACATCTCCAGGCTTTCTTTTTCTTTTTTTTTTAAATTCTTTTATTTTTTTAAAGTAAGCTCTACACCCAACATAGGGCTTGACCTCACGACTCTGAGATCAAGATTCACAAACTCTGTCTACTGAGCCTGCCAGATGCCCCTCTTCTAGTTTTTCTTTCTCCTGGTGTTTAAGTATTTATTCAACTTTATTGTGTTTGTTTATTTGCCTCTCTTTCTGCTTTTCTTATTTTAAAGCTTATTAAATTCTGTCTATTGCTCCTAATATAGTGTTTAGCACATATTAGACAATCAATAAATGGTGTCTCATTAAAGAGAACCTTAGGACCATTTTTGGAAGGGAGTGTGAGAATAAGCCAGCTTTCTTAAGTACCTGACAGTCAAATATGTAGTGAAAACTTACTGTGTCTTCACTCAATAAAGGATAATTTATTGGGCAGTTCATGACTGTAAACACCTCTAGAGCAGAAAAAAAAAGTTAAAAATAAAGCAATAGGTGAGGCTAAAGTTAAGATCTGTTGTGCTCCAGGTCTCAAGTTGTCCAGTGTTTTCCATCCCAGCTGCACATTAGAATTACTAGTAACTTTCAAACAGCCATGATAATTCTGCTCTCTAGACCGATTTAAACAAGTTAGAGGAGAGGGTGTGGAGACTGAGCACCCATTTTTAAAAACCTCTTCAAATTTTTATTTTTAAACTAAGAGTGAAAACCATGGAAGCAGTGTTAACCAGATATCCAACATCCTCCAAATACTCTATTCTTGTTTGGGGGCTGTAACAGGCTCCTTGTTACATTCTAAGGACTGATGTGGCATTCCCTGCCTCAGAAAGGTTATAAAAAGAAAGCTACTACTTACCATTGTTGGGATCAATGGCTTAAAGACAAATCTTAGGTATAGAGAGGTGGGATAACATATAGATAGCCAGGGAAACATACTTTTCTCTTGCTATGGGGTAAATATCGCAATATCAGTGATTCAGCAATGGGACACAAATCCAAGTAATCGATGCAAAATTTGTATTTCTGTGATGTTGACCAGAACACACTGGTGGAAGCAATACAAATTTGTTAGAAAATGTGGGATGAATGCAGAGAGAAAAAAATCAAACAAACAAATGTATTGCTTGACAAACATGAACTTATATATCAACATGGAAACAAACATATGACAAAATTTAATAGTAGCAAATATATCTGCATTAACAAATGATATAGCTGCACATAAACAATTATAACTTGAAAACATTAAACATAAAATTAAAATAATAACACAGATTACTTTTCATACTTTTAAATAAGTATTATGCTTATGCTAATACTTTCAAAGAAGTTTAAAAAATAATTTCAAAGTGATTGAATTTAGAAATAACACTCAACAACAAAAATAAATATGGCCTTTAGGTATTGGTAATACAGATATTGGTCTATAGATATTAGATATCGATTTTTGCGTTTCATAGTAAAACATACTATCATTTAAATTAAACAAAATTTTCAGTAGATATTACTGATTTCAGACCGGACAAGATCAAAGGACATTTACTGAATTGATAAACTTACTGAGGAAATCATACAGAAGCCAACACAGAGGATAAAACTAAATGGAAAATATTAGAGAAGGGTTTAGAGATATGAAGAACAGATAGATCAAAAAATCTATCATTTGTCAAATAGGAGTTCAGAAGAATAGAAGGGAAGTAAAAGTAGAAAAACATTACATGAAGAGGATTTTCTAGAAGGGACGATCAGAACTTTGAAATTGAAAAGTCTACCAAATATCTATCAGGATAAAGGAGACAGATCCACATTGAGACTCATAATAGTGAAATATATAACATAAGGAATAAAGAGAAGATATAAAAGCTATCAGGAAGAAGACTGTGCCTATAATGAAATTTAAATTAAAAGCAGACTTCGATGAATAGAAGAATATCCTCAAGTGCTAAGGTTATGTATCTGTCAACCTGAAATTCTAGTTAGCTAACTGATCTTTAAAGAAAATAAAACCTCAAAAAAGGTCATTTTTACACAAAAGCAGGCTAAGTTGTCATACATAAATCTTCACAGTATGAACTAATAATGAATATAAATAAGAAAAAAATGTGCTGAGAGGGAAAATATGACATAAAAGAAATCCTGTACGTACTCAACAACTGAAAAATAAAAATGAAACAGTATATATCATGTAGGTATGTGTGTACATATACACATATCACAATTATATACACATTATGTATACAAATATATAACAATTATTTACAAATATATCAAATTTGAATATATTGTTTGACAATAAGTATTCTATAAGGATAGCATAATCTTTATACCAAACATACCAAAACAAGAGACTTTAATCATTCAAAGTTATAGATTAAATGTTAAGAAATTGATGTCTTCAGTGAATAAAAGCTCTCATCATGTATTAGGATCACATAGGATTTTCCCCAGCAATAAAAAAAAAAAAATCCATCATGTTAGCATGTTAAAGGAAAAAAATAAATGTGTCATGATATATGAACAAAACCAGTTAATCAAGTTCAATTCTTGTTTTCAATTAAAAGAAACTCCAAAAAAATAGAAATAGATAGGAACTGTATTAGGTAACCTCATGAAGAGTATCCATTGAAATTCAATAGAAAATGTACTTATAGGGAAAACCTTAGAAGAAATTTTAGTATCATCAGAAAGAAGTGATAGATGCCTGATATCACCTTCGTTCTTCAACATTGTACTGGAGATAGGAGCTTTGGAAATAACATAAGAAAAACACATTACATTTAAAATAATTAGAAGCAACATGACAAAGTGTCTATAAAATTTGCATAATCTGAAGATAAACTATCAGAAAGTTTAGCAAATTCAAAAAAGTAAAAGTAGTTTACAGAATTCAAAGACATTCCTATACAGTAGTATATATAATTAGTTAATATAATAGCTAAAATGTTCAGTTTGGGATTGTAGCAAGTATTATAAAATATTCATTGTATGAAAAAATATATAAAACTACTAATAGGTACACTAAAACAAAACCTACATAAATATGACAATATAATATTTTCTTTGATAAAGAGGCTTACTATGACAAATTTCTCTCAACTTAATCTGTAAATTGAATTGTAACATAAAATCTGCAGATTTTCTTCCTTCCTTCCTTCCTTCCTTCCTTCCTTCCTTCCTTCCTTTGTTTCTCTTTTTTTCTTCTTTTTTTTGTTCTTTCTTTCTGTCTTTCTTTCTTTTTACATAATTGAACAAAGCAAACTTAGAATGCAATAGAAGAATAGATGAGTAAAGAGACATAAGACAATTTTGAAGGAACAAAGAACTTGATATTTATTATTTATTGTTATTATTTACTATGTTGTTAGCTGAAGTAAAAACTGATACAGTCAAGTAGAGATTTAAAATATAGCCTGTTGCATACAAATTTAAGATTGTTTGTTCTAACTCTGTGAAGAGTGCTGGTGCTATTTTGATAGGGATTGCATCGAACATGTGGATTGCTTTGGGTAGTATCGACATTTTAACAATGTTCTTCCAATTCAGGAGCAGGCAATATTTTTCCATTTTTTGTGTGTGTCTTCTGTTTCTTTCATAAGCTTGCTATAGTTTTCAGTGTATAGATTTTTCACCTTTTTGGTTAGGTTTATTCCTAGATATTTTATGTTTTTTGGTGCAATTGTAAATGGGATCGATTCCTTGATTTTTCTTTCTCTTTCTCTTTTGTGCTGTGGTGTTATCATTTTCATTGGCTTCCATGTATTTTTAGGCATTGTATAGAAATGCAACTGATTTCTGTGCATTGATTTTATATCCTGTGACTTTGCTGAGTTCATGGATCAATTCTAGAAGTTTTTTGGTGGAATCTTTTGGGTTTTCCATATAGAGTATCATACTTTTTAAAGAGTTTTATCTAGAAAGAATGCTGCATGTTATCAAATGCTTTCTCTTCATCTATTGAGAGGATCATGTGGTTGTTGTCCTTTATTTTATTTATGTGATGTATCATATTGATTGTTTTGCAGATATTGAATCAGCCCTGAATCCCAGGTATAAATCCCACTTGGTTGTGGTGAATAATTCTTTTAATGTATTGCTGGATCCAGTTGGATAATATCTTTTGAGGATTTTTGCATCCATGTTCATTAGGAAAATTGGTCTGTAGTTCTCCTTTTCAGTGGAGTCTTTGTCCGGTTTTGGAATCAAGGTAATTCTGGCTTCACAGAATGAGTTTGGAAGTTTTCCTTCCATTTTTATTTTCTGGAACAGCTTCAAAACAGGTGTTAACTCTTCTTTAAATGTTTTGTAGAATTCCCCTGTAGAGCCATCCACCCCTGAACTCCTGTGTTTTGGGAGATTTTTGATCATTAATTCAATTTCTTTACTGGTTATGGGTTTGTTCAAATTTTCTATTTTTTCTTATTTCAGTTTTGGTAGTTTATATGTTTCTAGGAGTTTGTCCGTTTCTTACAGATTTCTCAATTTATTGGCATATAATTGGTCATAATATTCTCTTATGATTCTTTGTATATCGGCAGTGTTTGTAGTGATGTCTCCTCTTTTTCCTGATTTTATTTATTTGCATCCTTTCCTTTTTCTTTCTAATCAAACTGGCTAGGGGGTTATCAATTTTTTAATTCTTTCAAAGAACCACTCCTGGTTCCATTGATCTGTTCTACTTTTTTTTTTTTTTTTTTGATAGCATTGATTTCTGCTCTAATTTTTATTATTTCTCATCTTCTGCTGGTTTGGGTTTATTTTCTCTTCTTTCTCCAGCTCTCTAAGGTGTAGGGTTAGATTGTGTATCTAAGAACTTTTTTCCTTCTTTAGGAAGGTCTAGATTGCTATATACTTCCTTTTATGACTGCCTGTGCTGTGTCCCAGAGGTTTTAGGCTGTGGTGTTATCATTTTCATTAGGTTCCATGTACTTTTTAATTTCCTCTTTAAACTTCTTGCTTAGTCCATTCATTTTTTTCTTATAAATATTTTATTTTATTTTATTTATTTTTTTACATATAATTTATTGTCAAATTGGTTTCCATACAACACCCAGTGCTCATCCCAACAAGTGCCCTCAGCCCATTCATTCCTTTATAGGATGTTCTTTAGTCTTCAAGTATTTGTTCTCTTTCCAATTTTTTTCTTGTAGTTGATTTCAAGTTTCATGGCATTGTGGTCTGAAAATATGCATGGAATGATCTAGATATTTTTGTACTTGTTGAGAGCTGATTTGTGTCCCAGTATGTGATCTATTCTATGTGCAAGAAAAGATCCTGAATAGCCAAAACAATCCTGAAAAAGAAAACCAAAGCTGGAGGCATCACAAGCCCGAACTTCAAGATGTATTACAAAGCTATAATCATCAAGACAGTATGATACCTGCACAAAACCAGACACTTAGATCAAAGGAACAGAATAGAGAACCCAGAAATGGACCCACAAACATATGGCCAACTAATCTTTGACAAAACAGGAAAGACTGGACTGGTGTTGGGAAAACTGGACAGCGGCATGCAGAAGAATGAACCTGGACCACTTTCTTACACCATACACAAAAATAAACACAAAATGGATGAAAGACCTAAATGTAAGACAAGAAGCCATCAAAATCCTGGAGGAGAAAGCAGTCAAACACCTCTTTGACCTTGGCCATAGCAACCTCTCACTCAACACATCGCTGGAGGCAAGGGAAACAAAAGCAAAAATGAACTATTGGGACCTCCTTAAGATAAAGGGCTTCTGCACAGTGAAGGAAACAATCAACAAAACTAAAAGCCAACCAATGGAATGAGAGAAGATATTTGTAAATGATGTATCAGATAAAGGGTTAGTATCCAAAATCCATAAAGAACATCAAAATCAACACCCAAAAATCAAACAATCCAGTGAAGAAATGGGCAAAAGGCAGCAATAGACACTTTTCCAAAGAAGACATCCAGATGGTTAACAGACACATGAAAAAATGCTCAACATCACTTATCATCATGGAAATACAAATCAAAACCACAATGAGATATCACCTCATACCAGTCAGAATGGCTAAAATTAACAGCTCAGGCAACCAGATGTTGGCAAGGATGCAGAGAAAGAGGATCTCCTTTGCATTGTTGGTGGGAACACAAATGGGTGAAGACACTCTGGAAGACAGTATGGAGGTTCCTCAAAAAGTTAAAAATAGGACTACACTATGACCCAGCAATTGTACTACTAGGTATTTATCCAAGGGATACAGATGTGCTGTTTCGAAGGGGCACATGCACCCCAATGTTTATAGCAGTGCTATTGACAATAGCCAAAGTATGGAAAGAGCCCAGAGGTCCACTGATGGATGAATGTATAAAGAAGATATGTGTATATATATACACACATACATACTGATGGATGAATGTATAAAGAAGATGTGTGTATATATATACACACATACATACACACACAATGGACTATTACTCAGCAATCAAAAAGAATGGAATCTTGCCATTTGCAACAATGTGGATGGAACTAGAGGGTATTGTGCTAAGCGAAATTAGTTGAGAAAGACAATATCATATGACCACTCATATGAAGAATTTAAGATAAAAAACAGATGAACATAAGGGAAAGGAGTCAAAAATAATATAAAAGCAGGGAGGGTACAAAACATAAGAGACTCTTAAATATAGAAAACAAACAGGGTTGCTGAATGGGTTGTGTGTGGGGGGTGGGCTAATAGATAAGGTGTGTTGAGGAAGACACTTGGGATAAGCACTGAGTGTTACACATAGGGGATGAATCACTGGAATCTACTCTCTAAATCATTATTGCACTATAGGCTAACTAACTTGGATGTAAATTTAAAAAAAGATGGAAATAAAAAGATTCCTACATTCTAGATTTTAAAAAAAGAATAGCATTTTTTGATGAAGTTCAATATATCAATTGTTTGTTTTGTAACTTATGCTTTCTAGGACATATTTAATAAATTTTACCTACTCTAAGATGATGAAGATTTTTAATATGATTTCTTCTTAAATTTTATAGTTTTAGCTTTTATATTTTAATCTGTAATATATTTCATATTATTTTGCAAACAAATAAATAAAATAAAATAAAATAAAATAAAATAAAATAAAATAAAATAAAATATACCATGTCGTTTCTTGTGTTGTTGATTTTAGCCATTCTGACAGGTGTGAGGTGATATTTCATTGTAGTTTTGATTTGCATTTCCCTGATGATCAGTGAGCATCTTTTAATCTGTCTGTTGGCCATCTGTTTGTCTGCTTTGGAAAAATGTCTACTCATGTCTTTTGCACATATTTAATTCAACTACTCATTTTTGGGGTGTTGAGTTTTTATAAGCTCTTTACTTATTTTAGTACTAACCCTTTATCAGATATGTTATTTGCAAATATTTTCACACATTCCATAGGTTGCCTCTTAGTTTTATTGTGTTGGTGAGGGTGTGGAGAAAGGTAAAAACTTTTGCACTATTGGTGGGAATGCAAATGGGTACAACCACCCCGGAAAACCGTATTGAGGTGCCTCAAAAAGTTAAAAATACAAGTACCCTACAATCCAGCAATTCCACTACTAGGTCTTTACCCAAAGAATACAAAACTACTAATTCAAAGGGATACATGTACCCCATTGTTCATAGCAGCAATATATACAAGAGCCAAATTATGTAAACAGCCCAAGTGTTCATTGACTCATGAATGGATAAAGAAGAGGTGGTTTGTGTGTGTATGTATACACACACACACACACACACACACACACACACACACAATGGGATATTGCTCTGCCATAAAATGAATGCAATCTTGCCACTTTCAATGTCATGGACAAACTAGAGAGTATTATGCTAAGTGAAATAAGTCAGTCAGAGAAAAACAAATAATATATGATTTTCCTTGTATGTGTAATTTAAGAAACAAACCAAATGAGCAAAGGGAAAGAAAAAGAGAGAGAAAGAAAAGCCAAGAAACAGACTTAACTATAGAGAACAAACTGATGATTGGCAGAAGGGAGATGGGTGGGGGGATGGGTGAAATAGGTGATGGGGATTAAGGAGTATACTTGTGATGAGCACCGGGTGTTGTATGAAAGTGTTGAATTACTATATTGTACAATGGAATCTAATTTTACACTGTATGTTAACTAACTGGTATTGAAATAAAAACAAAAAATAAACCCACAACAATATGAAAACTTGCTGAGAGAGGTAACAATACATATCATTAGTGAATAATTTTTTTAAATAAAAGTTTCCAGAAGAATTGATTATTCATGTATGTAATTTCAGATTCCTGGATAATAGCATGTGTAAAACGAAAATTCAGATAAATAAATTACCTCATTGTAAAACTGAAAACATTGAATGTTTCAATAAAATATAGCAAAATATCTTCATGATATTTGAGTAACAAATAGTTTTTTAACACAATACCAATGCACTATTAGGCAATGCATTGATGTATCTGATACATTAAATTTTAATTTATGCAATGAGACAGGTTTGGAAAAAATGTTCTCAGTGTGCATATTTAAGCTGAATGTAATATCTACTATAGATAAATAGCTTTAGATATCAATATTAAAAGGACAAACAATCAAGTAAGAAAAAGTCCCAGAATACGAACATGTAGGGAAACCAGAAAAATGAATAAAAGACCCTCAAGAGCACTAGTAATTTATGAAATGCAAATTAAAAAAGCAAGATCCTACTTCACACCAAGCAGACTGCCGAAGTTTTAAAAGTAAGTTTATTTATTTATTTTTTTTACATTTTATTTTTTTTATTATTTTTTTTTAATGTATGAAATTTATTGTCAAATTGGTTTCCATACAACACCCAGTGCTCATCCCAAAAGGCGCCCTCCTCAATACCCATCACCCACCCTCCCCTCCCTCCCACCCCCCATCAACCCTCAGTTTGTTCTGTTTTTAACAGTCTCTTATGCTTTGGCTCTCTCCCACTCTAACCTCTTTTTTTTTTTTTTTTCCTTCCCCTCCCCCATGGGTTTCTGTTAAGTCTCTCAGGATCCACATAAGAGTGAAACCATATGGTATCTGTCTTTCTCTGTATGGCTTATTTCACTTAGCATCACACTCTCCAGTTCCATCCATGTTGCTACAAAGGGCCATATTTCATTCTTTCTCATTGCCACATAGTACTCCATCGTGTATATAAACCACAATTTCTTTATCCATTCATCAGTTGATGGACATTTAGGCTCTTCCAATAATTTGGCTATTGTTGAAAGTGCTGCTATAAACATTGGGGTACAAGTGCCCCTATGCATCAGTACTCCTGTATCCCTTGGGTAAATTCCTAGCAGTGCTATTGCTGGGTCATAGGGTAGGTCTATTTTTAATTTTCTGAGGAACCTCCACACTGCTTTCCAGAGCAGCTGCACCAATTTGCATTCCCACCAACAGTGCAAGAGGGTTCCTGTTTCTCCACATCCTCTCCAGCATCTATAGTCTCCTGATTTGTTCATTTTGGCCACTCTGACTGGCATGAGGTGGTATCTGAGTGTGGTTTTGATTTGTATTTCCCTGATAAGGAGCGATGTTGAACATCTTTTCATGTGCCTGTTGGCCATCCGGATGTCTTCTTTAGAGAAGTGTCTATTAATGTTTTCTGCCCATTTCTTCACTGAGTTATTTGTTTTTTGGGTGTGGAGTTTGGTGAGCTCTTTATAGATTTTGGATACTAGCCCTTTGTCCGATATGTCATTTGCAAATATCTTTTCCCATTCCGTTCGTTGCCTTTTAGTTTTGTTGGTTGTTTCCTTTGCTGTGCAGAAGCTTTTTATCTTCATAAGGTCCCAGTAATTCACTTTTGCTTTTAATTCCCTTGTCTTTGGGGATGTGTCGAGTAAGAGATTGCTACGGCTGAGGTCAGAGAGGTCTTTTCCTGCTTTCTCCTCTAGGGTTTTGATGGTTTCCTGTCTCACATTCAGGTCCTTTATCCATTTTGAGTTTATTTTTGTGAATGGTGTGAGAAAGTGGTCTAGTTTCAACCTTCTGCATGTTGCTGTCCAGTTCTCCCAGCAGCCTTTGTTAAAGAGACTGTCTTTTTTCCATTGGATGTTCTTTCCTGCTTTGTCAAAGATTACTTGGCCATACGTTTGTGGGTCTAGTTCTGGGGTTTCTATTCTATTCCATTGGTCTATGTGTCTGTTTTTGTGCGAATACCATGCTGTCTTGGGATTGTGATGCCTCCTGCTTTGGTCTTCTTCTTCAAAATTACTTTGGCTATTCGGGGCCTTTTGTGGTTCCATATGAATTTTAGGATTGCTTGTTCTAGTTTCGAGAAGAATGCTGGTGCAATTTTGATTGGGATTGCATTGAATGTGTAGATAGCTTTAGGTAGTATTGACATTTTGACAATATTTATTCTTCCAATCCATGAGCATGGAACGTCTTTCCATTTCTTTATATCTTCTTCAATTACCTTCATAAGCTTTCTATAGTTTTCAGCATACAGATCTTTTACATCTTTGGTTAGATTTATTCCTAGGTATTTTATGCTTCTTGGTGCAATTGTGAATGGGATCAGTTTCTTTATTTGTCTTTCTGTTGCTTCATTGTTAGTGTATAAGAATGCAACTGATTTCTGTACATTGATTTTGTATCCTGCAACTTTGCTGAATTCATGTATCAGTTCTAGCAGACTTTTGGTGGAGTCTATCGGATTTTCCATGTATAATATCATGTCATCTGCAAAAAGCGAAAGCTTGACTTCATCTTTGCCAATTTTGATGCCTTTGATTTCCTTTTGTTGTCTGATTGCTGATGCTAGAACTTCCAGCACTATGTTAAACAACAGCGGTAAGAGTGGGCATCCCTGTCGTGTTCCTGATCTCAGGGAAAAAGCTCTCAGTTTTTCCCCGTTGAGGATGATGTTAGCTGTGGGCTTTTCATAAATGGCTTTAATGATCTTTAAGTATGTTCCGTCTATCCCGACTTTCTCAAGGGTTTTTATTAAGAAAGGGTGCTGGATTTTGTCAAAGGCCTTTTCTGCATCGATTGACAGGATCATATGGTTCTTCTCTTTTTTTTTGTTAATGTGATGTATCACGTTGATCGATTTGCGAATGTTGAACCAGCCCTGCATCCCAGGAATGAATCCCACTTGATCATGGTGAATAATTCTTTTTATATGCCGTTGAATTCGATTTGCTAGTATCTTATTGAGAATTTTTGCGTCCATATTCATCAGGGATATTGGCCTGTAGTTCTCTTTTTTTACTGGGTCTCTGTCTGGTTTAGGAATCAAAGTAATACTGGCTTCATAGAATGAGTCTGGAAGTTTTCCTTCCCTTTCTATTTCTTGGAATAGCTTGAGAAGGATAGGTATTATCTCTGCTTTAAACGTCTGGTAGAACTCCCCTGGGAAGCCATCTGGTCCTGGACTCTTATTTGTTGGGAGATTTTTGATAACCGATTCAATTTCTTCGCTGGTTATGGGTCTGTTCAAGCTTTCTATTTCCTCCTGATTGAGTTTTGGAAGTGTGTGGGTGTTTAGGAATTTGTCCATTTCTTCCAGGTTGTCCAATTTGTTGGCATGTAATTTTTCATAGTATTCCCTGATAATTGTTTGTATCTCTGAGGGATTGGTTGTAATCATTCCATTTTCATTCATGATGTTATCTATTTGGGTCATCTCCCTTTTCTTTTTGAGAAGCCTGGCTAGAGGTTTGTCAATTTTGTTTATTTTTTCAAAAAACCAACTCTTGGTTTCGTTGATCTGCTCTACAGTTTTTTTAGATTCTATATTGTTTATTTCTGCTCTGATCTTTATTATTTCTCTTCTTCTGCTGGGTTTAGGCTGCCTTTGCTGTTCTGCTTCGATTTCCTTTAGGTGTGCTGTTAGATTTTGTATTTGGGATTTTTCTTGTTTCTTGAGATAGGCCTGGATTGCAATGTATTTTCCTCTCAGGACTGCCTTCGCTGCGTCCCAAAGCGTTTGGATTGTTGTATTTTCATTTTCGTTTGTTTCCATATATTTTTGTAATTTCTTCTCTAATTGCCTGGTTGACCCACTCATTTGTTAGTAGGGTCTTCTTCAACCTCCATGCTTTTGGAGGTTTTCCAGACTTTTTCCTGTGGTTGATTTCAAGCTTCATAGCATTGTGGTCTGAAAGTATGCATGGTATAATTTCAATTCTTGTAAACTTATGAAGGGCTGTTTTGTGACCCAGTATGTGATCTATCTTGGAGAATGTTCCATGTGCACTCGAGGAGAAAGTATATTCTGTTGCTTTGGGATGCAGAGTTCTAAATATATCTGTCAAGTCCATCTGATCCAATGTATCATTCAGGGCCCTTGTTTCTTTACTGACCGTGTGTCTAGATGATCTATCCATTTCTGTAAGTGGGGTGTTAAAGTCCCCTGCAATGACCACATTCTTATCAATAAGGTTGCTTATGTTTGTGAGTAATTGTTTTATATATTTGGGGGCTCCGGTATTCGGTGCATAGACATTTATAATTGTTAGCTCTTCCTGATGGATAGACCCTGTAATTATTACATAATGCCCTTCTTCATCTCGTTACAGCCTTTAATTTAAAGTCTAGTTTGTCTGATATAAGTATGGCTACTCCAGCTTTCTTTTGGCTTCCAGGAGCATGATAAATAGTTCTCCATCCCCTCACTCTCAATCTAAAGGTGTCCTCAGATCTAAAATGAGTCTCTTGTAGACAGCAAATAGATGGGTCTTGTTTTTTTATCCATTCTGATACCCTATGTCTTTTGGTTGGCACATTTAATCCATTTACATTCTGTGTTATTATAGAAAGATATGGGTTTAGAGTCATTGTGATGTCTGTATGTTTTATGCTTGTAGTGATGTCTCTGGTACTTTGTCTCACAGGATCCCCCTTAGGATCTCTTGTAGGGCTGGTTTCGTGGTGACAAATTCCTTCAGTTTTTGTTTGTTTGGGAAGACCTTTATCTCTCCTTCTATTCTAAATGACAGACTTGCTGGATAAAGGATTCTCGGCTGCATATTTTTTCTGTTTAGCACACTGAAGATATCCTGCCAATCCTTTCTGGCCTGCCAGGTTTCAAAAGAGAGATCAGTCACGAGTCTTATAGGTCTCCCTTTATATGTGAGGGCACGTTTATCCCTTGCTGCTTTCAGAATTTTCTCTTTATCCTTGTATTTTGCCAGTTTCACTATGATACGTCGTGCAGAAGATCGATTCAAGTTACGTCTGAAGGGAGTTCTCTGTGCCTCTTGGATTTCAATGCCATTTATCTTCCCCAGTTCAGGGAAGTTCTCAGCTATAATTTGTTCAAGTACCCCTTCATCACCTTTCCCTCTCTCTTCCTCCTCTGGGATACCAATTATGCATATATTATTTCTTTTTAGTGTATCACTTAGTGATCTAATTTTCCCCTCATACTCCTGGATTTTTTTCTCTCTCTTTTTCTCAGCTTCCTCTTTTTCCATAACTTTATCTTCTAGTTCACCTATTCTCTCCTCTGCCTCTTCAATCCGAGCTGTCATTGTTTCCATTTTGTTTTGCATTTCATTTAAAGCACTTTTCAGCTCCTCGTGACTGTTCCTTAGTTCCTTGATCTCTGTAGCAAGAGATTCTCTGCTGTCCTGTATACTGTTTTCAAGCCCAGCGATTAATTTTATGACTATTATTCTAAATTCACTTTCTGTTATATTATTTAAATCCTTTTTGATCAGTTCATTAGCTGTTGTTATTTCCTGGAGATTCTTCTGAGGGGAATTCTTCCGTTTGGTCATTTTGGATAGTCTCTGGATTGGTGCGGACCTGCAGGGCACTTCCCCTGTGCTGTGGTGTGTAACTGGAGTTGGTGGGCAGGGCCGCAGTCCGACCTGATGTCTGCCCCCAGCCCACCGCTGGGGCCACAGTCGGACTGGTGTGTGCCTTCTCTTCCCCTCTCCTAGGGGCGGGATTCCCTGTGGGGTGGCGTAGCCCGTCTGGGCTACTTGCACACTGCCAGGCTTGTGGTGCTGGGGCTCTGGCATTTTAGCTGGGGTGGGTAGAAGGTGCACGGGGGCAGGAGGGGCAGGCTTAGCTCACTTCTCCTTAGGTGATCCACTTCAGGAGGGGCCCTGTGGCAGCGAGGGAGTCAGATCCGCTGCCGGAGGCTTGGCTCCTCAGGAGCACAGAGTTGGGTGTTTGCACGGGAGCGAGCAAGTTCCCTGGCAGGAACTGGTTCCCTTTGGGATTTTGGCTGGGGGATGAGCGGGGGAGATGGTGCTGGCGAGCGCCTTTGTTCCCCACCAAACTGAGCTCTGTCGTCTGGGGGCTCAGCAGCTCTCCCTCCCTTTGTCCTCCAGCCTTCCCGCTTTCCGAGCAGAGCTGTTAACTTATGACCTCCCAGACGCTAAGTCGCGCTTGCCTTCGGAACACAGTCCATCAGGCCCCTCTGCTTTTGCCAGCCAGGGCTCTGCTTGGCCGGCAAGCCGCCCCTCCGCCCCGGCTCCCTCCCGCCAGTCCGTGGAGCGCGCACCGCCTCGCCGCCCTTCCTACCCTCTTCCGTGGGCCTCTCGTCTGCGCTTGGCTCCGGAGACTCCGTTCTGCTAATCCTCTGGCGATTTTCTGGGTTATTTAGGCAGGTGTAAGTGGAATCTAAGTGATCAGCAGGACGCGCGGTGAGCCCAGCATCCTCCTATGCTGCCATCTTCCCTCTCTCTCCCCTAAAAGTAAAGTAAGTTTAGAAGTATCTGCCTAGACTAACTGTAGACAAACATGTGGATAAGGAAAAATGCCATTTAAGGGAGCATATATAATCACAGTAGAGTTCAATTTGGTACTATAAATGAAATTTAAATATGTGTATTGACCATGACTGATTTGTTTCCCTACTAGTTAAATGCACTAGATGAGCTCTTCTAAAGCATTGTTGTATAGAAGAAAGACACGAAGAGCATTTTAAAACAAAACTCCAGGATTCCACTTATGTAGATTCTGATTTAGGAAATTTGAGTTTAATCTGATATTCACTACTAAGAGGCTCTCAGATGAGGCTAACAGTGCAGGTACAAGTCCAGAGTACAGCCCAGTAGTTTATGTTTAAGAAACTTTGCAGATAGATTGTCCATGTGCAGGATGAAATTTGAGAAACACAGTTCTAGAGAAAGCTTTGCACAGTCATACAGAGATAGGTTCAAGGATGTTCTTTGCAGCACTAAGTTTATTTGAAATAAGAGCCCATCAGTTAACATATGGATGAAGTAAACTGTATCACAATAAAAAAACAAAATACTATAAGGCAGCTGAAATGAATGAAATAGGATCACATGTAAAAGAACAAATAAATGCATCTCAAAAACTTAATATAGGATTAAATAAAAAGGATTGATATAATTTTTCATTCATTTGTGTTATTTTTGTTTAAAAACCCACATATAAAACTCCCCTTTTTTATGCAAACATATAAAAAAATATATATGTATAGAAACTGTATACTCTTTTTTTTAAATATGAAATTTATTGTCAAATTGGTTTCCATACAACACTCAGTGCTCATCCCAAAAGGCGCCCTCCTCAATACCCATCACCCACCCTCCCCTCCCTCCCACCCCCCATCAACCCTCAGTTTGTTCTCGGTTTTTAAGAGTCTCTTATGCTTTGGCTCTCTCCCACTCTAGCCTCTTTTTTTTTTCCTTCCCCTCCCCCATGGGTTTCTGTTAAGTTTCTCAGGATCCACATAAGAGTGAAAACATATGGCATCTGTCTTTCTCTGTATGGCTTATTTCACTTAGCATCACACTCTCCAGTTCCATCCATGTTGCTACAAAGGGCCATATTTCATTCTTTCTCATTGCTATGTAGTACTCCATTGTGTATATAAACCACAATTTCTTTATCCATTCGTCAGTTGATGGACATTTAGGCTCTTTCCAAAATTTGGCTATTGTTGAGAGTGCTGCTATAAACATTGGGGTACAAGTGCCCCTGTGTATCAGCACTCCTGTATACCTTGGGTAAATTCCTAGCAGTGCTATTGCTGGGTCATAGGGCAGGTCTGTTTTTAATTTTTTGAGGAACTTCCACACTGTTTTCCAGAGCGGCTGCACCAGTTTGCATTCCCACCAACAGTGCAAGAGGGTTCCCATTTCTCGACATCCTCTCCAGCATCTATAGTCTCCTGATTTGTTCATTTTAGCCACTCTGACTGGTGTGAGGTGACATCTGAGTGTGGTTTTGATTTGTATTTCCCTGATGAGGAGTGACATTGAGCATCTTCTCATGTGCCTGTTGGTCATGTGGATGTCTTCTTTAGAGAAGTGTCTATTCATGTTTTCTGCACATTTCTTCACTGGATTATTTGTTTTTTGGGTGTGGAGTTTGGTGAGCTCTTTATAGATTTTGGATACTAGCCCTTTGTCTGATATGTCATTTGCAAATATCTTTTCCCATTCCGTTGGTTGCCTTTTAATTTTGTTGACTGAAACTTTATACTCTTAACCAAGGATACTGGCTACTTTTGTTAAAGAATTAAGGAAAGCTACTCTTAGGGATTTTGGACTTTGTCTGTAATATTATATTTCTTTTAAGAGCAAACAAGCCAAAATATGCAATATTATAATGCCAAAATATTCAGGTTTGTAAAAGGAAATATTGGGGTTTGTGAGTGTAAATTACATTGTTTTCTTTATATGTGAATGTTTAAATTATTTCAAAATAAAAGAAATAAAAGAAGAGACAAAAAAAATCCGTTCCTGGGGCGCCTGGGTGGCTCAGTCGGTTAAGTGTCCGACTTCGGCTCAGGTCATGATCTCGCGGTCCGTGAGTTCGAGCCCCGCGTCGGGCTCTGTGCTGACAGCTCAGAGCCTGGAGCCTGTTTTGGATTCTGTGTCTCCCTCTCTCTCTGACCCTCCCCCATTCGTGCTCTGTCTCTCTCTGTCTCAAAAATAAATAAACGTTAAAAAAAAAATTTAAAAAAAAAGTCCATTCCTAAAAAAAAAGAATAAAAAGGAAAACAATTTAAGGATCAGATAAAATTTTACAGAGTCATGGATAGAGAATTCATGGTCTATAACTCTGAAGCTTCACCTAGACTCATGCTTTCTTCTGGGCATTCCTTATTTATTTTGATGATAGAACAGGTTACCTCAAGTTACAGACCTCCCCCTCCCAATGCACGGGTTCCATGAAATACTCACATGCACTTTGTGTCTCCTTATACCAAAGGCTTTTAAAAGAAATGTTTCCTGATTGTGCCCCTTGACAGTGAAGGTGACGATTAACAAAATATGAAAAACTGAACCAGAAACTGAGAGAGGAACATAAGTGATGGCAGCCTTTATAAGAAACACATTTCTGGTCCTCGTAGTGAATAATACAGCTTTTCAAATGGTTAAAAAAAGGAGGGGGCATGTTAGACAAGACACATCAACAGAGCTTAGCTATTATAAATAGACCTCTTGCTAAATTTGTTTTCCATTGAATTGTATCAAGATCAATGAAAATAATCTAGAATCATAGCTGATGGAGTGTAGTAATACGCAAAGCAAATAAATTTTTAGTCTTGATATTTGGTTTGAAACTCTGCCATGTATTATACGGACAATATGTATATATCTGAACCTTAAATTCTTTATCTTTACAAGGAAAATAAAAGTTAATCTTAAGTATAGTAGTGATAATTAGGGCTCTTACGTGCAGCACATTTTGTATATGATAAAGTCAAGTACTGAAATTGTGGAGTAAAAATTTGAAACTTCATGGAAACAAAATATGCACTTCAGAGAGAAAACTTGATTAATATCCCAACTAATTCTGTTGTGTTTTTATCATTTTGTATTTTTATAAGTATTCACCAATAAATGAATTATATGACTACCTAAATCCTATCCCATGTTAGTCGAGCCTAGATCCATAAATAGTATACTTATCCTCTAAGTGGCTAATGATTATTTAAAGTTTAAAGGAAATTTTTTCAAGGATTCAGTAATTTCAGGGATTGCTACAGCTCACATATTGTTTATGGGGTCAAACCAAAGAGATTATTTTGCATAGATGTTATTAACACACTAAGGGAAAAATTTTATCTCTGCATATGAGCAGATAATTATTAAACATATAATTAACACTAATGATACTTTACAGCAGAAAAAGAGGGAAATAAAATCATCATTCAGGGAACTATTTTCATTATAATGTTCACAAAAAGAATAAAATGGATATCTAGAACACTAAATGAATTGAGTAATTTAGAATTCTTAAAGCTCCTATTTGGTTCTTTCTTGAGGAATATTAATAAAGCATTCAAGGATAGTCAATGGATCAAATTCTCTGGAAATCAGTTATCAGCACAAATAGTTGATTATTTTGAATAAAATTTTAATTTCTAGCGAACTTCGGGTCCAAATGATTATTCCACATACATTCAAATCATAGCCTTTCCATATACATTATCCATGGTAATTTATAACTTTATTCCTACAAACAAACTCATTTATCTTTTCTGTTCACATTACCTTATCATGTTCAACTTAATTATTGGAAACATTCTTAGTCAGTTTACCCAACTACCCAAATCTTTATCTTGTGTAATTTTCAAACTTTCATCTTCCTGCTCTTCTCTCCCAATTGAACACTTCTTTACTTTTCAAGGTCCTTTCCAGACGTTAGTCACAGTCTTTTCCAAGTCTTTTATACAGAGTTACCTGCTTTATGTTTTTGTGTTCATAGACACTTTCACTATAGCTGTAGTCATGTTTCAACATTTGCAACAGATTGCATTTTTCTTCTCCTCTGGCTTTTTCACTCTGGTGTTTGACTGAAGGTCAGAGACTCACGGATGGTTTATTATTCAAGTCTCCCAGACATCCAAGTCTAACAAAATACCAGGGATACTATAGTTACTCCAAACTGAATGTTGGATAGATCCCAGTATTTCCTTAAGAGAATTGAGGCTCTGTTGTGGGACTTGGAGAAACTTTTCTCTACAGCCAGCATCTGGAGCTCAGAGAAACAGCATCTGCCCCTGTCTCCAAAGGCAGCCATGTTGACCACCAGTTAAGCCCTGTCTCTGATCTGATTTCTGGCCTTCCCAGTCTAAATCTTAGGCACACTCCTTGAATTGGCAGACTTCTAGGAATGTTTTCCCATAAAAAAACTGCCATCTCTTACTGATCCTGTCTCAGCAAAATCTGACTTAACTAGTCATTAGGCTGGAATAGATTCACTTAGGGATGTGTTTACCATTGGCACTAGTTTAAAGAGAGTTGTTTCAATAGCATGGGCTTTATCGCATGTACTATTTTATTTGTATCTTACTTTTATTGATTCATGTTTTTTTTTTTTAAATGACTCTAGGGGGTCCTGGGTGGCTCAGTCGGTTAAGCGTCTGACTTCAGCTCGGGTCATTATCTCACGGCTCGTGAGCTCGAGCCTCGCGTTGGGCTCTGTGCTTGACAGCTCAGAGTCTGGAGCCTCTTTCAGATTCTGTGTCTCCCTCTCTCTGTCCATCCCCTGCTTGCTCTCTCTCTCAAAAATACATAAACATTATTTTGTTAATGACCCTAGGTTCACTTGTTATCTTTACCACTGACATTGTGACAGTTACCTTGCTTGGAGAAAAAATTATAAGAATAATATCTTCATTATTAATAGCTACCATGGTGAGGCTCAGTAAAGTATCACCAGGATCTTAGTGGTATTTTGATAGTCCCTCTTATCAAAGACAGAGAAAAACTAAATCATAGAAGGGAATATGAAAGAAATAACCTTTTATTTCACTGCTTTCATTCCCAGCCATCTTGGTTGTGGGTCTTCAGGCTGTTTATCTTTCTAGACTGAAGAAGCTGGATGTACATTTTGCTATTTTTTTCCTTAAACTAATAAAATCCATTATCTACTAGAATTATATGGAGAAATACATTTACATTTCCTTCCTTGAATATAAATTACAGAGAAGATGTTTATTTGATATAATTATTGTGAGTTTTAGTGCTTCTGGCATTTCCTTTATTTTCTAAATGAAAATATTTTCTCTCACAATAAAAACACATGCCATTTTGAAATATTTTTGGAAAAGTTGTAGGACACATGTTCAACATGACTTTGTAATATCTATAACTTATTTCATAAAATTCGGCATCAATGGATAATAAAATACTTGTATTTAAACGATGGCCTTATAGGAAACAAATTAGGAGAAGTCAATTTTTAGGCTCAGTCATTAAGTAGGAATTTTTCATTTTTTTCCTTCTCTATTCCTTTATTTAATTTTTTTTTTCTGTAGAAGTTTACTTGTGAAAAAGAATATGAAGCTCTGTCAAATGTTTTGTGTTGTTTTCTTTTTTCCAACTGCCCTTTATTTTTAATCCCTTTCTCATCTTTTTTTAATTATTCTCTATTTACTTTCTTCTTTATTCTCTTGCACTTCACCTGACTATTTTTCCTCTTTTGTACTACAGAGTCTGAACCACTGGTCAGACTCTTTGAAGACTAGATTCTTCCAGTGGTTTTTCTCTGATCTTCCCCTCATTATCCAAAGTCAAGGGTCATTAACACCTTATTTTTCTTTCTCAAATATGAAAATATCTTTGCATGTAACTAAATAATAGAGTTTTTCATGAAATCAACTTAAAAATTATGTTCATGTACTATACATATTCATATACATAAATGTTATAGTTCTAAGAGATGTGTACTATAAGCAATCTAATTAAACAAGGGCACCTGGGTAGCTCAGTCGTTGAAGTGTCCAACTCTTGATTTCGTCTTAGGTCACAACCTCTGGATTCGTGAGATCCAGCCCCACGTCAGGCTCCATGCTGAGAGTGCGGTGCCTGCTTGGGATTCTCTCTCTCCTCTCTGCCCCTCTCCTGCTCCTGCTCTCTCTCTCTCTCAGAATAAATAAATATAACTTAAAAAAATAATTAAAATATATCCATATTCCCTGAGGAATATATTCATTACTTTTTAAGTTGGAAAATATGAAGAAATTAAAATACCCATAACTATTTTTACGACCTAGGGTATATCCATCTATATCTATCCATCTATATATTTCTAATATGCCCGTATCTGTATCTATATATAATTTTTATCTATACATAGAGAAAATGAGGTATTGTGTGTATTTATACATATAAATATTATGTTTAGGTGTTTTTGTCTACATTGTTAAGGTACAATAATTGATACATTTCTTTTTTTTCCATAAAAGAGAATTTAAGCATCTCTATGCCTCCACCTACTCAGCTAGCCAGAAAGAAAATCTAAATTATTTTCCATGCTCTCTTTCTTCACAGTGGGATCATATTAAAATCTCAGCATTACAGGAAAACATAAGACAAAATGAAATAAGCAAACCATGCTGGAAGAGCTAGATCTTAGTCCATGGAAGTTGCCATTATTGTTATAATTTCTTCTGCTATATGTATTTGTCAAGAGATATTCAATGTTCCTCTCAAGTCACTTCTTTCCCATGATTGCACATTCAGTCTAGAAGCATCCTTTCCATTCATTCATGCACTTTTACCTCCATAGTGTAGAAATGAATAAGGCAGTAAAAATATTGTCTTTATAGAAACTTATATTCTATTGGGAAAGTTGGGGAGAAGGACAAGTAAATATGAGAAATAGACTTATATCACTACAAGTACTGCAAAACAGGCAACGGGGTAGAGGGTTAAGAATAACCACTTAGCTATAGTGGTCAGAGGAAAAGCTTCCAGAAAACGTCATATCAAGGTAAGATTTGGGTGATGAGAAAGGAAACTTAAACGTGTTTGTGACCCTGATATGAACTTGCCATGATGAAAGAGGTAGCAGGACTCATTGGATACATACAACATGCAATTTCATTTTTGCCTTTTTTCCATTTTGTATGTTTATTCTGTTGTGTTAGGTCTCATTTTGCCACTGAGTGAAAACGCAGATGGGCCCATGACCTTCCTGTCCCTTTTAGGAAATTCTACCATTCTTCTAATTCACCAGTCAGTAATTATCAGTGTCCTGTCCAAAATATGCGTCTCTATTCACAGATAACACTTAGGGTTGCTAGGGCTAGTTACAGCTATCCAGGTGTTCCTGTAATTTCTTCTTGGATAAGGATGTAGGTTCTTCTAATCTCCTTCTCGCTCTTTTTATTTCTTCTCTTCCTTCACATTGCTAACCAAAGTGTGATCCCACCACTATCTTCAGTGGGAGGAAAGAAAAAGGGTAAATGGGATATGAGGTTCACCCTGCCTGGGAATTTCTGTAGTTGGATTTGTCCTTTCTGGGGCAGACAGGTATTTAAAGTTGAGCCTTTCTCTTGAGGGTGGTTTCCATGAGTGCTTCATAAAACTTGCCCCATAGCATCTGTGTTTTCTGTGATGCTGAGTATTTTATTTATAACTCTGTTATTCAATTCCTTGCACTTTCCTTGGTTTTATTTTTCCATTTTCTCAGATTTTCTGGTGGACCACAAATACCCTTAGAGTTGGTCTTTTGGATCAGGATAGTAAATGATTTCTGGTGGTCTCTTTTTCTGGCGTGTGCTGCTTCTGTTCTGTGGAACACACAGGTCTCCTGCCACCAGAAATGTAACTATCTCCTAATACAACAGAATTTCTCTCTCTCCTTCTCCTCTGCCAGCTCAGATTCATTGCCATACATTTATATATTCACACGTTTAGATTCCTCAGGTCCATGCCAAACGCTAGTCCACTGTCCTCATATAACTCTAGGGGATATATGTCAAGTTCATCGAAGGGCTTCCACAAGGCTATTCTCCTATGCTTGAGGTTAGCACAAGACAACCCATCCTTCTCTTTTAGAAAAGAAAAAACATGTAGGATAACACATTGACTACAGACATTATTGGTCTGAAGTTTTTCATGATAAAAGAGATTCCTTTTTAAGTACCTACTTCAATTAAAGAAAATGTAGAGAAATGGGTTATTAGGCATGAGATAATTGTCAGGAACACATTTCAGTCTTTCCCACTCCTCCCCATTCCTCCTTCTTCAAGGTACCCCTTAAATAAAGAGCCACCTTGAGAAAGACAAATTGAAAGGGCAGGACATCGTTTATCAGGAGAGAGCATTTCTGCCTAATGGCCCCTTGAGTAAAGTGTTTCTTTAAGACATCACAGCTTGTGTGAAGGCAGATTTAAAGGCCAGGGCATCAATTAGAAATCCAGTCTTGCTGCCTAATCGCTGTTTGTACAGCTTCTTTTAGCAAGATAAAAATACCATCAAAATGGAAAATGAGACTTGCCAAACAATTTCAGCACTTCCCTTAGGCCACAAATGTTCAGGACTGTCAGACACAGCATTTCTGAGGTCTTGGTAAAGTTGGGAAAGATTTCATGATATTTTATGTAGTTTGTCGCTATCTACAATGCTGTTTTAAAGAAACAGACATTTACGATGAGCAGTTCAGGACTGCAACACTGACAAGTTTCAAAATCAAAGTGACAAACTTGAAACCTGTGAAGATTTCTATGTTTAGACGGCATGGACACTAAGAATAAAAGGAAAGTCAAAATATGGACTTAATACAAATTAAAATGTACTTCTTCCGAAAACGTGCCATTAAAGATTATAAAAATAAGCCACAGGCTGAGAGAAAATATTTGCACTGCATGTATCTGTTAAAGGACCTGTCTCCTACTTTGTTAAAATTTTACCTCAAATAAAATAAAATTGACTTAATACATACATACATACACACACACACACACACACACACACGGAGATAGAGACAGAGAGAGAGAGAGAGAGAGAGAGAGAGAGAGAGAGAGAGAAAGAGACAGAGAGACAGAGAGAGATGCCTTAGTTGAATGTATGAAGTACTCTTTGTGCAAACTCAGACATGAGTACCTTCAGCTCCTGCCATCGTCCTAATGCCATCTAATTAATAGCTATGATAAAGGTGTCTTACCTCCAAAATGACAATAACCTACGACATAGGGTCAAGGAAGCTAACAAAAATGTAATTGGAATCTCAAAAAGAGAGAGTAAGAGAATGGCATAAGAAATGCAATCAAATAAATATTGACTGAAAATTTTGTAAATGTAATAAAAACCAACAGACACAAGAAGTTCAGTAAACTCCAAACCATATAGATGTAAGGAAGGCCATACAGAGGTACATTGTTCATTACAATCTTACCTCTTGATAAATGTTATATTTGCCTTCTTACCTGTACACCTGTACACCCCTCTCCCTAGGGGAGAAAGATTAGATGGGGAGAAATCTGCAACTTGCTCTTTTTAACTTAGAGAAGAGTATATAATACAGAATTATAAAACAAACCTTAAAGTTGAATGTTTAATAATTGAAAAAATGTGTGTTTCATAATTTTTAATTCTCCATGTATCATGAAAGTACTGATATATTCAAAACTGTAATCTAGAGTTGGATTTCTCTAGAAATATAATGATAAATTTGGGCTTAGGTAAAGTAGGAAAATATGGCATATATAACTTTCATTTTTAACATGTCTTTAAACATAATTTTGCTAGCGATTTCTCTGCATGATTTAATTTTCAATGTAACATAGTCACTGTAATTTTAGTGCTTTAAAAACAATACAATAATCGAGTTTTATAGCTCATTCAAAAAAATAAATTAGAGTATTTACTAGTATAATGATAAAAATACAAATATCATTTTGAGATCTAAGTTGAAATGTAAAATGAGATGCTCAATTTAACCAAAATAATTCACCTAGAAGGCACAGCATCAAAGTTGTGATTAGATCTGATAAGCAAATATAATATGTATCTCCAAACAGCCAAAAGCAATAACATTCAAGAGCATTTAATGTACCAATACTAATTTTGCTTCTCAGAGTCGTATTATAAATTACCTTCAGGATAACTTACAATACTAAGCACAACATAAATAAAATATATGTTGTGTCCAAAATGAAAATCCAATGGGATCTCAGAAACCATTCAAAATTATCTCATCAAGAAGAATTTTAAAGCTAACAGGACAAAAACTCAAGGGTCAGTAATTGGGTAGGGAAAAAAAAAATGAAGATATAAAGGTGAATAGAAATTAAATTCCTTAAAGATTGTTGAGAGTCAATATAACAAACTAAACCCATAGCTATAGAATGGGGACAATTGTGAAAAACGTGTGCTATCTGAAAACAAGTGGAAATAAAAGAAAGTAGATGAGAAGCAAAAACTTTTGTTACCGCATAGCACGAAGGGAATCACAAGAGCATGTCCTTTTCACTTGAATCACCAATACTTGCCAGATAAGTAACAAAATCAGAGATTTAAAAAAAATCGTAGGGTTGAGGTTACAAAGAAATCTAAATTGACTAAATTATAGAATATAATAATAATAATCCTAACCTGGAGAAAAAAAGAACCATGATTTCTTCCATCTTTGTCAGTGCTGTTAAGAAAAATCTTCTCAAAATAGAAATCATGACAAACATCTAATGACTTTGTAAGAGTTCTGTGTGGGTTAGCATGATGGATTAGTATTCTAAACACCACCAGAGAAAGAAGCAGTTTTTATCTTCTTGCCAAATTTTCTTATAGACCTTCTCAACATGCATAACATAGTATGATGGAGACTAGATACATAGTAAAAGTGAGAGTTTGCTGTCAGGCAAAATGGACTTTCCCCAGTGAGAATGAAAAGCCTTCTTAAGATGGAATTCAGGGCAAAAGAGCTCAGAGATATATTTCTGAGACCCTCCAGGCCTACTCAATGAACTGCAACAACCCTTGAAGCTAAAGTAAGGCAAAAAGGAAGAAAGTCATTTCTTTAGGTACAGGAAGTCATGACTGAGATGAGAAAGTAGAAAGAAATTAGCAGAAATTCAGAAAACTGGCAGAAAAGTAGAAAAAAAAATGGAGAGAAATCCCCCACAGTTTGGAACATTAAGGACTAATTTGCTAATTAAAAAAAAAAAGTCTCCAGAATGTTGGTCATGATTATATCTCAAGATCTACTAAAAGAAATGTCACAAGTCTGCCTTCAGAATATTTGAACTTAAGAGTGAAATGAATCCCAACTAAATATACCACAAAATCAAGACTCATCTCAGGTGCAGACTAGATTGATAGCACTCTACACGTGTAACCTTACAGAGAAGGTGCTTAGAATGGGTAAATATTATTTACTCCAGTCTCTGTACTTTTTTTTTTTTTACAATATCTAGCATATGATAAAAAATTTACAAGATATTTAATGGAGCATGAAAATATGCCCCATGGTCAAGAAAGAGGAGAATTAATGGAGACAGATGCAGAATTGGCACAAATTGTAATTATCAGACAGGGGCTTTAAAGTAATTCTGGTAACTATATTATAATAGTGCCAAGACCGCCAGTGGGTGCCTGAAATGGTGGTTAGTGCCAAACCCTATACATACTGTTTTGCCCATATTTACATACCTATGATAAAGTTTAATTTGTAAATTAGGCACAGTAAGAGATTAACAATACCTAATGATAAAATAGGACAATTACAACAAGGTATTATCCTAACGGCTGTGTGAATGTGTTCACTCTCAAAATACATTATTATACTGTACCCACCCTTCTTGTAACGATGTGAGCTGAACCCTCCTTGTAATGATGTGAGATGAAAATATGCCTGTTTAATGAGATGAAGTGAGGTGAGGTGAATGATGGAAGCATCGTTGACTAGCACTTGGCTACTAGTGACGTATCGTCAGGAGGATCATCTGCTTCTGGAGAGGGAGGACCCCTGTGAAGGATCTATTATAAAAGGGGAAGATATTAATGAACTTACAAAAATCAGTAGAGATACAGAAGTTTTAAAAAACATTGAACAAAATTGAAATGCTAGAAAAAATTATGATATAAAAATAAAGCTCTCACTTGAGGGACTCGGTAAAAGAGTACATCCTACATGAAAAGAAAATGAGTAAGCCTGAAGGAAAACTGACACAGGAAGAGAAGAAAAGAGTGAAAAATGAACAGAACCTTCAAGGTTTATGAGATAATATCAAATGCCCTAATATATGCACAGTTGAATGTTTAAAAAAAGAAGAGAAGAATAATGGGACAGAAGAAATATTTGAAGAGATTCAGGCTAGGGGGTAGGTGGATCAGTAAACCTTGGCAGAGCACTTCTTAAAAACAGTGAGGATGGGGGGAATACATCATACACAACATAAGGTAAGAAGTATGGCTGATTTCTTATGTGAAACAATGGAGGCAAAAGATTATGGAATGATAGACTTAGTGCTGAAAGAAAAAGTAAACTGGCAACCTAGATTTCTGGATACAGAAAAATTATCCTTCAAAAGAGAAAGCAAAGTAAAAGCATTTTCAGCCAGCCAATTGTTTAGAGAATTTATGTGCACCAGACTTCACTACAGGAAATTCCAAAAGAAATTCTTCAAGCTAAAAGTATGTATGATGAAACCCATAACTGCAGAGATGAATGAAGAACAACAGAAAGTAGAACTATATGTTTAGATATATAAGATATATCATTGTTCCTAGCAGTGTAGTAGTATTTTAAATGTAGACAAATGGATAAATTTTGCTGGAGCAACGAAACATCCATATAAGAAAAAAAATAAACAAAACTTCCCTCATCTTTCACTTTATATACCAAAGGGTTGGACCATAGACCTGGATATAGTAGAAATATACAAATTAGAAAATAAGGAAAATATCTTAGTGACTTTGGAATAAAGAAAGATTTCTTGGAACTAGTAACTCTACGGTGCTTGGTGGCTCAGTCACTTAAGTGTCCAACTTGGTTTCAGCTCAGATCATGATCACATGGTTCATGACATGGAATCCCGCTTCGGGCCCTGTGCTGTAAGCACAGAGCCTGCTTGGGATTCTCTCTCTCTAGCTCTCTCTGCTTCTCTCCCACTTGCATGCACGAGCTCTCTCTCAAAATAAACATTAGCAGCACTATCAATGATAGCCAAAGTATGGGAAGAGGCCAAATGTCCATCGATGGATGGATGAGTAAAGATGTGGTGTGTGTACACACACACACACACACACACACACACACACACACAGTGGAGTATTACTTGGCAATCAAAAAGAATGAAATCTTGCCATTTGCAACTACGCAGATGGAACTAGAGGGTATTGTGCTAAGCGAAATTAGTCAGCAGAGAAAGAAAAATATCATATGACTACACTCATACGAGGACCTTAAGATACAAAACAGATGAACATAAGGGAAGGGAAGCAAAAATAATATAAAAACAGGGAAGGGGACAAAACATAAGAGACTCTTTAAATATGGGGAACAAATAGAGGGTTAATGGATGGGTTGTGGGGTAAATGGGTAAGGGGAATTAAGGAATCTATTCCTGAAATCATTGTTGCAATATATGCTAACTAACTTGTATGTAAATTAAAAAAAATTAGTTAAATAAAAAATAAAGAAATAAACATAAAAAAAGAACTAGTAACTTTAAATATAGAAATAAATAAATTTTAACTTCAAAAAAAGCACAAATAAAATAAGTAGAAACGTTATACAATGGAAAACAATTCATAGCACACGAATACACAATTCAATTCAGAATACAAATGATTTGTATCCAAAGTATGTAAAGGACATCCACTAATCTATGGTAAAAGCCAAAAAATACTATAAACATGGGGAAAAGATATGCTTAATTTGTTTGTCATTGAGGAAATGCATTTTAAAACCATAATGTGTTACCGACTTGCACACAATAGAATGGTTAAAATAAAAGAGACCGACCACACCACACCCTGGTGAAATGTGAAGCCAGCAAATCACTCACACATTGCCAGGGGGAGTGTGAGATGATATGAACACTTTTAACAATTATTTGCCAGTTTCCTTTAATTTTTTTTTTTTAATTTTTTTTTTTTAATGTTTATTTATTTTTGAGACAGAGAGAGACAGAGCATGAGCGAGGGAGGGTCAGAGAGAGAGGGAGACACAGAATCGGAAACAGGCTCCAGGCTCTCAGCTGGCAGCACAGAGCCTGACGCGGGGCTCGAACTCACGGACCGTGAGATCATGACCTGAGCCGAAGTCTGACGCTCAACCGACCAAGCCACCCAGGTGCCCCCAGTTTCCTTTAATTTTAAGTAAATATTGACTTACAATATGGACTTCCTACTCCTACCTGTCTATGCTGGTTATGTCTGTAATAAGACCCTCGTATCGACACATTCAAAGCAAATATACTCATAAACTAAACCTAGAATCTTAGCCATGAATACTACTACGGCAATAAAAATTTCACAAAAAGAATGAATACATGCAGTGATCTGTATTAATGACTCACACACACACAAAAAAAGATCACATTGCCTAATGAAGCCAAGCACAAATGAGTACACAGCATAGGTGTTTGTTTGTTTTCTACCACCTATATGGAATGGGGAATCTAGCAGGTGGGGACGAAGGGGAACACTCTGAAATGAGGGAATAATCAGTCTTGAACAGGGTGATGGGTATCTGTATATAACCATTTATCAAAACTCATTGAATTTTACAATTTAAACTATGGACATTTTGGTATCTGAGAAAAAATATGGGGGTATTTTGAATAATTATAATAATAATAATGCTAAAGGGATTTTAAGGGCTGTTTTGGAAAAGTCAGCTCTAGGCATACTGGCCTAGACACATCTTGATTTCTAGATTTCACTGTAGACACCAAATTTATAATGCATACCAGTGTGTGCATTTGTAGAAGATTATAGACCAGGAGGTTTCTCAAGCTATCATTTAGAAGAAAAAAGAAATAAGTGATGATGCTGAATATGGAAAATAGACTATACCTTGGTGAGGGCTTGGTAAGTGTTTTCAAACAATGGAAGAATAGTCACATGAAAGAAGAACTTGGTTAGTTATGTAGGAGCCTAAGAGACACAAGGATAAGTTGATGGAGCATAAATGATGACAGGTTTCTATTTTTATCCATGCAAACATGAAAGCAATTTGATAATTTATAGTAGGATGAAGGCAATGTCTCTTTGTTATTTCTGGCTATATTCAAAGGCAGGGAAAGAATCGGAATTTTTTGTTTTGTTTTGTTTTGCTTTTTTTGTTTTTCTTATGCCAGAGGCACATCCTAGGTTTGTTAAAGGGTTCAGCCACAGAGTCAGTACAAGAATGCAAAGAGTTCTATCAGGTTAATAACAATTAACAACAACAACAACAACAACAACAACAAAAGATGGAAAACTGATGGGGCAGAGAAGAGCTCCTGGGTTAGGGGCATGGGGAGCGCCACTCATGGTGCCAGGCCTGGCAGCAGGGACCCTCAGTATGGTTGTAGATATGAGGTGGGCTCAGGGACAGGTGGTGATTGTCTTGTAGGAGCCACCATTCACCAGGCTTAAGGACCTTGACTTCTTCTGGGCCAGGGTGTGCTCAGCCTCTGTATGCTGTGGGTCTTGTTCAACAGGCCAGAAGTGAAGGCCTCGGTGGGTTTGTAAGTCAACCAGCAGCTGCTTGACCCCGGCCATCCAGGAACCATCCCTCCCCATGTCCAGGAGCTCATCCATGTCAGTCTCCAGCGCCATGATCTCCTCTTGCTGGCAGTCGTAAAGATGAGTGAGATGCTCCAGGATCCACTCCTTCAGGTTCCATAACTCATTGTGCTGGTACTTGACCGGGACCTTCTCTTGTCACCTCAGTGGGCCCTCATCATCCAAACCACCTGAGCCCTCACCTGCAGCCCCAGAGGGGGCTCTGAAACAGACAAGGTTCCCAGACCCCCTCCTGCTGGTCCCAGGAGTCCAAGCCAGCAAGACCACACCCCCAAGGAGTCGCTGTCCATCGCTGTGGCCACCAGGGCCACAGGTGCATTTTGGGCCCCTCCATATGCTGCCACCACTATCCACCTGCATGCTGGGATGGTGAAGCTAGGTTTAAACATTGTTGGTTGGTATGTTAGTAGACTTTGATTCCTTTAAATATGGATGATTTCATTGTTGTTTTGGATTTACATGCCACCATTCTGTTTAGTAACAATTTTAGTTTCCCTCTGAGACCTGAAACATGTACAGTTAGTGACATAGGAAAACCAATTTGTTATACATGCCCAAGAAGTAAAGTTTCATTCTCTAAGGCATTCGAATTATTGTTTTTTAAAGAACATTAAATGACGACGTTTTGTTTCCAGTAGGTTTGTGCATGGATTTCCAATATTAAAGACTATCGATGTTGTTAGGATTTCTATAGTAAGGCTAATTAGGAACTTATTACTGTCAGGGATGGGGAAAGGCTACTGGGCTACAGACCAAATTTTATTTAAAACCATGGCATAATTATCACATCATATTTTCAGTATTGTCTTTTGTAACCCCTAAATTAATAGACTACTATTTTAGTAGGAACATATTATGTGTGTGTGTGTATATATATATATATATATATATATATATATATATATACATATATATATGTGCGTGTGTGTGTGTGTGTATATATATATATATATATATATATATATATATATATATATTTTTTTTTATGGACAATTTTGTCCTTACCAGTGGTTTGACTGGATTTATCTGAGGGCTGGGGATAGCCAGCAGGAGAGGGAGTGAGAATTAATTACTGATATTGACTCAAAGGGACACTTTATGCCATTCTGTATCAAATCCAGGATTCATCTCACCCAGCTGGAAGCATATTGAAAGGCTAAGTGTTGCAACTTTATAATAAACCAAATGAGTGAAGGAAATGTTTACATGTATGAAATCAAAGTGGATGAAGTGGGATGAAATATACAATTCTGAGCAGCAGTCTCGTGTCAGGTAAATGCAGAGGTCAGAACTGGATTATAGGGTGGTGCTCAACATGTTGCCATGGTAAGCGTCTTACTAAAAAGTGTTTCAGCCTAAGATGGCTTTCTGTTAATAATAACTAAGAATTTTATTTTCTAAAATGTTGTCAGTTCAGAAGAATTCTTGAAGTCATTCTGGGTTATTAGCTGATATGGATTATATTATTTGTCCACAATTCTTCTTGTTCTCCCTTTCTTAACCATAGCCTGCCCGTGGGTGGAGTTTACTTTCCTGCTAACTAATTTGGGTTTTGTTCATATGAGTTGCTTTACACAATGGAATGTTCACTTATCTATACACACATTTATCTTATGTATTTGTAGCCAAATGCACATTAATACAGGTTTTATATTTTATCTATTGAAATTGGATGTATTCAGTGTATATATTTTATATATTTATATCCATCTATTTTCATATTATTTTCCATTTATACCTATATAGAATATCTATTTTTATGTATTTCTCAGTTAAAACATTGAATATCAAAACATTAATTGACACTACGCTACCAATTTCAACCCATAAACATCCATTTCATTCCCCTTTCATATTAGTAACTTATTTCTCAATACTGAGAAATTTGCTCTCAATATTCTAAATATATGTATTTGCCTCCCATCCCAGTACTAACCAGGCCCAACCATATAGAAACCAATTTGACAATAAACTTCATATATTGAAAATAAATAAATAAATAAATAAATAAATGTATTTGCTTTAGTCCTAGAATGTACAGAATATTTTCACAATTATTAACTTGTTCTTCTGCAAAAGAAAGCTTACTGACTCAAGTTTAACATTTGTATAGTGATTTTCCCCCTTTATTCTGAGAGCATAGAATCTAAATTCTGTGTTTAGAATTTACTTGGTCTGGTTCTATATACCCCCCTCAAATCTCTGTCAATTTTGCAAATCTGTGTTAGAAACTTGTCTCCTTACCCTTTAAGACAGTTGCTTTCTGGTGGCACCATTCACCCACAGAATTTTCAAATATCTTCCGCAAAAAGTCAATGTGAATGAGGAGGTCACTTTTTGCAATTACTTGTTTTCAAAGACCATAGTCCCTCAGGCCCTGATGGTGTTGGTTGCTCTCCGGGGCCTTTCTCTCGTGGGCAGAAGTAGAAGTCAATTACAGTCATTTTAACGTCTTAGCTTTCTGGTCAGCCAACTCTAGCATGTGCTTTATCTGTGGGCCGGTTTCTACCGCTTTTATTTTCTCTTAGATTTCAGTCATATGTTTAGTCTTATAGCTTGCGAAATAATACAAAAGTTTGGATAGTCAAATCAGGCTTAACACAAATTATAGATTTTAGCCAGTACCACGTTCTTTAATGACTCAAAAGATACTGACAAAGCACAACACAAACCACATATTCTTCTCCTGGATAAGTCTGAAACAATCAGGTACAACCCATCATAAAATGTTCTTCTTTTCCCATTAAGAGTTTCATTCCATTCTAGATTTAACCAGAAAGCTAAAGCTTTCTGTGAGCTTTAAAGTAAAGCTGTGAGCAATACATAGGACACATCACTTTAAAAGTGTAAGCCACTTATTTCATAAAGTATGGTCTTTATATCCTTTTAATTGTGTTGCATAGCTTACCTGACATTTTCAAAGGAGCCTAGTCATGCATTCGCAAGTTCCAAATTGTTTGCAATAAAGAACCTGCACAGATCAAGCACTTTCTGTTAGTAGTGTTCCATATACAAGAATTCTCTTGCTAGTCAATAGCCAGGAAGTTTGTTGTTACCATGTTTGCATCCCTTCTTTTCTACCCAAGATGTCCCCAGTAAAGGTAAAGTGTAGATCTCAGGGTGCTGAAAAAAATCATCTTCATTTCTTATTTATTAACTTCTTGTATGGGCTCAAGATGATGTTATATTTTGGAGAATGTGTTTGTCACTCCCTCCACTCTTATGCCAATATGGTGGTGGCTGACTGCCTTAATCCAGAGATGTGAGTGCTGAAGTTGGGTTTCATCTCTGGTGAGGTTCAGTTTACCACTAGGTTACCAGTTGCCTTCTAGGGTTTTCAGCCAAAATCTTGATACGCTCTTTGTGGTTTCTTCCTCTGGCAAGCCTGTATCTCTTTTCTTTATGTCCCATGCTTCTGAAAGCTCCACTCTTGTTTTCCAAGATAGTGTGTTTATGTTTTCACTCTTACCCCCAAGCAATTCAAAATAGGGTAAATGTTTTGGATGGCAAAGTGGTCATATACTTGAAGCACCTAGTCTCCAGCAAAAGCTCTACTGAACATTTTGCCCCCGATAAAATTTATACAAACACTGAATTCTCAGGCTCCTTTGCATAGTCAGCACTAGCAAAAAACTACGCCTTTGAATGTTTACCTGTCTTCATTCTTGACTGTTCTAGTACCGCTTGCCTCGGTGACTCTCTATGACTTTCCTACAACTGATCCGACTTTCTTACAACTTCACTTACTGTTCTTGTCTTGTTCCAGTCTTCTGCTTGCTACCTCATCCTCCCCCGAAGTACATGTCCTAATTTGTTTAATTATTAAATGAGACAACATTCCCCCAAATTTTAAAGTTTGAAAGAATTCGAAAAATGATATCTCTAAAGAATCTAGTTTTTAAATAAAGTACACATTCCAAAACTTTATAAGAAATCACAGTGTCTAATTTTGTAAACACTAACAGCAAGCCACAACTCTATAGAAATTAATTTTCCATAGAAAACTTTATGTTGATGTGGCACTCCAATGTGTTAATAATATATCAATAATCATTTAAATAGGTGAAGTATTTAACTTTTAAATATTATTCTTTAAATAATAAAGAATAATAATTTAGTATTATAAATATAATATAAAATCATAAAAATACAAAATAAAATAAAATAAGATATAAAAAATATAAAATATAAAATAATAAAAATTAAATATTATTCTTTAAATAAAGAAGACTGCACCATCATCACTGGGACTATGACCCTTTGTATTTTTACACTGGCTTGGGGAAGAATATATAATTTGCCTTTCTTTAAATTTACATTGAAAAATTTTATTTAGATGACTTCCATGAAGAATACATAAATGAACAAATCTTTCAGAGAAAGTAGAATTGTGTATAATTAGCACCTGAATAGGAAAAGGCAGCTAGTACCCATGGCTACAGTGGCATCACTGAAAGGCCCCTTCTTCCTCATAGCAGAATGAACTGCTTGTCTTTTTATTACTCAAGCACTGGAGGTGCGAGAGGACAGAATAACATAAAAAGGGGGGAAGTTTTCGTACTTCATCTTGCACCGTTGGATCGGTGTTTACTGGTCATCTGAGATTTCTCCATTGTGTTAAATACACTAGAGAAGACAGGAAACAGACAGATATCTGACCTCCAGTAATGGGTCCATGATTGGAAGAAGTGGATAAAAGCCTGAGCATATCTCGGAACATGCAATCTTTTTGCTTAGTCCGGATACTTGGAAATATGTATCTGATTGTTGGGAAGAGAAAAGAATACAAAGATAGATTTGGTGTCCTTATGCATTCAGGTGATAGATGAAATTATGAATACTAAAGCGATCACCCAAAAGGAAATGTATCTTATAAAGAGAAAAATCTGAAGGCATCTTTTATCCTAAAAGGTGTAATGGCACTATTTGCTAAATACCTCACTTCTCCAAATTATTAGGGAAGATCTGTTTTAGCGAAAATTAAAATCACATGCTATATTATTAAAAGCACTAAATCTAAGGTCTTTTAATTGACACTCTACTTAATCTGTATGTTGTCAAGTGTTATATCATTTTATTTATTATGGCTCTGAATATTTTGAAACTTAGGACACAGTAGGAAGAATTATCATATAACATTAAAATATACCATCAGAATATATTGTATTCTCATTTAATCATGCACACACACACACACACAGACACACACACACACACACAGATGCCTTGCATGTTTTGTTAGAATGGTTTTACAATTAAGATTTTGTGCCTCTGTGAATTACCTCTATTTCCATTTGTGTCGGTGACTTCTTATTACAGGGATATATGCTACTAATTATTTTTGCCTTGACTTTTAGTTGATTCATTATTACCAATTATTTTTGTTTGACTTTCTTAAGTTTTCAAAATATATGATTACACTATCTACAGGTGGTCAAACTTTTGTCTCTGTCCCATTCATCATTAGAACTCTTTTGCTTTCAAGTCATACTGGGTTCATAAAAAACTTAAAATTATATAATCATACAAGACAGACATTTTTTTATCATTCATTATTCCTTTTTTTTTTTTTTGATCTTCAGTAATTGGCTCAAGGTCACACTTCAAAGAATTTTATTTACTTAATTTTTTTTGATACACCTTTAAAAAGAATGTGAAAATAGTGTGTATGTATGAATGTATGTATGTATGTATTTATTTATTTAGCAAAGGTGTAAATCATGCTACAGATTGTTGGGGAATCTGGGATGGGAATGTATGTATGTATTTATTTATTTAGCAAAGGTGTAAATCACACTACAGATTGTTGGGGAATCTGGGATGGTAGTCACCTGTGGAGTGTGGCCTTTTTTGAAAAATATTATTATTTTCTTTTTATCATGATAAGTGTACTCTTTAATTCCCATCATGTATTTCATCCATCCTCCACCCACCTCCCCTCCAGTAACTACCAGTTGTTCTCCACAGTAAAGGGTCTGTTTATTGGTTTGTCTCTCTTTTTTCCTTTTCTCATTTTAATTTTAAATTCTACATATGAGTGAGATCATATGGCATTTGTCTTTCTCTGACAGATCTATTTTGCTTAGCATTGTATTCTCTAGCTCTGTCCATGTTATTGCAAATGGCAAGGTTTCATTCTTTTTTATGGCTGAATAATATTCCATTATATCTATCTATCTATCATCTATCTATCTATCTATCTGTTTCTTTATTAATTCATCTATTGATGGACATTTGGGCTGCTTCCACAGTTTGACTATTATAAATAAGGCTGTAATAAACATAAGGGTGCATGTCTCCCTTTGAATTAGTGAATTAGAAAGAGACTTTTTTATTTTTTACTTTAGTAGGATGACTTTTATTATTTTGCTATTAAATGTATCTGTTTCATTACTTCAATCCAATATTTTTCTAATGTTCAACAAGTAAACTGTGCCTTAAGTTTTCCATGTGTATGTGTGTGTTTCAATTACAAGTGAGCATAAAATTTGATTTTTTTAATGTTTTTCATTTGAAGTTGTGATAATTACATGTTTTTCTTCTCCATTGACACACTGATGTACTTTATATCAATTGACATATTGATGTACATTATTGTATTAATATACATATTAATATGACTCATTACTTTAAGACCAATATAATTCGTCTTCTTATAATTTGTTCAGACTCTGTTGACATTGAATTTGCCTTGGTATCCAAACATTATGGATATTAAACTCATGGATATTAAAGTCATAGTAGATTAAATGGATTTTAAATGAAAATCACAGCTACAAATATGAAAAACGCTATAAGAGAAAAATAGTTCTATGTTAATCAAAAGAGAGTGGGCCAAGTTTCAGCTGTAAGTGTAACCAGGACAGTGCCTCTCAAGAGGTAACATGTAATCTGAGACCTGAAGGGTGTAGAAGATTTTAGCGAGTTGAAATCGGGCAAAAGAATTCCAGATTACCGAAACCATGTATGCGCGTGTGAGCGTGTCTGTGTGTGTTGATGTGTGTACATTCTGCTCCAAAAGTAAAAGACTGTTATTGTGGCTCCATTGTTGTGAAACAAGACGATTGCTCTGGTTAGACTTGGCAGAGGTAGTTAGGAGCAAAATCATCACCGTTTTACTAGATGAAGCACCATTTATATGCGGTAAATTATTTAAGTGAGATATAGGGAAATTTGAGTCACCGTTATCTATTTAAAATTTTCCCATCTTTATTATTGCATTAGTGTGGTCTATAGGCAAATGTTTCAATCTCTTTTGGAGATCAAAGATGCAGTTCAAACTCTAATAAGATCTACAATCTCTCTCTACTCCATTTTGTTCAGATATGACTGCCCTTTTCCTAACATAATGGATTTATTGACTGTTATATTCATCATCTTTTTTATGTTTATTGAATTTAGTTTATCCTTCATGTTGTACTTCAATTTAATATGTTTATAATTTCAATAGTATATGATACATGATATTGTTTAAATAACATTTAAATATACATACTAAATAGTAATATTTAATGTAAAAATGTTTTCATAGAAGCATTTTATAAAGCACAGATAGCAAAGACTAAGAAATGAAAAATTACCCAACACCCTCAAGTAAGGGCAATTTATACTCTGTGCTTAGAATGTCATGTTAACCTATGCATATAAATGCATTTCAATAGAAATAGGTATCACTAATACTGTTCCATTTTCCATTGAAATACAACCTACATATTTTGCCATTTAAGTATTATTTTAAAGCTAACTTAAAAATATTAGAGTATCATTTATAGATGTTTAACAGAATAAGATTTTCAGATATTAAGCAGAGTTGTTCAACATTCATAGTTCTGCAATTACTTGATCCCAATATCCTTTATCAAATATTAAGGCAGCAATGATAGCTCTGAGTATATATTCACTCAGGGAGAGAGCTAATATGACTGAAAGATAGATGTAAATCCCTTTCTTTGATTCTAAGGATAGCTTCTTGAGACTCACTATAGAATTAAATCAGTTTCCTTAAAAAAAATATATATATATATATAATCACATATTATAGTTATAATATATAATTATAATAATATAGCATAATTTATAATTATATAATTTGTAGTTTTAATATAGTTACATATTGTATAATATATTAATATTATATGCTATTATCACATATTACATGTTCCAGATAAATAAGTATATTGAAATTTCAGAAAAAAAATTCATTCCATAGAATGGAAAAGTGTGAAAATGGGAAGCTAATTTTGCCTCACACAAAGATAATATTTTGATTATGTGATAAAAGAGAGATTCAAAGGAAATATAAAGGTTAACATCTCTAGGAAAGGACCTAAGTCTCATCCCCTGGATTATGCCTAAGGACTGTCATTAGAAATCAGAGTTGTATGGGATCTGAGAGAAAAGAGGATTTATTTCTTGAGAGAAAACCACGAAGCCAGCAAGTCTCATAGAAAAATCTTCTTGTCCCATGTGGTACAGCAGAAGCAATACATTCATGTTGACAAGCCCTAAGCAGGCAAACTTAGTGTGTCTTGACCACGTGATCTTCTATGAGAGAAAGTTCAACTGTTCATTGTACCACCAAGAACTGAAAAGTGTGGTTATAGGAGGAGGAGGAAGTGACCAACATATATTTGACATCTGGAAAGGTCTTTAACTTGAAAACAGATATGTCAGCTGCAGATGCACCTGGGTGAGGGAAAAATAACCAAAAGCCACTGGAGGCTGTCCATTTAAATAAAACTCAGAATTCTCATATAGTATTGGTCAGAGAAGAATCCTTTGTGCTTAGAATGCGTAAGCCTCTTTGAACTCGCAATATCTTGGGGCACCGGGATGGTTCAGTAGGTGGAGCATGGGACTCTTGATCTTGGGGTTGTAAGTTCGAGCCCCATGTTAGGTGTAGAGATTACTTAAAAATAAAAAGTATATTTAAAAGACCCATCACAACATCTTAAGGAGAAATGAAGAAAAACAAAGAAGAGAAAATTCTATTGATTTGGTACTTATTCAGAGAAAACAATATGCATTTGAAATATAATCCAGTTATTGATTTAAGAATGTAATTTAATTGTTCACTTTTGAAAAAAGTAGAGCTTGAAAACTATAGATATAGATTAATGAAGACATGAGATTGTGATTCTAATACTCACAGCAGCACAGATGTGGCAGAATAGTTCATGAAAATTCATAAAATGACAGGGGCACCTGGGTGGCTTAGTAGGTTGAACATCTGACTCTTGATTTTGGCTCAGGTCATGATCCCAGAGTCATGAGATCAAGCCCTGCATCAGACTCTGCACTGAGTGTGGATCCTGCTTAATATTCTCCCTCTCTCTCTCTCTCTTCCTCTGCCTCTCTCCCCAATTCATCCTCTCTCCCTCTCTCTTTCTAAAATTAAAAAAAAAAAATTAAAGTAAAAAAAAATGACAAATTATTCACTGAGAAGTGATTCAGCAAAATGGTCCAATAAGAGATGAAATAAATATTACTGGACTCAGTTGTCAAATATCCTGGATTATATTTACAGACTGCATGGACTTGCATCTTTTTATTTATTGCAGATAAACCATTCTATTTTAATTTTGCTGTTGATCAATGTAAAGAATAAAATAATGGATTATTCAATGAAACATATATTTTATGATTATCAAAGTCAAACATATTACCTTAGTTTCTTTATTTTAAATCCTAACTAAAAATCAGGAACGAAAGCATAACAGGAAAATCTCTAAATGCTTAGAAATTAAACTACACTGAAGGGTAAACAACAACATTTTAATTGTCCCCAGGTTTGTTATCTTTGACTTTCTATTAAATAGTAACTTCGGTTTGAAAAGAATAATGTTCTTTTCCTTTTCCTTTATGTAAATTAATTTATATGAATTTGGTATCAGTCAGGTTAACACTGGCTCAATGGGTTAGAGGTGTCTCCTTCTATACTATTTTTAGGAAGAGTTTGTACAGGTTTAGTTTTATTTCTTCCTTCAAGTGTTTGGTGCAATTCATCATTAAATCATCTGAACCTTGATATTTTTTTGGAAAGGTGTTAACAACGTGTTTAATTTATTAACAGTTATAAGACTATTAAGGTCATTTATTCCATTCTGGGTGAGTTTTGTTACTTTGTAGTTTTGCAGAAATGATCTATTTTGTCTGAGTGGACAAATTTATATTCACAGAGTTGGTTTTAGTGTTTCTTTGGTTTCCTATTAATATTTTCAGAGCAAACAATTGTATCTCCTCTTTCGATCATGATATTGGTAAACTGTGTTTTTATATTCTCTGTCATTCTTTCTAGAGATTTACTAATTTTATTAACTTTTTGATCAATAAAAATTTTTATTGGCAACCTTTGGTTTGATTGTATTTTTCTCTATTTGTTTTCTATTTTCAATTTTATTTCCATTAGCTATCATTTCTTTTTTTTATTTTTTTCTTCTTGATTTGGCTATGTTTTATTTTAAACAATTGCTTAAGATGAAAGCTTAGGTTCATGACTTGAAAAGTATTTTGTATTCTAATATGTATTTGATGCTATAAATTTCTATATAAGCCCTGCTTCAGCTTAATTCTACAGATTTTGATGAACATTAGGCGCCCCCTCATCCATGGTTTTTCTTTCTGTTTCAGTTACCCACAGTCAACTGTAGTCTGGAAGCACATGGTCCTCTTTCTGAAATATCATCAGGTCAGTAATAGCCTGATGCTATGTCTCTGTGCCTACATCATTCATTTCACTTCATCTCATCATGTAGGCATTATATCATCTCACATCATCATCGTCATAAGGGTGAGTACAGTATTCTAAGATGTTTTGAGAGAGAGAGACTGTATTCATATAACTTTTATTACAGCCTATTTTTATAATTATTCTATTTTATGACTACTTATTGTTGATAACCTCTTACTGTGCCTAATTTAGAAGTTAAACTTTATCATAGGTATGTATGTATAGGAAAAAACATAGTATATGTAGGGTTTGGTACTATTTACAGTTTCAATCATCCCCTGGGAATCTGCAATCATTTTCCCTATGGATAAATGGAGGAATATTGTATTGTGTTTTCTTTTTTGTATAGCTGAAAATATTTCCTAATTTTCTTTAGGTTATCTTCTTCACCCATGAGTTACTTAGCATGTTGTTTGGTTTCCAAGTATTTAGACATTTTCCTGGTATCCTTCAGTTAGTGATTTCTAGTTTAATTCTATTACAGTCTAATAACCTACTCTGTAATTTCAAGTATCTTACATATGATTTGATTTGTTATATGACCCATATATGATCTACTTGATAGCCTGACTCGTTCCTTATGTATAATTTGCATATTGTTTTGGTCCAGATTAGAAAACCAATAATGTATGCTTCTAGAGTACAGTCTGACAAGCTCCATGATGGAATTAATCCATAATGACTAAGTTTCAGAAGATTTCAGAAAGAAGGAATCTAGCTCCTTGCATGGTGGGGAACAGATATATTCTCTTTAAATTTAAAGTTATTAGTTACGGGGTGCCTGGGTGGCTCAGTTGGTTAGGCAACAGACTTTGGCTCAGGTCATGATCTCGCAGTTTGTGAGATTGAGCCCCGTGTCGGGCTCTGTGCTGACAGCTCAGAGCCTGGAGCCTGCTTCGGATTCTGTGTCTCCCCCTCTCTCTACCTCTCCCCTGCTCACGCTCTGTGTCTCTCTTCTCTCAATAATAAATAAACGTTAAAGATTTTTTACAAAATAAAGGTACTAGTTAGGATTCAGTTAAAAAATGCTTCCACTCTAGGTTTTCCAGGCAAGACTTTGGCACAAGACATTGGCTACACATGTGGGAGAGGTAAAGAGAAGCCAAGTTAAGGGTAATGAGATGACCAAAAGTGAGAAAAGACAGGTCTCCGTTTGTAGTGCTAGAGGGACAAAGAAGAAATTATGTAACTAGGTACCCAGCCTGGTGTCGCCTAGTGAAACCTGAAAATGCATTAAACTTTCCTCGTTGGAGCCAAGATCACAGAGCGTAAAGCTGTCTGGTGGAAGATAAGGAAGGAGGAGATCCAGCTTCTCTCAGAGAAAGAAAGGGAGAGAAATGTGCTGTCTTTCCTCATCTTCCAACGTTATCTTCTGCTAGAGGTTCGCATTGGCTGAAACTTCCTCAAATCCAGAAGGCAAGGGATTATGGGAAATACAGCTTTCTGCAATGTAGAGCAGGCAGGTAAGGGCTGCCTAAGGACCTGAGATGGAAGAGGAAGATGACCAGAACCCTGGAACAATTTCGTGTTTTGTTTGATGAGACAGCTACTGAAGAATAAATGTGTTCACATCAAAAGGGTGTGTGAATTTATCTGGAAGTATATAGTTCTAACGCTTGCTTCAGATTAAGTATTACCTTGAGATTCCAGAGAACTGTATCATGCCCCTAATTATAGGAGTTGATGATGCTACACCACTAATTGTACATTCATTTTATTGACTGTAATAATAGAACTATTTAACATACTTTTATTTTTTTAATTTTTTAATGTTTACTTATTTTTGAGAGAGAGAGAGAGAGAGAGCATGAGTGGAGAAGGGGCAGAGAGAGAGGGAGACACAGAATCCACAGCAGGCTCCAGGCTCTGAGTTGTTGGCACAGAGCCCGATGGAGAGCTCGAAGTCACAAACTGTGAGATCATGACCGGAGCTGAAGTTGGACACTTAACCGACTGAGCCACCCAGGCGCCCCCTTAACACATTTTTATAACTTGTTTTTCTTCTCTCAAAAGTGAGAAATGCCAAACAATATAAATTTGAAATCAGACACTTGAAATTATGTGATAAATTAATTGGAATTATAGATTCGATTTCATGTCTAAAATGAACATATAATTTGAGAAAATCAAACCTCAACTGAAATTATTTTGAGAAGCCAAGCTTGCAATATGTTGTAATCTTCCAGAAGCCTTGCTTGAATTTTAAGTGATGCCCCAGGGATAACTGAAAAAGATGAGTTTGTTCTTCTCAGCTAATGTCAGCATCATGGAGCCTCCCCATGCTTGTCGCAAAGGGGCCATGACTCCTATAATGGGTAACTGATACACCGGGTGACATTGTGCCTGTTTAAGTTTTAAACCAGCTCTAATACAGCCTTTATTCCTTTAATTAATAAGTTGGTATGTGCAATTAAAATATTCCTTTGACCGTATATACAGAAAGAGAGAAATAGTTCCACTTAAGACAAACCTGTTTTATTAAAGCTTAGCTTCTTTTTTTAAATTTTTTTTAACATTCATTTATTTTTGAGAGAAAGAAAGAGATAGAGCACGAGTGGGGGAGGGGCACAGCAAGAGAAGGACAGAGTATCTGAAGCAGGCTCCAGGCTCTGAGCTCTCAGAGCCTGATACGTGGCTCAAACTCATGAACCAGTCATGGCCTGAGCCAAAGTCAGATGCTTAACCTATTGAGCCAGCCAGGCATCCCAGCTTAAAGCTTACTTTCTAACACCAGTAGTAGAAAACCAGCTCTGCAACATCTGAAATTCCTCATTAACACCAAGAAAAGGAGGACAAAACGAAAGTTAAAAAAAAAAAAAACCCAAAAAACTCTCCTTTCATTTGTCAGCAATGTGTGTGTAATGACTAGAAAAAATGAAAAGTGACTATTGGTAATCACTTTAGGATTTCATTCAGCAGAAATGATGCCCATAGTTGTAGAAAGTATCTTTTCATAGAAAAAGGGCACAATACAGAAAGAAAATCCATTTTAATAAGCATATTGTCTAGAGTTTCTCACCAGGGATGTCGTCACATAACAAATCAAATTGTCAACTGTCTCTAGCCCTAATTTGAGGGGTCTCCTAGGAATGTCTTGACCATTGGGGAATCTTATTTCGCCAATCTAGATTTAAGAATCCCTAAAGCATATGCCTTTTTTTTTTAAGTGGAAAGAGAAAGGAAGAAAATCAATTATTTCCAGCTGAGTTTTCTCTACTTAACTTACAATAGATAATGTTTATTGAACATGCATCTTTCTGAGACCATTTTCTAAAGTCTTTCAGTTGTTATTTTATTTAGTCATCAAAGAAAACCTTATGAAATAATGAAGTAGATATGTTTACCGTCCCAATTTATAGCAGGGGGAAATGATGCTTGGAGAGTTCAATTAACTCACCTGTTGCCATACCACCAAGAAATGGTAGAGTCTGTGTTCGAACCCAAATCTGTCTGAATCCAGGGCCTGGTGATCAAAACACTTAAAAATAGCTCTTGAAAGGCTACTGTCTGTGTTTGTAAGAAAGGAAGGTTTAACAAGATTCAATCACTCATAGCAGAAAACACAGTTATTGATCATGAGCTGGAATTAAAACCTAGATTATTTTCTCCATACTATGCCATTCCACTCTTGGGAATTGTAACAGACAAAATACTCAACATCTCAGTGTATAAGAAACAGAAAGCTTCAATGGAGAAGCCTCTGAAAGGAGTGGAACTCTTACAGGCTGAAAGGATCCAGAAAGATACATTCTGGGTCTTCAAAGATAGCTCCCACTGACCTCACATATTTGTGAGGGATTAATTCTACTAAAGAGAGCTTATCTTCCTCAAAGCTCTGAAAATCAAACCTCAGTTTTCTCAATGTGCTTCGATAAGTACATTAGATCTCAATGTACTTAATTTATAGATTCCTTAACCATGACGTCGAAATACCAAAGGGTAACCATTCTACATACAGCATCATCACCACTGCCGCCATCAGCAGAAGCAGCAGCAGCAGCAGAGTCACGTGTTGAATAGTTCCTAGGGGACAGACATAGTACTTACTGTTAACAAACATGGTTTAATCCTCACAGCAATGTAAGAATTATTTCCATGTTGTAGGTGAGGAAACAAGCTTAAACTTATCAATACCATACCACTAGGGAGCGTTGAGCTACAACATTCACCTCTTAACATTTAAGGAATACCTCTGCTTATATATTTATCAAAAGCTCATTATATGGCTACATATGATCAATTCTGTTGATCGCATGTAGGATATATGTAATTAAACACTGGGAATATTATATATCTAAAGAGAGAGAGAGAGAGTAACCCACATGTTTAAATAGACTGAGGACGCTAAAATCTTACGATGATGGGAACTTTTTCTCCACTACTCAGTGACTAATACTCATTAATTGTAAAAAGGTGCAAAACCTAGGTGAATATTTCTATAAACACCATGATCATTTTCCAAAAGTTTCGCTACTGTGTGCGCTTCAATAGTATTTCTCTCCATGAAGTAAAAGGCTCTTCTTATTTATTGTGTAATTGTCACTTGAAAATGTCTTTTCTCTTCTTTCTGAGGCCTCTGCTATGCATATGTTAGCCCCCTTGTAAAAGAAAATAATAAATATGAAAGAGTCATCCTCTAGTCACTGAGGGATTTTGGACAAGTATTTCTATAATATTTAAAGACAGCAAAATGACTACAAAAGCCAACAAAATTTATATCTAACCCATCACCAGTGAAACCAGGAGTAGAGTATATTGCTGTACACGGAAACTCATTTTTTCGATCCAATTATCTGAATTTCCTATGACCATTATACCTGTCAACCGTGTTCAGACAAAATTGCCGAAGGTCAATGCCTCTAATATTAAGTTCTGTCACACAGAGCCTGAGTTAAGTGACTTCAGAAGAAGCTGACAGAACGTGAGTAAGGATAGCTTGCTCCTCTGCCAATAAGAGTTGGTATTGATGACTAAAGTAATGTCACTAGTCACTACTGAGTTAAGGTCGTGTTCTAATGACACTCCCTATGACAATCAAAAAGGTCTTCTGGTACAAGATAAAACACATATTAATCTAACTCCAGGGAATTGAAAACAATGGATGTCTTTCCAGTGCGGATCAACCCTCAAGTAATGATGCAAATATTGCAGGCTGAAAGTGTCACATTCAACACGAAGATAATAATTCTAAACAGGCTTCTCTTTTTCTCGATCATAGAAGCTATTGTTACATTGTATCTAGTGTGGGTTTCTACCATAATTATTACCATTAGTCTTTGAAATGGCATTTGCACAAAGCAGCTTTCCTTGAACTATTTTGACATTTTGAAGGCTCCTGATCATTTTTGCTCATCTAATTAAACCTATGGTCCACATAGTAAGCTGTTTTTTGCCCTGACCGGGCATAGAATATAGTCATTTGTTTCTAATAGGGTTTAAACATCCTAGGTAGTGTTTATGTTAAAACACATAAAATGTGGTTTACAGCTTAACATTTTCTATGTTCTGTTTGAAAAGAGGGGCCCGGAAAAGGAAGTTCAGATTGGGCTAAGTGCTGAGTTATCTCATGGTGAATGTCACAGTAGGAAAAAACAGTCTTCCTTCTTTGGTGATAAGAGTAATTGAATCAGGGAAAGCAGGTTCACCCTCAAAAGGATCATCTCCAAGATATTTTGTTTTAGGTAATGTTTGTTTCTATGTATAAAACCACCGAGGAATATGATTTCTGTCTTGGATCCTGGCCAAGACAATAGGATAAGATGGGAGGAAGTAAAAAGGAAAAAAAGTGGGTATCCTTGTGGTGCCCTTTTTTTTGATGGGCACTCCTTGCTAAGAGATTTGTAGACAAGAAATATGGAAATCTACCTCTTTCCTTTTTCCAATTTTTGCTATACTGCTGCATTGATGACATGAAAAATCTACCTGACAAACACATCACAGTTCCCTATATATGAATTAGAAACTACATGTTCCTATATAAAGGCGTATAGTAAATTTATCCTTAACTTCTACAGCTTGTATATCCAAATGCTTTCGTTCTAAGTAAAATTCAGTATGGTGGATGTCATGAAGATTTATATGTATGCCACAGCCACCAATGGTTCCTCTGAAATAGGCACATTCTATCCCTTAAGACCTTGGCCACATGATATATTTTGTGATATTTTCTAAGTTAAATATTTGGCACAATCTAACTCCTTCACACTTTCACAGTGCATGTTACCATTTCTTTTGTTCTTTGCTGTTGTTGTTGTTGTTACTGTTGAAGACATGTCTGTTTGTTAAATAATATAGCATGGATTTATAATTTGTTCTACGTAGTGTCTCGTTTCTGTCTAAATAGTCTACAGACAGTCAATAAAGGCAGTCTTGAAAATTTACTTGTAAGTTGATTGTCTGGAAGTTAGAGTGTATTTTCCATATAATCAATGTAGTAAATTGTGGTTCTCTGGTCAGATTGTTACCAATGTAAGTTCTAGATCCTGGGATCAGTGAGATTAAAATGTACAAGAGAATGAAAAAGGGGAAAGATCAACTTTGCCTAGGATACATATAAATAGAATTTAGAAAAGAGAGAACTGTGATTTTCATCCTTTATCCCATTCCTTTAAGGACTTCACCTTCACCTCTTCAACCCATTTTCCCAGACCCCCCTTCCTCCTATGCTGCCTGGCCCTGCCCTCTGTCAGCCCCATTCTGTGGCACCGTGCTTCCCACTCCAATCTGAAATTTCTGTTCTCCTCAGTTATATCGCCTTGTCTTTCTAAGAATAGTTCTGCAAAGGGACGAAAGAGGTCAAATTCACTTCAGTTAAGCTGTGAAGGACACTTAGATATAAGCTACTTTAAAGGTGACACTAAACTATCTCATTCTTTTATTGTCTTCTCCTTTTTCACACAGTACTTAGATAGTACTTGGCATACACCCATTAATATTTTTAATAGAGAATGATAGCATCTAGTAATTCTATATCTAATAACATGCATTATTCTCAAATAATGCCTATTATCTAATATTCCCCATTAGCGAATAACAATGATGTTTTTATAGATTGTTGCCTTAAACTGCAGTTTTACAGTTTTGTAAGGAGTTGACTTATTCAAAATTCAAATTAATTAAGAAATGGCATGTTCTACTGTGTCCTAGGTATTTCAGATGTTTTATATAAACATTTTAGAATTAAAGTAAAATCCATGGAGTAAATATCCTTCTTTTTATTTTATATATTTTTATTCTTATTTATTTATTAATATTATTATTATTATGTGCAAAAAGGTCTTTTTATAAAGTACGGGGACAGAATATCCTACTTCTTAGATCAGGAAACTAAGGCCTCAAGAAACTAGCTCAAAGTGGTCACTATCAATTAGCATTCAAACCTAGTTCTGTCTGACTTCAAATTCTATACCCTTTCTGTTAAAATACTCTAAAAGGGGACATTTTTTAATAGCTATAGTTATGGTAAACATAGCACAAAGAACGTGAAGATTTCAGGAAATGTGGGAGAAGAATGTTGTTGATGGTTTTTGTTGATCTGTGGTGGAACCACTCGGGTCTTAAAACTGACTCTGCCCGTAGGCTTATAGAGCCTTTACTTTCTTCCTTTTTATCCGAAGCTTTCTATTTTCCAAAAGACCTATGTGCTCTGAAGCCAAGTCCCAGTGCCATGCATTTCTCTACCTCCCTATGAAGTTCTGCAGGAATCTCTCACTACTATATCACTACTTTTTTTTTAATGAATCAATAAGTATTTTTAAAGTACTGTCGAAAGAGAAGATTTTCATATTTTAACTCAGAAAAAAATAAAATGTTCATTGATATAATTTCTCTCTTAACACTTACGTTAGCTTACATTTTTACATCTTTCCACGCACTGCCATAAAATATTTCCTTCCTTTTATTTAGAGACTTACAAACTCTAGCTAACACTTTACATATATGACAAAGCTATGGCTTTTGATAATAAGAGAAACCACCAACCTAATTTACTAAGTGCCATGAATAAAAAATGCAAATGGCTCACAGGCGGTTTCTTTGTAGAGGAGGAATAGTAGAAATTTAAGCAATTTTCTGGTGATTTGCATCAAGCCAGGCAGCTAATCTGAATAGTTCATACACTTTTGTATTAACAGAAAAGAAAGATGGGCTTTTGCCAGAAATAATCCTGAGAGTTGACTCTGAAAACACAGGTTGGGATTTGGCTTCATGATTCTGAATCGTATGCAGGAATTAAACACTTCATTTACCCTCTTCCCAGGAGAGCACCTAAATGGAATAAGTCTGCATCACCCTCTGGTATGGCTTTTCAGAGGAATTGAGAATGATACCAATACCATTTGATTCTCTTCTGATCTGGCTCTCACATATTCAAGGTCTCTCTCCTGAAAGAATGAATTGAAACATGACTTTAACCATACAGAGTCCTAACCCTCAAGCCAGTCTCTCTCTATGACATTTTGAATCTGGGAGACTAATTTATTACCTCCTAGCATTTTAGGTGGATCAAATTCTTCTACTGGATTAACTTTGGTCTGTGTGACAAAGTGTGGCATTAAGAGAAATACATAAATCTCATGTTTTAAACAAAGTTAAAAAAGATAGAATCATATGTCTCTCAATCCTACCTTCCATTCCTTCCTCCCACCCCCACAATTATTATTTTTTTTTGTCAGGTTGGGCTGGATTATGCTGCTGAATATCAGTGGATTCACTTAACAGAATTGTATTTTTTTGCCCAAATTACGTGAACAACACGGTTCAGCAAATATACTCAGAGGCCCAATCATCATCACAGCAGTGGGAAAGAAATGCAGCAAATCCAAATCATGCACTGAATCTTAACCCTCTGTGTGCGGAAGTGAGATACCTGATTCAATGTCCCATTTTGTTATCTGAAGCAATTCTCATTGCCATGCCTAACTTGAAAATCAATTGAGAAGTGCAACCTATGGTGTGCACTGGAAGGCAAAGCACCAGAGGTGATCAGGACCAAGAACTATTACACGTTTCTTCTATACTCCCTCTTTTCTCACAGGACCATAGAGATCCAGATCTCACATCCTCACATCAGAAAATCTGGGGCCAAAGTGGCCTGAGCCACTTGCTTACTACAGAATCTTGTGCAAGTTTCTAAACCTCCCTATGCCTATTTGTTTTATATGTAAGTCATAATAAGCAATGTCTCCTCCATCATATGCAAATTTCCAATTTTTACAATGGACTGTCTTTGAGCATTTTTCTTCCTATTCTATTTATCAACAGTTTACCTACAATGGATGTTGGAGGACAAGTAACCTTTTACAATATCTTCAAAATTGCATTGACATTTGTCTTTTATTTTCTATATGAATTTTGTAAACCATTTGTAAAGTTTTAGGAAAAGGTGCTTAACATTTACGTTGAAGTTAGATATTAATTAGGGAACAAATGACCATATGGACTCGTCCTATCTCTAGCCCTAATCTATTCTGCACATCCTTCAGTTCTCAATATTTTCTAATTAGCATAAGATTATTTAGCGGCATTTCCTTTAAATTTCCAAAATCACATTTTATAATTTGTTTTATATCGATTTCTAATTCTTTTGACTTGTCGTTAAAGAAATTATGTTATTAATTCTTTGGTATTTAAAACTTTCTTTGTGGTCCAATATACAGTTGTTTTTCCGAATAGATAACTAGGAAAATGTCATTGGTTGGAGGATTCTATGTATGTATGTATATTCAAAAGAATGCATTATTTCAATTTCTTATATTATTGTTTTAATCATTCATCATTTTTTTCTTATTTCTTTTTTTCTTTCATTTTTTGGTTTGTTTCTTTTTTTTTTTCTTTTGCTTAATGGTTTAATTACTGAGATAGATGTCTTCAAACTCTTCTGATATGCTACGATTATCTTAATTTCTCTTTATAATTTCATTTTTATTTTATATTGCAGTCCTTTTGTAATATGTTACCCATTTATTCAGATATTATATATTTTTGGTAGATTTCTTCTCATCAATATGTGGTGGTTCTTTTTGTCCTTATTGTTTTTATTTTTCAGTATATTTTTTCTGATATTGTTAAAACAAGCACTCTACTTTTTTGTTTCATGATTTATTAGTGTTTTCTTCCCATCTGCATTTAAACTCTGCAATGTAATATTTTATTTATTTATTTAAATGTTTATTAATTTTTGAGAGAGAGAAAGACAGAGTGCGAGTTGGGGAGGGGCAGAGAGAGAGGGAGACACAGAATCTGAAGCAGGTTCCAGGCTCTGATCTGTCAGCACAGAGCCTGATGAGAGACTCCAACCCACGGACTGCAAGATCATGACCTGAGCCAAACTCAGATGCTTAACTGATTGAATCACCCAGGTGCCCCTGCAGTATAATATTTTAGGTATGCCCCCTTTTAAATTACATTTAGATGTTTTTACTGTTGGGTTTTGCAGCCTGAGAGACCCTTTCTCTTTAACAAATGAGTTAATACCCTTTGTACTTATTTTGGTTATGGATATATTTGGAAATAAATAGAAATCTACCTGTTTTGGTTAACATTTTTCCACATTTACAAGGTAGATATATAAAGATCCAGTGTAGTAATTTTAACTGCAACTAATAATCTGTTTTTTATTCCCCATCTGAGAAAGAGATTATTTAAACTTTTTTATGTTTTGTTTTGTTGTTTAGTGTTTTGGTCATTTTTGTTTGTTTGTTTTTTTGTTTTGCCATTCTAGTGTGGTATTAAATAAGCTTGAATACACCTCCTTGTTTCTATGTTTGAGAAAAATCTTGAGTTCACACTGAGAGCTGCCGGGTTTGAATCTGTGCATCTTCAACTTTAATACCAATCACTAAAGTGCTGCCCAAAATGGTTGTGATAATGAAAACTTCACCATCAGTTATTACATTACTACATTAATGTATCCCAAATTCTCTTTATTAATAAAATGGACCCAAGTAAGGTAATAAAATTCCCACTACAAATTTAAGGTTGAAACACTAATTATTAATACTGGGCTTTGACAATTACTCCAAGAATGCTCCTTTTCCCAGAAGTCTTAAAAGTATTCTGATTCTTCACTACATGAGGATTTCTTAATTCCTCATTGTTAACCAAAATGTTGGCTTTCCAATAGGCCTAGCCTTCTTCAATGTGTGTATTTTTTATTACTATCTTTGGTCTAGCTTCTGCCAATGACAATTTTCTCTGCTCCTATGATTTTTGTGATAGGCCATTTAGTCCAATTTACACACTCATACTAGCCTAATCTGTAACACCTTGTCCAACACTATTAATGTGTGGCAGTCGTTGCTTTACCAATCTTTGAAACACAACCTTAAAATAAACCAAAAGTATAACCTAGTATTAAGATAACTTGTATGAGCTCAAACTATGTTAATTGAAGTACAGCGAACAGAACACAGAACTATTATCTTTGTGTTCCACACCGGTCAAACTCTGTAAACTAGTATTGTGTTAAATTCTGAGTGTCACATTTTAAAGGAGAAATTGACACACAAGAGCACAGTGAAGACAGCCAGAATGGTGAGCTGATGGAAATGTTGTAAGAGGCACAGTGGGAAAAAAAAAAAAAAAAAAGGAGAGAGAGAGAGAGAGACAACGAAAACCTGAGAGAATTTCTCCCCAAAGAAAAAAGGTTTTAGTGGAAATCTGACAGCTGCCTTCAAATATTTGAAGCACCATCAAGGGACAGAGAAAGAGTATAGAATGATTTGTTGTCACTTTTGAGGGCAAAATCAGGTTTGACGTGTGACTTAGGAAGACATGGCTCTTGGCTGGTTATAGAGAAGATAGTGGTCATAGCCACATTTATCCAATGAAGGAGCCATCTGCCTTGAGACATAGCAAAGGTCTCAAGAGTTACATCTGAAATAATATATGATAAACGACCAGAGGGAGTAGGATCTTTCACTATCTTTAAAATATTTATGATCCAAATACCCTGCAAATGGAACAGATATTTTAACATGTACGTTTATATAAAAATAGATCCTTCCCTAACGTGTTAAAACCCCTACTATAAGATTGCAATTTAAAATATTTTGTATATGTAATATCTTCTCAAGTGCTTTAATAGTCATTTATTATAAATAACATTTAAAATTGCTCCCTGAATTCAATGCTTTATATATTAATTAATTTAATTTTAAGTAACAATATGCTTCATTCAGAAACATAATTAACCACATTCTAAGGCTAGAATACAGCAATGACATTCAATAAAATTCAAAGTAAAATGTAGAATTCACAACTTTTTACCACCTAATATTGATTATTACAATAGTAAGGCCTATAAAACTTCATGAATTAAAATGTCTTGAAAATTTCTATGGTGCAGCTGATGAGGCCATAGTGAGAGAATCTTCAGATACCATGCCAATCATTTGAACGTTGTTTCATTATCCACTAAATGTGATTTGATTAGATTTCAAATATAAATGTTTATAATAAGTAAAAGATTAAGGTCTTCTGCACAATTCTAAAATTCTGGCCAGCTGTGAAAGTTTGGGGAATTATACATTATCATAACTATAATTATAATATCATTACTATAATAAAATATCAATTATGATTAGAATTAACCAGTGGCATATCCATTTCCTTGATATTTGTAAACTGCTAAAACATGTTCTCTTCCCTTCAACCGCTGTGGTTTCTTTTATGCATAACCTCACATTTATTTACGTTTGTCTTTTTATTGTGAGCATTTCCCCCACCTCAATCAAATTTATAGCATGTGTGGGTTTTGGGGTTTTTTTATAGTTAGAGCATAGTGGAAAACATGCATGGAAAAATAATCACTCATCTTAATAAAAATATTTCAGTAACAAGTTGTGAAACATATCTTATCAACTTTGTTAAAATGATCACAACACACCTCTCTAGGCTACCATGTTTTGCAGACATTTCCATAAGGCTTTTCCACGACTGGGAAAAATTTAATGAAGGTTATATTTTGGGGACATAAAATGGGTGATAATGATATATGAAAATATGTCATATATATATATTTGATATATATATATCATTATATTATATATTATATATATAATGTAATGATAATGATATATAAAAATAATAGCTTTTAGGAAAAAGTAATAAGAGATTTATCTCAATTTTAATGGAATGAACACATAACCACTGTTATTTTACTAATTCATCAGCACTAGTTACTTGGCATCTACTCTGATAGGAAAGAGATTAATTGGTTTTTAAATTGCTGATCTAGTCTCTTGCTATGCAAAACTACACGTTAGTTGCTATGAAAGTAAAGAAATTGTTGGAGTTAAAAGGCCATATTGAATCATCAAAATACTTATACAGTTGATTTTACCTTATAAAATAAGTAAAATTATGTAATATCTGGAAATCTATTTAAGAAAGTAGATCTATGCATTAGTTTATATATGAATTTAATTCTCTTACTCCAAAATTTCTTGGAAATTATATATGTAAAATATTATATTACATGTACTGTATTCTATATTATTAAATTATATATTATATTATTATAAAATTTTATACAATATAATATTGTACAATTGGAAATAAATAAAATGATTTCCTTGGATTAGAAATTGTTAATACCTTTATATTACTCAGAAAGCACAAAAGATGCTGACTGGATAATAAGTGGGAAGAATCATAATGAAAAACCCACGTGTAGGAGTGCCTGGCTGGCTCAGTCTGTAGAGCATGTGACTCTTGATCTCAGGGCTAGGAGTTCAAGCCCCACATTGGTCGTGGAGTCTGCTTGAAAAGAAGAGAAAAGAAAAGAAGAGAAGAGAAGAGAAAAGAAAAGGAAAAGAAAAGAAACATATTTTTTAAGAAGGCATATTAAATATAAGCTTTATTTCTTTTGTTTTCATTGCATACCATTTTTTTCATCCTTTTAATATTAACATACCTATGCCTGTTTTTTTAAAGTACATTTGTGGTAGACAGTATAAAGTTGGTCTCTTTTTTTTATCCTTGTTCTCATTTTTTTATCCAATCTGTAATCTCTGTCTTTTATTTAAAAGAAAAGTTTGTTTATTTATTATTTTAGAGAGAGGGGGAGAGAGCACAAGCAGGGAAGGGGCAGAAAGAGAGAGGGAGACACAGAATCCGAAGCAGGCTCCAGGCTCTGAGCTGTCAGCACAGAGCCCGACGCTGGGCTTGAACCCACGAGAGACCATGACCTGAGCCAAAGTCAGACAACTGACTGAGCCACCCAGGCACCCCTTAGTTGCTTTTTCAAGGTGATTTACTATAATGTAATTATACTTATGGTGGACTTAAATCTACAGTTTTGCAAGACTTTTTTTCCTATTTGTTCATCTACCATGTGTATTTTTTCTCTTCCCTCTATTTCTACCTAACTTTGGATCAATTGTACATTACTTAGTATTCCATTTCATTTCCACTATTAATTTATTAATTATACCTCTTTTTCTATCTTGCTAGTGGCTTCCTTAGAATGTGCAATATCATTTATCAGTCTATCTTCAGATAATACTATGCCACTTAATCATTAGTATAATAACTTACAATATATCCAAATTCTTCCTTCCCCTCCTTCATGCTAATATTGTTATATAATTCATCTTCATACTTCTAGAAAATCTTACAACCTATTGCTATTATTTCTGGTGTTGATGATTATCATTTAGACTAATAAGTATAATGAAAAATATATTTATGTCTACATTAATTTTTACCATTTCTGGATTTCATCCTATCTGTGTGGAGATTCAAGGTTTGATCTGGTATCATTTTCTGTTATTTATTTGTTTATTTATTTATTTATTAACTTTCTTTAACAATTATTGCATCACGGGTCTCCTGGCCATGACTTCTTTGTATCTTGTGTTTTCTAAAAAAAGTGTTGATTTTAACCTTCATTTTAAAGAACAGTTTTACTGGCTTTAGAATGTGGTTGAAAGGTGTTTTGTTTTTTTCCCCCAGATCTTAAAGGCATCGCATATTGTCTTATAGTTTGCATATTTTCTGACAAGATATTTGCTGTAATTCTTAGCTTAATTATTCTCTTTGTAGTATGTTTTTCCCCCTCTATCAAGTTTTCTTTCCTTTATCTTTGGTTTCTGGTAATTTAAATATGATATATCTAGATGCATTTTATTTTGTATTTTTCCTGGTAGGTATTCTTGGAGCTTCTTGGTCCTGTGGTTTGATAGCATTCATTATTTTAGAAAATTCCGACCCATTATACTGTATCTGCCTTATTCTGTCTCTTTTCTTCCTCTGGTACTCCAATTAATCTTATATTTGGCCATTTGATATTGTCCCACAATCCATAGTTCTTAGATCCTCCGTTCTGTGATTTTTGTTATTGTTTCCTTTAGATTCAATTTTGTTGTTTTCTTTTGACTTATTTTTTTGTTTTACTTGTTTTTAAGTTCACTGGTTTCTTCTGAAATTTAGTCTACTGATGAGCCCATCAAAAAATACTTCGTCTCTAATAGCATGTCTTTATATTTCTAGTATTTCCGTTTGACTCCTTATTATATTTTTCATCTCCTTGCTGAAAGTCTCTATCTGCTCATTGAAACCATCATCTCCCTTTTTCACTATAAGCTTTAACAACATAACATAGTTTCAAAGTCCTTGGGTTGTATTTCCAATATCCTGGTCATCTATAAGTACGGTCCTACTGACTTTTTTTTTTTTTTTTTTTTTGTCTCTTGACAATGAATTATTTTCACTTTTCTTGTGCGTCTTTCATTTTTTATTGAATTTTGGACACCAAATGTAAGAGAGCATAGACAGATGTTACATAGAATTTATGTTTGAAAATTAAAATATCTCTTCCTCAGGTCATTAGTTGATGTCTAATTAGGAGTTAAGCTAGACTTGAGTTTTGTTGTTTCTGTTGTTATTGTTAGGACATGTCTAACATTTTATTTTATTTTATTTTATTATTTTTTTTTTGACCAGTTAAGGAAATGTAGTTTTATTTATTTATTTTTTTTTATTTTATTTTTTAATATATGAAATTTACTGTCAAATTGGTTTCCATACAACACCCAGTGCTCATCCCAAAAGGTGCCCTCCTCAATACCCATCACCCACCCTGCCCTCCCTCCCACCCTGCCCTCCCTCCCACCCCCCATCAACCCTCAGTTTGTTCTCAGTTTTTAACAGTCTCTAATGCTTTGGCTCTCTCCCACTCTAACCTCTTTTTTTTTTTTTTTTTTTTTTTTCCTTCCCCTCCCCCATGGGTTTCTGTTATGTTTCTCAGGATCCACATAAGAGTGAAACCATATGGTATCTGTCTTTCTCTGTATGGCTTATTTCACTTAGCATCACACTCTCCAGTTCCATCCATGTTGCTACAAAAGGCCATATTTCATTTTTTCTCATTGCCACGTAGTATTCCATTGTGTATATAAACCACAATTTCTTTATCCATTCATCAGTTGATGGACATTTAGGCTCTTTCCATAATTTGGCTATTGTTGAGAGTGCTGCTATAAACATTGGGGTACAGGTGCCCCTATGCATCAGTACTCCTGTATCCCTTGGATAAATTCCTAGCAGTGCTATTGCTGGGTCATAGGGTAGGTCTATTTTTAATTTTCTGAGGAACCTCCACACTGCTTTCCAGAGCGGCTGCACCAATTTGCATTCCCACCAACAGTGCAAGAGGGTTCCTGTTTCTCCACATCCTCTCCAGCATCTATAGTCTCCTGATTTCTTCATTTTGGCCACTCTGACTGGCGTGAGGTGGTATCTGAGTGTGGTTTTGATTTGTATTTCCCTGATAAGGAGCGACGTTGAACATCTTTTCATGTGCCTGTTGGCCATCCGGATGTCTTCTTTAGAGAAGTGTCTATTCATGTTTTCTGCCCATTTCTTCACTGGGTTATTTGTTTTTCGGGTGTGGAGTTTGATGAGCTCTTTATAGATTTTGGATACTAGCCCTTTGTCCGATGTGTCATTTGCAAATATCTTTTCCCATTCCGTTGGTTGCCTTTTAGTTTTGTTGGTTGTTTCCTTTGCTGTGCAGAAGCTTTTTATCTTCATAAGGTCCCAGTAATTCACTTTTGCTTTTAATTCCCTTGCCTTTGGGGATGTGCCGAGTAAGAGATTGCTACGGCTGAGGTCAGAGAGGTCTTTTCCTGCTTTCTCCTCTAAGGTTTTGATGGTTTCCTGTCTCACATTCAGGTCCTTTATCCATTTTGAGTTTATTTTTGTGAATGGTGTGAGAAAGTGGTCTAGTTTCAACCTTCTGCATGTTGCTGTCCAGTTCTCCCAGCACCATTTGTTAAAGAGACTGTCTTTTTTCCATTGGATGTTCTTTCCTGCTTTGTCAAAGATGAGTTGGCCATACGTTTGTGGGTCTAGTTCTGGGGTTTCTATTCTATTCCATTGGTCTATGTGTCTGTTTTTATGCCAATACCATGCTGTCTTGATGATGACAGCTTTGTAGTAGAGGCTAAAGTCTGGGATTGTGATGCCTCCTGCTTTGGTCTTCTTCTTCAAAATTACTTTGGCTATTCGGGGCCTTTTGTGGTTCCATATGAATTTTAGGATTGCTTGTTCTAGTTTCGAGAAGAATGCTGGTGCAATTTTGATTGGGATTGCATTGAATGTGTAGATAGCTTTGGGTAGTATTGACATTTTGACAATATTTATTCTTCCAATCCATGAGCAGGGAATGTCTTTCCATTTCTTTATATCTTCTTCAATTACCTGCATAAGCTTTCTATAGTTTTCAGCATACAGATCTTTTACATCTTTGGTTAGATTTATTCCTAGGTATTTTATGCTTCTTGGTGCAATTGTGAATGGGATCAGTTTCTTCATTTGTCTTTCTGTTGCTTCATTGTTAGTGTATAAGAATGCAACTGATTTCTGCACGTTGATTTTGTATCCTGCAACTTTGCTGAATTCATGTATCAGTTCTAGCAGACTTTTGGTGGAGTCTATCGGATTTTCCATGTATAATATCATGTCATCTGCAAAAAGCGAAAGCTTGACTTCATCTTTGCCAATTTTGATGCCTTTGATTTCCTTTTGTTGTCTGATTGCTGATGCTAGAACTTCCAGCACTATATTAAACAGCAGCGGTGACAGTGGGCATCCCTGTCGTGTTCCTGATCTCAGGGAAAAAGCTCTCAGTTTTTCCCCGTTGAGGATGATGTTAGCTGTGGGCTTTTCATAAATGGCCTTTATGATCTTTAAGTATGTTCCTTCTATCCCGACTTTCTCAAGGGTTTTTATTAAGAAAGGGTGCTGGATTTTGTCAAAGGCCTTTTCTGCATCGATTGACAGGATCATATGGTTCTTCTCTTTTTTTTTGTTAATGTGATGTATCACGTTGATCGATTTGCGAATGTTGAACCAGCCCTGCATCCCAGGAATGAATCCCACTTGATCATGGTGAATAATTCTTTTTATATGCTGTTGAATTCGATTTGCTAGTATCTTATTAAGAATTTTTGCATCCATATTCATCAGGGATATTGGCCTGTAGTTCTCTTTTTTTACTGGGTCTCTGTCTGGTTTAGGAATCAAAGTAATACTGGCTTCATAGAATGAGTCTGGAAGTTTTCCTTCCCTTTCTATTTCTTGGAATAGCTTGAGAAGGATAGGTATTATCTCTGCTTTAAATGTCTGGTAGAACTCCCCTGGGAAGCCATCTGGTCCTGGACTCTTCTTTGTTGGGAGATTTTTGATAACCGATTCAATTTCTTCGCTGGTTATGGGTCTGTTCAAGCTTTCTATTTCCTCCTGATTGAGTTTTGGAAGAGTGTGGGTGTTTAGAAATTTGTCCATTTCTTCCAGGTTGTCCAATTTGCTGGCATATAATTTTTCATAGTATTCCCTGATAATTGTTTGTATCTCTGAGGGATTGGTTGTAATCATTCCATTTTCATTCATGATGTTATCTATTTGGGTCATCTCCCTTTTCTTTTTGAGAAGCCTGGCTAGAGGTTTGTCAATTTTGTTTATTTTTTCAAAAAACCAACTCTTGGTTTCGTTGATCTGCTCTACAGTTTTTTTAGATTCTATATTGTTTATTTCTGCTCTGATCTTTATTATTTCTCTTCTTCTGCTGGGTTTAGGCTGCCTTTGCTGTTCTGCTTCTATTTCCTTTAGGTGTGCTGTTAGATTTTGTATTTGGGATTTTTCTTGTTTCTTGAGATAGGCCTGGATTGCAATGTATTTTCCTCTCAGGACTGCCTTCGCTGCATCCCAGAGCGTTTGGATTGTTGTATTTTCATTTTCGTTTGTTTCCATATATGTTTTAATTTCTTCTCTAATTGCCTGGTTGACCCACTCATTCGTTAGTAGGGTGTTCTTTAACCTCCATGCTTTTGGAGGTTTTCCAGACTTTTTCCTGTGGTTGATTTCAAGCTTCATAGCATTGTGGTCTGAAAGTATGCATGGTATAATTTCAATTCTTGTAAACTTATGAAGGGCTGTTTTGTGACCCAGTATATGATCTATCTTGGAGAATGTTCCATGTGCACTCGAGAAGAAAGTATATTCTGTTGCTTTGGGATGCAGAGTTCTAAATATATCTGTCAAGTCCATCTGATCCAATGTATCATTCAGGGCCCTTGTTTCTTTATTGACTGTGTGTCTAGATGATCTATCCATTTCTGTAAGTGGGGTGTTAAAGTCCCCTGCAATGACCACATTCTTATCAATGAGGTTGCTTATGTTTATGAGTAATTGTTTTATATATCTGGGGGCTCGGGTATTTGGCGCATAGACATTTATAATAGTTAGCTCTTCCTGGTGGATAGACCCTGTGATTATTATATAATGCCCTTCTTCATCTCTTGTTACAGCCTTTAATGTAAAGTCTAGTTTGTCTGATATAAGTATGGCTACTCCAGCTTTCTTTTGGCTTCCAGGAGCATGATAAATAGTTCTCCATCCCCTCACTCTCAATCTAAAGGTGTCCTCAGATCTAAAATGAGTCTCTTGTAGACAGCAAATAGATGGGTCTTGTTTTTTTATCCATTCTGATACCCTATGTCTTTTAGTTGGCGCATTTAATCCATTTACATTCAGTGTTATTATAGAAAGATATGGGTTTAGAGTCATTGTGATGTCTGTATGTTTTATGCTTGTAGTGATGTCTCTGGTACTTTGTCTCACAGGATCCCCCTTAGGATCTCTTGTAGGGCTGGTTTCGTGGTGACAAATTCCTTCAGTTTTTGTTTGTTTGGGAAGACCTTTATCTCTCCTTCTATTCTAAATGACAGACTTGCTGGATAAAGGATTCTCGGCTGCATATTTTTTCTGTTTAGCACACTGTAGATATCGTGCCAAGCCTTTCTGGCCTGCCAAGTTTCAAAGGAGAGATCGTCACGAGTCTTATAGGTCTCCCTTTATATGTGAGGGCACGTTTATCCCTTGCTGCTTTCAGAATTTTCTCTTTATCCTTGTATTTTGCCAGTTTCACTATGATATGTCGTGCAGAAGATCGATTCAAGTTACGTCTGAAGGGAGTTCTCTGTGCCTCTTGGATTTCAATGCCTTTTTCCTTCCCCAGTTCAGGGAAGTTCTCAGCTATAATTTGTTCAAGTACCCCTTCAGCACCCTTCCCTCTCTCTTCCTCCTCTGGGATACCAATTATGCGTATATTATTTTTTTTTAGTGTATCACTTAGTTCTCTAATTTTCCCCTCATACTCCTGGATTTTTTTATCCCTCTTTCTTTCAGCTTCCTCTTTCTCCATAACTTTATCTTCTAGTTCACCTATTCTCTCCTCTGCCTCTTCAAGCCGAGCCATCGTGGATTCCATTTTGTTTTGCAATTCGTTTAAAGCGTTTTTCAACTCCTCGTGACTGTTCCTTAGTCCCTCGATCTTTGTGGCAAGAGATTCTCTGCTGTCCTGTATACTGTTTTCAAGCCCAGCGATTAATTTTATGACTATTATTCTAAATTCACTTTCTGTTATATTATTTAAATCCTTTTTGATCAGTTCATTAGCTGTTGTTATTTCCTGGAGATTCTTCTGAGGGGAATTCTTCCGTTTGGTCATTTTGGAGAGTCCCTGGCGTGGTGAGGACCTGCAGTGCACTTCCCCTGTGCTGTGGTGTATAACTGGAGTTAGTGGGCGGGGCCGCAGTCCAACCCGATGTCTGCCCCCAGCCCACTGCTGGGGCCACAGTCAGACTGGTGTGTGCCTTCTCTTCCCCTCTCCTAGGGGCGGGATTCACTGTGGGGTGGCGTGGCCCGTCTGGGCTACTTGCACACTGCCAGGCTTGTGTTGCTGGGGATCTGGCGTATTAGCTGGGGTGAGTAGGCAAGGTGCACGGGGGCTGGAGGGGCAGGCTTAGCTCGCTTCTCCTTAGGTGATCCACTTCAGGAGGAGCCCTGTGGCAGCGGGAGGGAGTCAGATCCGCTGCCGGAGGTTTGGCTCCGCAGAAGCACAGAGTTGGGTGTTTGCGCGGAGCGAGCAAGTTCCCTGGCAGGAACTGGTTCCCTTTGGGAATTTTGGCTGGGGGATGGGCGGGGGAGATGGCGCTGGCGCCTTTGTTCCCCGCCAAGCTGAGCTCTGCCGTCCGGGGGCTCAGCAGCTCTCCCTCCCTTTGTCCTCCAGCCTTCCCGCTTTCCGAGCAGAGCTGTTAACTTATGACCTCCCAGACGCTAAGTCGCGCTTGCTGTCGGAACACAGTCTGTCCGGCCCCTCCGCTTTTGCCAGCCAGACTCGGGGGCTCCGCTTGGCCGGCGAGCCGCCCCTCCGCCCCGGCTCCCTCCCGCCAGTCCGTGGAGCGCGCACCGCCTCGCCGCCCTTCCTACCCTCTTCCGTGGGCCTCTAGTCTGCGCTTGACTCCGGAGACTCCCTTCTGCTAATCCTCTGGCGGTTTTCTGGGTTCTTTAGGCAGGTGTAGGTGGAATCTAAGTGATCGGCAGGACGCGCTGTGAGCCCCGCGTCCTCCTACGCCGCCATCTTCCGGCACCTAACATTTTAAATCCATATTTTAAAAATAAATCTACTCACTTCAGTTTATTTTTGTTAAGTATTCAAGAAGCTAAGGACCAATCACTGAAATTAGATTTGAAAGATTTCTCCTTAAAAGATAAATGTTTCTGGGGCACTTGGGTGGCTCAGTTGGTTAAGCATCAGACTCTTGATTTTATCTCTGATCATGCTTGCAGTTCCTGAGATGGAGCCTTGTGCCGGGCTCTGAGCTGACAGGGTGGAGCCTGCTTGGAATTCTCTCTCTCTCTCTCTCTCTCTCTCTCTCTCTCTCCTATCTGTCTCTCTCTGTCCATGTCCTCTCTCACTCTCTCTCAATAAATAAATAAATAAATAAACAAACAAACATTCATTTTTTTTTCCTACTGTGTTTTCTTATTTCCATAAAACTTAAGTTTTATGGCTTGAGCTCTAGCAATCATCTTAATGTTGAGGATCAAAAAGACACTTAGTGTTGAACTGGAGGAAGCCTGGAAAAAGAAAGCATGTATGGGTGCATGTATGCATTTTCATTCATTACATTTGGCAATCCGGTACAGTCTTCATACATATAGCATTGGAAGAATTCATTAAAGGACTGCATTGTTTTCTTTTTTTTTTTTAATTTTTTAAGTGTTTATTTATTTACTTTTGAGAGAGAGGCAGAGCAGAAGCAGGGGAGGGTCAGAGAAAGAGGGAAACACAGAATCCGAAGCAGGCTCCAGGCTTTGAACTGTCAACACAGAGCCCAATGTGGGGCTCGAACTCACAAGCTGTGAGATCATAACCTGAGCCAAAGTCAGAGGCTTAACTGACTGAACCACTCAGCGCCGCCCCCCCCTTTTTGCCTTGAGGACAGGTTATTATTGACTCCCCCTTTTATTTCTGTTATTATAATGTGTCATATTAGACAAATATTATATTGATTAATCTTATCTTAACACTTTTTATCATCTTGAATTTTTGCTCAATTCTGGAAAATTTTCTTACCTTTTTCTTTGACATGCCTACTTTGAACTTAACTATGTCTGGTTTTTTTTCCATTCTGTATATTAGTAAAATTGTTTTATTTTTAGACAACCACATTTTTAATTTCTGTGAATTATTTCTAACTGTACACTTTTAGAGCAGTTTTAATTTTCTAATTTAATGAGAAAAATATCTTCTGAAATAATAAATGCTGTTTCATTTGTGACCTCAAATATCTGTTGGATCTGGGAAGAGTTGTTTATTTTCAGTTTGTTAAGTTTTTGTTTATATCATGCTAGGAATTATAATCTCTAACCTTTTTATATATTGGAGCAGAAATTGTAAATCCAAATTTATATAGGTGGATATAATGGGATATATATATATATATATATACACACACATATATATATATATATATATATATATATATATATACACATATATATATATATTTTTTTTTTTTTAACCTAAAGCATAATGATTCAGCATGGTTGAAAATAATGGCATAGCAAAATATATACCAGAAAATGCACAATAACCAGAAGAGAGTTAGTATAGCCATGCTATTATCAGATAATGGACACTAACATCAGACTTAAAAGATATAAAGCAAAAAATGTCATTATTACAAGTAGAGTTTAATAAATACATTATCATTTATAAAGACTTTTAATATACCTATCTGAAGTTGATAGGCAAAAGTTAGTAAAGAAATAAATTAAAACAGTAAAAGAATCCAAGATGATCTAATGAATCCTAAACCCAACAATTCTTGAAGAAACTATACCTTAAGCACTGTACTTTAACTGTACTAAAGCATATGAGATATTTTCTTTTTTTTTTGAAGTTTATTTATTTTGAGAGAGACAGAGACAGTGTGAGTGGAGAGGGACAGAGAGAGATGGGGAGAGAGAATCCCAAGCAGGCTCTGCACTGTCAGTGCAGAGCCCAATGAGGGCCTCAAACCCATGAAACTGTGAGATCATGACCTGAGCCAAAACCAAGAGTTGCGTGCTTAACCAACTGAGCCACCCAGGCACCCTGCATGTTTGCAAAAATTGACCTAATACTTTCCAAAGAAAAGCCTCAAAAAATAAAAGATCACAGTTTTCCTTCAGACCATGCATACATGAATAATGAAAAAGATTGCATATGGTCAAATGGAAACCACTCTACTGTGCAGAATTCTATAACTCTCTCCCTAGTTTATGTTCCTCTTCACCTTTTAACACTCTGAGAAGTTTGATGGGTAAAGAGCGGGAAGGAATGAAATGAGTTGTGAGGATAGCATTATCAAAAGAGACGTTGATTATGAGTATTGACACAGTCAGCGGATACGATTCTTAGAGGTCTTACCTCATTATGCGCGTTCCAATAGGAAGTGTTATTGAATACTTTGTCTTAACCACTGAATAATTATTCTTTTCTTTACTATAAATATAAACACCGTGGGCTTGAGTCCTCCCAAATATTTAGGATAATTAGATTAAAAGTAGCAAAATTTTATAAATTCTATATGATAATTAAGAGAAAGATAAAAAAAAATTCCGAAAAATAATGGAATAAATTATTCCATTGGATCCATTATATCACAGGATTGTCCATTTTAATAGATAATAGTGACAGAGGCCTAACATTGCCTAACAAGAAGAAAGGGAACTGAAATATTACTAATCCTGAAAAACAGAAAGATATTTTAAAGAGCAAATTTGGCACGAAGAGAAGAGGTCATTATAATTCTGTGATTCATTATTATTAGTATTCTTTAAGAATTCCCCAGCACAGCTGTGTGCTGACTGGTACCAAAGAATAGATATACTCTCCCCCATAGACTTAACATCTTATCAGTGCAGTCTATAATTGTATATTAATCTCTCAGACAACCACATCGCAATGATGGCTTAATGAGAAATCACAGTCAAATAAACCACTAGATTTTGTATAAACTGTTGCTAATTAAAGTCTCTTCCATTAGATATATTTTTCAGTTATTTTATTTAATTTATCAATAATGGATTTTAATTTATCTTTATCAAATTTTATTTTGTTAGCTGCAATGCAAACCTCAAATCTATAAGCAGTTCCATGGAATATCTACCATATCCACTCACTTAATAGCTGACCAAATTGTGGGGGCTAAAGAGGAAGGCACAGGGAAGGAGAGAGGGGTGGGAGTGGGAATGTTCATATATATGCTACTTTGACACGTGTGTACTACTTTCATGGAAGAACATAGGAACTGTTTTGTTGTTGTTGTTGTTGTTGTTTTTCTCAAACAGCTTTTCCCAAAAGTGGCAGTGTGAATTGTGTGGCAATGAAATTTGCCAAAGCAGTGCCTGACCAGGTGACTATTAAAACTTGTTTATGTGACAATTAAAAAAAAAAAAAAAAAAGGAAAATAAAAAGAAAGGAATTTGGATCGCACCCAGGAACCTTTCAGAGCTAATATGTCTCAATTACTTCAAATGAAGAAGGCATTTCTCCTCCCTTTGCCCTCTTAAATTTACGAATAGCCAATCAAAGCAAGGCACATGCTGATATAATAATATCATTTGGAGGATGAGAGATAGTGCTATTATGGGCTTACATAATAAGAAAGGAAACAGTCAATAGCCCAGTGGCTCCTGGGTGGCTAAGTAGGTTGAGCATCTGACTTCAGGTCATGTTCGCATGGTTCCTGAGTTTGAACCCCAAGTCGGGCTCTGTGCTCACAGCTCAAAACCTGGAGACTGTTTTGGATTCTGTGTCTCCCTCTCTCTCTCTGCCCCTCCCCTGCTCTCACTCTGTCTCTCTCTTCTTCTCAAAAAATAAACACTTTAAAAATTTTTTTAAAAAATGAAGAAAATAGACTAAAATCTTCAACATACATTGACAGTGATATAGTTGCCATACTGGTAACTTGACCTTAAACTCCGCAGTACTTTGACATTTATCAAGAATGTCCCAAATTCCTTTATGAGGGACACCTATTAGTCATTTTGGATTGATCTATATCAATGGTTGTCAAGCACACATTTGGCAATGTCTGCAGACATGTTTGGTTGTCACACTGAAATTGAGAGTGTTGAATGGTACCGGTATCTTATACATAGAATACCCCAGGGAAGCTGCTAAATATGCTACCATGTATAATTGACCCCCCCACAACAAAAAATATCTGGCCCCAAATAGTGGCAATAGCGCCATGTTTGAGAAAGCCTGGCCTAAGTAGAAATTCTTTCGGTTTTTCTCCCCTCTTCTACAAATGTTACTGCCTCCAGAAATCAAATGATAAGACTGCAAACCATTTTTTTGGAGAAAGATTATTAAGAATTATGTCCACATTTATGAAGTATCACTGTTCTAGTCAAAGTCATTTAGTGTATTACTTCATCACATAAAGGGCATTACCACAATTAGATTTTCAATATTTTGAGAACAAACATGATGGAATATATCGGCAAATTGAACTCAACTGAGAATTTCTTAATTATTTCAGTAATTCACTGAATCATTTTGAATCACTTTGTGGAAAATACTATTTACCTAGGTGTATATTTTATATACTCCATTTCAATTTGCATATATTGTGATCTTTTCATAGACCAGGAAATGTGTTGTCTGCTTTTTATTGTACTATCCCCATTAATTTTCAAAATAGCTCTATAGGGTAGAATTATTTCTGAATATGTTTTATAATGATAAAACTGAAGGTATAGAGGCTAGATGACTTGTGCAACTCTATGGTTAATAAATGGCAAAGCCCAGATTCAAATTCTGGTCTTCTGAATCCAAGATAATTATCCCCTCCCTTTTAGAGACCATGATGGAAACACATGAGACCCAAAATGTTAAAGATGGGAAATGAGGATTCCCAAGATGTCCAGACATGTTCCGTTGGAAGTGGGTTTACTACTTCAGTATGGTTTAGAGGAGAAGGGGGGCGGAAGCCAGGAGGGAAGAATGGAGAATAAAAGGGAGGGTCTTGGTAGGTATGTTAGGCTACATGAGCTGACTTTGCCAGTCACAAGGTAGAGAAAGTACAAAAGAAGAAAATACCAAAAAGTGAGTGAGTGTATGTACACGTGAGTTGGGGGCATGGGAGTAGTTCCTGAACATTACCTCCAAACATACTTCAAAGTCAATAGCGACCTAATCCATTGGCAAATGGGGCCCACTAACTGGGGCATCTGAAAATAAGATAAATCATATCTCATTGGTTAGAGGGGAAGGAAGATAGAATTAATCACAGAGAATTTCAAGAATCCCCTATATTATCCAGGTAAAGAAGTCATGTAAGGATTTTCCAAGTAGAGAGAATAGCATGAGCAAGAACATAGAAGTAATATATAACATGGTGCCATGGTGAAAGTGAACTGTGAGATAGTAAAAATATTTGAATAGTAAAGAAGGTAAGAGGGATAGATGGTTTGAGTAAGATCACAAAGTATTTTGGGCCAAAGAGTGTCTTGATGTTAGTTTAAAGACAACAGGGAGCCCCTTAAAAACTTTATTCAAGAAAGTGATTATCAGTTTTTATGATTCAGTTACTCTTTTTAAATCAGGTAGCATAGCATAACGGTTAAGTGCTTATTACCTAGAGTCAAATTTCTATTACTGGTACTTAGTCTGATTTGGGGCAAATGACAACTTTTTCTCCTTTAAGACAGTAATAACACTGTTATGTAAATCACTGTGTGTGTGTGTTTGTGTGTATATGATCAATAATAAAACCTGTATTAGATTGTGCCTGACACATAGTAAGTACAGAGTAAATGAAAATGATCATTATCAATACCACCATTAGACTAATTATTACATTTATATTTTTGTTTTGCCGATATCACTTTGAGTACATTTCAGGGAAAACTTTGTAGAATAGCTAGAGATAGAAACCATTTTTAGATGTCCTTGAGGTATACAGATAAGAAATTAAGGCAATTTGAAGTAAGTCAATGATAGAAGGCGTTGAAGAAATGTGTTCAGATCAAGTGATGGTAAGTAGACCTGATATGTTGTACTGACCAGGCAGATACAGGAAATGAAAGAAAGAACTGCTATTTTCTGTATTCAGAAAACTGATTGAATAATATGTTATTCATTGTGATGAAGACACAAGAAGAACAACAGGTTGATGGCAAAATATGGCAAGTTCAATTCTGAACATGTTGAATTTGAAGGTTCTGTTAGAAATTTGGATAAAAATATCCTTCAGTCTATAGAATACATGAGACTACATATCAAAATGAAGAATGAGTGGCACCTGGGTGGCTTAGTCAGTTAACTGTCCGACTTCAGCTCATGTATTGATCTCATGGTTTGTGAGTTTAAGCCCCACATCGGGCTCTGTGCTGTCAGTGCAGAGCCCATTTCGGATCCTCTGTCCCCCTCTCTCCCTGCTCCTCCCCTGCTCGTGCTCTCTCTCTCTCTCTCTCTCTCTTTCAGGGATAATAAACATAAAAGCCTTAAAAAAAAAACAAAATGGAGAATGAAACTCGACACATAGACTTAAAAGTTATCATTAAATTTAATAGAGGAAAGTTTTTCTCTCCATGTGTGTTGACAGACAGATGTTTGCACATTTTCATGTTCTTTTTTATCTTAAATTTTTTGAAACAAATAAAAATCTCTTTTAAAATTATCGTGAGCCAGGATTTTTTTAATTAATGTAGTAAACAGTGATACCAAACACATAAGTCTCTCTTTATTTTTTATATCACTGATATTCACAACCTTAACCATAATACTCACTCAGGAGCAAACTTCTTGTCAGACATAGAACCACAAAAAAATACACTGCCTAGGACAATCCTATGAGTGAGACATGAAAATTACAAAACATACTCTGCCATATTTTATATTTGTTCAGGGATTTTCTTTCCATAGGAGGGATAATTTTTGGCCAAAATCTTTATGTAGTTTACTCAGAGTATACAAAACTTCAGCCAACCCATGTAAAGGACCATAGACAGATCAAACTCCTACTCGCATATTTTGAATACTCCATGTGTATCCTGAGCTACGTTAGGCTCTGTTAATATTTAAAGCACCAACTTCAAAAATACTAGGTCAAGCAGTGTCCTAGTGTTACCTGTGTAACTTATAGCATGTTATGGTGAACTGAGTATTTAGTCAGCATCAAAACTTAAAAAAAGATTGATAGATCCAATAGGCTATTCTTCTAAAGAGTGTTGTTTCTGGAACACTGAGCTCATGCTTTTTCAAGGAGCACAGGGATAAAATTGTACATGATTGGGCTATAGTCTAATTTATGGGTGAGTCTAAAACAATTTTAGGAGCTTAACACTGCAATAGCCCTTTGGGGTATTAACTCTGTCAGCTGGCTTGCAAATCAGAAAATTGATAGCTCTATTATGAAGGCATGTGAAATCTCAAATACATGGACTGGATGTAATGCTTAACTGCTTTATGAGGTGACCAAAAACTGCTGACTGATTTGTTGGCTTAAATCCTGCTGAATGGATCCCTTTAATTGCCTTAAGAATATTCTGCTAAATAATTCAAAAGAACTGGGCCTAAAAGGGAAGAAATATATACATTCAAAGGGATTATATTTAAATTAGACAGTGTTTTTCAGGCAAGGTTTGATATAAAAATGGTTGGTATTTCAACCATGCTTAAAAGCTAAAACCTGAAAACTGAGTAGAAGAGAAGAAAGAAACATAGATTTATTTTTCCTCACATATTCCTTATTTCTTTTTCAATCATTACCACCACACTGAGAGAATTATATTTATGGCAGTTTTTAATTAAAACAAAATATTCTTAGCATAGTATATTGTACCTAGTGGCAAGTCAATAACCAGGTTGAGCAAAAAGAATATATTAATTGAACATGTACTATGTACCCAGCATTTCATTAGCTATTCAGTATATTATGGTGGAGAAAACACAATCCCTGCCTTAAATCATCTTAAATATCTCATATGTAATACAGGCCCCTTTAAGTAAATTTTATTGTGAGGATTTTTAAACACATTATGTCATATTATGACTTTAAATACCTTTTTCAAAAGGGCCTTAAGGCATTTTATATAAATACAAATTGCATATTAATGTATAGTAATTGAAGAGATGTAACAATACATAATAGATATGGATATGAGTTTAAAGCACCAAATGTATATTGTTAATTCCTATAAATTCACCAGAGGTGGGAGATTATTCTCAGCTTTCTGGCAGCAAATTTAATATTACTTTGGTACTGGTTAAGATATTTTGCTCTGAAATTGGTAGGTAAAATTGATAGCTCTGGAAGTGTGTAGACATTTTTTCTAATCACCTTTAAAAATTATCTTTAAAACTGTTTCATAAAAATTCTCAGATTCACCTTCTTGTGACTCTATCTGTGCACACCCATAAAAAATTGACCAGGTGGGAACTATTCCCTGATTTCATCCATGATATCACGCCCACCTCATATAACCAAAATTGGACTGACTGGAGCCTTGTCCTACCTTAGAGCAGTCTCCAGCTTCCAACATTTTAACATATGCCTTCAAATTTACTTATACAATATGTGAGTAAGAAACTGGGAAAAATAACAGAATGTTTCTTGGGATAGTCCTATCTGGTATTACAAATATTTCTCCTCTCAGCTATGGTAAGTTCATCACATGAGCACACAGAATTTTCCACCAAAGGAGAAGTATCCTTTCTAATATGCTGGCTAATTATACCCACTCCATATACTATATACTTTCATAATGAAAACAAAACAATGATAGAAAGAAAATTGTTTCAGAAGTTCCGAAGAAAATGTATCCCCAATCATGTCATTATTTACTCCCCCCATACTTTCCTGTACTCAGGAATTCTTTGGGTCATCAATGACAACAGTGTGTCGAAATTTATTTCTAAGATAAAAAAGGAAATGTGAGTATCCCCTTTTGCACACATTCATAACTGGCTCATAATGAATTCAATGCCCACTGAAATGTATTGTGACAAGTGGATTCAGTGTAAAAAAGGAAGAGCTTTTCCAAAGTAAAGTGTGTTAGGCCCCAGCCACATCTATCATGCACAGCCCTGCCTTCCTTGACCTTGGCCACAGAAGATATTTGATTCTGAAGGCACACAGACTGGACATTAATGTATAGTCATAATGCAACCTGTAGACTGTGAAGTCTAGAATCAATGTAACACTATAGGAATACTTAATAAGCACCTTCCCCCCCAGACTTCCATTTTTGGTATATTATTCTTGTCTTCATTTTAATTGAAAATCTCTAATATCCAAATATAAAACCAGCCAAAAAATTAAATAATTTCTCAATACATTAAAGCCTCTGAATAACTCTAAAGATTAATTAAAACCCTAAAGAACCCCTAAAGAAAACTGAGTTTGTTATGGTAAGCCTTATGCTTAAACCCAGTGAAAGTCTTGATATGGTTATTTTTCTGCTTATTAAAATACTTGATTTAAAAGGCAGAAATCTTGGGGTGCCTGGGTGACTCAGTTGGTTGAGTTTCTGACTCTTGATTTTGGCTTAGGTCATGATCCCTGGGTCATGGGATTGAGCCCCACATTGGGCTCTGTGCTGAGCATGGAGCCTGCTTGAGATTCTCTCTCTCCCTCTGCCCCTCTCCCATGCCCCATGCTCTCTCTTTCTCTAAAAAAAAAAAAAAAAAAAGACAAAAAACAAAAGGCAGAAATCTCACATCCCAAGAGAATAGTGATGAAGCAATAATAGAGTCTTTCTTCTCCAATAACTTTTGTCCAGGAATCTTTAATTACTACCACCCATGGAAGAGACTTTCTGACTTAAAAGAAAAGGGAAGTCTCTCACTGTTAACAGTCTTCTCACTGTTAATCGAATGATGAAAACATAAGGACAACTTTGTTCAAAAAGATCAAGACTAAGATGCAGAATCATTGGGGAGAACAGATTGGTATCAGATTCCCTTAGATATTTTGATAGCCTATCTATGATGAGATGTTGGAGACCAGGAATGGGGTAGCCTATCATGTTCATTCGCAGAGGACTTCTGTAGAGGCACCTGGATGGCTCGGTCAGAGGAGCATGTGACTCTTGATCTTGGGGTTGAGTTTGAGCCCCACGTTGGGTGTAGATATTATTTAAAAATTTAAAAAAAGAGGACTTTTATAAGATCTCTTATGAGGGAAAGAATCTTAATTCTTGCCTTAATAATAATAATAATAATAATAATAATAGAAAGTGACTATTTCAAGTATATAAAGTCATTTTTGGGGGTGACTGGGTGGCTCAGTTGGTTAAACATCAGGTCATGATCTCATGGTCCATGAGTTCCAGCCCCATGTCAGGCTCAGTGTTGACAGCTCAGAGCCTGAAGCTTGCTTCAGATTCTATTTCCCTCTCTTTGTGCACCCCCCTCCCTCTGCCCCCCCCCCACTCAAAAATAAAGATAAAAATATTCAAGTATATAAAGTCATTTTTGATACTAAGATATAAAGATAAAGGTGCCAATATGGCACTTATCTATTTGGAATTGATCTTATTATATGGAGCTCCAAATCTCTTTTACATTTAGTCCCACATATTTAACAGCTACACATTGTTCTAGTCTCTGGTCTTCTCTGACTCCCAGACTACAGTAGGTTTCCCAGTCTTATGTATTAATAGCAATTCAATTTTTCTGTTCATAGTATTTAGCATAGTTACTCTTTTCTACTCAGTGATAAAAGCATTTGTTTACTGTCTGTCTAAACTAAACTCTCAGAATTGGAGATCATCAAATACTGATGTCCAAGAACATTCAGTTTCAGGGCATATTCTAGTCCCCTTACCTGTGACAACCATATCAAAACCTTTTAACTCTCAATGCCTACTCAGATTTGTAATACAGATCCAAATGAATTCCACAGAGGAGACTAGGCAAATTGTCCTGCTGTTGAGACATTGCTTAGATTATTTCAAAACTAGATCTGATATTGTTTGGTTCATTATTTTTTTTAAATATATATTTCAGCAATTTGAAGGCATTTTCCCATTTTCTGTAACATGTATTATTGCTGATGAAAATTTTAATTTCTGTTATTACTTTCTAAATGCTCTCTCTCTCTCTCTCTCTCTTTATGCAGTCTGGATATTCTTGATCCACAGTTCAGTTGTGAATTTTTTTTTTTTTTTCTGATCTTTGGGACTGAGTGTGATTTTTTAAATTAGAAAAATACTTTTCTTTATAAATTTGCTTTACTTTTTTGTCTCTGTTTTATATTTATACTAGGAATATCCTGGCATTTCTGAAATTAATCCAGGATACCTTAAAACTTCTTTTATGTTTTCCAATTCTAAACCAATTTGTTTAAATTCCCTGAAATTTACTCAGCTTATATACAAAGATATTATATTGGCCTTCAACCTTTTGTTCCCTGGTCTTCAACTTTTCTATTAAAATGTTTTAATATAGACAAGAACTTTTTTTAATTGCTATTTTTGAGCCTCTTCATATTTAATCAATGAGCCATCATTTCTAATAGTAATAAGTGATGATATGTAATGACTCATTATGTTGTAACAGGCACTATTCTAAGTGCTTCAATTATTAGATCCCACACCAACTCCGTGAGTTTTCCTTTTTCTTAGATTGAGAAATGAAAGCGGAGAGGGTTAAGCAAAATGTCTAAGGTCACATAGCACATAATCTTAGGATTTGATTTCTACTTTATTTTCAAAATTGTCTAATCTTTCTTCATAATCTTCCCCTTTTTATTTTAAGAATGTTACTAATCCCATTATTTCTTCACACATGCTAAATATGTATTTTAAAGTCCCTCTCAGGTTACTCTAATTCCCAGTCATAAATGCTCCTAGTTATTCAATTTATAGTTGTCTTCCTTAGCATTGAACTTTCTCATATGTCCATTGGTTACACATATTTGTGGTCAGAGTTCAAATTCCATGCACTTACATCTCAGGAGTCTTATGTGGATGGTACATGTAGCTGCCTTCCAGAGCACAGTTTCCTGGTTACCTCTGACTCTTTTCTACTTGGTTCACTAATTCTGAAGTAGATTGTATGTGAAACTTTCAGACTTAGGGTTTCTGTACCATATCGTTTGCACAAAGTTGATCCTCCAGACTATATTTTATGTTCAGAGTTTCAATTATTCATGACTCAATTTCTCCTTATTTCCAGAACAAAACTCTAGACCAGCATTTAAATATGAGGTTATAATTTCCTGAAAGCCAGCTTCAGACTGGAATCCTTATTCTTCTTGCTTAGTGTACTTAGTCGCTTACTCTCTCTTTGTAGCTGATTCATCTCTAACTTATAAGTTATATATCTGGTTATTGTGTCTTATAGGTTGCTCAGCTCTAATTCTTGGTTAGCAAAAAAGGTTATGAGGTGATTTCTGTTGTTGTTTTGTTTTAGGGCACTTAGGCATTTCCCATTTCTGTGGGTTCAGAAATACATTTTTAACATTTTAAGCATACATCATCCAGCATTTTTTTCTGATTTGAGCCAGGAAGGCATTTTCCATTCTGTTCAGTCCAACATGTTGGTCAGAAACCCATCCTTTTAAATTTAAATCTATTGCACAGTAAATCTTCTCTAGGAACAGATTGCCAGAACTCTCCTGAGTGAATGGCTATGGCTTTGAGCCTTCATCATTTGTGTCATTACTCTTGATACTGAGAATAAAGATATATTTGTTCTTAGTATAGGAATTTAATGTTTTTTTTTTCTTTGTCATTTCACTTCTAAGGAGGCAATTACATCTCATCATGAACAATGGGAAAACACAATGCAATTGCTCATAATTTTATTGTATTATAAAGATATGAATATATTCTTCAAAACTTGTTTTATTCCCCATTGACTTGAACAGTATGGATTCAGACAGGATGTATTCACAGAAAGGTATACACTTAATGAGTGGCTTTTAGTAAAATGTGAGAAGAGAATACTTATCTATTAGAAATTCTATTTGTGTGTCTATTGAGTAAGAGAACTTTCTATATGCCAGTGTAAGTCTGAGTCTTGGACATCTGAAAATATTTCTAGAAGTCACATAATGGCAAAGAAAAAAGAAAATTCAGCCAAGTTGTTCTCTTTAATGAAGTTTCCCTTTATTCCCATCAGCAATCTGCCAAACATGTTACATGTCAAATTAAATAGAATAAAAGATATTCTCAGTTGATCTCTTTGATTAAGAACCCTATTAGTAGAACAGGAAGAAATAGCAGGGCAATGTATCATCTTTTAAATCCTCTGAATATTTAGCTGCTTCTTCAGTGGCCAAAGCCTGGCAATATTTTAATGTTGAAAACTTCCAAGTCTCAAACTAAACCGTTAAATTATTGTGTGCCAATTAGATATAAGATTCATTTCATTGTTAAGACTCTTAATTTAGAAAAATAACACAAAAGGAGCAATTTTAAAAACATTCCTCAACCAAGTGTTGTACTTCAAGAGGTCCTTGAATGAAAAGTAAAAGAACTTCTCCACTGGATTTATTTGCATGTTCAATGTTATGACAGGTGTAGAGAAAATTTGGAACTGGCAAATCATCAATTTAATTTGACAAACACTTATTTAATGGGAACTACGTGCCAGGCATCCTGATAAAATCTCGAATAAGATGGATTCTGTGCTTTGGAAGGGCTCCCACACTTATGGATGAGAAATATGTATAAGCAATTAACTTTAAAACAATGTGCTAAGTGTTATAATAGCATATTATACAAAATTCTCTTGGAACGAAACTGAAGAATTAATCAGGCTTGTTTTAGCGAGATTAGGGTCTAATCAGTAAAGTATATTTGGATCACTTGAGAAGGGAAGGGTTAAATTTTAGCTAGGGCTCCAAATATTCTGGGACTTCTCTTGTGAGGTGGGGGAGGAGATTCTGTACTTCTACCTGGCAGAAAAAACTACCCTTGGTCACAATGATTTGCTGTAACTTAGGGGAGTAACTAAAATCACTCAAGTATATTGAAGATCCATCTCCAAGTAATTAACTATGACTCATTTATTGTCCTAATATGGGAGAAGCAGAAACCCAGGGCAGGGGCAGGTGGAAGAGTCAAATGGATGCAGAAAACCATGAGACACTTAAATGTACCTGTCCTTGTAATTAACTCATTTATTCAACACTTATTGTAACGGTATTGAATTAATTTCCTGCTTCATTCAAGTATGCTCACATGTCAGCTCATACATGACAATGTTCTTGACCTGATACAAAACAGCATTCTTCTTCACTCTTTATTACCTTATTCTGCATTAGTTTTAGCACTACCTGACATACCCTGTATTTATTTCCTTGCTTATTACTTGTTTCCCTCCTACTAGAATATAAGCTCCCTGAGACCAGAAGTTTTATTTGTTTTATCCACTGCTTTATTTCCAAAGCCTCAAACAATGCCTGTACATGGCAGGAACTCATTGTACATATACAGAACGACTGATTGACTTAGAAGTTAGTTATATTATGAAGTACCTGTTACGTGCCAGATATTATTCTATTTTTGTGAAGTCTAAGATGATGACTTCCTCATTTGTGAAAGAGCTAATTTAGATGGGGACTTTAAATCCACATAAATAAGTGAAATATAGGATGAAAACTGATAAGGAGATATACACACAGTGCCTTGAGTATTCAGTGGAGGAAATGGCCACTAAGCCAAAGCAAGTTGGGAAGATCTCCCCAAACAATTTATTGTGACACTTGGTCAACGAGTAAGACCAATATGTAAAAAAGCATAAAGTTCTGGCAACAGAGGGAGAAGCGTACGAAAGCTCTTTACAAAGACTGAACATCTAGGGGCACTTGGGTAGCTCAGTCGATTAAGCATCTGACTTTTCATCTTGGCTCAGATCATGATGTCACAGTTCCTGGGATAAAGTCCCACATCAGGCTCTACATTGACAGCATGGAACCTACTTGGGATTCTCTCTCTCCCTCTCTCTCTCTGCCCCTCCCTCATGCTCTGTCTCTCTCTCTCCCTCTCTTTCTAAATAAAGAAATAAACTTAAAAAAAAAAAAAAAAGACCAAACATCTATATTTGGGCAATAATTAGAAATAAATAAAGAGTACCTGAAACATAGTTTACCTAAGTAGAAGTATTAGGAGATAAAAGAGGAAATATGTATTAGGAAGAAAAACTTCAAAGGCCTGTACAGGGCAATACACACCAACCTTGAGGTTGTTCTAAGCCATGAAATATGATCTATTTGCTAGGTTTATTTTTTTTCTAAGAAGAAACATAACTGAATATAATCTATCAGTCATCAAACTATGACTTCCTGGCTACTTCCTGTTTTTGTAAATAAAGTTTTATTTGGAACACTGCCACACCTTTTGATTTATATATCTACTGTACTTTCATGCTACTATAGCAGATTTGAGTAACTGTGATAAAAAACAGATGGCCTGCAAAACTGAAACTATTTGACCCTTTATAGAAAAAGTTTGCTGACTTAAGAGAAGAAAAAATAGAAGCAGACGGACCAATGAAGAGAGTATTGCAGTGCAAGCAAGGATGATACAGTATTTGAGAAAGACTTGACAAGATTTGTTGAATAAACATTTGGGGCGGTATGAAGAAAAGAAAACTAGTCAGTGGTAACTCCTACTGGCTGAGAATTTTAGATGATATATGGTCTAAATCCCTAGAGGAAACAGATTTCCTGGTAAATTCTATGATCACTTATGCATGCTCTGCATTTGGTACAGAATCAATAAATATTCATGCTTAGTAAATAGAAGTATTTTTTCCTCCCGTGGAACAATTTCAATCCTCAAACGTGTTCTAGAGCCATGCATTTCATCCATAGTCTTTTATGACAAAACTCTATGTCTTATTTACAGGGAATATTAAATTAGAGATACTGGTGGCATGTGATTTTTGAGCTGCTGAGAAGGCATATGTGGATTTAACAGAGTAAGAGAAATTCATTAAATGTCTGGACACTAAATGAAGACAGACTGCAAACGAGTCCTGAGAAAACTGGAGACAACCTCAAAGAGTTTGCACTGAGACTTGAAGACCATTGAGGGTGGTCAAGGAATCAATGACCATGAAAAGATTTACATTTATTCTGCATATTGAACAGTGTTAATTGCAGACATAATTGTTAAAGTTCTTTAAAGTAATATTTAGAAGGAAATATAGGGGCCCCTGGGTGGCTCAGTCAGTTAAGTGTCCAACTCTTGGTTTCCGATCAGGTCATGATCTCACAGTTTCATGAGACTCAGCCCCACATTGGGCTCTGTGCTGACAGTGCAGGACCTGCTTGGGATTCTCTTTCTCCCTCTCTCTCTGCCCCGCCCCCACTCACTTTGTCTCTGTCTCTCAAGAGTAAATAAATAAACTTCAAAAAAATTGTTGAAGGAAATATAAAGCTTACAAGTAAATAGAATTTCCCCAGTAGAAACTTGGTGGATAAATGTTGACAAGGACTCCATGCTATATGTAAATTTGAGCATAATTCTGAATATTTATTTATAAATCCTTATTTCTTTTATACTTTATTGCTGAGCTATCACTAGGTAGGAGTATTATGACTACATTAAAATTGCTTGTATTTGGTACTAGCTGAATCCCATGAAGGGCTTTGGAAAATTATTTACCTGCCATTTCTCAGTTTTTTTCCTCTGCTTTCTCACAAAATCCTGTGAGACTTTGCTAGACTTCATGCATCATAAAGTACAAGGACTTAGAATCAGAAGTCATCAATAACAGAGCCTAGAGAAAGGTCATAATGTGTCACATGTAAAGTACAGGGTTTAGAAAGCTACATGAATCCAGTTTCATAAACTGATCCCACCATTCAACTCATTCAGCAATTATTTAAACTCTCTTGAATCCATTTTTACCTAAAAAACATGGACAGAAATACCTATTTCCTAGGTTGATATGGGGATATAGTACATTTTTATGCATAAAGCATTGAGCCCAGGTTTTGGCACATAATAGTTGTGCAATAAAGAATAGCTTATAGAATTATTGTTCCCAAGTTTGGCTGACTTTCCATTTTTGAACTCTGTTAGCCCTTCTCGCACCATGATACTTTTTTATTCTTTCCCAATTTATGATCTCTCCTTTCTGTTTTCTTTCTGGATATATTGTTTGTTCTTCTACCAGGTCATCCACTTTCCTTGACCCATCGTTCCCTTACCTGAACCTGTGTTATATATACTCCATCTCTCTTGTTTTGCTACGTCTAGAAGGCTATAAATATTTGCATCTAATTCCCCATAGGCTGCTAGAATCTATCCACTTATGAAACCCCAAAGAAGGTGTTACATGTAAGTGTGACCATATAATTTATAATTTACAATTTATAATTTACAGGGATAATTTGGGAAGCCAAAATTAATGCTATTAATAATCACAACAAGGCCTCTGGTGTAATCCAGGACCCTTTAGGGAAAACAGGTACGTATGGTCCTCGTTTTTATAAGCAGGGTTACTATTGAAATTGTACTTCAAAAGCACAGTACGATGTGTTTCCTTATTGCCATCTATCATTCAGGACCTTGCAAATTGTTTCATTTTCTAAAAAGTGCTGATTGGTATGGTTTCTACATGCTCAGGACAGCTTTATGTAGTGAAGTGGGAACTGGCTCAATGCCCCAAATATTTGCAATCAAAAGATGCAGGTGATAGTCTCAACAGCAGAAACCCCAAAGGAACTATAAGGGCAGGTAATCACTAACTCTGTGTGGTACCAAATCACATCGACCATTTTGACAGTGGGGTTTTACAGTGATTCATTTAGTTGTCCAAATAAAGATTGATGCAGATGGCCAAAAATAAATTCCCCTAGTTTTGCTTACCAAAATACAAACAGTGCCAAAACTCATGAATGACCGCGGCAGCAATTAATCTGAGTCACATACCAGATAGCTACGGTCAGGGCGGTGTCTCTCTGAATGCACCGGGTTTAATTTAAAATGGCAACGTAAGGGCAAGTAAATCAATAGGTCGTTCTCCTAGATTTCTGTTGTGTGTGTGGCGTGGAGTGCTGCAGTTGGCAGAAGTCCCCATTAAGTCAGGGAACATTCCTCGAGCAGATGCTATGTGTCAGGCACTGTGCTACACATGAAGGGCGCGGCCCTTGGTTTGCGCGGGGGAGGAAAGAAGCAAATATTTGTGATGCCTGTCAGTCCACATCACTCAGGTTGCTGGAAAATGCTTATCAACTCGTTTTTCCACATATGACAGATATATAGGGTGAGGGGGTTATAGCCTTCCCCCCTTTGAAAAGAGAAACGAATCGTTTATGCCACTCAGGAAAACATGCGACAGTTGCTTGTCACCTGAATACTGAAAAGCAGCTTGCCTGCTTGGATCTCTTCTACCAGTTTATTCCCTTTGCTCTCGTTTTTACTTGGAGATGAAGTGTGATTGAAGGAGGGGCTTGGGGATGTTGATAAGGGGTGAACTGTGAAGGTTTTTGTTAGGTATTAACTCAGGCTGGCTGGACTAAATTCCCCAGAATGACATTGCTCTGTATGATTTTGGTTAGGATGGACGATGAGAGACAGTTGGCGGGTAGAAGAAAAGGAGTGGCCATTTTTCAAGCTTCTACACATCGTCACTTATCAGCTTACTTTGACACGAGGCAGCCACTGGCCTGTAAGTCTTCCACCTTCCCAGTATCACCTTTCAGTTTCTCCAGCTCTATGCACTAGATTGTGGGTGTCTACCTCCATAAATAAGGGTGCCAAATCCTATGAGACACCCACACTACCAAGGTCAGGGGAGATGGGAAGTGAGATCCAACACATGCTTGAGGGTCGTGGCTCTTGCTCTCTCCTGCTCCACATAAATTTTTCCTTCCTTATTGCCTTTTTAAGGGACTTCAAGCTCCAACATCAGACACAAGAATAACAGCCTTATAGATACTACATAAACATTCTCATAATTATGAAAACACAAATCCCTACATGGCCGCCTGGGTTCAGTCAGAAGATAGAAACCACACAAAAGGTTAAACAGGAGAAGTTTCATATAAAAAATGATTAATATGACAAGAGAATTAACTTTATGGACACTGTGTGGTATCTTAGGGCTAAGGAAAGAATCCTCAAGGAAGGGCAAACTTGGAAGTCATTTGGATTTTGCTGGAGAAAGTGTGGTTCCCTTCACTAAGTAATGAAATGTTTGGTGGTTTGACCAGGATTGGAATTGGTCTCCAGTTGCTGGATGGGCAGTGGGGTCTAGGGAGCAGATGGGGAACAGATGGTTGGCAGATTGTGGGGACAAGATTGTAAGGACAGAATCTGAGGATAAGAGACCTTCAGAAAGCACAGGCCATCTGCAGCCTTCCAGAAGCAGCAGCAGCTCTCTGTGTGACCCTCCAGGCCCCACCAGTTGCTTGCAGCCCACATGGGGGACTCTGGGGACCAGAGCAGGCAGGAAACCCTCAGAGCAAAAAAAAATTAGGAAGAGATTTCGTTCTGGTTTGCATGTCTAGAGGGCTGAGAAAAAGTTATTGCAAGGCTGGTGCCGCAAGGTCACAGAATGTCCAAGGTCTGGGCTGATGCCTGGGGCTCACTCCTGAGGATGTCTTCCTACCCCTCCCACCCCCACACCCCTGACCCCCTCCCCACTTATGGCCACAGGGCCTGGAAATGGCCCAAAGCCCCTACTTCCTGCAATGTCCCTCCAGCGCCCTCCGCTGAGAGAGCTTAACATTGAGCTCACTTTAAAGGAGAAAAGCTTAAAAGAAGGCTGTTTATCACAGAACAAATGCTGAAGGAGCATTTGGAGCTATTAGGCAATATTTGATGACTGACACATCCTATAACAGATCCTTTAAGATATCCCTTAGTGTGTCTGCTTCTCTAATTGAGATCTGAACTGATACACTCTTTCATTGAGGTACGGTAAATACCCCGTGAGATAAAATATGAAGATCATAGCATATTCTTAGCTCCCATTAGACATTAGATACTGGTGTTCATAAAAATAAACATAAGCTAACTATTTATTAAAAAATAAGTTTTATTTATGGAAAACAAAATTATATGTGAGGTACACAGATAACACAGAATAAATGAGCCTGGAGAGTTGATGTCTGATCTGGCTTTAGGAAGATAAAAAGAAATTCAAATGAGCATAGATCTGGAGAGGGACACCTTCTCTGAAGACAAAATGAATTCAGCAACATGACATGACTGGAGTGATATATGGGACTGCCCTATAAAATAGTGCTTTCTGAAAGGTGATCATAAACCAAAGATTTTGGGTTTCAAAACCAAAGATTCTAGAGCCCCGCCCCCCTCCTCCAGCCCCACCCCTTCACTGATCCAGAATTACAGGGGGAAGAGCCAGAGGATCTCTTCATTAAGCCCTTTAGATCTCAAGGTCAGCCAGTTTGGGAACTTGCTACACGAGAAAAAAAAAAAAAAAAAGATGTAGTGTATTGAAATTGTATCTTTCCAATTAATATGGAAACATTTTTTTTTTTTATGAAAAAACCTGGGTAAATTTTTTCCTCAGCTTTTAAGAGAGAAATTCTTTTACAATACCACCTCCCCCATTAACTAACGTTCTCTAAAATGGATGAATTATTATTATTATTTTTTTTTTTTTTGGTCTACGGTCATTCAGGGATTTCTTGAGATTCTTCATCAGTGTTAGTTTCATAAAATATTAGATCATAATGAGTTGAAGAAATTAAAACCACATAAAAAAAACCCTCCTCTTTAGAAATATGTACTTCCAACTTTATCACTTTATATTATTTTCATAAATAAAAGCTTAGGGGCGCCTAGAAGGCTCAGTTGGTTAAGTGTCGGACTTCTGCTCAGGTCATGATCTCGCAGTTTGTGAGTTTGAGCCCCGGGGGTGGGCTCTGTGATGACAGCTAAGAGCCTGGAGCCTGCTTCGGATTCTGTCTCTCTCTCTCTCTCTCTCTGCCCTTCCCCTGCTCTCTCTCTCTCTCAAAAAAATACATAAATATTAATTTTTTTAATAAATTAAACTTTAAAATGTTTTTTTGTTTGTTTCTAACTCTGTCTTTCACCCCACTGCTACAAAACTCTCATGCTATGACCTTCCTCCTCTTCTTGGAAAACTTCTCTGGCTTATTCCAAGACCTGTTTGAGCCCTTTGGGAAGTATTTTAAATTGTCATGAAGAAAGTATCATTATTTCTCTATACTTAAGCCTCAGAGAAAAAAAATTTTTAAGGTAAAATTATGAATGCCTTACCCTCCATTAAAACAAAGAAACTAAAAACAAGCAAGTAATGGTTTACATTCACTTGGATATAAATAGTGAAATTTATTGATTATTTTGTGCAAAACTTAATATGCTACCTAGATATAACTATGCTAATAAATTTTAAATTGCTTACTTAGGGACAGGGCTAGCAACCAAAACTTTGTTCTCATTGATTGATTTTCTTTGCTTGAATTTATTGGCTTTTTTTTTTTTTTTCAAAATCTGTTGTCTTGTTAAATTATAATTTTGACTTTTCTTCAAGTCCTTAAATTCTTGAGTTTGAGCTCTTTAGTTTACATAGTTAGCTCTTTTTTTTAATTTTTTTTAATGTTTATTTATTTTTGAGACAGAGAGAGACAGAGCATGAACAGGGGAGGGTCAGAGGGAGAGGGAGACACAGAATCTGAAACAGGCTCCAGGCTCTGAGCTGTCAGCACAGAGCCCGACACGGGGCTTGAACTCATGAACCTCGAGATCATGACCTGAGCCAAAGTCGGATGCTTAACCAACTGAGCCACCCAGGTGCCCCCATAGTTAGCTCTTTAAGTTACATACCTAGCACTTCCCATTCTTTCTTTTACTCTCTAAAACTGATTTTATTTTAACACCATTCTTTTTTTCAACCAGAGAAGCTAAATGTCAAATATGGGCCCAGTACGTTTTACAAAACTGAACAGTAGAGTTCTTTCAAATCCAAACTCATTTTTTACTTTAAAATATGCTCATTCTTCTCCATTATATATTCTATAAATTGGTTTTAATCACTTTGCTTGCTCTCTTTGGATAGTCTCAAAAGATATTTTGTTGAGCTCCAATTCCTTTTTAGAATTGCTTTTTGATGAGATCCTTACATGTGTAATGTCATCACATTACTTTGAATCACCTTTACATTTGGGAAAATTTTTATTATATGTTATCCTTTGAAGGTGCAAACTTTGTTAACTAATATGGACAAAACAAACCTTAAAATTAAAATAAAAGGTATCAAGGTAGGAAACTATAAACCAGAGCACATGTGAAAAAATATTTAAACACATGCTAATATACTGCAATATAATAGAAGAGATGGCAATAAATTTTTTTTAATTATGGTAAATTGTTCATCATAAGATAATTTATAAATACCTTGCTTTTTATTTAGAATGCAATTTTTTGTTAAGTTTATTTATTTTGAGAGAAAGAGAAAGAGCATGAGCAGGGGTGGGGCAGAGAGAGAGAGGGAGAAAGAATCCCAAGCAGGTTTCCCAGGGTTAGCATAGAGCTCAACGTGAGACTCAGTCCCATGAACTGTGAGATCACAGCCTGAGCCAAAATCAAGAGTCAGATGCTCAACTGACTAACCACCTAGACACCCCAAAAATGCCATTCTTATTTGATCTAACAGCACAGTTTATTAAATTAGTGGTAACAATGTATTGGATGTTTATAGCTTATGGGCAAGTGAAATATATGACATCAATATTAGTGGATGGGAAGAAATTGGGAATAACCTATTATAAAATACCTACACTACTTATGAAGTAATATAGTGTTACATTTGAAAGTGAACTAATATTAGTTGTAAACTCTATGGTAAGCACTAAAAACATTTTCAAAAGTATAATTCATATGCTAAGAGAAGAAAGAAAATAAATAATATAAAATGTTTGGTTAAAAGTAGAGAAATCAGAACAAGAGTGGAAGATAAAAAGTAAGCAAAAATAAGGGAATAAATAGAAACTGTTACAGATATGATATTAACAATCCTACTATGTCAATGGTCACTTTACAATTGAATGCTCTTGGTACATGAATTCAAAGAAACTGACAGAGTAGATTATAAAAATGAAACTAAACAATTCTATGCTATCTATAAGAAAACTGCTTTAACTGTAAAAATAGATCAAAAGTAAAGGGATGAAGTCCCATATGTTTATTTTTGCTTTTGTCTCTTGTGCTTTTGGTGTCAAAGCCAAAAAATCATTTCCAAGACCATGATCAAGGAGATTTCCCTCTATGGTTTCTCCAGCAGATTTAGTTTCAGGTCCTACATTTAAATTACATTGACTCTGTAGATTTCTCTGAGTAGCATGAACACTTTAATGATATTTATTCTTCTCATCCATGAACATGGAATATCTTACCTCTTACTTTTGTCTTTTTAAATTTATTTCATCATATTTTAGACTTTTTCATGTACATGTCTTTTACTTCCTTAGTTAAACTTATTCCTGAGTATTTTATTCCTTCTGATGCTATTGTCAATTGAATGGTTTTCTTAATTTCTTTTTCTGATAATTCCTTGTTAGTGTATAGAAATGCAACCAGTTTTTCTATTCTGGTTATGTATTTTGCAGCTTTACTGAATTCATTTATCTGTTCTAAGAGGTTTTTGTTTTGGTGGAGACTTTAAGGTTTTCTATATATAAGATCACATCCTCTACAGAGACAATTCTACTTCTTCCTTTCTGATTTGGATCACCTTTATTTTTTCTTGACTAATTGCTTTGTCTATGACTCCCAGTGCTATGTTGAAAGAAGTAGTGAAACTGGACACTCTTGTCTTATCCCTGATCTTAGAGGAAAGGCTTATAATTTTTACTGTTGAGTATAATGTTAGCTATGAGCTTATTATTATATCTGATCCTTATTCTATTGAGGTATGTTCCCTCTATACCCAATTTTTGAGAGTTTTTATATGAACGGATGTTGAATTTTGTTAAAATTTTCCATCTATTGAGATCTTACGGGTTATATGATTTTTATTCTTCATTCTGATAATATGGTGTGTAACATTAATTGATTTATGTATTTTGAAACATTCTTATAGCCCAGGGGCAATTCCCACTTAAACACGATATATTATCCTTTTAAAATGCCAGTGAATTTGGTTTGTTAATATTTTGTTGAGGATTTTTGCATCTCTATTCATCAGGGACATTGGTCTGTGATTTTATTTTCTTGTAGTATCCTTAGCTTGCTTTGGTATCAGGTCAATGCTGGCTTCCTAAAATTAATTTGTAAGTATGCCTTCCTGCCTTTTTAAAAGTGTCTGCACAACAAAAAATATAATCAACAAAATTAAAGGCAACTTATGGAATGGGAGAAAATAAATAACCATATGTCCAATGAGGAGTTAATATTCAAAATATATAAGGAGCTCATACAACTCAGTGGCAAAAAATAATAATAATAATAATAACCCAATTGAAAAATAGGCAAAGGACCTGAATTAACATTTTCCAAAGAAGATATACAAATGGCCAATAGGTATATTAAAAGATGCTCACAATTACTAATCATCATGGAAATGCAAATAAAAAACACAAAGTCATATCACTTCATACAAGAAACTTTATTATGAAAAACAAGAGATAACAAATGTTGGCAAGGATGTGGAGAAAAGGCAACCCTTTACTCTATTGGTGAGAATGTAAATTAGTGCAACCATTACAGAAACAGTAGGGAGATTTCTCAAAAATTAGGAAGAGAATTACCATATGATCCAGCAATCCCACCTCTGGGTATCCAAGGGAAACAAAATAATTATCTTCAAGAGTTATCTGTACTCCCATGTTCCTTTTCACAGGGACTATTATTCACAGTAAGCGAGATATGGAAACAACCCAAGTATCTATCTACAGATGGAAGGATCAAAATATGTGGTAAATATATACGATGAAATATTATTCATCCATAAAAAAGAAGGAAATTATGCCATTTGGAACATTGAATCTAATGTTGGATCATTGTGCGAATTGAAATAAACCAGAAAAAGACAAATACTGTATTCTTTCACTTATATGTGGAGAGTTGAAACAAAAAAAAATGTTTAAATAGTTGGACCACAGAAAGGGTAGAATGGTGATTGCCAGAGGCTGGGGGTGGAAGGGGTGGGAGATATGGGAAAAGGTTGGTCAACTTTCAGTCATAAGATGAATAAGTTCTGAGGATCTAACATACAGCATGGTGACTGTAGTCAATAATAGTGTTTTGTATACTCAGAATTTGTTGAAAGAGTAGATCTTAAGAGGGCTAACCCTTCCCCTCCCCCAAAAAGTAATTATGTGAGGTGATGGATGTGTTCACTTGATTGTGGGAATCATTTCATTTCCCAATGTATGTGGAAGCTGAGAGGTTTTAGAGCAGTGAAACCATTCTGTGTGATACTATAATGGTTGATTCATAACATGTATTTGACAAAATCTATATAACTATGTAACAGGAAAAGTAATTGTAAACAATGGAATATGGTTAATGATAATTTATTAATGTTGAATCTTTGTAACAAACTCACGACACTAATGCAAAATTTTAATGATAGGAGAAATTGTGCAGACAGGGAGAATAAGAGGATATAGGAGCTCTGTACTTACTACAAACTTTTCCTGTAAATCTAAAATTGCTTTAAAAACTGAAATCTATTGGGGTGCCTGGGTGGCTCCGCCGTTTAAGCATCTGACTTCAGCTCAGGTCAGGATCTTGTGGTTCACGAGTTCAAGCCCTGCTTCGGGCTCTATGCTGACAACTCAGATCCTGGAGCCTTCTTTGGATTCTGTGCCTCCCTCTCTCTCTGCCCCTCCCCTGCTCTTATTTTGTCTCTCTCTTTCTCTTAAAAATAAATAAAACATGGGGTGCCTGGGTGGCTCAGTCGGTTAAGCATCTGACTTCAGCTCAGGTCATGATCTTGTGGTTTGTGAGTTCCAGCCCCACATCAGGGTCTGAGCCCAAAGCCTGCTTGAGAATCTGTGACTCTCTCTCTCTCTGCCCCTATCCCACTCATGCTCTGTCTCTCTCTCTCAAGAAATAAATATGTATTTTTAAAAATGTTTAAAAATAAATAAATAAAATATTAAAAGCAATGAAAACAATGAAATAAAAAAACAGGAAACAAGAACTTTTATATTTCTACAAATCAGAGATGATCAGTATAGACATCAGTATATTTTATTCCAGTATTTCCCCATATTTTATAAACATAACATTACACTCTAATATGATTGTATATTACATTTTAATTCACATTATAGCATAATATTCCTTGTAATATTACAAATTCTTATGATTTTGTGGTTTTTCAAGAGAGTAAAATTCCATCACTATTTACACTTTGAAGTATAAGGTCATTATGGAGACCAACACAAATGTAGAGATAATTGATCAAAAAATATATATATGTATTTTATGTATAAAATTACATAATACATGTAGAAATGCTGTGACTGATTGCCTACCATATCACCAATAAAAAAGATGGGGAAATGATGCCACTAATTTGTGGAAAAATTTAAGAAAGAAGTAGCTAATTGTACTTTGAATTTGATAATAACATTAAGTAACGCTATTCAACCTTTATTCTGTATCAGTCATTGGTGAAAGTCCTTTCAGGCATTATCTGATTAAATCACAATAATAGTTTTATAGAAAAAAGCACTCGTGCTATCTTTACTTGCAGATGAGGAAAGTGAGTCTCAGAGAGCCTCAGTAACTTGTGCACTTATCCAAATAATAAATGTGAAGTCCAACATTCAAACTCAGGCAATCTAGCTCAAGATCTCATGGTTATCCCCCAGAGTTTCAAACCACTGATTTATCATCAGTTCTGGCCGTGGGAGAACCATATTATTGTTTCTATCATGTACATAACCCTGCAGCAAGCATTTTATGTAGCAAATAAATTAATGAGTTTGAAAGTTAGTAAAATGTCTGTATGTTATGCCAACTACTCATTGTAATGCATCTGTCACTTTTACTTTTTAACTAAATGATCTGAGAAATGATTATAAGGTTAATTTTGTCCAAACTAATTATTGAAATGAAGAATCAAGGAGATAAAAGAGGGAAAAAAAGAGTCAAAAGGAAGAAAAGGGAATAAAAAAGTTGATATTTCAATTCTCAAGGCTCAATGTGTATTTGAAAACTTAACCTATGGCTCATACTTAAAGGATCCAGGAAGAATTCCATTAAAAAAGACAGAAGGAAATGACCAAAAGGAATTGAGAGAGAGAAAGAGAGAGAGAAATCAAGCAAACTTCCAGCAAAGCAAATAAAATGAAGAAAAAAAAGAAAATAGTTTCTAGGCTCAGTTTCATATCAAACTGAAGAGAAATCTCTTTCCTGCCTTCCCTTGTATAAAGTTTACTAGGCTTTTAAAACTGTTTTCTATTGTGTGATTTTAGGATAATTTTATAAGTCTGGTGTTTAGCAACACTAAAGAAGAAAAGCAAATTGCAATAAATTCTGAAGCAACGTGCTATAGCATATCCCAAGAATAAGTAAAATATAAAAACCCTGAAGACATTTGAGTTGCGATTTACAATTTTTATGTGTAAGATTTCCTTGTGAGATTCTCTTTTCAAGAAACTTTTTATGTTTCTTAACGGTTCCCATCTGCTACAGAACTTTCAAGTTGCTATAGTACAGTTGTACAGAGATGCCCAGGACCTTTTAATACGGGACTTACATACGGGTAGGAAATGAGCCTGTTGCCACAGTTCACTTGATAGCACCCGGTGGGCCAGCAGGTCATGGCTTAAGGACTTACATCGTAGTGGTAATTCATAATCAGTCCTCATTGAACTCCAGCATGGTTCTGGTCAAAAGTACTGTTATCCTTCACTTCAAGTTCCTTCGTGCTCCGACCCATTGTTTTTACTTTGATAAATCTTCTCTTGAGAATAGAAAGAGCTGTTTATCCTGTTTATCCAATATATGTAAGGTTAGAGACAGTAAATAAGAAGTCATTTATCAAAGCTACATTCTTCTACATTTATCTCGTTTAGTCTACACACACACACACACACACACACACACACACATCCTCAAACACCCCCCCCCCACACACACACACAGGAAAGCTTAAAATATGGGCGGTTATGAATGTGGGTAAGGACAATAATTCACATTCCCATTTCCTAAAATACCTATACATCTTTTCTCCATTGAGATCTTGCTCTTATGAACCCATCTCCACTAATGACACTGCTTCATACTTTGTTAAGAAAATCGAAGTACTCAGAGTTCTCTTTGCACTATGCCCATGCATCTATTGTCCTTAATCACTCTCCTACAAGGCAAGAAAACACTCTGCTCCTGTCAATAGAAAATCCCCATACTTAAGTAATAGGTCCCAACTAATTCCTCACATTCCCAAGGCCTTCAACCTTACGTGTTTTGTTTCTGCCTATATCATTCATTTCTCCCTTCCTCTTGGATCTTTTCTACAAGCTGACAAGCTTTGATATCTGGAATATCAATCAATCAACCAATCAATCAATCAAATCAACCAAATCAGTAAGCAAATATAAACCCTTTACATACTCTTAATTCTTCTGTTACTTTCTCATTTCTCTGCTACCTTTTTCAGAAAGGAAAAAGAAAATTAACAGAGTGGTTTATATTCTCTGACTGCAATCCATACTCACATTTGTATTTTAAGCTGGTTATGAAAGGTAACATGATAAAATTTCTAGAATTTCTTAGAATATATATATCTTAGGTGAATATATCTTCGTGGCCTTGTGGTATGTGAAGATTTCTTAAGCAGAACACAAATAGAATTAACTGTGAGGGAAATATTGATAAATATTCATCCAGGAGTTCAGAAACTGCAACCCTACCGAAGTTTTAACTTATTTCAGTCTCCAAAGACTCACAGATATAAATAGATTTTACCCAGCTTGCTGAGAATGATGTAGTCAAGTTCGATATTCTCCAGTACATATTAAGCGGTACAGCTGATATTCCGGGGCTATGCCTTATTTGAATTCTATTTAATGAGGAAACTTTCTTTTTCTTTTTTCTTCATTTATTTCCCAGGTCATATTATGGCACACAAAATGATGAGAAGCCCAAGATTACTTTTTGAGGAATTAATGAAGGGGAAAAATCATAAATGTATTTTTAAAGTTAATGATAAGAAAGAAATACTAAGAATGAAAGAAAACAGTGAAGCACGTTGTGCTATGACTAACCGTAGTATGGCCTTGGGCTTTTTTTGATTTTATTGCTTTCCAAATTGAGTTAAAATGCTCTCAATCATAAGTTTCCCCCTTTGTAAGTATACACTATTTGTTAAACAACTGAATGATATTATTTTACATATTATTTTAGCTGCATTCTACAGAAGCTCCATCAACACAACCATGTGTAACAAGCAGGCTGGAGCCTGAAGTTGGATTTTTCAGTCTCCTGCATTGCTGTATTTCTCATTTTATTTCTGAAAAATATATATACACATATATACACATAATTCATTACACTGGTATTCCCATTTGTTCCATATCAATTGAAAATAGACTATTTTAGAAAAATTTAGGTTCATCTCTTTTTTTTTTTTTTTGAGTTGAATCCTCAGCAGCTTTTTTTTTTAAGTTTATTTGTTTTTGAGACAGAGAGAGACAGAGCATGAACAGGGGAGGGGTAAAGAGAGAGGGAGACACAGAATCGGAAGTAGGCTCCAGGCTCTGAGCCAGCAGCCCAGAGCCCGACGCAGGGCTCGAACACGGACCTCGAGATTGTGACCTGAACTGAAATCGGACGCTTAACAAACTGAGCCACCCAGGTGCCCCTCATCTCTTTTTTTAAATGAAAACCAAGTGGACATGCCTGCGTGCTTTAAAGAATACACTATTTTAACTACCATAACATTTGTTAGTTATTATCAACATTTGTGTTATGTGTATTATTTATTAGTAAAACCTATTTTAAAATCACCAAAAGCCATTCCAAATATTCCTGACAAATGGGATAACTCTATCCTTACTAGAAACCTTTAAAGTTTCAGATCTGTTGAAAGTGAAATTCTTCAAACTACTTCTCTATTCACATGTACTCTTGAAGATAATATCTGGAATTGATATTCAATAATGCATACCTTGAAATTCATCACAGCCTCAATAGTTTTACAAGCAAGAAAGAAAAATAGGTTTCATATAATTCATAAGAAAAAATGCACAGTCAGCTTAGAGAACATAAAATGCAAAGCATGAAAAGAAACAAGTGCTTCCATTTATAAAAATAGTAGCTATCAATCTGATTGGTATCAGTTTATCACTCCTCAAATGCAAAAAAAAAAAAAAGATGCTGATATAAACTATAAAGATTTAAATCCAGAATGGTAAGAATGAAAACATTGCACAGACCATCTCAAAATAGGAGCAATTTCTATTGTTTTATTATTTGGAGTGTTCATTTTTACTCTAGTTATTTGTATGGTAAAAAAAATAACTATGGCATGTATTCATGCCCATTTCAAAGGGATGCCACTTGGTCTACCATCATTATTTAACAGAAATTTTTTCCAGTTATTTTGAATGGAAAAAAGTATCCATATTACTGAAAAAAAAATTTTCTGGATATTTAGGTCTCCATTTTGCATATTCTAAGTATAATATGTTTTCTTTGTCAACTTTTCTCTGTTTCATGCTTAGTCAGTTACATATTTTTGAACTGCAAGTCATATGGAAGGTTATTAAGGGAAGTGCATAAAAATATGATGAGTTCAGGACAGTTCCAGTTTTGTTTCATTATAAGCTAGGGCAGGACTGTGATAACTGATTTGCAAAATAGGATAAATACCTGACAAAGAATTAGGTAAAGGTTTGACATACCATCCCATTGTAACACTTGCTATAGAAAACAAAAAAACAAAAAACAAAGAAACGTGTTTACATTCTAGGCATATTTACCCTGAGGGTTCGCAACTTAAAACAGATGAAGTAAAGGGGAAAAGAAACATTTATCTATCACTAATGGTTGTTTTCATTTTGAACTGAAAGGACATGTCTGTACTTTTCAGTAATAACAGAATCTATCTCCAACTGTCAGTCTCAGGGAAAAAAAAATGTTGTTCATATAAAATTCATAGAACTAAAGGAGTTCCTGTCATAATGCTTTCGAGAGAGTGCTGTCAAATCTCTCTAGGCCTTTAGTTTAAATGTCATTTCTAGTCAACTGCAGGGATTTTTAAAGTGTTTCAGTATCAGCTTTTTCCTAGGGGTATATTGGATCTTTCAGAGAATTTATGTTTCTTAATAAAAGACAATCTACTGCCAATCTTTGTAAAATACTCTCCCAGATAGTGTCATTTGTAAATGACTTGCAGGAGAAAATATGCAACAATCTTTAATTGGTTTTCAAGTGGTAAAAAATGGACAAAGATTGTCAGGATAAGAGCTACATGAAGGAGAAGGTTAAAGCCACAGAGAAATGATTATGGGATGCTCCTTCAATCCTACTCACTATAGGGGAGGGTTAATTATGAATCAAAACTCTTCTGGATTCCTCCACAGGGATCCTAACATTTGAGGATTCAAATAATCCCATACTACACTACATCCACACAAAAGACCATCAAGTTATGGTAAGTGTGGAAATGACCCTAGAGGGACATTTGAATATCTTCTCTTTTAGTAACTCTTCCTAACACAGATACCCATGTACATGATCACTTTTATAAGATGCATGCCATAGAAGGGATCTTCTCTTTCTTCCCAAAATACTTTGGAATGGTGTCTGGAGTCATTAATGAAGCCATTTTTTTTCTTCACCCGTGAACCCCCAGGCAAGTTTACCCTCTATTATTACAATTATTACAAAAACTATCTACAGTGGTAAGTCTCTTCATATATTTGTTATTGTTTGCATTTGGAAATTAATACTGCTTATTTGAAGTCTTCTCTCTATTGTATGAACAGATTTTCTAGATGTTGATTCATATATTAGTCCCTTACAGATACTTAATTCTGTCTTTATTAAAACTTTCTGTTGTGCCAGAGTGTTCTATTTATTAATTTTATTATTATCCTTTCAAACGTCTCCTTCCTCCCCTCTTTAGATTTATTCTGTTTTTAGCTTTCTAAGTTACACAGTTGGAAGTATACATTATTATTATCATCCTATATATTATTTAAGTATATAAGACTATACACATCTACCAAAATATTACATTGTGTTCCACAGTTTTGATCTGTGGCATTTTTATTATTCTTTTGTCAGATTGTAATTTTTACCATGGTTTAGTCTTCTACTAATGTCTACCACAGGTCTTCACCCGGATTCTTCTTACCCAAATTGCTGTTTGGACACTTTGAGGTTTTTTGCTTGTGAAATTGTAGGGCTCATCTGTTTCCTGTCTCTAAGATTATTGTCTTCCATTGCCATGTGTCAAAACTATTGTTTGAGATAAGGGGGTAAACCTTATGCCTTTTACTCTGTCTTTGAGAAACACAAATCACATCATAACTAAAAAAAAAAAAAAAAAGTGGCACCTGCGTGCTCAGACGGTTAAGCATCTGACTTGATCTTGGCTCAGGTCGTGATCTCATGGTTTGTGATTTTGAACCCCACGTTTGGCTCTGCACTGGCTGCATGGAGCCTGCTTAGGGATCTGTCTCTCCCTTTCTCTGCCCCTCTCCTGCTCTCTCATTCTCTGTCTCTCTCTCTCAAAATAGGTAAAAAAAGAAAAAAAGTGAAAATTAATAAATAAAAATTTTGAAAGAATTAAAAAAAATTAAACCCATCTGAAATCCAAGAATGCATCGAAAACTAAAGAAATCCAAATAAGAAAGCATCAGCCTCTCCTATTGGAGAAGAGAGCCACCTTGGCTTTTATCCTTAGATGAACAGTGAGTGAAAATAGGAACTGCTATTGACAAGGATTAAAAAAAAACAACAACAAAAAACTGGATTTTTAACAAAGGTTTAAGGGCCAAGTGCACTTAGCAACTTTTCTATAAGAAACCTGTCTTGTGAGATTAGATACAATCCAACTATATACTCTCTACATGAGACACATTTTACATACAAGGCACAGTGACGCTAAAAGTGAATGGATGGAAGAAAGAGGCTATGCAAACAGGAAAAATAAGAGATAAAAAGGCAAGAAGGGATATTTGCCACACGGACTGTGAGATCATGACCTGAGCTGAAGTCAGACGCTTAACTGACTGAGCCACCGAGGCGCCCCTAAAAGTGTTCGTTCTTAAGGAGGAAATAAATGTGTGTGGTCTAATAAATATGGTTGAAGGTACATGGAGCAAAAATGTCAGAATTAAGGGAAGAAATAGCAAAACCTACATAATGAGTCAAGATGTTAACAACAATGATAGATAGAATTCTAGAAATCCCCAAGATTATCGTCCCCCGGTTAACCAAACACTAATCTAGGTGCTGCTATGAAGAAACTTTGCAAATCTAATGAAGGTTACTAATCAGCTAACTTTAAAATAGGGAGCTAGCTTAGTTTATCCAGGTGAGCCCGCTGCAATCACATGAGACCTTAGAAGCACAAGAGGAAGGCAGAAAAGTCAGAGACCTATGTCAGAAAAAGAAGACAGAGTAGAAATGAAGCAGAAAGAGAGGTTAAAGAGATTTGAAGTGTGAGATGAGCTCTAAATGTCATTGCTGGCTTTCAACACGGAAGAAGAGAGAGATGAATCAAGGAATGCCTGAAAACAGCCTCTGAATGACAGCCAGCAAGGAAATGGGGGATCTCTGTCCTACAACTGCATAAAAATGAACTTTTCCAACAACCTAAATGAGCTTGGTAGTGGATTCATCCCCAGAGCATCCAGAAGGAAGCACAACCCTGGGACACTTTGGCCTTGTGAAACCCATCATAGAAAAATAGCAGAGCTGTGCTGTGCCTGGATTTATGACCTACAGGACTGTGAGATAATAAACGGATGTTGTTTTAAGCCACTAAATTTGTGATAATTTTTACAGCAGCAATAGAAAATGAGTTCAACATCCTTTCTAAGCAAATGATAGAGCAACTAGAGAAAAGAGTCAGCAAAGGCATAAAAGGCATAAAAGGTCTGAAAGATACAAACCACCACCTTGACCTAACTGATATTTATCAATAGTATATCAAAAAACCTACACCATCCACATTCTTTTTGGATATACAAGGGATGTTTACCAGCATAGATCGTATATGGCCTATAAAAAATAATAAACGTGAAAGATAAAATCATATACAGTGTGCTCTCTGAACCTAATAGAATTAAATTAGAAGTCACTAGCAATAAGATAATTAGAAAACCTAATTACCTGAAAATTAAATACAGACCTCTACATAGTCCATGGGTCAAAGAGGAAATTACAAGAACATTAGAAATATTTTCATAATAACAAAAATACAAAATAATCTATGCATAAAGGGAAACTTATAGTGCTAAATGATGTGTATACTAGACAAGAAGAAAGATCTAAAAATCAATGACCTTATGATACAAGTTCATACCTCAAGAAACAAGAGAAAAAGTAAACACATAGTAACTAGAAGAAATGAAATAGTAAGGAACAGTAATAAAACTTAGAAAATAGAGGAAATCAGAAGATTCTTTTAAAGGTCAATAAAGTTAATTAGCATCTAACTGGTTTAAAATAAAAGTAATACCTAAGAAAAAAGTTACCAATATCTGCAATGGGAGAATATAATCACAGATCCTATACGTTAGATCTTGAATTACAGTATCATGACAAATACTAGAGACTAATATGGGAATATTACGCATAATTTGCGCACAAATTTAATGGTTTAGACAAAAAATAAAAATTATTGAAAGACACACATTACCAAAACTGATCCAAGAAGAGATTTAAAATAGAAATCCAAATAAGTCTATACCAATTAAATAAATTGAAAATATAATTAAAAGCCTTCTGTTAAAACAAAGTGAACAAACAAAACTCAAGGCACAAAATTATTTCACTGGTGAATTTTATCAAACTTTTAAAGTTTAAATAATACCAATCTCAAAAACTCTTCAGAGAATAGACTGGAAGGGAACATTTTTCATCTCGTTAGCCTACCATTATAGTGATGCCAAAACCAGACAATGACATTGGAAGAAAAGAAAAATAAAGACCTGAGAAATAGATTTTAAAATAATACATGTTAACAAATCAATTTCTATAATTAGAAAATAAAAATGATGCACCATGATCAAGTGTGGTTCATCTCAAACATTCAAAAACAGTCTATTAACATTAGGAAGTTAATCACTGTATTTAGCCATATTAACAAAGTGATCATCTGAATAGATGCCAAAAAAACATTTGACTGAATTCAAAGTCCGTTCATGAAAAAAAATCTCTCAGCAAACTAGGAATTAAAGAGAACTTACTCAACAGATACCTATAATCTACAAAAATAAAAGAACAAAGTATAAAATCATTCTTGATGTATAAAATCTGCACACCAAAAGTCAGGGGAAAACAAAATATGGATATTTTCTCTCTCTACTTTTATTCACCATTTAACTATAGTTCTAGGCCAAGGCAATAAGATAAAGTAAAAAAAGGAAAGTCATACAATTGAAACAAAATTAAAACTTTTATTTGCTAATGACACAACTCTTTATGTAGAAAACACTACAGAATCTACCAAAAAAGCTACCAAATCAAATGTATGAATGTAGGAAGGTTTCAGAATACAAGATAAGCATTCAAAACACAATTTTAAAATTATATCTCATGATGGATCACCTGGGTGGCTCAGTTGGTTGAGCCCAACTTGGGCTCAGATTATGATCTCATGGTTCCTGAGTTGGAGCCCTGAATCAGGCTCTGGGATGACATCTTGGAGACTGGAGCCTGCTTTGATTCTGTGTCTCCTTCTCTCTTTGCCCCTCCCCAGCTTGAGCTCTGTCTCTCTCTTAAAAATAAATAAACATTAAAAAATTTTAATGAAAAATAAAATAAATATCTCATGATAAAAAAATAGAAAATAAATTAAAGCTTAATTACTACTAGCACCAAAATAACATATTTAGAAATAAATTAAACTAAAAGTGTATAAGATTCATTCAAAGAATACTACAAAACATTGTAAAAACATTGTAAAAGAAATTTACAGGGACAAAAGTAAATGGAGGGATATGTTATATTGGGGAACTGAAAGATTCAATATTGTTAAAAATGGACAATTTTTTCCACATTTATCTGTAGATTAAATTCAATCCAATTCAAAATTCTAGAAGGCTTTTTGGAAGAAATTAGCAAGCTGATTTTAAAATGTTTATGTAGGCAAATGATCTAGAAAAGTCAAAACAATTTTCTAAAAGCAGAACAATTTAGAAGACATTTCAAAGTGCAGTAATCAAGACAATGTAATCAAGATGAAGCATTGGTGCCATAGGGCAATGGAAGAAAATAGAGCCCGGAAATAGACCTATACTTACATGGTCAATTGAGTTTTCACAAAATTGCCAACATAATTCAATAGAGGAAAGAAATCTTGTGAACAAATGATAGTAGGACAACTGAATATCCTATGGGGGGTGAGGGAAGGGATGAGCCTCAGCTCTTACCTCAAACCATCCATAAGAAAAAACTCAAAGCATAGATCTACCCATAATTAAAACTATTATATTTTTTAGTTTTATTTCCAGTGTAATTAACATACATTGTTATATGTTACTTTCAGTTGTACAATATACTGATTCAACATTTCTATACGTTACTCAGTGCTCATCAACATAAATGTACTCTTAATCCCCTTCATCTATTTCACCCATCCCCCAACCCACCTCCTCCCTGGTAACCCTGCATTTGTTCTCTAGTTCTCTATAGTTCAGAGTCTGTGTGTGGTTTGTCTCTTTTTGTTGTTGTTTGTTTATTTTGTTTCCTAAATTCCGCATATGAGTGAAATATGGTATTTTTCTTCCTCTGACTGACTTGTTTTGCTTAGCATGATACACTCTAGATCCATCTGTGTTGTTGCACATGGGGGGATTTCATTCTTTTTTATGGCTAAATAATATATACTCCATTCTTTCTCTATACATCACCTCTTTTTTATCCATTCATCTATCGATGGACATGGGCTGCTTCCATAATTTGTCTATTGTAAATAATGTTGTAGTAAACATAAGGGTGCATGTATCCTTCTGAATTAGTGTTTTTGCATTCTTTGGGTGAATACCCAGTAGTGTAATTACTGGATAATGGAGTAGTTTTATTTTTAATTTTTTTGAGAAACCTCTATACTCTTTTGCACAGTGACTGCACCAGTTTGCATTCCCACCAAGAGTAAATCAGTGTTCCTTTTTCTCCACATTCTTGTCAACACTTATTTCTTGTGTTTTTGATTTTGACCATTCTGACAGGTATGAGGTGATATCTCATTATGGTTTTGATTTGCATTTCCTGGATGAAGAGTGATGCTGAGTGTCTTCTCATGAGTCTGTTGGCCATCTGAACATCTTCTTTGGAGAAATGTCTGTTCATGTCTTCTGCCCATTTTTTAATTGGATTATTTGTTTTTCTGGTGTTGACCTGTATAAGTTCTTTATATATTTTGGATACTAACCCTTTATCAGATAGGACATTTGCAAGTATCTTCTCCCATTCAGTAGATTGCCTTTTAGTTTTGTTGATTATTTCCTTCACTGGGGAGAAGCTTTCTGTTTTGATATTGTCCCAAGAGTTTATTTTTGCTTTTGTTTCTCTTGCCCAGGGTGCCTATCTAGAAAAAAAGTTGCTATGGCTGATGCCTGTGCTTTCTTCCAGGATTTTGATAATTTCCTATCTCATATGTAGGTCTTTTGAACTTATTTTTGTGTATGGTGTAAGAAAGTGATCCCCTCTATTCTTTTGCATGTAGCTATCCAGTTTTCCCAACGCCATTTGTTAGAGGGATTGTCTTTTCCCCATTGGATATTTTTGCCTCCTTTACTGAAGATTAATTGACCATATAATCATGGGCTTATTTATGGGCTCTCTATTCCCTATTCTGTTCCATTGAACTATGTGTCTTTTTATTTTGGGGGGGTAATACCATCCTGTTTTGATTTCTAAAGCTATTACATTTTATGTGAAAATACAAGAGAAATATTGCTGTAATTGGGATAAGCAGAGGTTTCTTAAAGAGGGCACAAAAAAGGGCGCCTGGGTGGAGCAGTCAGTTGAGTGTCTAACTATGGCTCAGGTCATGATCCCATCATTTGTGAGTTGGAGCCCCACATCAGGCTCCGGGCTGTGGAGCCTGCTTCGGATTCTGTGTCTCCCTGTCTGTCTCTGCCCCTCCCCTGCTCTCTCTCTCTCTCTCTCTCTCTCTCTCTCTCAGAAAATGAATAAAACATTAAATTTTTTTTAAAAAAGAGGGCACAAAAAGCACCAACTATAAAAACATAAGTAGGGGCGCCTGGATGGCTCAATCAGTTAAGTGCCCAACTCTTGATTTCCACTCAGGTCATGATATCACCGTTTGTGAGATTGAACCCCGCTTTGGGCTGTGTGCTGACATCATGGATCCCACTTGGGATTCTCTCTTTCCCTCCCTTTCTGCCCCTCCCTCCCTCTCTTTCCCTTTAAAAATAAATAAATAGACTTAAAAAATAAAAACGTAACTAAATTTCACCAAAATTAAAAACACATTCTTTTCAAAGCATACAATTAATAAAATGAAAAGCCACATTGGGAGAAACTATTTTAAAAAATACCTCTTGCAAAAGGCTCAAATCTAGAACATATAAAAATATTTATAGGGGCGCCTGGGTGGCTCAGTCGGTTAAGCGGCCAACTTCGGCTCAGGTCATGATCTCGCGGTCCGTGAGTTCAAGCCCCGCGTCGGGCTCTGTGCTGACAGCTCAGAGCCTGGAGCCTGTTTCGGATTCTGTGTCTCCCTCTCTCTGACCCTCCCCCGTTCATGCTTTGTCTCTCTCTGTCTCAAAAATAAAAAAAAAAAAACGTTAAAAAAAATTTTTTTTTAAATATTTACAATAATATAACTAAACAACTCCAAAAAAAGCAGGCAAACAACTTGAACAGGCATTTCAAAAAGAAGTTATACAAATAACCAATAAGCACATGAAAAATTACTCAACATCATTATTCATCACAGAAATGAAAATTATGACCATATCTCTATGTCAAAAAATGCAAAACAGCCATTCAGTAAATTTCAACCACCATTAATGATGACATTTCTTAGCAACCTAGAGTAAAAGAAAACCTACTCACCTTCATAAGGGGAATTTATTAGTATCTACAGCTCACATGCTACTCAACGGTGAGATAGTGAAGGCTTTGTTCATAAAGTTTTAAAAAAAGGCAACAGCATTTACTCATATCACTTCAATACTTGTGGTTCTATCAGTGCAATAGGCAAGAAAAAGAAAATAAAATGCATACACATTGAAAGGAATACAACTGTTTTACTTGGAAATTGCTCGTATATGTAGGAAGTTCTAAGAAGTGGTTTTTTTTTAACTCATTAAAATAAGTGAATTTAACAATTTTGCAGGATCCAAAGTCAATACAAAAAAAAAAAAATAATTGCATTTCTTTGTGATAGCATTGAACATTTTTGGAAAATGAAATTAAACATATATATCATTTACTATATTAACTAAAGTAATAAAATATAAGCTTCATGTTTACCCAAACTGAATAATGTGCTATTACTTCAAATTCTGTTTAACACTTGGGTTTTCTATTTCCAATAAAATGTGCTTTAGGCTTCATGAGAGCTAGTGTCTTCAAAGTACATTAAACTCCATGAGGGTTATAGGTCTACAGTGGGACAATATTTCTTTATTTCTACTTCAGAATGTACTTATTTTTTATAGGGTTTTCTAGATTACTCCCCATATACTCGCCCCGACATCCAACTGCTTGGTTTGGCATTTTTGGAAATTCCTCAGCCCATCATAAGGTATCACCAGCATGACCCTGTTTTTATTCCTCAATGCAGGCAGAAATTATAGTATTGCAACAAAGTACACAGAAAATTGAAATTTCAACTCCTGACCAATAAGCATTATGAAATGCACTTAGAAAAACAGATTAACCAAGCAAAATCACAGTCTAGACTAAACATAAAGAAAGTCCTGTCAATTCTTAAAGTGTATCACTCACTACATGAAAATAGAGATCTGGAGATTTTAACTGCCATAAAGTTATGATTGGTACATATTTTGAATAAAAAGATATTTCATATGCATGATTTGTTTTAACAAGATGCTTAATAGGATTTAGATTTGTCTGTGAAGCCCAGTATATCTTAGTTGGCTTTATTTTATTTGCCTTCTATTAGTATTAAAATCTTTTTCTTATGTTGATTTTTCTCCCAAAATCAGTTATAAGTTTCTCAAGTGTAATGGATAAGTCTACTTTTGCCTTCATATTTCCTCTAGCAGTAGGTGTTCAGTAAATGTTGACAATGAGTTATTATAAAAGAAAATTGATCAGAGATCAGCTGCCAGACTACCTTTTTAAACAGTCTTTTCCAATTTGTTTTGAAAAATGAAGGAATTCACCAACTAAGATGGCATAATGAATTATACTCTTAAAAACTTCTTATAAATACATCTCAAATTCTAGTCGTATCATACTCCAGAAGATCTGAAAATATTGTCTAATAATGCTCCTATTCATACCCGGCAATCTAAGTCTTTGTTAACTTTTGTTTCAGATTCAACAAACATTACAATCTACCTCCTTTAAGCCAGATGTTTTTAGATGATATTTTGTTTAATCCCATCACAACTGTGTGAAGCAAGTGATGAAAACATCACCCATTTTAAAGATGAAGAATTTGAAACCCAGTGAGGTTAAATAATTCACTCAATTTATTACAACTGGCACAGAAAAGACCTTCAAACTTAGGCTCTCTGACTTGCTACTCAATAACATTCTGTGGTCAGATGGGCTGAACTGATTGAAAGGCAAGAAGATCAAAGCAGAAAATAATTTGTAGGCATTCACTCTTTCTCTCTCTATGTACATATAGTATATGCACATACTAAATATATATATACACAACTATATAAATATTAAATATATTCTCTCTCTACACACACACACATTATATGTATAGTATATACACTATATACTATATATATTCTATAAGTAGTGTGTATATATATATAGGATATATATATATATATATATATATACACACACATATGTATATATACTATATGTATATATTCAGGTTAAGTAAAGGGAAAAACTTACTTAAGGTTTTTCTGGGAAATTTTATCCTAGGAAATAAATAAATATGTTCTGGTATTAAATTTACTTAAAATCCTAAGAAGATAATGGAAATTTTTCTCTAGAAACAAACTATTTAACAGTTAAGCTATTGTGAAGATTAATTGATTAGATTACATAAACCATATTTATAGGGTCTCCTAAATAGTTTAATCCTGAGCCACTTTATTTAATTTTTTTAATAAATTTTATTTTAGAGAGAGAGAGAGAGCACATGCAGGGGAGAGGGGTAGAAGGAGAATCACAAGCAGGCTCCATACTCACATGGAGCCTGACAGAGGACTTGATCTCACCACCCTGGGATCATGACCCCAGTTGCTCAACCAACTGAGCCACCCAGGCACCCCTTTAGCCACCTCATTAAAAAATGATACAACCTCTTTTAAGCTACTTATGTCTTCTTCTTGTTTTATTTTAATTTCTTGTTTCATTGATCTTTTATTATTTCTATCTTATACAAACAATAACTTATTTATCTTGCTTATTCATTAGATAAGCTCCATGATGGCAAGTGCTTTTGTATATTGTTTTTATTCTATATAACAAGAATATACAATAGTACAAGACATGTTTTATGTTCACTCTTTCTATAGATATAGATACAGATACAGATATAGATGATATAGATCTCTGTGTGTGTGTATATATATATGTGTATATGTGTGTGTGTGTATATATATATGTGTATATGTGTGTGTGTGTATATATATATATATATGTATATATATATATATATACATATATATATATATATACAATTCTCAAACTGTCTCTTTTTGTGTCTGTCTCTTTCTCTGTATTTGTGTATATGACTAAGTGCGTAAACAGATGAATATGGGATTACATTCCTTTTGGGAAGGAAGTCTAATTGCACGAAACTTTAAGGGATATTTTTCTCTCCAGTGTGAAACTAAGAAGAAGGATGGACCTATTCTTCAGCCTTGTTGGCTGATGCAGATGGAGCAAGAGAGATTTAATTTCTGGAAGCTAAGAGCATCCAAGAGTATTCGGAGTCACAGTGATTCTTACTGTCTAGTGACCTTAGTGTTAAAGGGAGGTCATTTATCCTCTCTCAACGTTTCACTCTTTGAATTAACCAGCAGCCACTGAACAGTGGCTGCACAGCAAAACACTCAAGTGTACTCACTCCAGAATTGTTGACTTTTTCTACCTACATAAGTAAAGTTTCTGATAACCAAATACAGTGAGAGGAGAGAAAGAATAGCTTGTACCTAAAGAGTTGTTTTACACACTTTCCTTGAGAGTGAATGAATGGAGCCAGATAAGCAAAGAGGTCTGGAAAGCTCTGAGAGAGGCCTCCTTGGGATACTTTAAATTCACGTAGATTCAGAGATGGTGAATGATTACAGAGTCAAAAGCAAACACGACAAATTGAATATTCATCTTAATTGTACTCCAGTTTTTCTATGTTTGGTAAATACTTATAATTTGATTATATAAATATGCGATATAAAATAATATTTATAATGCTGGCATTTTTATAAATGAAATGCACAATGTGGTCTCATCATAAAATCATCTTATCTATTTTTTCTTGATTTCTCTTTGCTTTAGGATATCTTAAATGATGTTCACCGAATGGTTACAATGGATGTTTCTTCATTATGGTTACAGTAATGATTTTTAATTGTGTTATTTATGTTTTTAATTTGTTAAATGTTTTACAATGGTCAAGTACATTATTCCAGTATATATAATGCTGTTATTCTTAAAAGCAATCATATAGAATTAAAGTGAGTAAGTTTAGAACCAATCATATTTTCTGATTCTAAAACAAAGCAGCACCAATAATAACAGTAACCAACAGTGACAGTAATATTGCATGGGAGTGAAATTTTAAGCAGTTTTTCCTCTGAGAACACTTATACAATAGCAAACTGGAGTACTACCATGAAGAATGAATGGGTGCAGAGTGACAGAGTGTCTAATTTATTGATTAATTTAGTAGTTTAATAAATAGACTCTATAGATTATAGAGAAGCTAATATATATTTCTGCCAAATATTTATTGAGTGAACAATAAAGTACCAGAAGCTAAAGGAAACACAAAAATGAATAAATCTCACCTCTGCCATTAATGAATACAAAATTCAATGGGAAAATTAAGGCCTGTTCAAAATTTATTATAAATAAAGTAGATGTAGTAGAGAGAAGGGTAAAATCATATGTTGCCGAAGGAGTTGGGAAAAATAGGATAAAGTTATACTGGGGTGAGTCAGGGAATGCCAATAACTAAAAAAATAATTTTAAGTGGAAAATCTCTGCATATATTATACATGTAACCTCTGTAACTAGTTCATAGTATTATTTGTCATAGTTTTCAACTAGCACTGTAATAAATAACCACAAATTTGGTGGCTTAAAACAACTGTAATATAGCCACTGAAAGTTCAGTAGGTTAGAAATCCAACAAGGTCTCATTGAGTTACAACCAAGGTGTCAGCAGGACAGGATCTCGGGGAGAATCCATTTCACTGTCTTTTCCAGCTTCTAGAGACCTTCCACTTTCCTTGGCTCATGGTTTTTTTTTGTTTTTGTTTTTGTTTTTTTTTTTTGTTTTTTTTTTTTTATTTAAGAACGCCTTGAGCCCACCCAGATAATCCAGGAAAATCTTCCCAACTCAAAGTCCTTCATTTAATCGCCTCTGCAAAGTCTCTTTTGCCAAGTAAGCAACATATTTTTAAGATCTGAGAATCGGGTCATGGACATTATTTGGAGCCGTTAACCTGCTTACCACAATCTGCCCCTGGATCCCAAAGATTTGTGTCCATCCAACATGGAAAATACATTCATTTTATTCCAAGGTCTCCAAAGACTTAATCCATTATAGCATCTAAGTCCACACGTTCATCTAAATTTCACCAGCACTGCGTTTTATCATCACAATCATCTATATTATGTTAGGTATGAGTGAAACTTTGGGTCTGATCCATCCTGGAGGACAGTTTGCAAACCTGTGAAGCTCAGGAAACAAGTTATATGTTCATAAAGTACCACGGTGGGACACGCATAGGATAACAATGATAGATTTTTCCGAGTCAGAGAAATTAGTCCTTTCTTAAAAAATTTCCCTTAACCTTTTTCCACATTTTAAGTTTAATATTGATATGCACCCGCTCCTCTGATAATGGGACAGAGAAAAAAAAAAAAAACCCTCAAATGTTACCCTTGCAGCTGAAAAGTAAGGATAACTGGATATATCAGGAAACTTTCCGGTGATTTTGTGTATGGAGCCTGCCACAAGCCAATGAAAACAATCAATTGCTACGTGAGGCCTTAACCAAGAAAATAGTTTTCCAGTTTTAGCGTTAAAAAAAGATGGCAAGTGTGGCTCCTTTTATTTATTTATTTATTTATTTATTTATTTATTTATCTTACATAGAAATAGCTCCATTATTTCCTGATTGGGTAGCGAGAGGCAAGGTGAAGCTGGAGAAAAAGCTTCTGTGGTTGCAACAGAATGTGGAGATTTTGACTTACATAAATCTTGGTCATATTTAATCCTTTTGGAACGAGGATTGAGAAATTGCTGCCTCTGCTCCCATAATAGTTGTAGCAATAAAGTATCAATACAACCTTCTAAGATGCAGTGGGCCGGAGCAGGCTTTTTCTTCGTTACCACAGAATGCCGAAGTCCTGCAAGAGTACTTCACATACTAATAAATCATATATTAGAGAATAATGTATTTTATGCATTTATATATGGTATAATAATAGTATAGGGAACATTCTAATTTCTTCCATATATCTACTGCATTACAGAGTATGCAACTATATTTATACATAATTAGTTTATAACTAAAATAAATCCTGCCTCTATAAAATGTAATAAATAAAAAGAACATAGTTTGGCTTCTTCCTCTAATTCTTTTTTTTTTTTTTTGTAAGTTTATTCATTTATTTTTGAGAGAGCAAGAGAGGGTGAGAGAGAGTGCAGGGGAGGGGCAGAGAGAGAAAGGGAGAGAGAGAGAGAATCCTAAGCAGGCTCCACGCTGTCAACACAGAGCCCAATGCAGGGCTCGAACTCACAAACCATGAGATCATGACCTGAGCTGAAATCCGGAGTTGGGCGCTAAACTGACTGAGCCACCCAGGTGCCCCTTCCTCTAATTCTGAACTTCCTTATTTCACAAAAATGCCTGTCACTATTAGAGATATTCCTGCACAGGGAGTCTAGTTCACCTTTTGGTTTGAGAGGGGTTCGAAGTGCTCCCTCTAGGGACTTGCAGAATCTGAGGTTTTTCTTCTAACGTTAAGAGGTCTCTGCCTTTATTCTCAGACTCCATTAACCAACCTCTACAAAGCATCTGAGAAAATTACTTTCTCTGCAACGGGAGGCCTAGAAATCGCTGTAACTATTTGCCACAGGTTTCTACTACTTTCAAGGCTGGGCTGAGCTACTCTGAGAAATACCAAAAGGCAATGCGTGCATGTGTCTGGCAGAAATATGACTGACTCTTAATCCTGATATCTTCCTGCAGCTTTAAGAAGCCGTGTGCTGTTGAGTCCTCTCCTGCCTCCTTTCAAATTAGGCTCCTCTCCCTGTTGAGTTTTATCGCCTCATTAGTTACAAATGAAAACTCAATTTTTTAGGTTCCAAATATGAAATTTTAACATGGGAGAGCAATATGAATAAATAAAAATTAAATTATTTTGATACTCGGCATATAAAATTCTGTCTAAGCTATTAGCCCATTAATGGGTAGGAAGAGAGTGTTCTTACATTTTTAGGACATTATATAAAATTCTCAAAAAGGTAATAAAAGTAGTCGCTTCCGCACATCTTAGTAAAATGGAGCTGCACTGCAGCAAATTCGCTCTTGTTTGCTGAAAACTGCCAAAAAGAACTTGAGTTCAGTTCAGGTTACATGCTGAAATCTTCCTCCTATGGATCAAAAGGTTCAACCTGAGCTCCAAGCATTCTCCTGGCTGTATTACTTTTCTTCTTGCTGTATTACTTTTCCTTCAGACTCATCTATACTGTTGACTTTTAAAATGTAGACTCAAGTTGTGCTAAAGACAGATGCTTGCTATTAGTAAGTAGTAGCAGGCAATTACTTAGTGGGTTGTTTTCAAGTTTATCAGATTGTCGGTTGTCTTCTGACTACAACTGGATCAGCTTTCATTCTAGTTTCAGTAGGCATGTACTGGAGTTACCATATCCTTATTGGTGTTTCTCTTCTTGTTGATGAATATTCTGTCAGCTGCTGAATCTTCATAATATGGTGTACTACCCCTAGGATGACTTCATAACAGATCTCTTCATTCTGCCCTGTATGGGTTACAGTGGAAAAGTTTATTATTTTTTAATTTTTAAAATTGATTCATTTGTTTTGAAAGAGAGAGAGAGAGTGTGGGTGCACAAATGGAGAAGGAGCAGAGAGAGAGGGAAAGAGAGAAGAATTCCAAGCAAGTTCCACACTGTCAGCACAGAGCCCAATGCAGGTCTTGAACTCAGGAACCATGAGATCATGACCTGAGCCGAAATGAACAGTCAGTCGCTTAGCCAACGGAGCCACCTAGGTGCCCCTGTGGAACAGCTTATTTAAGATAATAATAATAATTCAAACATTAAAGATTAGTGGAGAAGGTAATCTATATGCTCAAAATAATACATATTTATATGTATATGTATTTCAGAGAGCAAAGAAACAAACAAAAAAATCAGAGAAGCAACTGTAGCCAGTGTTTTTGCCCATATATACTACTGCTAGAGAAGATTGCCCTCTGCTGTTAAACATTTGTGACTTTCTAGTAGAGATGATTGAATTCTAGTAGCGTTCTTGAAAATTTAGTATTCAGAGATTCTCCCAATAAATAGTGTTCTTCACAAAAGGAACATGTTATTAACAACTGTAAAAATTCTAGATAATGAGTTAAGTCCTTTCTTTAACCTTATAGATAACATGGTCTATGTCCTCTTTCTAGCACCAGCTTTCACTGTGCTCCAAATAATGTAAAGTTCTAATGACATTGGTAAATATCACTAGTGGTTAATATTATTTCAAAACCCAATTAATATATTGAACCAAGCTCAAATATATTTCAAGGAAGTTTTACTTTTGGCCTTTGTTAGAAGAATCCTCCCATGCTACCAGTCAAGAGGGTAAAAGACCCCAAAATGAATATGGATAACATCCAAGTTGCTGAGTTTTTTCTCTGATTTTATTGCTGTAAGAATTATGTGATTTCTTGACTTTTGAGAGATGACATGGCTAAAAATTTATAGGTGAGGATATTAATTTCTCACTGGGAAGTCAGGAAATGATAGTTGAACACGTGGAAACAAATCTTTATGCTGCCATGCTGTGATGAATTGGAGATTGATAAAGTTTACTTGGTAATGTGGCAGTAGGGGAATGAAAAACAAGATGTCGGTTCCAATAACAGTTAACTAGAATGATTACAAATGTCTATAATGTCACATTAAAGTTGACACGGTTTTTACTACAACTTGGGATAGAGTCACAGAGTTTGTCCTGTGTTGATTTCAAACTTGAATAGAAGCTTCGAGATCTGATTATTTTGCAATCTTCAGACTCCATGTAAATTTACTGGTCATACCACATGTGTCACACATCAAATGTGGAAACATCCATAATTATGTCATTTTGTACCACATAGACTGGAATCTCCAATGCACCCATTTCTTCAAAGTTAGAAGAAATGGACAAAAATCTTCTCTCAACTATGTATCTTATAGATGCATTTTGAACCCATTTATTTCCCATTTGTTCCTACCTAAAAAAAGGATATTTCAAAATATGCCTTTTTTTCCCAAAATATTGATTTTCCTTCCTTCAGTAAGGTTCTGTGTGTGTACTTCACTACATTAAGAAATCTTATCAGGATACTTCTCATTTGCATTTTAGCCAAAGAGATACCTGATTAATTACATGCAATGATTCCTTTATTTGGGTTCAGGGAACAGAAGAATCACAGTGAATGTTTTATGGTCATATCAAATAAGTGTTAGAGCAAGGACTTGAACTCATGGTTCCTATGTTATGGTGTTCTAGATTCTGAAAGTCTCTCTATAGTTTTAAATGTAAATTTTGTAGAAAAAATAAATATTTGTGTGACTGGAACTTTATTTCAAATTTAATTTTTTTTTCTTTTTTTTTTATTTTATTTTTATTTTTTAATATATGAAATTTACTGTCAAATTGGTTTCCATACAACCCCCAGTGCTCATCCCAAAAGGTGCCCTCCTCAATACCCATCACCCACCCTGCCCTCCCTCCCACCCCCCATCAACCCTCAGTTTGTTCTCAGTTTTTAACAGTCTCTTATGCTTTGGCTCTCTCCCACTCTAACCTCTTTTTTTTTTTTTTTTCCTTCCCCTCCCCCATGGGTTTCTGTTATGTTTCTCAGGATCCACATAAGAGTGAAACCATATGGTATCTGTCTTTCTCTGTATGGCTTATTTCACTTAGCATCACACTCTCCAGTTCCATCCATGTTGCTACAAAAGGCCATATTTCATTTTTTCTCATTGCCACGTAGTATTCCATTGTGTATATAAGCCACAATTTCTTTATCCATTCATCAGTTGATGGACATTTAGGCTCTTTCCATAATTTGGCTATTGTTGAGAGTGCCGCTATAAACATTGGGGTACAGGTGCCCCTATGCATCAGTACTCCTGTATCCCTTGGATAAATTCCTAGCAGTGCTATTGCTGGGTCATAGGGTAGGTCTATTTTTAATTTTCTGAGGAACCTCCACACTGCTTTCCAGAGCGGCTGCACCAATTTGCATTCCCACCAACAGTGCAAGAGGGTTCCTGTTTCTCCACATCCTCTCCAGCATCTATAGTCTCCTGATTTCTTCATTTTGGCCACTCTGACTGGCGTGAGGTGGTATCTGAGTGTGGTTTTGATTTGTATTTCCCTGATAAGGAGCGACGTTGAACATCTTTTCATGTGCCTGTTGGCCATCCGGATGTCTTCTTTAGAGAAGTGTCTATTCATGTTTTCTGCCCATTTCTTCACTGGGTTATTTGTTTTTCGGGTGTGGAGTTTGGTGAGCTCTTTATAGATTTTGGATACTAGCCCTTTGTCCGATGTGTCATTTGCAAATATCTTTTCCCATTCCGTTGGTTGCCTTTTAGTTTTGTTGGTTGTTTCCTTTGCTGTGCAGAAGCTTTTTATCTTCATAAGGTCCCAGTAATTCACTTTTGCTTTTAATTCCCTTGCCTTTGGGGATGTGCCGAGTAAGAGATTGCTACGGCTGAGGTCAGAGAGGTCTTTTCCTGCTTTCTCCTCTAAGGTTTTGATGGTTTCCTGTCTCACATTCAGGTCCTTTATCCATTTTGAGTTTATTTTTGTGAATGGTGTGAGAAAGTGGTCTAGTTTCAACCTTCTGCATGTTGCTGTCCAGTTCTCCCAGCACCATTTGTTAAAGAGACTGTCTTTTTTCCATTGGATGTTCTTTCCTGCTTTGTCAAAGATGAGTTGGCCATACGTTTGTGGGTCTAGTTCTGGGGTTTCTATTCTATTCCATTGGTCTATGTGTCTGTTTTTATGCCAATACCATGCTGTCTTGATGATGACAGCTTTGTAGTAGAGGCTAAAGTCTGGGATTGTGATGCCTCCTGCTTTGGTCTTCTTCTTCAAAATTACTTTGGCTATTCGGGGCCTTTTGTGGTTCCATATGAATTTTAGGATTGCTTGTTCTAGTTTCGAGAAGAATGCTGGTGCATCAAATTTAATTTTCAATGGAATGAAAGTTTGCCTTTTCTCTGAGTGCTATTTATTTTTTTCAGTTTGTGTATATTTTCAGTATTTTGTATTTTCTGTGAAGATAAAGATGATTTGTTATATTTGCTCTTAGAATTAAGTTCAAAATTTGTTATGATTTAACAATAATTTGTTAAATACACATTTTTTCAATATCAGAGGAAACAACTAAAATATGAAAGAAAATCTGTGCCCAGCAATAGCTTACAATTCACTGTGGCAATAGGATAGAATAGAGAAAAACAAATATGACTATTAAAATAATAGACATATGTATATGATTAATTATTAAAAGAAAAATTTAAAGAGGCAGGTTTCAAGGTTTTGTTTCATATTCCAAAAAAAAGACTTGATAATGATGCTTTTCCTCCACATTTTTTTTAAACACTTAAATTGTTTTATAAGTTTAAGTGGTTTGAAATTTTATATTCATGTATATATAAATAAAATTTAACTTTTTATTTGCTATGACTATGAGGTTCTAAATTAAAAAAATAATTGGGGTTATGTTATTGTTGCGATTACTTTTAAAATAGAACTGATGGGGGCGCCTGGGTGGCGCAGTCGGTTAAGCGTCCGACTTCAGCCAGGTCACGATCTCTCGGTCCGTGAGTTCGAGCCCCGCGTCAGGCTCTGGGCTGATGGCTCGGAGCCTGGAGCCTGTTTCCGATTCTGTGTCTCCCTCTCTCTCTGCCCCTCCCCCGTTCATGCTCTGTCTCTCTCTGTCCCAAAAATAAATAAAAAACGTTGAAAAAAAAATTTAAAAAAAAAAAAAAAAAATAGAACTGATGAGGGGTGCCTGGGTGGCTCAGTCAGTTAAGCATCCAATATTGACTCAGGTCTTCATCTCACAGTTCATGAGTTTGAGCCTCAGGTCGGACTGTGTGCTGACACTCAGAGCCTAGAGCCTGCTTCAGATTCTGTGTCTCCCTCTCTCTCTGCCCCTCCCTACTCATGCTCTGTCACTGTCTCTCTCTCTCTCTCTCAAAAAAAATTTTTTTAATTAAAAAAATAGAACTGATGGAAAACAAAACTCTATTAGAAAATTTGTTAATTATTAAACATAAAAAATAAAACATTGAAAATGTTTCTCTTTGAGATTAAAAATGTTTTATAGTATTTTATATCAATATAGGAGTATGATGTCCTGCTAGGAGAACAGTTCAGCATCAATGTATATTTCTTTTTTTTTTCTTTTGTTTTTTTGTCATTTACATTTGAAGTGCTTGAAATCCTCTGTATATAAACAAGTAGATAAAAGTGGCAAGGTATTTGATGTTGGCAATGTTGTTCAAGTATTTGAACTGTTTCTAAATTATATACCAAAAATCATGTACCATTTTTCAATCAACAACTATCTAAATGGTAGTTTATCTGCAAATTTGAATTTTCCTTAAATCAATGAATTTGATTGAAGTTAAAGACACTAAAGTTAATTGTTTTATTTATTTCTGTAGATGTATATATTATATATATACATCTTTATTTCTGAAGATGTATATATATATAGATAGATGTATATATATATACACACACATACATGTATATATATACACATATATGTATATATATATACACATACACGTGTATATATATATATATACACACATACACATGTGTATATATATATATATATATATATATATATATATATATATATGTATGGGCTTTACTGAAACTAAATATCTGAGAATCATATCCACTACTTTTTTTAAGGGGTACCTTGTCTATCGAGTTAAAAAGAGCTGAAATAGGCATTTGAAACAACCTCATAAAATTGGAAGTATTTTAGGAGTTTTCCTATTTTCTTTCTTTAATGCTTGTTTATTTTTTTGAGACAGAGAGAGAGAGAGTGAGCGAGCAAGCGTGCATGAGCGGGGAAGGGGCTGAGAGAGAAGGAGTCACAGAGTTCAAAGCAGGCTCCAGGCTCTGAGTGGTCAACACAGAGCCCAACGCGGGGCTCGAACCCACGGACCAGGAGATCATGACCTGAGCCAAAGTCAGATGCTTGACCGACTGAGCCACCCAGGTGCCCCATGTGAGGAGTTTTTCCAAGTGACTTGGTCATATATGTTGCCTTCAGGAATAAAATTTAATTTATTTAGTAGATGTTAACAACAACAACAACAAAAAAGAAGGAAAGCCTTTAATAAAATATTTCCATATATAAAAAAGAAAAGAAGGGATTTGCTTATAGGAACTTGAAGGATCTCTCTCATAGATGAGCCTTTCTTCTACAGTTGCTGGGAGATGTAATAGGTAATGTCTTGGAAATAGAATTGTCCGTGTCCCCACTATCCCACACTATAGTACTGTATACTTGAATTTGATTTTAAACATTCTAATTGCTTTTTATATTTCCCACTTCATTTACCATGCTTCAACTTGGGTCAGGGAGAATCATGAAACCTTCCAAGAGGGATGATACCCTCATTAAAGGAGGCTTTTCAGACAACAAGACTTAATCTTGTTTGTTTGTTTGTTTGTTTTTGACCCTCAATGCACTATAGGAGGATTCTTGATGAGTAAGAGTCATACGTCTCTTCCTAAAGTAAGAGAAGGCAATTATGAAAAAGGAGATGTGAATGGACCCACTATAAATCTTACAAGAAAATTCTCATAAGATCAATTTCCATGAAAATTCAAGTACATTATGGATCCAAGCAATGAATCCATAAAATCCTTCCTGCTTCAGATACCACCGACCACTACTGATGTAAAACATGTAAATATATATAAAATAAAACCTTATATTAATAATTAAACAATCAAATAATATACTAACATAAAATACATAAAAGGAGTGAACCTGAATACGGTCCAATGTCAATAAAGGCCCCTATAGGGGATATAGGTACTGGATTCTATCTGTAAAGGTGAGTAGGCATTTGGGAGACAAAGAGTTGAGGACAGGGACCTCCAAACTTAGCTAAACACAGCAAAGATTTTTAGAATCAAAAGATGCGGCATTTGGTGAGGGGGAGAATGAAAAGAATAATTTAGCTAATGTAAAGAACTTTCTTAGATTAGGCAGGGGTGCCTGGGTGGCTCGGTTGCTTAAATGTCAGACTCTTGATTTTGACTCAGGTCATAATGTCAGTGTTCATGAGATCAAGACCAGCATCCCGCTCTACCCTGACACTGCAGAGCCTGCTTGGGATTCCTCTCTCTCCCTCTTTCTGCCCTCCCCCACTCTCTCTCAAAATAAATAAATAAACAAACGTTAAAAAAATAAAGTATGCTTAGAGAGGTCCTTTCTACCTTGAGTTTGAGAAGGCAGTGCTTAAATTTTATCATGTAGAAAAATACCTTTCTCAGTATAAACTTTGGCCCACCTGCTTTAGAATCACTGGGAGTACCACTTAAAACTCAACCTTGACCCTGATATCAATCCTACTCAAAAAGATATCTACAGTGTCTTACATATGCATTTAAGTCAAGTACTAGGGACACCTGGGTGGCTCAGTCATTCAAGCGTCCTGCTTCTGCTTAGGTCATGCTCTCCTGGTTCCTGAGTTCCAGCCCCATATCAGGCTCTGCTCTAACAGCACAAAGCCCACTTTGGATCCTCTGTCTTCCTCTCTCTCTCTCTGCTTCCCCTCCTCACAAATGAATAAACATTAAATTAAGTACTGAGGGGATATTTATGTAGCCTAAAAATAGGGCACCTCTGCTGTACATGTTTAAGAATACTGAGTGAAATGGAGCATGAACAAACATTTATGACACAGAAGTTTTGGAGCTGCATTAACTCAACTAGTAGACTACAGAGAAGTTAGGTCAATCCAGGGAGGTTGATAGTCTGAGAGACTATAAAACAATAGTGTCCCTGGTGGAGGGAGGCCATGCTTAGGAAGTAATGAGGTTCCTTGTTTAAATGGTCACCAGTTTTATCATAATCTAACTTTATTTCTATTTGAACTTAATGTTGTGGTAAGTTAATTATTCAATTACTCATACGTGGGTCTTTTAGATTCCCTGTCACGTTTCTCAGAACAGAAAAAAACAAAACCATCCAATTTCAGTCTAAATACATAGGTGATCTAAAACAAGGCAGAGTATCAGATTAAAGATTATCTTACAGCCTATTATATGTAAGCACTCTACCTTTCTAATAATCTGTAAAAGTAAAATACTCAGAAAGTACAATGCAACTTGCTTCCCCTGGTATAGTTGAGAAATAAACTATTCATCCTTTCTTCTAAATACGCTTCCATGATTTGGCCTTTCACTGACCTTAATTTCTCTAGGAACAGGTTCTTGTGGAAATGCTTCATGTCAGGTTTGCTCAAGGAAGGAGACAAGGAAGAAAAAAAAAATTGTAATAAAGGTTTGGTAAGTAACTGACATTAAAATGACCTATTTCTTCAAAATCTTGATTATTGGCTAGGAAATGAAGAAAAATATTACAAAAGAATATAAAAGCTGATAGAGAATAAAGAAAGAAAAAAGGATGAAGACTAATTTTCATTCTTCTGATTCCTTGTTTTTAACTCAAGGAAAAAAGTAAATTTTCTGTAAAGAAATATGTATTGTATATAAGAATTCATTTCCTCAAAACCCAAGAGCAAATGTGTGCAGATCCTGGAGCACCTGGGTGGCTCCGTCGGTTAAACATCTGCCTTTGGCTCAGGTCATGATCTTGCCATCTGCAAGTTCGAGCCTCACATCTGGCTCTGTACTGACAGCATGGAGCTTGGAGGCTGCTTCCAATTGTGCATCTGCCTCTCTGCCCCTCCCCTGTTCATGCTCTTTCTCTCTCAAAAGTAAATAAACATTAAAAAAAAATTTTAATGTGTACAAATCCTGCCTTGTAAATAGCCCAAATATTGTCCTTATTACCAACTTTAAGATTTTTAATTTGATGTCTGAACACTGTTGTTGTTAGTGGTAGTGGTGGTGAGTTTTTGTTGGTGGTGGTGGTGGTGGTGGTGGTGGTGTTTTATGAGAGTCCCTCTCAATATGCTGCATAAGCACCAAATTCAGCCTGTCACAGTCCTTACAAAGTGCTTCTATTTTACCTGGTAACACTTGACCAAAGGTGTTAAAATGCAACCAGGCATAAAATATATCCATGTAACTTTAACATAATATAAAACGTTAAGTGACCATGAGAGAGAAAATGGCGCCCACGTAAAAGTATTCAAGGAGCACAAGTGGGAAGAGTTTCACCAAATTAGGATCAAAGATTTTTCAGTCCCTCCCCCCATTCTCTTCTTGTTACATGCAGATTTTGTAACCTACATAGAATCATTACTATTAGCATACTGTGGCTAATTACAGGATTCTAAGTACAGTGGAGGAAGTAGGCTTTTCTTATTTATCTGGAAAGATAAAAAAGGAAGGAAAAAAAAAAAAAAAACTGTTACACTTCCTATGTAGTACAATGACAGAGCATCCAGAGATAGAAGAACATCAAAAAGGGTCAGTTTTTACTCCCACTTTGTCTTTTTGTATTATATGGCTTAGTTGTGATAGAGATAAAGAGTTAGGAATAGTCAAGCCATGCCTAATGGGACTCTGAGGCTTACACCTGAGGAGGGTGCCACTGACTCAAAATAGTGATTCCAAACATATGTGATATTAAAATGTGTATCAGATTAGGGTGAGGGTTTCTGTCTCCAAAGATTCTACCAGGGGATAGCACATGGCAACAGAAGTCTCTATTATGTGGTGAAAATACTCAGAGTAAGAGTTTTAATGTTCAAGATTATCCATAGTAGATGGAATGCAATCCCAGGATGTTGAAATACAAGAAACTGGTGGCTGGGGAAAGGGACTGGTGTGGCCAACGCAAAGTTACCATCCCCAGGCAGGAGGCTAGCAGAACTCACTTGTACCTGGGAACCAGGCTGGGAGATGTCAGGGGATAAATATTATGTCTTACTCTGCTTTAGATCCCCAGTACCTGCAACACAGTAGTCCCTGTCAAATATTTGAAAGAATAGGTGATAAAATAAATAAACAAAGACAGACATAGACCAGGCTCACGTACGAGTGGTTTACAACAAAGACTGAAGACTACTGTATATGTTCATGGTCTGTTCTTATCCAGGCACAGTGTGATTTGGAAATTAGACCCAGTGACTGAAGGCAAAAAAGATAAATTTCAGAATCCACTGACTTGTTAGACTGAGCTTCCATGAGTATCTCCTACTTCAGCCAGTATCCAGAGCTAAAGTCCTCATCTAAAACAGATGTACTAATTGGAGAATCATGAACTGATATAGATATACCAAATTCTGGGTCCTTCATGAATTTACTCTAATATATACCCAAGTATCTGGACTTTCTAGATCCATGTAGCTGTCAATCAATGTGCATCCATTAGGTTCTGCTAGAAATAAATATATTTGCGCAAATAATTAAGAAAGGATTTCCTTCAGAAAAAAAGGAAATCGCCTTATATTTAAGCCTTTGTAAAATCTTTCATAGGATAGAGACCTTTCTGAATTGGCTTATTTCAAACAACACGCTACTGTTGGACGAAGACCCTGCAGGCCCCTTGCCACACAAAGTGTGGTCCTCAGAGCCCAGTATCAGCATCAGCTGGGAAATGCAGAGTCTTAGGCCTTCTCCCTCCTTAGGGAATGAGAATTTGCATTTTAATGAGATCCTTAGGAAATTTGCATGCACATTAAACTTTGAGAAGGGAAGGCAATATTAAGCTTAGATGTTTATAGTAGTATTCTGTCTAAATCAAGTAGGAGGCAAAGAAATGAAAATGGAGATGAAGTTTATTTCATTTTCCTTAGGGTTATGACTACACAATTGAAAACCTTGGCGTGTGTGTGTATGTGTGTGTGTGTAGATATGTGTGTATTTTGTTCTCTTAAGAGTCATGTGTGGATAAAATAAATAAGAGTGAAACCTGATGAGTAAAGAAATGACACCTCTTCAGTGTAGTGAAAACAAGGAGAGTAGAAGGGCTACAATTTATTAGACATTCAGCAGATGCGACCTCTATCTCAAGCAGGCCACTGGTACAGCCCATTGAAACTGGAGTCATCTAAGGATGTAGTCCCAGATTTTTCAAGATATGGAAATAAATTTGTGCAAAGTTATCCAGTTGTAAGCATTAAAATCTAATTAGATTTTATTTAAAAGAAAGGGAAAAACAAAACAAAAACAAAAAAACAAAAACAATGCTGTCTGAGCCAATACTTTGTGCAACAATAATCATAGATCTAGTGTGTAGATTGCCATTCATGACCTGTTTCCATATCCCTGAGACAAGACCAAATATAAATGCATACTCATTTGAATATCCAGGCAGTGTAATGGTTTGGTAACGATTTGCCTAGATTAATTTAAGCCTGATCTTAATTAAAATAGTATCCCTGCCTAGTCCTGAGGAGCCCAAATCTGAAGGGTTTGGTGTCTATAAGCAGCACATTGACATCTGCAAGCCCTATTTCACAAATATTTGATGTATACTTAAAACATGCATTGTCATTCATATTTCTGTGAAACTAAGTGTTTGGACAAAAGAATTTAAGAACTCCTAAATGCCATTTATTGAGAGCTTCTTATATGTTCATCACTCTTTTGCGACTTTATACACCCACTTAGTACAGAACAATCCTAAGTAGTAGTGTTTTCTCTATATCACATTTAATGGAATCAAGAAAAAAGCACTGGAAAAAAAGACTTCCTTTCCATGACTCCCAGTAAGGTAATTGTCTCCAGACTGTATAGGTGGTTTCTAATTCCCAGAGGCCACCTCCCAAGCTGGCCAGCCCCAGCTTGAGCTCTAGAGACAGGCAAATCTCTTCTGCAGCAATATCACTGGCTTTCAGCTTTTTTCCTTACCTCTTGTTCTGCAGTCAATACATCTGTTGTTTCTTTCCATTTTACTTTGTATGGTCATCCTGTCTGCTAACCTACATTAATGACAACCATAAGCTTTCTTCTACTTCCAACTGTAATATGAAAATGTAACATAAAAATGGTTGTATTTCAAAAATGAATACATGGAATAAATGAATGATGAGTGGCAAGATAGACAAATAAATAGATAGATATTAAAGACCTATGACAGAAGTGTGGAGAAAGTATTGACTTTTTTTTTGACAATGGGGACATTTTGTATACCCCCTCATTATACCCACTCATTACCTCTCATTGTGTTTTACATATAGGACTAGCTGTTACCATAGATGTCCTTGCTTTTAGAAAGGAGCATTCTATACAGATTGTTTCCTTTGAATATTCATCAAATAAAGCACAGAATTGGGTATTTTTATCCCATTCAGTCTTTAATGGATGATAAGAATCAAAGCAACTCATCTAATTGCAATTTACCTACTATGAGATGATTGTCAAAACGGTTATTACAAAGCAAAATGAACCAATTTAGTGAACAATAAAAGCATCCAATACTGTTGAGAATGTGGAGTAACAGGGACTGTCTTCTTTGCTGGCAGGAATTAAATTGGGTAGATCAACCATGAAAGACAGATTGGTGGTTTCTTGCAAAACTAAACATGCTCTTACCACACAATCCAGCAATGGTGTTCCTGAGTATTTACCCAAACGAGCTGATAACTTATGTCCGCACGAAAACCTGCACATGGATGTTTAGAGCAAATGTATCCATAATTACCAAACCTTAGAAGGAACCAAGATGTCTCTCAGTAAGTGAATGGGTAAACTGTGGTACATTCAGACAATGGACCATTATTCAGAGTTTAAAAGAAACGAGACACCAAGCCATGAAAAGACATGGAGGAAACTTAAAGGCATATTATTTATTGAAAGAAGCCAATCTGAAAAAGCCAAGTACACAATGATTTCTATTATTTGACCTTCTAAAAAAAAGGCAAAACTTTGGAGACAGTGAACAGGTCAGTGGTTGCCAGGTGGCCACAGGGGAAAATGAATAGGTGGAATACACAACACTTTTAGGGCAATGAAAATGCTACATATGATGGAGACAGGCCATTATACATTTGTCCAGACCCAGGGAATAATCAACATGAAGAGTGAATTCTAATTAAACTGTGGTCATTGGGTGATCATGATGTACGAGTCCAGGTTCATCAGTGTAACAGATATACCACTGTTGCATGGGGGATGTTGATACTGGGGAAGGCTAGGAATGTGTGTGGGGCAGGGGGGATATGGGAAATCCCTGTATCTTCCCCTCAATTTTGCTGTGAACATAAAACTGCTCTACAAAACATAAGATCTTTAAGTTAGTTGGCATGCGAAGAATCAGGACAGTGTGAGAAGAGGGAAATGGAAAACAACCATTTTTCCAAAGAAAAGCAATTATTAGGTGCCAACCCTGAGAGGACTCAGATGTTTGAACAAAGATTGTTCACAATCGTAACTATGCTCCATAAGCTAATAGTATGCTCTTGAAATTGATGACGGAATAGACATTATCAGGGAGAAACAGAAACTATGAAAGGAATCCAATGTTAGTTTTGGCATGAGAAATAAAATACCTCAAATAACAAAAATTCATTGGAAGGCTCCAATAGCACAATGGAAAAGACAGGACAAAGAGTGATTTGAGGACAGAGAAGCAGAAATTATCCCATCTGAAGCACAGAGAAAATAAAATTCAAAAAACAAAAGAACAAAGAAGCCAAGAGTCTTGAATCTGGTGGGACAACATAGAGAGGTCTAACATTCATTCATGTCAATGGAGTCTCAGAAGGAAAGGAGATGAAGAATGCTTCGAATAATGTATTTGAAAAAACAATAGCCCTAAATACCAAAATTTGCTGAAAGGCATATTTGTAGTTTGAAGAAGCTCAACCAACTCTACAAAGAAAAACTCAAGATAATCATGATCAGACAATATTACCAAAGCACTGAAAACCAAAATGAAGAAAAGCCAGAGAAAACATTACACATAACATAGAAAGAAACAAAAAATTTAAATAACTATGGATTTCTTACCAGTAACTGTTATTGGAAGAGGTCATCAAGAGGACGTGACCGCTAGTTGACCCTTGAGCTACAAGGGGCAATTCATTGAAGGCCCCTCACCCCTCACCTCTCCTTGGAATATAGATTTGGTCCACCATTCCCACACCTGGAGCTATTTTAAAGGTTGAAGCCTTGAGAGAGCAATGTGGTATTGAGATCAGATGAACCTTGTTAAGACCTCTATATAAATGTAAAGAGTGTGACGAGGCACAGAGATTTACTTGTCCTGAGGTTGCCCAAGGCGAGTGTTGTTTAAGTTTCCTTGCACAGGTAGGCCAGCCACCTACCTATCTGGAACCCTTTGCCTCCTCCTTCAGTCTCTCTGCCTTCCAGGCACAGGGGCCAGTCTGCAAACCAGCAACCACGGAGGTGAGAGGAGTGGAACATCTAAAAAGTGCTGAAGGAAGAGAACTGTCGGTCTGGAATTCTATAGCTGACAAAAATGTCCTTTCCAAAGGAGACCAAATGAAGTCTTTCTAAGTGAAGGAAAACTATGATAGTTTTCCAATAGCAAGCATGCGCTCAAAGAAATGCTAAAGCAAGTTTTTCAGGTTGGAAAGAAATAATAGCAGAAAGAAATTTGGAATGTCAGGAATAAAGGAGAAACAAGAAAAGTGGTAAATATCTGGGTAAGTTTAGTATTTTCTTCATTTTGAGAAAACATCTATGCCTGTTGAAAACACGATCTATAACACTTCTAGTGGAACTTTCATGATTACAGATCCAATACAGGTGAAGTTATAACCTAATTGAGGGCACACTCACTACGTCGTTCTAAGGCTTCTTTACTTGGTATGGGATAAAATTAACTTCAAGTAGCCTGAAAAGTTACTTATATATTTTGTAATCCCTAAAACCACTACAATACAAAGAAATATGGCCAAAAGCCAAGAAATGAGTTAAAATAGAATACTGTATGAAATGTTGATATAATCTAAAAGAAAATAAATAAGATCCTTTAATTCATATATTTGCAGATACATTAATAGATCTATTTGAACAGAGACTTTCTAAGAGGAGTGTGTGTTATGCAACATTTCCAAAATTGATTGCGTTAAGTCAAAGTTTAGAGGATTCTATACTTAAGTATTATTACTTGTTCAGGAGCAAAATGGGTTACATGAAATACTTGGTTCTGTGGAAAGGACAAGAGCTGAGTTTTCAGTTTTTTTGTTTGTTTTGGGGGGGGGTTGTTTTTCGCTTTACATGTTCTCAAATGGGGGTAGGATGAATTGATGACAAAGAGTTGACACAGAATTTACTTTGTTGGTATTGATACATAGATATGTGGTTTTGTGTTCCAGAAGTTTTTCTCTGCGAGTACAAATGATAAAGCTCTAAGACATTAAATTGTAGAAACAGGAGATGATGAATATACCTATATACAGGTTTAAAATCAAATAGGTAGCTGATAACTTATGTGAAGAAAATAAAATTGGAAAGTGATATTGGATGGGTAACCCGTGATATTAGAAATAAATAAGGAAAAAAGTAGCCATGTAGAAAACTAAGGGAAACTACAAAAAGACACTAAAGAAACTACAAAGATTAGTGTGATAGAGCAGTAAAAAGAAAAGATGGGGAAAAATGGCCACCGAGGTAGGAAAATTTATTACCAAAACCACCAAAATTATTTCAAGAATGGAGTGGTTACACATCTCAAATGCTGCTGGTAGAATCCCTAAGAAGATACCAGGGGATTTTTTTTTTTTCATTGGCTTCAGTACAGGGTAATCATCGGTAACCTTGAAAAGAGTTCTCCTTAAAATTTCAGGTACGAAAGCTTGGTTAAAGTTGGCTGAGGAGCACCTAGGAGATGAATGAATGAATAAGCCGAGAATATTTCTCGAAGCACTTTATTATGAGGGTAAACTGAACTAGAAAAGTAGCCGGATAGCGATATGTTGGCATAATATATATTTATATTTTTAATGCAAACCTGTTATTAATCTGATGGGACAGATCTCGCAGTAGCGAGAGATGGAATTGAGGATCACAGCCGAGAGGATATTGGCAAGAACACAGTCATAAGTAGTATGGGTTCAGAAAAGTAGAAGGGTCAGAGGGAGAAGAGTAAAACCAGGGTGCGGATATGGCTCTGGGTACAGGTAGTTGGAAGTGTCTGCATGTACTAAGTTCTATCAGTCAAGGTGCTCGGTTGCAAATCAGAAGCCAACTCTGACTTAAGGAACTAAAAAAAAAAATTAATAAAATTGTATCTGGATCAAGTAGCTCAAGATACTGAGTCATGGTGAACTGAGTCTACAGCTATGCAGGCAAGTAGAATACCTGGAAAAAAAATAGCAGAATTGACCCAGGGAGAATGTTGCTACTTGCAAATGATACCAAATATATTCAACAGAGATAAAATTAGGTATTACAGGCTTCCTTAGCACTTCTGAAACTTTAGCATGAATTTCCCTATTGGCACCAATTACTCTTTCCCTAACTTTTACCTACCACTGGGAGTTCTCAGACCCTTAATCTGAAATGGGGACACTTGATGAATCAAAAAACACATGCTAAGCATAGAGGGTGTGATGTGGATATGTTTGTTTCAAAATTGGACTGTAGAGTTTAACCGAACTAAAAAATGTTACACTCCTGAGAACTTGATTATTACTACATTAAGAAGACCACTCTCCAGAACTAGCCACCAAAAATACTTAAAAATATCTTTACCAAATAACATACTTACTACACAATGTTGAACTTTTGAAATTTTGAATGTGGCAAACTTCGTATTCTACCTCTTCAGTACTACACCTGGAGAACTAGCCAATGAAATGAGTAAGAAGGAATAAAATACTCAAAGATTCAAAATGTGAAAAAAAGACCTCACTTGCAGATAAGATTGCAATGCCTAGAAAAGACTAAAAATGAACTGATAAATTTGACAATTCTGATGATTTATTCAATTAAAATAAGTACATAGAAATCATTGATTGCTGAATATTAACCATCAAAAAAATCTGTATAATCATGAAAATAATATGGTACCAAGAAATAAACCTAAGAAAATGTGCAAAGAAGTTTTCATTAAGTGTTACAAAAATGGACAGATGGATTGTTTTTATGGATTGGAGGCATTAGTGCTATAAATACCAATGTATCCAAACTAACTTTTGGATTCAGTAAAACCTCAATCAAAATTCCCACAAGATATAAAACTATTCTGAAGAGAGTATATACATTTTTGATGATAAAAAATGATCAAAATAATCTTTAAGGGGAAGAACACAGCTAAAACATTCATACATTCAGTTCTTAATATCTATATACTGTGGTGAAAACAGTTCAGTATTAAAAATGATCCATTTGCCTATCATTGTGCAAAATAAACCAGAAAACAATTTACACATATATGGACAACCTGTATACAAGCTAGAGTTTTATATAACCTATCATCCACTAACTCTACCAGTTACAACCTTAAAATTGTACCTATGTAGGAAGATACATGGATGATGATCCCAGGTTTATTCATAAGAGTCCCAACCTGAAAATTTTTGAAATGGGTATCAATGGCAGCATTCTTAGTAAAAGATGGTGTATGAGAATACTATACACCAATAAAAATACTTTACAACAATGAACATGGACTACAGTTTCAAGAATCCATACATAAAAAACCTAATATTGGAAAATGTAATCTTCAAGAAGAATACATTTGGTAAAGCTAGGTAACAGGTACAATTATGTTTTACAAATCTGATCTTTCTCTCAGGGTTAGGTAGAGAAATAACATGAAGGAATGCACTAGAAGATTTTGTTGGTGAGAGTATATTGGTTAATTTTATGTGCCAGCTTGCATGGGCCTTGGAGTGCCCAGATATCCAGTTAAACATCATTCTGGGTGTGTCTGTGAAGGTGTTTGTGGATGAGATTGACACTTGAATTTGTAGACTGAATAGAGTAGATTGCTCTCCCTAATGTGAGTTGATCCCATCTGTTAAAGGCTTGAATAGAAAAAAAAAAAAAAAAATGCCCATCTTCAGTGAGTGAGATGAAAACTCTCCTGCCTGAATTCTTTTGATCTGGAATATGTTTTTGTTTTGATTTTCCCCCTGCCTTCAGTCTAAAGTTGAAACATTGTCTCTTTCTAGATTTCAAGCCTGCTCCTCTAAAGACCAGAACCCCTCCATTAGCTCTCCTAGATACCCAGCCTGTCCAGTGCAGATCTTGGAATTCATCAGTGTCCATAATGTTGTAAGTAAAGTAACTTTATTTTTTATATAAATAATCTCTCTTCATATATAAACACACACACACACACACACACACACACACAGAGTTTGGTTTCTCTGGAGATTTTAACTTAGGGGTACTTATAATGATTTTTACTTCATGATCTTTCTTCAAAATCTACATGCTTTACCTTTGCTTCTGTATTATGCATTCCTCAAAAAAACCTAAAACACATAAGCAAAGTGAGCAGTTGCCAATCTCTCTCCAGAAGTCTATTTAGGGAATTTTTATCCCCTTTTTCTTGCTGTCTCCTGTGTAATCCACCTTTGAATTTCGGTACAAAAATGGCTATCCCTTAAATAAAACATTCCCTAGAAATGAAGCTTTAAGTTCTCACCAAATAGTTTCATGAAGTTCTCCATTTTTTACTTCCATTTTTATCTCCACTAATTTAGGTAGTGAGTTTTTAATTGTGGCAAAAGATTGGCATGTGAATTTTGGCTTTGGGGGTAGGTTTCCTTTAGGTTTCAAATGTGGGTGGGAGAAGGGTAGAAAGCCATCAAAAGAGAGTTTAACATTGGCGTAAGGTAAGATCAAAATTCCGGAGAGGAACACATTTCTCAGGCATTACTTGGCTCGATAAATACAGTTCAGCTGGTAAATCCACCATCTGTCTTGAAAGCTCAGTGGGCATAAAGATGTTCCAATTATTACAGGGACCTCAGGGCATTGCTAAGTTCCTGTAGCTATGCAACTTTGTGTTTGTGATAGATTTCTGAAGAGAAGATAAATAACTACCATCATATTCTCCAGGCATCTCAGAACCATCATTATGGGTTGCTAGTCCAATATTTCCGTAATGTTGTGGGTATTAGTTAATTCTTAGTATTTTTAAATATTGTATTAGAATTAACAATAGAATATTGGATTAGGACTGATAATAGTGAAAGATTACAGTGCCAATTACAGGGACGTGACAAATCCTGTTAGAATTTATATGCCTCAGAAGTGATCATAGTGGAGTTGCTGTACTCCTGTGAGGTGTGTTTATAAGTAATCAGGATCATCATATGTTTGACGCGTATGTGGAATTTAGTAAAGAGTATAAACAGCTAATTTTGTTTCTATTACATTATTTCTTGGTTCATAGGATAAATGATGACAGAGAGTGAAAAACAAATGCTTCAAATTACTAAATGATCTCTTTGTTACCTGACATATGTCATGTGGCTTCCCAGAGTGCCACTTTGTTTCTAAAAGAATCCTAAAGCACAGAAATAACTGTCTCAGTAATTGAAAATGCATATTATATCTACTATGTTCTATGAAATAACAAGATGTAGTTAAATGATTAAAAATATGTAGAAAGATTCTATAAGGTATACAATTCTATAAAAACCAAGGTATTCTAGCTCATTCTTCTGGTTTATTAAATATTTCCTCCCAGTAAATTGCACTTTTATATAATATATAAACTATAATGAAATGCATGTTTTACTGAAATACACCTGATTCTAAAGGAATACTGAAATTTTCATGTCCTATGTAGCATCATTGTGTGTGTGTGTGTGTGTGTGTGTGTATTGCATGTACCCACAAGCACATGTACATACATACACATAGGAAGATAAAAGTATTTAAGCTAAAAAGAACAAAAATATGTTCATACATGTGTATATGTATGTGTATGTATAATCACTATTATCCCTATAGAAGTGGATAAACTCTAAATTTCAAACAGAGTATTGGAAATTATGGAATACTCCCTTGTAAGCATTAATAACGTTAGTGACTTAGTGTCCAGTTATGTGGGAGGTAATCAAATGTTTTCAAAGAATTAATATTAAAGAAAATGAGCTTTATTTTAAAAATACACAACAATCATTTTGGGGTAACTTTGTGAAAATTACAATAACAATATTTCAGATGAACTGTATTTGTATATAGAAGTTTCTCCTGTCTTAAATGGAGAGATAATAGGTGATTCTTCCACACTCCAGAATGCTCAAGGAAACTGTATATAGTGTGTGTCAGACCTCAGGTGTGTATATAGGGATTTAAAAACATGTAAATTTAAGACTTGTAGTGTACTAAAGCTTACTGTTGGGCTTTCTTTGTTTTGCCTTGAAATGTTCTTTATTAGACACCTAAATGCTCAAAGAAGGAAAACCTGTACACCTCAATTTGATAGCATTTTCTTCATTTTGAATGAACCTGAAAATAGTGGAAAAACTGCCTTTTAATGTTAACAAATTGTTCATATTTTATTTAAATGAAAATAATTAAAATGAGTTAAATGGGCTTTTCCTGACCATGTCAGGCACCATGATATTAATTTCATTTTTATATAAATAAATCATTAAAGACTGAATCCTGTATAAAATCTAAAATGGTAGTAAAATAAAACTGAGATAGTAGTAAACTAATCAGTAAAGGTTCTGGACAGAATGTTTTAATTTTGTAATTAGGCAATTTTCATTAGCAAGGAATGATTTTAAAGAACTATTACACGTCTGCAGAGTTGAGCATAACCATAACCATACTGGTACCAACATTCTTCAGGCCAATAAAATGGAACTAGAAAGGAGGACACAATCCAAAGAAAAGCTGTATTTACAAGTTTGTTAACATTCAAACCTTTAACGAAAAGGACACTTAAATTTCTTTGAAGTGGAATAAGATTTTTCTTTAAAAAAATCAAAATAGGTTCTACACCTACAAAGCAGATTATCACAGTCTTTGCTATCCATTGTCCTGTGATAACAATTGTTACATAAACTTTTTCCAAGTACGGATTGCTCATAGCGAAGGTGAGTTTGATACCATCCATCTTCAAGTATGGATAGACCTGGCAGTGGCATTGGAGTATTTTATTCTTGGGATTCTAAGTACGCAGGAGATAATTCCTCTGTATAGGAGACTTAGATGGCAGAAATGGAATGGGGTGGGGGGATATCTTTATTTTCATCTAAGATAGAAACTTATGACATAGAATGTCACAAATCATAATTAGAAACCTAGATGATTAACAGTGTTCCAGTAAATTAAATGTTCCTAAATACATCAGGCCTGTAACTTAAAACCTCTTCATTGTGAAAATTAATATTCAATAGCTCTGTATTTTAAGTAATTTTTTTTTATTTTTGCAAGGAAAAGTTTAAGCAAAATGTAAAAAAAAATACTTAATAGGGTAAATGAGGAATAAACTGAGTAAATTTAGACAAAGAAATAAAATGTGTACTCTAGACGGTCATCTTGAATGGGAGAATTTGCAGGTCATGATCTCATGGCCTTGAGATTGGGCCCTACATAGGGCCCTGTGCTGTGTGTGGAGCCTGCTTAAGATTCTCTCTCTCCTGTTGGCTTTGCCAACCCCCCCCCCCCACTTCCCTCCCCAGGCTTACACTCTGGCACATGTGCTCTCTCAAAAAAAAAATTGTTGAACTTGCTCTAATATTGATCATATTTCAACATCCTTAGTAATATTTTAAAAATTAGTTACGTATGCCATGTAAAGTTGGAAAGAATTTTGAAGCCAATTTGTTGCCGAAGTCCACAATGTTGTACAACCCTTTTCTCCCTTAGATGGTGTGAAATTGTTGATCAGTTCTGCCTCCTCAGATTCTCATTTTAATTTGTTCTCCGTCTCCATCTATGTTCTTCCACCGAAAGTACTTTTCAGATGCTTGATTGACATGACTTGTTTAGATGCCTGTAATGTGGGTGTTAAGTGCTTGTAGTGTGGGTGTAGGAAGGTGCATTCTAATAGATGAAAGTAGCATGTCCCATTCCCAGAGATGCAGCATTTCTTAAACAGGTCAAACATCTTAAGGACTGAAGCCATGGAATGTTAATGATTGCTTCCTAATACTCTACAAAGTGGGAAAGCAAGTCGGTTGAAATGTTGGCATCAGGGGCTTCTTGGTACCTGAAATTGAACCACTTAGTAAATAACATCTGAGTGCAGCTAAGGGATTTAACTACTACCATTTCAGATCCAATATTGATTACTACCTAGCAAAAAATCACTTCTTAAATAGAGCTACTCTGAATCAACTTTACTCATAATAACCATTCTAAACAATACGCTGACACTTAGGATTACATGGAAAAACCAAGAATGGTCCTAGTAGCCATAAACTGTAAACCCTTGGATTGTGAGTAACTTGTTCTGCCGGTGTTCTGCAAGAGAAGCAAACATGTCTAATAAGTTTTAACTTGATAAGCAAGTGATGTCTTGAAATACGAGTAGTCCGTGACACAATGTCACGTGACCACAACTGGGCCAATAGTTCTTGAAATACCGCTTGGAAATACAAGTGCTTTGGATTACAAGTATGTTTCTGGGATGAATTATGCTTGCAAACCAAGGTTTTTAAAATGCTACTCGCCTAATTCTGAACTGCAGCCAGAACTGAGATCTGTTAGTGTTCAGCCTATTTTGAGCTTGTAGTCTGGTCTAGTTTGGGGTCTAATTGACTGGCATTTTTGCCATCAGACTGCTTTGGTTCATGGTGTGCTATCTTTAAAACTCTTCCTTTAAACAATACTGCAAATTGGCTTTGCTTGATCACAATTCTCATTGAGCATAATTAGCTCTAAATGACTTTTGATGATTTCCAAAATTCAAATTCATCCTTCAGTGGTAAAGACTTGATATTCTAGACCTAAAAATGAAGGAGCGATCTCCAAAAGCACTTCTGAACCTTGTGTTCCAAGGTAGCTGTATGAAATGGACCAGTACTTGGGGAAATGCTCAAGTTCTAATATATTCTTAAAATGCTTTCCTTGGGGGCACCAGGAGCGTGCTTCAGGATCCGTGTCTCTCTTTCTGCGCCTCCCCCACTCATGCTCTCTGTCTCTCAAAAATAAACAATAAAAAATAAACAAAAATGTTCTCCTTATTTTACAGTGATGACTAAGAGGAAGGGAAGTATGAATTTAATTGCTCACACACATATGTAGTAATAGTGGAATTATTTTGCATATTAAAAGTGAGCAGTTCAATTCTCCTAAATGAGAATTGCTAAAATTTCATCTAGATTGAGTACATATTTACTGTTTGCGTGTTGGTTTTTATTTTTTTATTTTTTTATTTTTTTTAATTTTTTTTTTCAACGTTTTTTATTTATTTTTGGGACAGAGAGAGACAGAGCATGAACGGGGGAGGGGCAGAGAGAGAGGGAGACACAGAATCGGAAACAGGCTCCAGGCTCCGAGCCATCAGCCCAGAGCCTGACGCGGGGCTCGAACTCACAGACCGCGAGATCGTGACCTGGCTGAAGTCGGACGCTTAACCGACTGCGCCACCCAGGCGCCCCATGCGTGTTGGTTTTTAAATAAAAGTCTTAAAATGGACTGGAGCATAGGAGATTTTAAGGGACATGTTTAGCATACATTAAAAAAAAAAAGATTTAAGAACTTTAACATCTTTAAGTTTAATTGAAAACACTTTTTATCTTGGGTTGAAAATGGTCTTTGAGTTTCCCTATTTCACAATTGGGGATTTTTAAAGAAATACAGGATTTTTTTAATATATGGAACTATTGAAATTGTAATATCTTGACAGGAAGAGACCATCAGCAACTAGCTATATAAAATGAACAAAATTGACCTCTCCTATAAGACAAAATATGTACACTTCTTCTGCAAGGGAAATAGACAAGTCCCATCAGAAACAGAGGCAGTACCTCTCAGTGGCACATCTGTCCATAGAGCTGCTAGGAAGGGGTGACAGCTGCCTATGAGAGCATCAACACAAGATCTGTCCTAGCTATGTCATTGTCCTTTGAAACCTGTAACTAAATAACTTCTGTTGATGAACAACTCTGACCAACAACCTATGCATCCTTACCCTTGATAGGAAATGCTTACGGCCTTCCATGACCCTCTTGAGCCAAACTTGGCGTCAGAAAAACCATATCCTCTAGAGCAAAAAGAATAGTTGGTGCTCTTGAACAAGACCACTGCCTTCAGTTTTGTAGAATTACAGGAAGTCCATTTTATAATATATCATTGTAACTGAATGCTGATTCCGTGTATGGTCCAATGATCTTAATCCACTTGTCCACATAGATCTTTTCTACATAGACCTGGATATTTTTTTTTAATTTTTTTTTCAATGTTTTTTATTTATTTTTGGGACAGAGAGACAGAGCATGAACGGGGGAGGGGCAGAGAGAGAGGGAGACACTGAATCGGAAACAAGCTCCAGGCTCCGAGCCATCAGCCCAGAGCCTGACGCGGGGCTCGAACTCACGGACCGCGAGATCGTGACCTGGCTGAAGTCGGACGCTTAACCGACTGCGCCACCCAGGCGCCCCAGACCTAGATATTTTTAATCCTACTTGAATTTGAATATTTGAATTTTTAATTTGAATTTGAATATTTTAATTTAATTTAATTAATACTTAATTCGAATATTAATACTTCTTGATAACTGTTTAGGTCTTAAAACATCCTATCAGGCAACTTAAGTGCTATTTGTGCTATTTTAAAAGTGATTGTACAGATGTGAATAATGGATGACAGTAAAATAGAACAATATCTCAAGTTGGTGATCTATACCAAATCAGGTTTAGTAGGTGGTCAGTTTTTTTTTTCTTTTTTTGAAAAATATATCTTGTAATATCGTAAAAAGTTTTACCACTAGAAAATTAAGGTAATGTTGGAGGTATAACAGGCATTAGTTTTTAATAGTGAACATTAGGGTAGTGATTATAGAACCTCGTGTTCCTTTTACTCATCTTGTTATCCATACATATTTCAGACTTTCAAAATGATTGAAGAAAATCGATGACCTATTTTTACTGATAATTCTTCATGAAAAAAACTCAATCCAAAGTATAAGTTGTACAGAATGGAAGTCCAATATTCTTAGACCTAATTTAGCAGTCTTGTTAACAAATGAAGAGATAAGATTGTTAAATCTGAATTACTTTGTTTAAATCAGGGATTCATAATCTGTGAGGAACAGTGAAAGAATTTGAGTCCTAGAAAAACAAATTTTGTGAATGCCTGTTTTAAATGCACATGTCTGCATTTACGGATGTTCACTTTCTGGTAAGGGACTTCGTTAAACTTATAGGTGTAGATTTGACCCAGGAAGGACTAAGAAATACTGACCTTCTCTTGTGCTTGGCTCTACAATATGGGGCCTTCCTACAAGAGCTATAATGGAAAAGAAAATGTCTTCTTCATATTTGGTCTACTGGTCTTAGTTAGGATGACCATATATTCTAGTTTATCCAAACTGTCCCAATTGAAACTGCAATGCCTTCCTAACTATTGGGTGGAGGATTTCTTTGTTCTTCAAAGTGTCCCAGTTTGGAAAATAATTTATGCCGTCATTCCCCTAAACACAGTCTGAAACCAATTGTCTGCAATCTAATTTCAGCTCTACCACTGGCTAATTTTGTGACCTGGCACAGCTTAAATACTCCGTTTCTTCTGCTGTAAAACAAAGTTATTATATTCACTACTATCTGCTTTCTAGGGCTGCAATAGTGGTACGTGGGTTAAAGTTGTTGAAATTTCGAGAACAGGAATTATACACATATGTAAAGTAACAGTTTTTTTTAATTGAATTATATTTTAAATTTATATTGAATCCTAGTTGACACACAGGTTCTGTTAGTTTCAGGTATAAAACATAGTGATTTGAGAACTCTGTATCTTACGCTGTGCTCACCATGAGTATAGTTACCATCTCTCACCATACACTATTACAGTGTCATTTACTACGTTCCATGTGTTGTACCCTTATTCCCATGACTTACTCATTCCATAACTGGAAGCTTGTATTTCCCACTCCCCTTGAATGAAAGAGACGGTCTTTAAAGCCTGACTCCTCCTCAGGAATGTTTGAATTTCATCAGTGATGGAAAAAAATCCTTAATATACTATAGAGAAATGTGCTCAGAAGAAATTTGGAAATACCCAGAGAATTCTAACCACTACAATAAGCCAGCCACAGTGGGAATCAACCTTAATTGAGATACCACTGACATGTAACATTGTATATGTTTAAGGTATACAATATACTTCGATATAAATCAAAGGTGGTAAAACGTTTACCACAAAATGTTAACATTTTATCACCTCACATAATTAGGAATTATATCAATTACATCTCAACAAAATTGGAAAAAAATAGCTGACACATAGTGGACCCCTAATAAATGTATGTTG